>NC_088334.1:31022500-32222500 GCF_036884655.1 Musa acuminata AAA Group | reverse complement strand
TGCTTTTTGAACATCTTAAAACCACTAGCTTGCATGTTCTAAAATGTTGTTGCTGTTGAATCTCGGATTTTGATGATGAAGTCAATTGTTATTTGTTGTCTAATGTATGTGTCGAGATAAGTGTGCAGGATTAACTACGATGAAAGTAAGACATGCAGCAGGAGTTGCGTCGGAGTCATGACAATGATCACGTTGGGAGTTCGAGAGCTCGACGGAAGTTCGGACAGTCGTCGGAGGTTCTGCGGGAACAAATCTGGGAAGTCCAGAAGCTTGCCAAAGGAGCTCGTCAGAACTTGCCAAGTGGATCGTCGCAGTCCAGGAGTTTGCCGGAAGTCCGCAGGAGCATCACCGAGGGTTCATCGGATGATCGACGGAAGTTCGCCGGAAACTCGCCGGAAGAAGCGAGTGACGCACCGAAGCAAGCTGCAGAATATGTCTTAGGAAATAATCGTAGTTAGCACTTTGATTAAGTTAGAAATGGGAGGTGATCCCATTAGCTTAATCCTGGGGCAATTGGGCCCCTGAAGAACTCAAATTGGGTCGAATGGTTCAACCCATTCGGACCCAGGTTGCTGTGGGAGGTGCAACCGCCTAGGCAGGGAGGTAGCACCGCCCAGGCTATGTCTCCCAACGAGACTGGGCGGTGCAACCGCCCCAGCCAAGAGGTGCAACCGCCCAGGGCTCAGTCTTCGAGCGAGACTGGGTGGTGCAACCTCCTCTGTCAGGAGGTAGCACCACCAGAGCTCAAGTTTCGAGCTCTGCCAGGCGGTGCAACCTCTCCAGTCAAGCGGTGCAACCGCCTGAGCTCGGTCTTCGAGCTCTGGCAGAGAGGTGCAACCGCCCCTGACAGAGGTGGCACCGCCTAGAGGCTCAGTCTTCGAGCTCTGCCAGGCGGTGCAACCTCTCCAGTCAGGAGGTGCAATCGCTTGATCCCGGAATTCTGAGATTTGATCGTTTTGAGCTCCAAATTTGAACTGGGTTGGGGCCTATAAATACCCCACCCATTCATCACTGAAAAGATACAGACCTACACCGAATTCTTGATCTTTTCTGTGATTCTAAGAGCTCAAATTTGTGTAAAGTCCAAAAGTTCTCCTCTTTCTGTTCTTCAAGTCTTGAGTTGTAAAGAGAGGAGAGAAAGGTTCTGTAAGGGTTGTCTCCTGAGCCTGTCAAAAGGAGTGAAACTGTAAAAGGGCAGTTGGCCTTCGCCTATTGAAGGAAGGCCTCTAGTTGACGTCGGTGACCTCGTCGGTGGAGGAAGCCAAAAGTGGAGTAGGTTAAGACTGACCGAACCACTCTAAATCTCTGGTTTGTTTTTATTTTGAGCACTTTATCATTACTGCAAACCTCCTACATAGCTACTGCTCTCTGCGCTTTTACGAACAAGTTTCTAAGTTCTGATCTTTCCGAATCTGCATTCAGACGTAAATCGATGTTTTCGTATGATCCTTACATTGCAGTTTACATTTACATTTTGATTCTATTTATAACTGCAAACTGTCTTCTGCGCTTTTACGAACGAGTTTCTTTGCAGTTTACGTTTACGTTTTGATTCCATTTATAACTGCAAACTGCCTTTTACGCTTTTACGAACGAGTGTCTAAGTTCAGAACTTTCCGAATCTGAGTTTAGACGCAAACTACGCTTAGATGCAATCTGCACTTAGACGCAAACTGCGCTTAGACGCAATCTGAGCTTAGACGCAAACTGCGCTTAGATGCAAACTGCGCTTAAACGCAATCTGCATTTAGACGCAAACTGCAAACTGCGTAAACTACGCTTAGACGCAAACTGTGTTTAGACATAAACTGCACTTAATCATAAGTAATCTTAGAATCGGCTTTTGCATCAAAATAGTTTTTATCGATCGAACGCAGCTTTCGTTTTTAATCGCAGAAAGATTTCCGCTGCACTAATTCACCCCCCCCCCTCTTAGTGCTCTCGATCCTAACAATTGGTATCAGAGCCCGGTTAACTCTCAAACGGATTAAAACCCAAGAGAGATGGCTTACGCCGGAAACCAAGAGGGCCATTCCATTACACGTCCACCCATGTTTAATGGGACGGACTACACCTATTGGAAGACCCGAATGAGGATCTTTCTTATTTCTATGGACGTTGAACTCTGGAATCTTGTCGAGAATGTTTTTTCAAAGTCTTCTCTTCCAATGATCGATTGGAACGATTCGGAGAAGAAGGCTTTCGCTCTTAATGCAAAGGCTATGAATGCCTTATTTTGCGCACTTGATAAAAACGAGTTTAATCGTGTTTCGATTTGTGAAACTGCATTTGATATTTGGCACACACTCGAAGTGACTCATGAAGGCACAAGTAGAGTGAAAGAGTCAAAAATCAATCTTTTGTTACACTCTTTCGAACTTTTTCGGATAAAACCGAGTGAGACTATTAGCGACATGTTTACCCGTTTCATGGATGTTGTCAACGGTCTAAAAGGACTCGGAAAAAGTTTTTTGGATTTTGAGCTCGTAAATAAGATTCTAAGATCCCTTCCTTAGAGTTGGGATCCTAAAGTCACTGCAATTCAAGAGGCAAAAGATCTAAACAACTTCCCTCTTGAAGAACTAATTGGGTCATTAATGACCTACGAGATGACTTGCAAAGCTCATGAAGAGCAAGAAGACATCCTTCCAAAGAACAGGAAGGATATGGCACTTAGAACTTTGGAAGATCACTTGAAAGAAAACTCAAGTGATGAGGACTGTGATGATGACTTGGCACTTCTAACAAGAAAATTTAAAAAATTCATTAAAAGAAACAAGTTTAAGAATGACACTAAAAGTAAACTTGAACCCAAGAAAGACCAAGTTATTTGCTATGAGTGCAAAAAGCCGGGACACTACAAGAGTGATTGTCCCCAAGCCAAAAAGAGAACAACAAAAAAGAAGGCGCTCAAAGCAACATGGGATGATTCGAGCGCGTCTGAAGAAGAGGAGTCTAACACCGAGTAAGTTGCTCATTACGCCTTAATGGCCATCGGAGAGGAGGTAACGAATTTATTAGATGCTGATTTATCTTTTGATGAATTATTAAATGCCTTCCATGACTTATTTGATAAATGCAAGATTATCAATAGAAAATACAAATTGCTGAAAAAGGAGCCTGATAGTCTTACTTGTGATTTTGATAAGTTAAAAATTGAAAATCATGATAGTTTAAATTCATGTATCAAATGTCATGATCTAGAAACTCTCCAAAAAGAAAACCTGCTACTTAAGGACACCTTGAAGAAATTCGAGGTTGGTAGCAAGTCATTGAACATGATCCTTGCAAACAAGGGTCACGTTCCAAAAAGAAGTGGAATTGGATTTGTGAGAAGTCCTCACCTAATTCCAACCACCTTTATAAAAGGCCCCATCTTACATGTTCAACACCAAGCAAAATGTAACTTTTGTTGCAAAATTGGACACAAGACGCATTATTGTCTATTCAAGAAAATTAGTCCAAACAAATTGATTTGGGTTCCTAAAGGAACTATGATAAACTCTATGCAACATGATAAACAATGTAGATCTATCTTTGAGGCACCCAAAAGCAAATGGGTACCTAAAAATCATCCTTTCTTATAGAAACCCACACCATCGCAAGCTAGGAGCAAGAGATGGTACCTTGATAGTGGATGCTCAAGGCATATGACCGGAGATCCATCTCAATTCTCTAAGCTCACTAGCATAGACGAAGGCTATGTCACCTTCGGAGACAACAACAAGGGTAAAATCATTGGCAAAGGAACCATAGGTAACAAATCCAACTTCTTTATTGAAGATGTTTTGTTAGTTGATGGTTTAAAACATAACCTCTTGAGCATTAGTCAATTATGTGATAAAGGATACACTGTTAAATTCGAATCTAATGCTTGCATCATTGAAAAACCACATAAGAACATGTCTATGATTGCATTAAAACAAAATAACATATACACTATTGACATCAATGATTTATGTGATGAAATGTGTTTTGCGGTTATGAATGAGGATGCTTGGCTATGGCATAGAAGATTAGGTCATGCTAGCATGAAACTAATCACTCAAATATCATCTAGAGAACTTGTAAGAGGAATTCCTCATATCAAGTTCATCAAAGATAATGTATGTGATGCTTGCCAATTAGGTAAACAAATTAAGGGTAGTTTCAAAGCTAAGAATCAAATAAGCACCTCTAGGCCCTTACAATTGATCCATATGGACTTATTCGGACCAATCTCTACATCGAGTCTTGGAGGTAGCAAGTACGCCTTTATCATTGTTGATGACTATAGCAGATATACATGGACCTACTTCTTAAAACAAAAAAATGAATGTTTTAAATATTTTACCAAGTTTTGTAAACTTGTTCAAAATCAGAAGGGTTCCTTGATTTCGTCAATTAGAAGCGATCATGGTGGAGAATTTCAAAACCATGACTTCCAAGAATTCTGTGAACTCAATGGATACAACCATAACTTCTCTACTCCAAGAAATCCTCAACAAAATGGGGTAGTAGAAAGAAAAAATCGAAATATACAAGAAATGGCAAGAACCATGTTGAATGAACATAGCCTACCCAAATATTTTTGGGCCGAAGCCGTAAACACTGCATGCTATATTTTGAATAGAGTTCTAGTAAGACCCTTACTCACCAAAACTCCTTATGAGTTATGGAATAACAAAAAACCCAATGTCTCATATTTTAAAGTCTTTGGGTGTAAATGTTTTATCTTAAATGAAAAGGATAACCTAGGAAAATTCGATGCTAAATCTGATGAAGGAATCTTTCTTGGTTATTCTTCGGTTTCTAAAGCTTTTCGTATTTTCAATAAAAGAACTTTAATTATTGAAGAATCCATTCATGTTGTTTTCAATGAGATTTCCGAAATTAGGAAAAATGATCTTGACGATGATGTTAATTTTGATTCTTTGAATTTAAACGCAACCCCGTCTCCAACTAGCAACTTGGATGCATCCACTTCCCAGATTTCCTTACCCAAGGATTGGAAGTATGTAGATGCTCATCCTAAGGAGCTAATCTTAGGAGACACATCAAAGGGGGTTCAAACACGATCTTCTTTTAAAAATTTTTGTGCCAACGCCGCCTTTCTCTCCTAAATTGAACCCAAATGTGTTGATGAAGCCATGAAAGATGAATCATGGATTATCGCAATGCAAGATGAATTGAATCAATTTGAGAGAAATGAGGTGTGGACGCTTGTTCCTAGGCCAAATGACCATTTAGTAATTGGTACTAAATGGGTCTTTAGAAACAAGCAAGATGAAAATGGTATCGTGGTTAGAAACAAGGCTAGATTAGTGGCCAAAGGTTTCAACCAAGAAGAAGGTATCGATTATGAAGAAACCTTCGCTCCTGTGGCTCGATTGGAAGCCATAGAATGCTCCTTGCCTACGCTAGTAGTAATAATTTTAAATTATTTCAAATGGATGTTAAAAGCGCTTTTCTTAATGGCTTTATTTCCGAAGAAGTCTATGTTGAACAACCTCCTGGATTTGAAAATAATAGTCTCCCTAATCATGTGTTTAGATTAACTAAAGCTCTCTATGGTTTAAAACAAGCTCCAAGGGCTTGGTATGAGAGACTTAGTTCTTTTCTTATTGAAAATAATTTCATAAAAGGCAAGGTTGATACTACATTATTCATCAAGAACTTTGAAAATAATTTTCTCATTGTTCAAATTTATGTTGATGATATTATCTTTGGTTCTACGAATGAATCTCTTTGTGAATCCTTTGCTAAAACTATGAGTCTTGAATTCGAAATGAGTCTAATGGGAGAGTTAACATTCTTCTTAGGTCTACAAATCAAACAACTAAGCAATGACATCTTTATTAGTCAAACTAAATATGCTATGAGTTTACTAAAGAAGTTTAATATGAATAACTCAAAAGCTATTAACACTCCTATGAGCACCTCCACTAAGTTAGAAATTGATGAAAGTGGAGAAAGCTTCGATCAAAAAACCTATAGGGGTATGATAAGAAGTTTACTTTACCTCACTGCAATTAGACCAGACATAATGTTCAGTGTAGGACTTTGTGCTAGATTTCAATCAAACCCTAAGATATCTCATCTCAAAGCAGTTAAAAGAATACTAAGATATCTTAATGGTACCACAAATCTAGGATTATAGTACCCAAAATCAGAGAAGCTTGAGTTAATTGCTTATGCTGATGCGGACTTCGCTGGCTGTAGATTAGATAGAAAAAGCACATCAGGAACATGTCAATTCTTACGACATACCCTTGTTTTCTGGTCATCTAAGAAACAAAACTCGGTTGCACTATCAACAACCGAAGCTGAATATATTGCAGCAAGTGCATGCTGTGCACAAGTGGTTTGGATGAAAAATACCTTAGAAGATTATAAAGTTCATCTTAAAAATATTCTCATTAAATGTGATAACACAAGTGCAATATGCCTAACAAAAAACCCTATACAACACTCAAGAACAAAACATATTGACATCAGACATCACTTTATACGAGATCATGTTACGAATCATGATGTAATCATAGAATTAATTGAGACGAAACATCAACTAGCTGATATCTTTACAAAACCTCTAAGTAAAGAACAATTTGATTTCATAAGAAGAGAATTAGGAAGTTGATGTGTCCGAATACTTAAACTAGTTAAAATTATTTTTCGGACATTATTGATTACTATTACATGCCTTGGTATCACTTGATCAAATAACATGTTGGAAATTATGTGACAAATGTTTTTGAAAATCAGTAGCTTACTCATATCCGAATGCATGTAAGAAGTTCATCTTATTTTCGGTTTGAATGCTAAAAATAGGATTTTCCTGTACACTCTTATGAAAACTGTTTGAAAAATGAGTTTCCTCCTTCAAGCAATGAACTATAACATAACAAGGAGAAGAGATATTCAAAGTATTATATGTGTCATGCCTTCCTTTATGTGCTTGATAACCTGTTGGAATCACATCTATCATGCTTTTTGATAATGCTACCATGCTTTTTGTTGATGACAAAGGGGGAGAAAAATATGAATTGATATGGTTGCTATTATTAATGTTATGATTAGGCCATACCTGCTATCACTGATAATGATATGGTTGCCATTACTGATGTTATGATTAGGCCATACCTGCTATCACTGATAATGATATGGTTGCCATTACTGATGTTATGATTAGGCCATACCTGCTATCACTGATAATGATATGGTTGCTATTACTGATGTTGATATGGTTGCTATCACTGATGCTATGATTAGGCCATACTTGCATCACCAAGAAATATATGATTGCCATATGCCCTGTATCAAGATATCAAACAAAAATTTGCATCGTACGAACTGATATCTTACCATGTGATGCAATGCTACACTTGCTAAAATATTCAAAATGTGTACATCATGTAATGATATCAAAATCTTGCTTCACAGCTTTACATATCGATATCTTACAATATGATGAATTGCTACAATAACCATCATTCAAACTTGTTAAATTTGAAAATGTATGTCAAGCCTTAGACATCATCTTCAAAGAGATACATTATGATAGGAATCATGATGGGAATATGTCTCTTGAATTTATAAAGTTTTTAAATTCAAGAAGTATGGCATATAGACAAGGGGAGTTAAGGTTAACTCCATTATCAATTGATTGTCATATCAAAAAGGGGGAGATTATTGAATCTCGGATTTTGATGATGAAGTCAATTGTCATTTGTTGTCTAATGTATGTGTCGAGATAAGTGTGCAGGATTAACTACGATGAAAGTAAGACATGCAGTAGGAGTTGCGCCGGAGTCATGACAATGATCACGTTGGGAGTTCGAGAGCTCGACGGAAGTTCGGACAATCGTCGGAGGTTCTGCGGGAACAAATCCGGGAAGTCCAGAAGCTTGCCAAAGGAGCTCGTCGGAACTTGCCAAGTGGATCGTCGCAGTCCAGGAGTTTACCGGAAGTCCGCAGGAGCATCACCGAGGGTTCATCGGATGATCGACGGAAGTTCGCCGGAAGAAGCGAGTGACGCACCGAAGCAAGCTGCAGAATATGTCTTAGGAAATAATCGTAGTTAGCACTTTGATTAAGTTAGAAATGGGAGGTGATCCCATTAGCTTAATCCTGGGGCAATTGGGCCCCTGAAGAACTCAAATTGGGTCGAATGGTTCAACCCATTCGGACCCAGGTTGCTGTGGGAGGTGCAACCGCCCAGGCAGGGAGGTAGCACCGCCCAGGCTATGTCTCCCAACGAGACTGGGCGGTGCAACCGCCCCAGCCAAGAGGTGCAACCGCCCAGGGCTCAGTCTCCGAGCGAGACTGGGCGGTGCAACCTCCTCTGTCAGGAGGTAGCACCGCCAGAGCTCAAGTTTCGAGCTCTGCCAGGCGGTGCAACCTCTCCAGTCAAGCGGTGCAACCGCCTGAGCTCGGTCTTCGAGCTCTGGTAGAGAGGTGCAACCGCCCCTGACAGAGGTGGCACCGCCCAGAGGCTCAGTCTTCGAGCTCTGCCAGGTGGTGCAACCTCTCCAGTCAGGAGGTGCAACCGCCTAATCCCGAAATTCCGGGATTTGATCGTTTTGAGCTCCAAATTTGAACTGGGTTGGGGCCTATAAATACCCCACCCATTCAGCACTGAAAAGATACAGACCTACACCGAATTCTTGATCTTTTCTGTGATTCTAAGAGCTCAAATTTGTGTAAAGTCCAAAAGTTCTCCTCTTTCTATTCTTCAAGTCTTGAGTTCTAAAGAGAGGAGAGAAAGGTTCTGTAAGGGTTGTCTCCTGAGCCCGTCAAAAGGAGTGAAACTGTAAAAGGGCAGTTGGCCTTCGCCTATTGAAGGAAGGCCTCTAGTTGACGTCGGTGACCTCGTCGGTGGAGGAAGCCAAAAGTGGAGTAGGTCAAGACTGACCGAACCACTCTAAATCTCTGGTTTGCTTTTATTTTGAGCACTTTATCATTACTGCAAACCTCCTACATAGCTACTGCTCTCTGCGCTTTTACGAACAAGTTTCTAAGTTCTGATCTTTCCGAATCTGCATTCAGACGTAAATCGGTGTTTTCGTACGATCCTTATATTACAGTTTACATTTACATTTTGATTCTATTTATAACTGCAAACTGTCTTCTGCGCTTTTACGAACGAGTTTCTTTGTAGTTTACGTTTACGTTTTGATTCCATTTATAACTGCAAACTGCCTTTTGCGCTTTTACGAATGAGTGTCTAAGTTCAGAACTTTCCGAATCTGAGTTTAGACACAAACTGCGCTTAGACGCAATCTGCACTTAGACGCAAACTGCGCTTAGACGCAATCTGAGCTTAGACGCAAACTGCGCTTAGATGCAAACTGCGCTTAAACGCAATCTGCAGTTAGACGCAAACTGCAAACTGCGTAAACTGCGCTTAGACGCAAACTGTGTTTAGACGTAAACTGCACTTAATCATAAGTAATCTTAGAATCGACTTTTGCATCAAAATAGTTTTTATCGATCGAACGCAGCTTTCGTTTTCAATCGCAGAAAGATTTCCGCTGCACTAATTCACCCCCCCCCCCTCTTAGTGCTCTCGATCCTAACAATTGGTATCAGAGCCCGGTTAACTCTCAAACGGATTAAAACCCAAGAGAGATGGCTTACACCGGAAACCAAGAGGGCCATTCCATTACACATCCACCCATGTTTAATGGGACGGACTACACCTATTGGAAGACCCGAATGAGGATCTTTCTTATTTCTATGGACGTTGAACTCTGGAATCTTGTCGAGAATGTTTTTTCAAAGTCTTCTCTTCCAATGATCGATTGGAACGATTCGGAGAAGAAGGCTTTCACTCTTAATGCAAAGGCTATGAATGCCTTATTTTGCGCACTTGATAAAAACGAGTTTAATCGTGTTTCGATTTGTGAAACTGCATTTGATATTTGGCACACACTCGAAGTGACTCATGAAGGCACAAGTAGAGTGAAAGAGTCAAAAATCAATCTTTTGTTACACTCTTTCGAACTTTTTCGAACGCAGCTTTCGTTTTTAATCGCAGAAAGATTTCCGCTGCACTAATTCACCCCCCCCCCCCCCCCCCCTCTTAGTGCTCTCGATCCTAACAGTTGCTAGCTTGTATGAAGTAGAATATGCTATCTTACTACCTTGTATATCTAAAACTTGATAGCTTGTATATTCTAATGTGATATAGCACTTGCTAAATTTTTGCTAGTTTGCACAATGTAGCATTTGCTAAATTTTCAAGCTTACAAATTGCATAATGATAAAACTTGATATTATGTTTTTCATGCAATATGTTGAACATATGCAGAGTTACGAATATTAATGTAGACTGAACATCGTTCACAGATTTTTCTTGAATCTCTTTACGTTACTCATTGTCAGATTTTTCTTGAATATTTCTATAACATGCTTACTTTGAAAATCTTGTTCCTTGGTTTCCATAATAAGTATGTTATATTGTGATTTGAGAAGATTCTTACTCTTTTAATCCTTCAAAAATGTGTCCGAATACATGAACTTATTTTTCGGACTTTCTTGATTCAATGATCAAATCACTTAATTGCCATGATGATTTTACACAATTACATGTCTTAATTACATGTTGGAAATTATGTGTTTTGAATACAAAAATTTTCATGATAATAAGCATGTTGATTGTATTTGAAAATCTATAGCAAAACCTTGTTCGAATGCATGAAAGTATTAAATTTCATTTTCGGATTTTTTTTATCCTAACAATCAGATTTTCTCTATACATTATTCTCTTCCGAACTTAATAAACATATGTCATATCGAGTTTGATTCATTTCATTGATTTTTGACATATGAAATCATCTAGCAAATGCATTTCTCATAGACTTATCATGTGAAAAATATTTTTTGAGAAATAGATTTGATAATTCCTTCTTATAAAAGGAAGATACTTTTACGTATAATGATTTGATTCACATACATATCTTAATCCTTGTAAAAATGAAGCCTGCTTTAATATCTTATCGATTTGAACTTCACAAATGGCTTTCATCTTTCATGCAAAAAGATAACAACAAATAAAAAGGAAGAAGTAATGAAAGCTATCTCCATGTCATGTTTTCTTGAGATGTTTGTATAGTTGGTATCCTATCACTCATTGTTGAAAAATGACATAAACCTAGTTTTGGCATGAATAATTACCACACTTATGTCTAAAATTTGATTATATCGTTCTCCTTTTTGTTGATGACAAAGGGGGAAAAATATATGAATTGATGCTATAAGTGCCATATTATGTTAAGATATCAAAAGAAGCTTGCATCGAAATATATGGTAAATTGACGTTATGATTATGCCATGTTTGTATCATGTTAAGATATCACGAACTTGTATCGCAATTTTACTTATTGATATCTTGCCATGTGATGAAATGCTACAATTGATAAACACTTGAAATGTTTGCGTTACGATATCAAAAGCTTACATCGTAATTTTATATGTTGATATCTTACCATTTGATGATAGCAAACTTGCATGATGGTAAAAATGGATATTATGTTTTTCATGCAATGAGTTGAACTTATATAACAAACACTGATTGTGGTACTTCTCCTTTTTGTTGATGACAAAGGGGGAGAAGTATATTGATGACATGACATGTTATGCATAAGTTTATGATGACATATTGCTTGGATTTTTGAATCCAAGAGTTTCTATCAATATAACATATTGTAAGGGGGAGTTTGTTTAAACTCCTGGAGTTAAGGTTAACTCCGTCATCAAGTGGTTGTCATTATAAAAAAGGGAGAGATTATTGAATCTCATATTTTGATGATGAAACCACTTGATATATGTTTATGATTTAATCTGCATTTTGAGTGACGCAGGATACTTCGATCAAGATGAGACAATTAAAGCAGGAAAATCATGTTGGGCCGGAGGAACATGTCAGAAGATTGGACGTCGGGCCGGTGGATCGGTCAATGTATCAATAGAAGGCTTCGGGCCATGGACTCGGGCATCGGGCCAAGAAGAGCGGGTATTGCGCCAAGGATATCGGAGTTGCAGAGTCAACTGGCCGATTGGGCAATAGGCCGCAGGAGAGGACGATACGCCAAAGAATCGGACGAAGCGTCGAGGAACCAATGACATGTCGGACAACTTGATTAATGCTTAGTATTAATTGTCTAGATCGAAGTTTGTTTTACATGTGTAGGATTAACTACGAAGGCAGTAAGACATGCAGCAGGAGTTGTACCAGAGTCAAGACCATGATCACGTTGGGGGTTCGAGAGTTTGACGGAAGTCCGGACGGTTGTCGGAGGTTCTGCGGGAACAAATCCGAGAAGTCCAGGAGTTTGCCAAAAAAGCTCATCGGAACTCGCCAAGTGGATCGTCACAAGTCCAAGAGATTTGCCGGAAGTCCGCCGGAGTATCGCTGAGGGTTCGTCGGATGTTCGCCAGAAGCTTGCCGGAAGAAGCGATTGACGTACCGGAGCAAGTTGTAGTAAATGTCTTAAGAAATATCGTAGTTAGCATGTAGATTAAGCTAGAAATGGGAGATGATCCTATTAACTTAATTTAGGGGCAATTGGGCTCTTGATAGACTCAAATTGGGCCGAATGGATTAGCCCATTCGGACCCAGATTTCCTGGCCGGCGGTGGCACCGCTTAGGTCGGTGGTGGCACCGCCCAAGAGCTCAATCTCCCAAGAAAACTAGGTGGTGGAACTGCCCTAGTCAGGCGGTGGCACTACCTGGGCTTAGTCTCTGAGTGAGACTGGGCGGTGGAACCGCCCTAGTCAAGCGATGGCACCGCCAGAGCTCAGTCTCTGAGCTCTATCAGGCGGTTGTACCACCTAGTCTGGAGGTAGTACCGCTAGGACCCCGGAAATCCGGGAGATGACATTTTTTAGCTCCAAATTCAAACCAGTTTTGGGCCTATATATACCCCTCCCTTTCCTGCATGAAAGGGCACCGAAAATCTAATCTTACTCTATAATTTTTAGAGCTCAAAAGTGTTGTAAAGGCTAGAAGTTCTCCTCCCTCTTTTTTTCTAAGTTTTGATCTTTCAAGAGAGGAGAAAAAATTCTGTAAGGGTTGTCTCCTAAGCCCGTCAAAAGGAGTGAAACTGTAAAAGGGTGGTTGGCCTTCGCCTATTGAAGGAAGGCCTCTAGTGGACGTCGGTGACCTCGTCGGAGGAGGAAGCCAAAAGTGGATGTAGGTCAAGATTGACCGAACCACTCTAAAATTATGGTGCTCTTTGGTTTGCATTTCTTCTTGCTGCTTACCTTACTACAAGCCTCCATATGTGCTTTACTTCCTTATTACTTTTGCTGCACTCCCTTATGAACTCGCTTTCAAGTTAAGTTTCCAAAAACGATTTTACGTCGGAAATGATTTCATCATACAAACGCAGTTTTAATCGTCGAAAGTTTTTTGCTGCACTCGCCTTGAGTGCTTTCTTCTTCTTTTAATGTGCGAGCATCTTCTTCAATTGTGGATATTCGCTTTTGATGTGCTTCGGCCTTTTGCATTCATAGCAAGTTATTCTTTCCTTTTTAAGTTCTTTGTTCTTAGTTTCTTATTTTATGAATTTTTTAAACTTTATTGTTAGGAGTTCAAAGTCATCATCACTTAAGCTTTCACTAGAGTGGTCTTCTTTTGTTCTAAGTGTCAAATCCTTCTTATTCTTTGGAAGGTTATTCTCATGTTAGTAATATGTCATACAAGTCATTTCATAGGTCATTAATGACCCTATAAGTTCTTCAAGAGAAAAACATTTCAAGTATTTTGCTTCTTGAATAAAAATTATTTTCAGATCATAATTTTTAAGAAGAGATCGTAAAATTTTATTAACAAGTTTAAGGTTAGAAAAACTTTTACCAAGTGCTTTCAAACCATTAACTATATCCGTAAAACAGGTATATATGTCTCCAATGATTTCGCTTGGTTTCATCTGAAACAATTCAAAACTATGTATCTAAAGATTAATTTTAAATTCTTTTACTATACTTAAGCCTTCATGAGTAATTTCAAGTATGTGCCAAATATAGTGTGCAGTTTCACAAGTTGAAATATAATTGAACTCATTTTTGTCTAAGGCACAAAACAAAGCATTCATAGCTTTAGCATTTAACAAAAATATTTTTTTCTCAAAATCATTCCATTCGTTCATAGGTTTATAGGGTATTTGAAAACTAAGTTTAATAATATTTCATAAATCAAAGCTTAAAGCAAGAAAGCTCACATTCGTATTTTTCAATACGTATAGTCCATCCTATTGAACATAGGAGGACGAGTGATAGAGTGACCCTCTAGATTATCGATAAAAGTCATTCTCTTATGTGTTGAACCAATCAAGAAGAACTTAGCTCTGATACCAACTGTTAGGACCATTTTGACACTAAGAGAAGGGGGGGGGGGGGTTTAATTAGTGCTTTCGAAAAAATTACGATTTGAAATTTTTATTTAATAAAGCTTGTATCAGAAAGCGTTTAACCTTAGAGAGCAAGTGAGAGTAGTAGACAATTGAATCAATAAGTAATGACAAAGAAAAGTAAGAAGAAAGTGCAAACCAAGTTTATAGTGGTTCGGTCGTTGTGACCTACATTCACTCTCGATTTTTCTTCCATCGAGGCCACTATCATTTACTAATGGTCTTCTTTCAATGAGCGAAGACCATACTTATGATAATGATGTACATGATGTATTGCATATGATATGTATCATGAATGCTTTAAATGATGAATGTTTGGTATCATGGTCAACATTTTGATAAATGCTTAAAAATTTTAATGTTTGAGTATCATGTATGATATGCGCATTAATGATGATTGATTTATTTTTCGATATCGTGCAGGAAAAATTAGGTTTTTGAAATTATGTATATTTTAATTTGAATATATAATGATGCACAAATAAGATTGATACTTACCTTTGTCATAATCTGAAAATTGATATAAGGGTCTTCCCTTCTTTTTGACAATGACAAAAGGGGAGCAAAAATTTCTAGCATGGACATCATGAAAAGAGGTAAACTAGCTAGCTTGCACAATTCAAGACGAAAGCAAAAATTATACTTCTCAAAAGAGAAGAAATTGCTATCTTGAACATCACCGATAATTGCTAGCTTGAAATATCAAGAAAATGCAAAAATGTTCTATCTTGCCTATCTCAAGATGCTAAACATGTTAAACTTGTACTTTGTAATGAAAACAAAATTGCGAGCTCAAACATTGCAAAGGAAGCAAAAATTTGCTAGCTTGCAAACTTGCATATTTCAAGAAGCAAGAGTTGCTTTCTTGAACATCTCTAAATTGCTAGCTTGCATGTTCTAAAATGTTGTAACATTGCTAGCTTGCATGATGTCGAACTTGCTATCTTGAACATTACCATAAGTGCTATCTTGTATGCTGTAAAACATGCATATCTAAAACTTGATAGCTTTAATGTTCTACGCATGATGTAACACTTGCTAAATTTTTTAGCTTCAAACTGCATGATGATAAAATGTGATACTATGTTTTTCACGCAATAAGTTGAACCTATATTCCAAACACAAGAATAGTTGGACTTCTCCTTGTTGTTGATGACAAAGGGGGAGAAGTATGATGTTATGCATAAGTTCATGATGACGTGTTGCAAGTATTAATGATGAATATTGCAATGACTTGAATTCAGTTAGAATTCAAGGTTCTATCAATATGGCATATTGATAGGGGGAGTTTGTTTAAACTCCGGGAGTTATGGTTAACTCCGTCATCAAGTGGTTGTCATCATCAAAAAGGGGGAGATTGTTGAATCTCGTATTTTGATGATGAAACCACTTGATATATGTTTATGTTTTAATCTGCGTTTTGAGTGACGCTGGATGCTTCGATCAGGATGAGACAATTAAAGCAGGAAAAATCATGTTGTGCTAGAGAAACATGTAAGAAAATTGGATGTCGGGCAGGTAGATCGGTCGACGTATCGACAGAAGGCTTCGGGCCATGGACTCGGGCATGGGGCCAAGAAGGGCGGGTATTGTGCCAAGGATATCTGAGTTGCAGAGTCAACTGGCCGATTGGGCA
Organism: Musa acuminata AAA Group; assembly: GCF_036884655.1. Taxonomy (NCBI): domain Eukaryota; kingdom Viridiplantae; phylum Streptophyta; class Magnoliopsida; order Zingiberales; family Musaceae; genus Musa; species Musa acuminata. The sequence continues at coordinate 32,206,470 of NC_088334.1, read as the reverse complement.
ATAGGCCGCAGGAGAGGACGATACGCCGAAGAATCGAACGAAGCGTCGAAGGACCAATGACATGCCGGACAACCTGGTTAATTGCTTAGGATTAATTATCTCGATCAAAGTTTTGTTTTACATGTGCAGGATTAACTACGATGGAAGTAAGACATGTAGCAGAAGTTACACCGGAGTCAAGACTATGATCATGTTGGGAGTTTGAGAGTTCAACGGAAGTCCGGACGGTCGTCAGAGATTCTACGGGAACAAATCCGAGCAGTCTAGGAGCTTGCCAAAGAAGCTCGTCGAAACTTTCCAAGTGGATCATCGCAAGTCCAGGAGTTTGCCGGAAGTCCGTCGGAGCATCACCGAAGGTTCGTCGGATGTTCGTCGGAAGCTCGCCGGAAGAAGTGATTGACGCACCGGAGCAAGTTGTAGTAAATGTCTTAAGAAATGTCCTAGTTATCATATAGATTAAGTTAGGAATGGGAGGTGATCCCATTAACTTAACCTGGGGGCAATTGGGCCCTTGATAGACCCAAATTGGGCCGAATGGATCAACCCATTCGGACCAGAATTCCTACTAGGCGGTGGCTGTTGAATCTCGTATTTTGATTATGAAACCACTTGATATGTGTTTATAATTTAAACTGCATTTTGAGTGATGCAGGTCTACTCGATCAGGATTAGACAGTTAACGCAGGAGGAATTGACGTTGCGCCGGAAGAGATCACGTCAGGATATTGGATGGCTGAACGCTTCGGACGTCGGGCATCGGGCCAAGGAGAGCGAAATTGCGCCAAGGATATCGGGGTTGCGGAGGTCAACCGTCGATTGGGCAATAAGCCGCAAGAGAGGATGATGCACCGAAGAATCGGACGAAGCGCCAACCAATGACGTGCTGGGCAACAGAATGTCAATTCGCGTTGTAATAATTGTCTAGATCAGAGTTGAGTTTTGGTTTGTGTGTGCAGGATTAACTACGATAACGATGAAGACATAAAGCAAAACAAAGTGCCGAAGTCAAGCACGAAGGATTCGTTGGGAGTTCGAGAGTTCGACTGAAGTCCAAAGGTTCGTCGGGAATGCTGCCGGAACTAGCCGAGAATGAGTAGGGAGCTTGTCGAAGGGTTTTTCGGAAGCTCGCCAGAAGGTTCGTTGGAAGTTCGCGGAGCTCACCGAGAAAGATCGGAGCTTGCCGAAGAAGCTCGTTGGAACTCGCCAAGATCAAATCGTGAAGTCTAGGAGCTTGCTGGGAGTCCGCAGAATGGTTTCCGAGAGTTTATCGGAAGACTGTCGGAAGTTCGCCGGAAGCTCACCGGAAGAAGTGTTGACTTACAGACTTTGTAATAGCTTAGAAAATGTCTTTAAATTCATAGTTAGCATGTAAATTAGGGTTAGGATTAGGTGTTAATTCTATAACCCAAGTAGGGGCCAATTGAGCCCGAGTTCGGACTGGTTTGGGCCAAGTTTGGAGCCCAACCAGTGAGCTGAATTGGCCTAGGCGGTGGCACCGTTTGGCTGGGCGGTGGCACCGCCAGTCCACTGTCAGTGTCAGACACTGATAGGCGGTGGCATCGCTGGCCTCGGAAATCAAAGAGAATTCAAATTTTGGAGCCCAAATTTGAATCCTCTTGAGGCCTATAAATACCCCTCATTTCTTAGTAGAGAACACAGCCTTTTGAGAAGCTAGAAGTTGAGAAAAGCTTTAGGAAAAGTCTTGTTTTCAATAGCTTGAGTGTTCACCTCCTTTCTTTTCATTGAAATCTTTGTAAAAGGGTGAACCACTTGTAAGAGGTTGTAAGAGGGGTGTAAGAAGGAGGTTGATCTTCGCCTAGTAAAGGAAGATCATTAGTGGATGCCGGTGGCCTCGACGGAAGAGGAATCAGAGGAGTGGATGTAGGTCACGATTGACCGAACCACTATAAACTATCGTCTTCTCTGGTTTGCATTTTGTTCTTGCCATTTACATACTGCAAACTACTTTACTTAGTCACTATGCTTCCATACGCTTCCAAGTTATTAAGCTTTTCAAGTTCGGTTTTTTATCGTACGAAAAATTTTGTCAAAACTGACGTTTTAATCCGCTGCACTAATTCACCCCCCCCCCCTCTTAGTGCCGCTCCGATCCTAACAGTGGCACCGCCAGGGTCGGCGGTGGCACCACCTAGGAGAGGGTCTCCCAGGAAAGCTGGGCGGTGCAACCGCCCCAGGCAGGCGGTGGCACCGCCTTGTCACGGACTTAGCTGGTTTTGCCTAAGTCGTGCGGCACCTTTGTGTGTCCATCCGCAAAGGTCAGCCTTCCCGAAGCCTCCCATTGTCCCTTAGGACCAACAAAAGAGAGAACGGGCTAGAGAGAACACCTCAATCGGGATCCACAAGCAAACATCTCCGAAAAACACTTCATAGACAATGCAAATTATAAACAGACTTTACAAGCTCTGAACAATTGCACAACAAAGGGTAAAATGATCCATTACAGACCGAAAATCTCTCGCACGTGTCCACATGATACAACCTTTATTTACAAGCCTAAAGAAGCTACTAACCCAACTAAAATGGGACTATTAAGCCTTCGGCCGTCCCTCTACATGTTGTACAAGGCATGAACATACCAAAAGACACGGACATACATAAGCATTATATCAAACATCCTATTTAGAAGTTTGTCCGTGACATTCTCCCCCACTTATTCCTTCGACATCCTCGTTGAAGCCTTTGTTGACACTGCAACTCCTCGCCTTTGCTGAGTCTTCAATCTTCTGCTCCAGCTACAATGTGCCTCTTGGCTCCTTGTTGCTCTTCGTTGCTGTTTTTTAGTAGTCGAACCTTTGATCCGCTATGCTGCTTCAACTCACCAATGACTCTGACTCTGGTGTGGGGTTGGCTGAGTTGTGTTAATCCTTGTTGATTCCTGCGGATCCTCCAAATGAAGGAAAAGACCATCCTTACTGCGCCAGTCTCTCAAATTCCTCATGCTGCTTGAACTGAGTGGATGCTTGTTGGAGCTTTAACGAGCATCGTCTCACAAACTTCTGAATTTTGGGTCCTTCCTCCACAAAATTTGCTCATTGACTCTTCTTTCACTTAGTTGTCACATCCAAGTAGGTTCGCATCACTTCCACTTTCGATTGGCATTTCGTTGGGAAATGAAGCGGACAATCTACTCTCAGTAGCACTGATCACCGTTGGTGAGGATTTGACAACTATTATCTTCCATTATCTTCGAAGGGTCTTTAAACTTGTGCGGAGCTCCTCTGCTAGATAGATAAGAGAATTTGGGTACTCGGTTTCGCCTATTCTCTTAAGAGTTAAGAAGGCAAAGGTTACTTGACTTCGCCCACCTCCTCGAGGTTGTACTCCATGCATCGAGCTGGTTACTGGCATTCGCCTGCTCTTTGCTCACACTATTAAAGCACTTGAAGTGTTTGCACTCCTTGCATTGAGTTATTTACTGTGATTCACCTTCTCAATGCCATCGAACTTCTGGAATGCAGGAAGTTTTCACCCCAACTTGGAGTAATTCTATCATAGGTTTGGTCACCTCTGGGATTGTACCGTCTTCTCCATCAACCCTGCCGCATACTCCACTGAGTAGCAAAGGTACAGCACCGCATACTGCTTGCTTCGTTCCTTGGTTATGCACTCTTGCATGACCCGAAGTCCTTCACTTTCGGCTATCTTGATGAGAAGCTCATTGACACCGGTCTTACGAAGTTCCTCGGCCTTTGCCCTTCAGCCTTGTCTCGGTACTTGGAGATTGCATCTGCATGCTCCACCTCCTCGGCCCCTTTCACGACCAAGCGCTCTCCCTCCATGAGAGCAAGGGATCAATGACTTTCACGGAAGTCCCGCCTCTGCGGTACCATGGCGCTGCCAAGCCCATGGCCCTACTATCCGTCGCCTCGCATCTACATCTCTTTTCTTCACGATCAGTAGATATATCTCCGTGGCACTCCTCTGAGTCCACCTACATTCTAACTGATGCTTGATTTTGGGTAGCTAAGTCCCTCTGGACTCGTCGTCGCTTCCTCGCCCCTTTCTGTTAGGATCAAGAGCACTAAGAGGGGGGGAGTGAATTAGTGTAGTGGAAAACTTTCTGCGATTAAAATGAAACTGCGTTCAAACGATAAAAATGATTTTTGTGTGAAAGCCGATTCTAAGCAAGATGATGTTAAAGTCAATCTATGAAGGTAGTTTGCAGCTATGATGAAAACCAGAATATAGGCGCAAACTGAAATACGACGTTCGTACGAAGAAACTGATTTATGTCTAAATGTTGATTCGTAAATCACTTGATTAGGCAAGATGCAGTTTAAGCAAGAGTATAAAGGCAATTTGCAGTTATGGTAGAGCTCAAAACATAAACGCAATCTGAAATATGATGATCGTACGAAAAAACAGATTTACGTCTAAACGCTGATTCGGAAAGTGAAAGGCTTGCAACCCGATCATATATGTGCAGAAAGCAATAAGCTTCAGAGGAGGTTTGTAGTGAAGATAATATGCTCAAAGTAAATGTAAACCAAGATTTAGAAGGTTCGGTCAATCTTGACCTACTCCACTTTTGGCTTCCTCCACCGACGAGGTCACCGACGTCAACTAGAGGCCTTCCTTCAATAGGTGAAGGCCAACCACCCTTTTACAGTTTCACTCCTTTTGACGGGCTTAGGAGACAACCCTTACAGAAATTTTCTCTCCTCTCTTTACAACTCAGAACTTGGAAGAACAGAGGGAGAAGAACTTTTGGCCTTTACAACAATTTTGAGCTCTAAGAATCACAGAAAGGATCAAGATTTCGGTGTAAGTTCATGCTCTTTCAGTACTGAATGGGTGGGGTATTTATAGGCCCCAACCCAATTCAAATTTGGAGCTCAAAACTGTCAATTCCAGGAATTCCGGGATCAGGCGGTTGCACCTCCTGACTAGGGCGGTGGCACCGCCTGGCAGAGCTCGAAGACTGAGCCTCTAGGCGGTGCTACCTCTTGTCAAGGGTGGTTGCACCTCCTGACAGAGCTCGAAGACCGAGCTCAGGCGGTTGCACCTCCTGACTAAGGCGGTTGCACCGCCTGGTAAAGCTCGAAGATCGAGCTCAAGCGGTGCCACCTCCTGTTAGGGGAGGTTGCACCGCCCAGTCTCGCTCAGAGACTAAGCCCAGGCGGTGCCACCTCCTGGCTGGGGCGGTTGCACCGCCCAGTCTCCCTGGGAGACAGCCCAGGCGGTGCCACCTCCTGGCTTGGGCGGTTGCACCTCCCATAGCAATCAGGGTCCGAATAGGTTGATCCATTCGGCCCAATTTGGGTTTGTTTAGGGGCCCAATTGCCCCAAGATTAAGTTAATGGGATCACCTCCCATTTTCAACTTAATCAATTTGTAAACTACGATAATTCCTAAGACAATTTCTGCAGCTTGCTCCGGTGCGTCAATCGCTTCTTCCGGCGAGTTTCCGGCGAACTTCTGTCGATCATCCGATGAACCCTCGGTGATGCTCCTGCGGACTTCCGGCAAACTCCTGGACTTGCGACGATCCACTTGGCGAGTTTCGACGAGCTTCTTTGGCAAGCTTATGGACTTCTCGGATTTGTTCCCGCAGAACCTCCGATAACTGTCCGAACTTCCGTCGAACTCTCGAACTCCCAACGTGATCATTGTCTTGACTCCGGCGTAACTCCTACTGCATGTCTTACTTTCATCGTAGTTAATCCTGCACACTTATCTCAACACATAGATTAGACAACAAATGACAATTGACTTCATCATCAAAATCTGAGATTCAATAATCTCCCCCTTTTTGATGATGACAATCAATTGATAATGGAGTTAACCTTAACTCCCCCTGTCTATATGCCATACTTGAGATAAGTCATTCTTGAATTCAAAACCTTAAGAATTCAAGAGACATATTGATAAGTTAAAGTCATTTGAACTTATCAATACTCCCATCATGATTCCTATCATGATGTATCTCTCTGAAGATGATGTCAAGGCTTGACATTCATTTTCAAATTTTCCATTACAAGTTTGAATGATGGTAATAGTAGCAATTCATCATATTATAAGATATCAACATATAAAACTGCGAAGTAAGATTTTGATATCATTACATGATGTATACATTTCAAATATTTTAGCAAGTATTGCATTTTATCACACGGTAAGATATCAACTCGTAAAATTACGATGCAAGTTTTTTGTTTGATATCTTGACACGATACAAGGCATAATGCAAATCATAGTATCTATTCATATATCTCTTGGTGATGCAAGCATGGCATAATTATAGCATCAGTGTTTATAGCATCAATTCATATATTTCTCCCCCTTTGTCATCAACAAAAAGCATGGTAGATGTGATACCAGGAGAACAATATGGGCAAGTTATCAAGTATATAAAGGAAGGCATGATACGTAGATTGCTTTGAATACTTCTTCCTTCTTATTTGTTATAATCTTTTTGCATGAAGGAGAAAAAGCCATTTGTGATACCAGCGATCTTTGAGTCAAGATATGTGTGTGAAACATCTTTTAGCAAGTAAAAATACTATCATCCATATTTCAAGATGGAATTCATAAGCAGGAATCATTTCATTAAATCTATTTAAAAATAATATTTTTCATAAGAGTGTATGAGAAAATTTGATTTTTAGCATTCCAACTGTTAAGCGAATCCGAAAATGAAATGAACTCTTTCATGCTTCGGACAAGACTATACAATCATGAAGACAAAACACATGTTATGTAATGGCAATCAAGTGATTTGATCATTCAATAAAGTCCGAAAAATAATTTTAACTAGTTTATGTATTCGGACACATCAACATTCCTAATTCTCTTCTTATGAAATCAAATTATTCTTCACTTGGAGGTTTTGTAAAAATGTCAGCTAGTTGATGTTTAGCATCAATGGTAATGACTTATCAACTGCATTGGTATATCACTTTTTCAAACTATATTTATCATGGAAATCAAGGCACAAGGTTTTCAAAACATGTAAAATCCGAGATAAACAATGAGAGATGTTTGTAACTCTGCATATGCTCACAAAATATATCAGGTAACCATATCAAGGATCAAGGCAAAGCCCATCATGGTGAGTAACATAGGGAGTTTACAATAACAACAGATGATTGTGTTCATACAAGCTCATTCATGAGGTGGAAAATTAAAGTGCCTAAATAAAGAGTCAAATTGTTGATGAATTTACTGCAGCTCAGATAGGATTTGATCTTGTCGATGTTCAAGCCGCTCTTGTCTTTGTTCGAATCGGTCCATCCGAATCCCAATATCTTCGACAGATGATGTATGAGTTTGCTCAAATGGATGTGTTTCCTCAAAGGGACAGATCGGAGGAGATTGGGTACCCCTAAAGACTAGTGTTTTCGGTTCTGGTTCAGGTTGAGGGGGATCGGTTCTTCTTGGCATTCTAACCCAGTTACCGTTTCTATAAAAATAACTTAGTCGGTGAAGTAGATTTTTATTTATTATGCTAAATCTATCTACTTTTATTACTTCTTCTTCCGGTGGTATTAGAATATCGTAGGCTTTCATTATTCTAGTGATTATACCACCATATGGGAGCATCATGTCTTTCTTAGATAGTTCTAACATGTTTTGTTGGATAAGATAACCAAGACAGATGTCATGTCTTTTCATGATCAAATACATAGTTCTTAATTCTAATTGGCTTACTTCATCATGGTGGTATTGTTTAGGGAGAATGATGCTAGTTAGGATATGATGAAGTACTTTAGTGTTTAGAGGCAGTAGATGTTCACAACTTTTAGGAACATATGCTAAGTTGGGATTGGCAAAAATTGTTCCTAAGGCTTCAACATATGTTGTTCCAACAGTTTCATCATCCCATGATCCTCTAAAGTAAAGTCCTCTACTTTTCATGGGAATGCCTATCATGTCGCAAATAAATTTATCCGTAATTGAGATGTGTTGTCCTAAAAGATAGGTAGACATTCTTTCTTCTTCATCTATTTGTATGTTGTTGTAAAACAGTCTAACAAGTCTTGGATAGGTGGGTTCGTTAATTTACAAAATAGGAAGTAGATCTAAGTTTGCAAACCATTGGATTGTCTCTAAGTCTCTTAGTTCATTTAAATCTACATATTTTCCCTTATTGACACTCCTAAGTTCGAAAGAGGAAAATTTTTCAGCATGGTATTTTGAATCGAAAAGGGTGAGATCAAAATCTTCTACTAATCTCCTCTTTCCTTTGTCCCTTGAGGATCTTCTAGATCCCATAACTACTGCTGTTTAGAAGAATAGTGATGAGCAAGAGTAAATGAAAATAAATTTAAGGGCTTCTTAGAGAATACCTTAGTGAGATCTTCAAGAGAGGGAAGGATTGTTGATGTTTTGCTCCGAAATGAGGGGTATTTGGGATGCTATGAGGGGAGAAATGGGGATGGAGGAGGCTTGGAAGAGTAGAGAGGGGAAGGGAGTGAGTTGGGGTCGATTTCACCGCCGCCCCTAGCTTGGGTTAAAAAGGGCAGAGTTACGGGCGGTTGCACCTTTAGCTAGAGCGGTGCAACCGCTTGCAACACGTGACAGCTGGAGGTGCTACCTCCAACTGGGGCGGTGAGCACTTGTTCTGATCGCAGTGTAATCTGATTTGAGAGTTTTTGTCTTGAGAAGAATTTTCATTCAGAGCAATCAATTTTACTTACATAATTACGTAAGAGTTTTCATTTTAAGGCAAGAACTTTTGCTCAATCAAGATAGATTTTTTAACGTGCATACTCTCAATGTCGTACACATGTTTATGACACTTTGTTCAAGTTGGTAAGCCTTGCAAGTTCATGACAGACTTAGTCAGTTCATGATACAGAGTTGGATTCGAAAGTTATGAACGGATGAAGTTGATGGGTTCGAAAATCCAGAGGATATGTGAATTGAGAATCATACGTTTCTAATTCTAAAAAGTCAAATAGGATTGTATCTAAATCGTATTTATGATCTTTAAATTTATAATCTCCATCTGTTATTTAGGCTAGAGAGCATTGCGAGTTCCTTTTTAGATCTTGGGTCATGAATATCGAGAATCCAAGGAGCAGAATATTATTTCTTGCTCCAGCTTATTAATTTTTTTTTTATGTTTTTATAGGAAAGGATGATTTTTTAGGTACCCATTTGCTTTTGGGTGCCTCACAAATAGATCTACATTGTCTATCATGTTGCATAGAATTTATCATTGTTCCTTTAGGGACCCAAATTAATTTATTCGGACTAATTTTCTTGAATGGACAATAATGCATTTTGTGTCCAAGATTGCAACAAAAGTTGCATTTGCTTTGGTGTCGAACATGTAAGATGGGGCCTTTTATAAAGGTGGTTGGATTTTGGTGAGGACTTCTCACAAATCCAATTCCACTTCTTTTGGGAACGTGACCCTTGTTTGCAAGGATCATGTTCAATGACTTGCTACCAACCTCGAATTTCTTCAAGGTATCCTTAAGTAGCAAGTTTTCCTTTTGGAGAGTTTTTAGATCATGGCATTTGATGCATGAACTTAAACTATCAGAATATTCAGTTTTTAACTTATCAAAATTACAAGTAAGACTATCATGCTCTTTTTTTAGCAATTTGTATTTTCTACTAATTATCTTACATTCATCAAATAATTCATGGAAAGCATTTAATAATTCATGATAAGGTAAATCTGCATCAATTAAATTTGTTACCTCATCTCCGATGGCCATTAAGGCGTAATGAGCAACTTGCTCGGTGTTGGACTCCTCTTCTTCGGACGCACTCGAGTCATCCCACGTTGCTTTGAGCGCCTTCTTCTTTGATGTTCTCTTTTTGACTTGGGGACAATCATTCTTGTAGTGTCCCGGCTTTTTGCATTCATAGCAAATAACTTGGTCCTTCTTGGGTTCAAGTTTATTTCTTGCGTCATTCTTAAACTTGTTTCTTTTAAAGAATTTTTTAAAATTTCTTGTTAGAAGTGCCAAGTCATCATCACAGTCCTCATCACTTGAGTTTTCTCTCAAGTGGCCTTCTAAAGTTTTAAGTGCCATATCCTTCCTGTTCTTTGGAATGATGTCTTCTTGCTCTTCATGAGCTTTACAAGTCATCTCGTAGGTCATTAATGACCCAATTAGTTCTTCAAGAGGGAAGTTGTTTAGATCTTTCGCCTCTTGAATAGCAGTGACTTTAGGATCCCAACTCTTAGGAAGGGATCTTAGAATCTTATTTACGAGCTCAAAATCCGAAAAACTTTTTCCGAGTCCTTTTAGATCGTTGACGACATCCGTGAAACGGATAAACATGTCGCCAATAGTCTCACTCGGTTTCATCCGGAAAAGTTCAAAAGAGTGCAACAAAAGATTGATTTTTGACTCTTTCACTCTACTTGTGCCTTCATGAGTCACTTCGAGTGTGTGCTAAATATCAAATGCGGTTTCACAAATCGAAACACGATTAAACTCGTTTTTATCAAGTGCACAAAATAAGGCATTCATAGCCTTTGCATTAAGAGCGAAAGCCTTCTTCTCCAAGTCATTCCAATCGATCATTGGAAGAGAAGACTTCGAAAAACCGTTTTCGACAAGATTCCAAAGTTCAACATCCATAGAAATAAGAAAGATCCTCATTCGGGTCTTCCAATAGGTGTAGTCCGTCCCATTGAACATGGGTGGACGTGTAATAGAATGGCCCTCTTGGTTTCCGACGTACGCCATCTCTCTTGAGTTTTAATCCGTTTGAGAGTTAACCCCGCTCTGATACCAATTGTTAGGATCAAGAGCACTAAGAGGGGGGGGGGGGGGTGAATTAGTGCAGTGGAAAACTTTCTGCGATTAAAACGAAACTGCGTTCGAACGATAAAAATGATTTCTGTGTGAAAGCTGATTCTAAGCAAGATGATGTTAAAGTCAATCTATGAAGGCAGTTTGCAGCTATGATGAAAACCAGAATATAGGCGCAAACTGAAATACGACGTTCGTACGAAGAAACTGATTTACGTCTAAATGTTGATTCGTAAATCACTTGATTAGGCAAGATGCAGTTTAAGCAAGAGTATAAAGGCAGTTTGCAGTTATGGTAGAGCTCAAAATGTAAACGCAATCTGAAGTATGATGATCGTATGAAAAAACAGATTTACGTCTAAACGCTGATTCGGAAAGTGAAAGGCTTGCAACCCGATCGTATATGCGCAGAAAGCAGTAAGCTTCAAAGGAGGTTTGCAGTAAAGATAATATGCACAAAGTAAATGCAAACCGAGATTTAGAGTGGTTCGATCAATCTTGACCTGCTCCACTTTTGGCTTCCTCCACCGACGAGGTCACCGACGTCAACTAGAGGCCTTCCTTTAATAGGCGAAGGCCAACCACCCTTTTACAGTTTCACTCCTTTTGACGGGCTTAGGAGACAACCCTTATAGAAATTTTCTCTCCTCTCTTTACAACTCAGAACTTGGAAGAACAGAGGGAGAAGAACTTTTGGCCTTTATAACAATTTTGAGCTCTAAGAATCATAGAAAGGATCAAGATTTCGGTGTAAGTTCATGCTCTTTCAGTGCTGAATGGGTGGGGTATTTATAGGCCCCAACCCAGTTCAAATTTGGAGCTCAAAACTGTCAATTTCCGGAATTTCGGGATCAGGCGGTTGCACCTCCTGACTGGGGCGGTTGCACCGCCTGGCAGAGCTCGAAGACTGAGCCTCTGGGCAGTGCTACCTCTTGTTAGGGGCGGTTGCACCTCCTGACAGAGCTCGAAGACCGAGCTCAGGCGGTTGCACCTCCTGACTAAGGCGGTTGCACCGCCTGGCAGAGCTCGAAGATCGAGCTCAAGCGGTGCCACCTCCTGTCAGGGGAGGTTGCACCGCCCAGTCTTGCTCGGAGACTGAGCCTAGGTGGTGCCACCTCCTGGCTGGGGCGGTTGCACCGCCCAGTCTCCCTGGGAGACTTAGCCCAGGCGATGCCACCTCCTGGCTTGGGCGGTTGTACCTCCCACAGCAATCAGGGTCCGAATGGGTTGATCCATTCGGCCCAATTTGGGTTTGTTTAGGGGCCCAATTGCCCCAAGATTAAGTTAATGGGATCACCTCCCATTTCCAACTTAATCAATGTGCTAACTACGATAATTCCTAAGACAATTTCTGCAACTTGCTCTGGTGCGTCAATCGCTTCTTCCGGCGAGTTTCCGGCGAACTTCCGTCGATCATCCAATGAACCCTCGGTGATGCTCCTGCGGACTTCCGGCAAACTCCTGGACTTGCAACGATCCACTTGGCGAGTTCCGACGAGCTTCTTTGGCAAGCTTATGGACTTCCCGGATTTGTTCCCGCAGAACCTCCGATGACTGTCCGAACTTCTGTCGAACTCTCGAACTCCCAACGTGATCATTGTCTTGACTCCGGCGTAACTCCTGCTGCATGTCTTACTTTCATCGTAGTTAATCCTGCACACTTATCTCAACACATAGATTAGACAACAAATGACAATTGACTTCATCATCAAAATCCGAGATTCAACACTTTCGACCCCCTGCTTCAACACCTCTGTGTTCTCCAAGTAGTCCGTTTGGTTGATGGAAAGACAGACTGCAACTCCCATGCATGGCCTCTGCCATCACGTTGTAGGGTTTGCACCGATTCTGTTCTCCTTAGCTTCCTTGGTAGCAACGTTCGTTTACTCGACCTTGTCCTCTGACTTGCCGGTCTCCCTTAAGCGAATATGAGCTCTGGAGTAGTCCAACTCTCCAGCTGCTTCAATCATACCTCTGCATGATCAAGTCCCTCCCATGGGACTCACTGGTATTTGCATTCGAACTTTTCCCTTGGTGGAACACAGCCCCCATATGTTGATGACCAAGGCTTTCATCTGATGCAAAATTCGATGCACGCACGGAAGACCCGCCTCTGCGGTACCATGGCCTTCACTCCTTGAATCCATAACCCTTCTTATCGTCGTGTTGTTTACCGAAGTGGAGCTTCCAATAGCTCCCGATCATACCTCCATATGATCTAGTCCCTCACGGGACTATGTCGTGTGTATCGCATTGCAACGAACTGTTCCACCACGATCCGCTGCACCATGTCGCCTCCTGGTGACATCTCCATTGCATTCTGATCCTTGTGGAATAAACTCGAATTGTGAACCCTCCATGTGTGGCATTTGCCAATACATCGCAGGGTCTCTTCCACCTTCGATTTTGTTCGCTCCTTTGGCAATCGACCTTCATCCACCCACTCTTGGGTCACACCTAGATGAAGCACCACTCTAGGACAGTCTGTCGCCTAATAGCTCCCGAAGTCCCCCGACTTCGCTGCAATTAGTGCACCATTGTTTGGATCCTGGGCCTCTACCCCTACCAGCACAATCTTCGCTGTGCACCGCTTCCTTCATAGCAACTTGAATGGCAACACTGTGGCATATTCTTCAATAGTACCCACCTTTGAGTCCTCTTGCCCCGTGCTAAGGCCTTCTGAACCCAATTTCGCCTCCGCAAATTGAGTCGCCTTAGTTCCTCCATCAAATGCTTCTCCGAGATAAGGTGCATGTGCCCAGAAGCTCCCTTGGTCTTTGGCACCATGCAAGATGAGTCCGCTCCGTCAGAATGAAGGACCCATAGAACCACATGATCCTACTCTTACCTTTGCAAGAGTTCATGTCCTTGACCTCTGTCTAAGGAAAGCACTGTGCCTCTGCTCCATGTTCCAACTTCTATGCTGGCTCCCTTCATGCAGCTTGGTTACTTCGCCAAGTTACACCCAAGTTGCTCCGCTCCTTGTTTTTGCATTGAGTCGATGGTGGCCCTCGCGCCCACCATTCCATAAGTCAGCCCTCTCTTGAGTCTAATCTCCATATCGACTCCAAGTGTGCCTTTATTTGGGTTGCTCTGGGTCACTCCCCCACTTGATCTCGTAATGCATCCACCAATGCATTCTCTCGAGCGAGATCGTGCAACAACTCCTCGCCGCTTGCTCAGTCCATTGAGCTTCATGGAGTTGTTGTTTGTTGAGGTACTCCTTCTCAACTTGTGAGGTCCGTCCCACATGATTCTCCCTCTGGAGAGCCGGGACTTATCCCTCCTGGATAACTGTCCCATTGGAGCAACATCTCTCTTCGTTTCGGAGACCACCATCCCCTTGGACTACTCCGATCTGCTGAATAAACTGTGATTGTTCTGCCTCCTGCAAACGCACTTTGCTAGATTGTGACTCCATGTCAATACAGCCCCCGCTGCACCACTCAAGGCCTAGCAACATGCTGAACTCGTTGCACACTTCAGCCTCCTACGGACGTATCCTTCACATGCTGAAGAGAAAGTTTCAATGCTCCATGGCGTCGAGTTTCGGTCATCTTGGGATGGCCACGAACATTCCATCATCCGCATACAAGCCCATGCATGAGTACCAAATTCTTCGAGTTAGCAATTCCCCTCACCTCTGTGAGCTTTGCATAACTCTTTTGGTCGTTGAGCAACTCATTCCACCTTGCATGGTCTCATCCTTTACCAAGCGCCTCGCTTGTCTTGAGCACTATCAAGTATGGTTGTCAACGTTGAGCCGTAGCTCAAACTCAACCATCCCAACCTTTGTGTGCTCCGCATTCTTTCAAGCTTGCCTGTTCTCGTGGTGCCTCTTGCGCGAAGGGTTGGCCATTCCTCTGAATGCCAATGTCAAATGCTCGCTCCTCCGAGCGACTCCTTTTCCCTACATCTCCATGCCCGTTTTCCCCCAAACGGTTGTGCCTGTGCTGACTGCCCTCAACGCAGCCCCGCTAGGTCCCCCACATTTGCATGCTAAGTGTTTCTATGAGTGCTTGTCCCGCTCTGATACCATCTGTCACGGACTTAGCTGGTTTTGCCTAAGTCGTGCGGCACCCTTGCGTGTCCGTCCACAAAGGTCAGCCTCCCCGAAGCCTCCCATTGTCCCTTAGGACCAACAAAAGAGAGAACGCCTCAATCGGGATCCACAAGTAAACATCTCCGAAAAACACTTCATAGACAATGTAAATTACAAATAGACTTTACAAGCTCTGAACAGTTGCACAACAAAGGGTAAAATGGTTCATTACAGACCGAAAATCTCTCGCACATGTCCACATGACACAACCTTTATTTACAAGCCTAAAGAGGCCACCAACCCAACTAAAATGGGACTATTAAGCCTTCGGTCATCCCTCTACATGTTGTACAAGGCATGAACATACCAAAAGACACGGACATACATAAGCATTACATCAAACATCATGTTTAGAAGTTTGTCCGTGACAGCCTGGGCTCTGTCTCCGAGCCAGACTAGGCGATGCAACCGCCCGTGACAGGCGGTGCAACCGCCCCAATCAGGAGGTGGCACCACCGGGGATCAGTCTCCAAGCAAGATTGGGTGGTGCAACCGCCCTCGTCAGGCGATGGCACCGCCCAAAGGCTTAGTCTCCGAGCTGCCAGGCGGTTGTACCACCCCAATCAGGAGGTGGTACCGCTAGGACCCCGGAATTCTAGGTGATGACAGTTTTGAGCTCCAAATTCAAACTGGTTTGGGGCCTATAAATATCCCTCTAATCCCTAGTTAATTCATACAAGCACAGAGAGATTAAAAGAGAGAAAACGCTACTGCAATATCTAGAATTCCCTCCTCTAGCTTAAGTGTTAGAATTCTGTTTCAGAGGGGAGAGTGAGTGCTTGTAAGGGTTGTCTCCTAAACCCGGTAAAAGGAGAAGAGGGGTATAAGAAGGAGGTTGATCTTCGCCTAGTAAAGGAAGATCGTTAGTGGATGCCGGTGGCCTCGATGGAAGAGGAATCGGATGAGTGGATGTAGGTCATGATTTGACCGAACCACTATAAACTCCCATCTTCTCTGGTTTGCATTTTGTTTCCTTGTATTACCTTACTGTAAACCTGTCACGCCCCTTAAAATATCGATAATATTAAAATTTTTCAACACAAATCCATCCAGGATCCAAACACACATTTGAGGTCACTAAGAAAACATTCAGATCAAAATTTCACCTCTATAATCTACAAATTTATAAACCCTGTGCAATTCATAATCATACAACACATCGTTCGTTGATTCATAAAATCTGAACCCAACTCACCAAAATAATAACCACAACATAAATTCACAAATATGGGAGTCTATACAGTCACAAAACCAACGTTTACCATAAGTTCATATCATCACACGAATTAAACTTAACATTCTAGAATCCTACACATGAGAGGTCCTTCAAATATATACAAAATCCACAAGTTTAGATTCATCGTCAATATTTCATTAGATGCAGAGTGTACTTATACAACAAAAACATATATACTAATAAAGATCTGCCCAAAATCTTTTAGCTTTCCACTGCCTCAGCCCAATCTTAACATTTAAGCGAGCGACAAGCTATCCTGAAAAATTTATACAACAACGGGGTGAGCATATAAAGCTCAGCACGTGACTAACATATCCATGGTAAAAGAGGGCAATTTCCAAACAAATAAGGTTTCAAAATGCAAGGTAGAATATAATAATTCATAGACGTAATCTCATTAGGGCAGAATCACAAATGTCATCTCAATCAAACATATTTGGTTCATACAGATGGAGCATAGAGTAATTGGAGCATATCAATAGCATATGAAATGTTTCGGAGCATATCAACAACCTATGGAAACACATAACCAAAGCTCTGGATACCATATCAAACATACAGAAGGTGAAGTGGGACCATAACATAATATGGTACATCTATTTCTGAATGACCACCAAACATAAGTCTCCCACATCTGGGAGGTCTCCCACATCTGGGAGCTCCATCCACCCACGTCTGAGTGAAGTCATAAGGGCCGGCAGAGCATCTCAGGCTCTATGCATAACTCCCTTCACCATTTCTGGCAAAGGTTTACAATATCCCACAAACACCAGAGTACAAAAGGATAGTATGAACAATGAATAGCACATATCGGAAGCACACACGGAACAACCAAATGTACATGTGCCTTTACGAGTCAATACGAAGTAAGTAATAATCTTTCACCATTGTAATCCGACTTGAAAGGAAATGAAAGCAAGGGCACACACGGAATCCAAGCAATCACATACAACTCAATTCAAATAAGAAGGTTAGATGAATTCGATATCCAAAGGAATGAAACTAGAATAGGCACATATTGAAAGCAAATGTGGAACAATGGGATATACATGTGCCTATATAAGTCAATGTGATATAGCATAAACGCTACACAATATGTTCAGGAATGGAAATAATTTATAGACAAGAGAAAATGAGAATTCAAGCATTAATATAAGCCACAATTGAGTGAAGAGAACTGAATAAAATCTATTTCCAAACGAATGAAAACAGAAGATGCGAAATCGATCAAAGCTCGATTTCTGACAGAATTCGAGAGGCACATTGGATAAATACTTCAGATTGTCAATTATGCTCCAATACCCTCTAGATGCCTAATGTTGAAAGATATATCAATCTATTTTCTGATGAAATAAACTTCGTATGAATCATGGTTTCCAACAAGGAGTTACCTTTGATTTGGTAACACAAGGTCAAAAACAAAATCACTGTTTTGCAGAATTCATAGGGTCAGATTCAACAGATAATAGGATAGGCATTTGAATTCCAAATTTTTCAATCTATGTGTTAAAAGAAAGGTCTACAAGTCTAGTTTCGAATGAAGTCAGTTTGGTATAAATCAGAATTTCTAATAGGGACTTATAGGTATTTTAGTATCGAAAGATCAGAAATTTTGATCCCTGTTCTGCAGCATATATAGGCTCATTTGAAAATAGACGTTTGGGTAAGTATTCGGTGTCCAAATTCTACAAAATCAGTGTCAAAAGAAAGATATAAGAGTTTAATTTCAAATGAGCTAGGTCCTGCCTGAATCCATATTTGGTGCTAAAAATTATAGCTGAAACAGTGTATAGGGGTCAGTTTATCGAAAAAATTTCAAATCCTTGGTTTTATGTCCAAAGAGAGAAATATCAGGTTCTAAGCAGAAATATTTCTGAATCAATATAAGAACAGAGACTAATACTTCTATAGGATAGAGTTAGAACACTTGTCTTTGAGAATTATGACCCTAAATGAGAAGATTTGAGCAAGAAACCTCAAAGCCCCAATTTTTTTCTTCTTCTTCTTCCCTTTTTTTTTTCCTCTTCTTCTTTCTTTCTTTCTCTGTTCATCCATGCAGCTGCCTTCTCTTGTTCCTTAAGAACGAAGGCAGAGAGGCTTAAACGGTGGGATTTGTAATTTTATGCATTTTGTAGTTTAGTCCTTATATTATTATATTTACGATTAGGTCCTCGGGGTTTACATATAGGTCCTAAGATTTTTTTTTTTTTTTTGAACAAATCCTCCAAATCTTATGAATAAGTTCTCAGATTCATACTTTGGCTCTTTTATCAAATTTAAAATAGATACTTACATTATAACTAGAAACTTATACGAAAATTCAGAAACGAGGGATGTTACACTCTCCCCCCTTAAAAGAAAAGTTTAGTCCTCTAAATTTATCATACCTCTATCGATGAAAAGATGGGGATAAACCTTTTTCATTTCCTCCTCTAGCTCCCAGGTTGTTTCCTCTCCAGAATGATGTCTCCAAATTACTTGCACCAGAGGGATGACCCGATTCCTTAGGATCTTTTCTTGCTTATCAACAATCTGAGTGGGCTCTTCTACATAAGATAAATCTTTACCCCAATCACCTTTCCAATCCATTGTTGAATCTCGGATTTTGATGATGAAACTAATTGATTGTGTTTAAATGTTTGACTACATTTTGAGTGATACAGGTCTACTCGATCAGGATTAGACAATTAACGCAGGAGGAATTGACGTTGCGTCGGAGGAGATCACGTCAGGATATTGGATGGCAGAAGGCTTCGGGCGTCGGGCATCGGGCCAAGGAGAGCGAAATTGCGCCAAGGATATCGGGGTTGCGGAGGTCAACCGCCGATTGGGCAACAAGCCGCAAGAGAGGACGATGCACCGAAGAATCGGATGAAGCGCCAGCCAATGACGTGCCGGGCAACAGAATGTCAATTTGCGTTATAATAATTGTCTAGATCGGAGTAGAGTGTTTGCTTGTGTGTGCAGGATTAACTACGATAACCAGAAAACATAAAGCGAGAATACCGGAGTCAAGTTCGATGGACGTTTAAGAGTCCGAAGAATCGTCGGAGATGCTGCTAAAACCAACCGAGAAGAAATCGGGAACCTATCGGAATTTTCGGAAGTTCGCCGAAGAGATCGTCGGAGGTTCACGGAGATCACCGAGAAGGCTCGGCTACTCATTAAAGTCATCACAAGTTCGGGAGCTTGCTAGAAGCCCGTCAGCAGAAAGTTCGTCGGAAAGCTCACCAGAACAAGACTCGACGTTCGCGGTTGAAAATTTGCTTAGGATGTGTTTTGGTTATGTAGTCCACTTGTAATTAGGATTAGGATTAAGAGAAAATCCTATATCCTGGTTAGGGGCCAATTGGGCCCAAAGTCAGAGTTGGTTTAGGCTAAAAATTAAGCTAAACCAGCGAACTAGAGAGCCAAGATTGAAGCCCAACTAGTGGCTGAAAACACTGTAGTTGGGCTGAAAACACTGTAGGCGGTGGCACCGCCTAGCTGGGCGGTGGCACCGCTTGGCTGGGCGGTGGCACCTCCAACAGCGGGAACCCAAAGAGAATTCAAATTTTGAAGCCCAAATTTGAATCCTCTTGAGGCCTATAAATACCCCTCAAATCTCAGCTGAGAAAATAACTTTTTGAGCAGCAAGTGTTTGAGAGAAAAGCCTTAGAAAAGTGTTAGCTTGTCTTGTTTTCAATTTGCTAGTGTTCACCTCCTTCTTTCTTATTGAAAATCTGTAAGAGAGTGAACCGCTTGTAAAAGTTGTAAGAGGGGTATTCACCCTTCACTTTCAAGAGATTTGCTAATGGAAGGTGGAAGCCTCATCGAAGAGGGGCCTCGCAAGTGGATGTAGGTCACTTAACCGAACCACTTTAAAAACGGCGTAATCTCTGGTTTGCATTTCTTATTGTCATTTACATTACTGCAAATCTTCTTACTTGCTTTGTTTCATCATTACCTTTGCTGCGCAACTTTAAGAATACGCTTTCAAGTTAAGCTTTTCAAGTTCCGTTCTTATCGTACGAAAAATTTATCGAAATCAACGTTTTAATCCGCTGCACTAATTCACCCCCCCCTCTTAGTGCCACTCCGATCCTAACAATTGGTATCAGAGCCACGGTTTTCTACTTTGGTTTAACACCCAAATAGAAATGACTCCTTATGGCTTTCAAGAGGGTCACTCTCTCATTCGTCCTCCCTTTTTTAATGGGACAGACTACACTTGTTGGAAAACTCGAATGAGAGTTTTCTTACTTTCTTTGGATTTGAATTTATGGGACATAGTCGAAAATGGATTTGAAATGTCTTCTCTCCCAATGAACCATTGGAATAATTTGGAGAAGAAGATGTTTTCTTTAAATGCAAAGGCTATGAATGCCTTATATTGTGCACTTGACAAAAGTGAATTTAATCGCGTTTCGATGTGTGACTCGGCTTTTGATATTTGGAGAACTCTAGAGGTCACTCATGAAGGCACTAGCCGAGTGAAAGAGTCCAAAATCAATATTCTTGTGCATTCTTACGAATTTTTCCGGATGAAACCAAGTGAGTCCATCGGAGACATATACACCCGGTTCACGGATGTCATCAATGGACTCAAAGCTCTTGGTAAAAGTTTTTCTAATTTTGAACTAGTCACTAAAATCTTAAGATCCCTTCCAAAAAGTTGGGATCCAAAAGTTACGGCCATTCAAGAGGCCAAGGACCTTAAAACATTCCCTCTCGAAGAACTTATTGGGTCTCTAATGACCTACGAAATGAACAATATGACAAAAAAGAAACTCGAGAACAACCTTCCAAATGATAGGAAGGATTTGGGACATAGAACACATGAAGACCACTCGAGCATAAGCTCAAGTGATGGTGAACTTAAACTACTAATGAAACAAAAATTAAAAAGCAAAAAGAATGGAACTACTTGCTTTGAACGCAAGAAGAACAAAAGTTTGGATGAATTGAGCTCTTCCGAAGACGAGGAGAAAATCAAGAAAGGCGAGGTGGCAAACTATGCCTCACCCTCTTTCAACAATGAGGTAATCAAAATCCCACTAATTTATTTCGATATTACATAATACTTTCTTGAGTTATTTTTAATTTAGTTTAGGATTAATTTTCTTGAAAATTGCATGTGTTATGTTAATGCAGTAAAATGTTAAATATAAATCTAATGCTTATACACCTAGTAAGATTAATCTTATATATGTGCTTGAGAAGCAAGAATTTGTATTTTGACGATTTCCATATTGATTTTCAATGACGATGCATGACTTTTGAATGGAAGGCTTGATGATTTTTTTATGAACCTTATCTTTGGTTTTCAAACATGATGTATAGTTTTGACATAAGAACAAAAATTTGAAGCATGCTAATATAAAGTCAATCATATAAAGTAAAACTAAAGAAATTTTAAATATCTATAAGAATCATTCAAAATTATGTTCAATAAGACCTTACTTGATGTTGTAATGAAACCATTGAAAGTTTTGATGCTATGATTTGATGATTTTATGCATGAGATTGTAAAGTTATACATGATGATTTTTATGATTTATTGGTCTTGATGGTTTTTATGATAAAATTCATTTTTCGATCCTAAATGTTGATGCACATTTTTATCTAGCATAAATGACATGAATTTAAATAACTAAAAAGAGAAAAGCATTGTTCTTGAAAATTATTTTTCTCTATCTTGTTGATTTATATGAATCCCTTGAAAATGATTTTGGTTTGATGATTTGAATTAGAAATGAGTTATATCAAAATCATGATATTGATTTGACAAAATTGAATGAGTTGAAAACAAATAATGATTTTTCTCTTGAATACAACTTGTAATATTTTTACATATATATTTTCATCTTGATTTCTCGATATTCGATACATGAAATTTTTCCATGAATCAAAATTCTTTCATGATGTGATTCTTCTTGGTATTCACTAAAAATGATACATTCAAATTAACCTACTCTACTTGACATCTTGATAATTTATGACTTGAATATCATGTATAATATGCTCATAATGATGATTGAGTTATGTATGAAAAATGGAAGATATAGTTTTGAAATTTTGCATGTTCGAATTTGAAAATATTTGATATGCATGAAAATATTAAACATTTTGAAACCATGTTTTAGTGTTATGCTTAATGATCATGCTTAATAAATTTCGAAATTATGGATGATGAATCTTTTACGATTTATGGATCATTGATTTTTACCATAATGAAAGTACCTTATTGATTTTTGTTGTAATAAATCTTACTCTTTCAGTTTTAAACATGATAAATGTTTTTATTTGGTATAAATGAAACAAAATCATATGTTTTGAAATAATCGAAAAGAGGATAACATTCTTGAAAATTATTTTGCTCAATCTTATTGATTTTGATGAATCCATTTGTATCATTTTTGTGAATCTCATGAATTTTGATAATGATTTTGATGATTTAAATTTGAATAATTTTTTATTGAAATCATGATCTTGATCTCTTGAAATTCATAACATGAAATCCTTTATGAATCAACATTTTCTTTTCTATTTAAAAGAAGATTTGTCGAAATGTTTCATAATCTTTTAGTATTCATAATCTTGACAATTATGTATTGAAACTTTATGTAAACCAAGAATGTTCATCATGATTCTCTCTTTGAATATTTAAAGAGTAGAATTTTCTAGATGGTTCATGATTTTGATGATTGAATATTTGATATGCATGAATTGAGACCTTGCTCTCCTACCACTCTTTTTGCTATTCATCAAAAGGAAGACTAATTCTAATAAACCATGATATGCTATATGAATTTTATTGTATTCATGAAGTAAGATCTCATCACTAATTTTTGTTTATATTCCTTCATGTGATGATATGAATGTATGAAACACTTATGATATGATTTGTTATACAATTCCATGTATTCGTGAAATATTAATCTCATCACCCAATTAATTCCTCTTGATACTCCTAATGTGATGAAGTGAAATTATGCATGAAATACAAATGGGGATAAGTTTTTTGGTAGGATATAATTTGACAAATTGATACCATCATGATATGAAACATTGATGATTTGCAATGATATATGCAATACTTGTGCTTTCTAATTATGATGTGATGTATTACATATGATGTAAATCATGATTTAAAATACTATGAGTTGTCGCTAAAATTATGTATTATAAATATTGATTTAATGTTTTGTATCATGAATACTCTAAATGATGAATATTTGGTATCATGATCAAAATGTTGACAAATAGTTAAAAATTTTAGTATCATGTATGATATCCTTATAATGTTGATCGATTTATTCAATATCATGCATGAATGAATATAAGGTTTTTGAAAATGTGCATATTCTAATTTGAAAATATGATGATGCACAATTAAGATTGATACTTACCTTTGTCATAATTGATGTAATGGGTCTTCCCTTCTTTTTGACAATGACAAAGGGGGAGATAGCTTGCTTGCACACGTCAAGAAGATGCAAAAACTTGATTGCTTGCTTGCCTATCTTAAGTAGCAAAGATTGCTAACTTGCTTATTTCAAGAAGCAAAAGTTGTCTTCTTGAACATCATTATCTTGCCCATCTCAAGAAGCAAGACTTGCAACCTGCACATTGCAATAGGAAGTAAGAATCGATAGCTTACACACTTCAACAAGAAAGCTATCTTGTATTTGCTTTTGAAATTTTTACTAGCTTGTATGTTACAAAACTTGCTCACTTTTTCAAATACTTTGCTAGCTTGCACTTTGTAAAGGAAGCAAAAATAACACTTCTCAAAAGAGAAGAAAAATTTACTGTCTTGAACATCTTTAATATGCTAGCTAGCATGATGTACAATTTGCTATTTTGAATATTACAAAGAAATACTATCATGCACATTGCAAAGAAAAGCAAAGTGCAATCATGCACAAGAAGCAAGTGTTGAATTGCCATGATTGAACTTAAGAATCTTGCTATACTTTTGTGCTTGTATGTTGTGATGAAAATCTCTCTTTATGTTGCAAAAACTTGCATATCTTTTAAAATAGCTAGAGCTACTTCTCCTTTTTGTTGATGACATAGGGGGAGAAGTATATTGATGACTTCATGCATTGAATTAAATATTTTATATTTGCATGATAGTTTAAATGTTTTTCATAACATGTGATGAATGTTACTTGGATTTGGGATAATCCAAGTGTTCTATCAATGGCATATTGATAGGGGGAGTTTAGTTAAACTCCGGGGAGTTAAGGTTAACTCCGTTAGTCATCAATTAGTTGTCATCATCAAAAAGGGGGAGATTGTTGAATCTCGGATTTTGATGATGAAACTAATTGATTGTGTTTAAATGTTTGACTACATTTTGAGTGATACAGGTCTACTCGATCAGGATTAGACAATTAACGCAGGAGGAATTGACGTTGCGTCGGAGGAGATCACGTCAGGATATTGGATGGCAGAAGGCTTCGGGCGTCGGGCATCGGGCCAAGGAGAGCGAAATTGCGCCAAGGATATCGGGGTTGCGGAGGTCAACCGCCGATTGGGTAACAAGCCGCAAGAGAGGACAATGCACCGAAGAATCGGATGAAGCGCCAACCAATGACGTGCCGGGCAACAGAATGTCAATTTGCGTTATAATAATTGTCTAGATCGGAGTAGAGTGTTTGCTTGTGTGTGCAGGATTAACTACGATAACCAGAAAACACAAAGCGAGAATACCGGAGTCAAGTTCAATGGACGTTTAAGAGTCCGAAGAATCGTCGGAGATGCTGCCAAAACCAACCGAGAAGAAATCGGGAACCTGTCGGAATTTTCGGAAGTTCGCCGAAGAGATCGTCGGATGTTCACGGAGATCACCGAGAAGGCTCGGCTACTCATTAAAGTCATCACAAGTTCGGGAGCTTGCTAGAAGCCCGTCAGCAAAAAGTTCGTCGGAAAGCTCGCCAGAACAAGACTCGACGTTCGCGGTTGAAAATTTGCTTAGGATGTGTTTTGGTTATGTAGTCCACTTGTAATTAGGATTAGGATTAATAGATAATCCTATATCCTGGTTAGGGGCCAACTGGGCCCAAAGTCAGAGTTGGTTTAGGCTAAAAATTAAGCTAAACTAGCGAACTAGAGAGCCAAGATTGAAGCCCAACTAGTGGCTGAAAACACTGTAGTCGGGCTGAAAACACTGTAGTCGGGCTGAAAACACTGTAGGCGGTGGCACCGCCTAGCTGGGCGGTGGCACCGCCCAGCACCCGAGCCCTGGGCGGTGGCACCGCTTGGCTGGGCGGTGGCACCTCAAACAGCGGGAACCCAAAGAGAATTCAAATTTTGAAGCCCAAATTTGAATCCTCTTGAGGCCTATAAATACCCCTCAAATCTCAGCTGAGAGAATAACTTTTTGAGCAGCAAGTGTTTGAGAGAAAAGCCTTAGAAAAGTGTTAGCTTGTCTTGTTTTCAATTTGCTAGTGTTCACCTCCTTCTTTCTTGTTGAAAATCTGTAAGAGAGTGAACCGCTTGTAAAAGTTGTAAGAGGGGTATTCACCCTTCACTTTCAAGAGATTTGCTAGTGGAAGGTGGAAGCCTCATCGAAGAGGGGCCTCGCAAGTGGATGTAGGTCACTTGACCGAACCACTTTAAAAACGGCGTAATCTCTGGTTTGCATTTCTTATTGTCATTTACATTACTGCAAATCTTCTTACTTGCTTTGTTTCATCATTACCTTTGCTGCGCAACTTTAAGAATACGCTTTCAAGTTAAGCTTTTCAAGTTCCGTTCTTATCGTACAAAAAATTTGTCGAAATCAACGTTTTAATCCGCTGCACTAATTCACCCCCCCCTCTTAGTGCCACTCCGATCCTAACATCCATAACATAGGCTCTAAGCAAATCCTCAAGTGTTTGAATTGCTCTTTCTGACTGACCATCAGTCTGAGGATGATACGTAGTACTAAACTTGACTTTAGTGCCCATAGATTCCTGTAATCTGCTCCAGAATCTAGATAGAAATCTGGAGTCTCTATCAGAGATGATCTCTTTTGGAATACCATGAAGTCTTACTATTTCATTAACATATAAATCTGCAAGTCTATCAAGCGAATAAGTCATATTAATCGGTAGGAAATGTGCAGATTTTGTTAACCTATCAATGATAACCCAAATAGCATCATGCTTTCTAGAGGTCCTGGGTAGTCCTGAAACAAAATCTATGGTAACACATTCCCATTTCCATTCAGGAATATTTAAAGGTTGCAACAACTCTCCAGGTCTTTGGTGTTCTACTTTGATTTGCTGACAAGTCAAACATTTTGAAACATACATTACAATTTCCTTCTTCATGTCTTTCCACTAATAATAACTTTGAAGATCTCTATACATCTTAGTGCTCCCAAGATGCATGGTGTACTTTGAAGTATGACTTTCCTTTAGGATTTGATTCTTGATATCTGGTTCATTTGGTACACATACTCTCTCCCCAAATCTCAATAGGCCATCCTTTGAAACTTGAAATTTTGGCTTCAATTCCTTTTCTACTTCATTCCTCAAGTAGATTAAACGTGGATCTCGTAATTGTCCTTCCTTAATTTGTTGAATAAGATCATATTGCACTTGAATGGAGGCCATCAATATCATCGAGTCTTGCTCTTTCCTCAAAGCTTTCAAATCAAAATTTTCTTCTAATAACTTTCATTGCTTCACGACCAGACTAGCCATAGAACTTGTAGATTTTCTACTAAGTGCATCAGCTACAACATTGGCTTTGCCCGGGTGATAACGGATGGCACAATCATAATCCTTCAGAAGTTCTATCCATCTTTGATGCCTCATGTTTAACTCTTTCTGAGTGAAAATATATTTTAAACTCTTGTGATCATTAAAGATTTCAAATTGTCGACCATACAAATAATGTCTCCAAATCTTTAGAGCAAAAACAATTGCTGTCAATTTCAAATCATGAGTTGGATAATTCAATTCATAACCTTTTAGTTGCCTAGAAGCATAAGCAATCACTCTCCCTTCCTGCATCAAAACATATCCAAGGCTCTTTCTTGAAGCATCAGTATAAACTACAAATCCCTCACTACCACTTCGAATAGTGAGAATAGGGGCACTAGTCAATCTTCTTTTTAACTCTTGAAAACTTTGCTCACAATCATCACCCCATACAAATTTCACATTCTTTTTAGTGAGGTTGGTGAGAGGTTGAGCGATTCGAGAAAATCCCTCCACAAATCTCTTGTAATAACCAGTCATGCCCAAGAAGCTTCTAACTTCTGTTACATTTGTTGGTACATCCCATTCAACTACAGCTTCCACTTTCTTTGGATTAACAGATATACCCTTCCTTGAAATCACATGGCCTAAGAAAGTAACTTCATTCAACCAAAATTCACATTTGCTGAACTTTGCATACAACTTCTTTTCTCTTAGTATGGACAATACATTTCTCAAGTGTTCCTCATGCTCCTGATTACTCCTTGAATACACCAATATGTCATCAATGAATACAATTACATAGTCATCCAAGAGCGGTTGAAATATCCTATTCATTAGTTCCATAAAAGCGGCAGGGGCATTAGTCAAACCAAAAGGCATCACCAAGAATTCATAGTGACCATATCGAATTCTAAAAGCTGTTTTTGGAATATCCTCCTCCTTGATCTTCAACTGATAGTAACCTGACCTCAGATCAATCTTAGAGAATACTTGTGCACCATGCAGTTGATCAAACAAATCATCAATTCTGGGTATGGGATACTTGTTTTTTTATGGTCACCTGATTCAACTGTCTATAATCAATACAAAGCCTCAATGTTCCATCCTTCTTCTTCACTAATAGTACCGGAGCACCCCATGGAGATACGTTGGGTCGTATGAAACCCTTATCTAATAATTCTTATAGTTGCTTTTCCAATTCCACTTACTCAAATGATATCATTCTGTAGAGAGGCTTAGACTTTGGGATTGTCCCAAGGACCAAATCAAAAGCAAAGTCACGTTTGGAGGTAATCAAAGCAAGTCATCCTGTGATACATTAGATAAGGAGATAAATCATGTCCAATACTCTCAAAATAAAAGATCGACTGATCAAATATGCAAAAAGTGATCATTTGTTATATAACAATCCATACCGGTATGATAAGAAGATAGCCAATCCATACCAAGTATAATATCAAAACTCCAAATCTCTAGAAGAACTAAATCAGCAAAAAGTTCAAGTTATCCAATAAAAATCAGACAAGAGGACCAGATTCAAGTTTGTTATCAAAGAATCTCTAATGATCGTATTTACATATAGCACATAATTCATGGGTCTAGATTGAATACCCAAGTGATAAGCAAAATATTCCGAATCAAATCATAGATGAGACCCATGGTCAAACAAATATTTGCATTCTTTAATAAACATGAATAATACCTTCGATCACTAATTCAGAAGTTTTAGAATCATATTCAGTGATAGCATACATTCTGACATGGGCTGATGATTTATGAGGTAGTGACTCTTTCTTCTTGTTCAAGGGGTAGTCTTTTATTTTATGATCCAGCTTTCCACAAGCAAAATAGACTTCAGTCATCCGAAAACACAAACTTATTTCATAATTTAACTTGTAATCCACACATGATTGAGTTTTTTGTGGCGACTTCCCATTTCAAATCCAAATGCCTTGACCCTCTTGTTATTACTTTCTGATTCATTTCCAATCATATTTTTATTAGTAAATTTGTCCTTGTCATTCTTGCCATTGATCTTCAAAAATTCTTTTCATTGTTACCATTAATAATCAGCCTCTACTTCCAATATAAGGTAGCAAAAGAAATCTTTTGAACATCAGAACAATTTTGTACATCATATATCTTCTCCGTTTGCATCATCCATTTTTCTACCACATATGAAATTAGGTTCACCATGCTTTGCTACTCTGATTTAGTATCCTCGATCAACCCTTTCATCAAACTTAATTAATCAAAAGCAGATGAAGTAGGAGGACTAAATGTCCTCGTCATCCTAGATTCCTAAAATACATCGAAGAGAATTTTCACCGATCAGTATAGTTTACTAGACCTCAATATATTTTGCACGTCAATATATCAAATATTTCAGTGATCCTCAAACCATGCTCTTATACCACCTCTGTCACACCCCTTAAAATATCGATAATATTAAAATTTTTCAATACAAATCTATCCAGGATCCAAACACACATTTGAGGTCACTAATAAAACATTCATATCAAATTTTCACCTCTATAATCTACAAATTTATAAACCTTGTGCAGTTCATAATCATACAACACATCGTTCGTTGATTCATAAAATATGAACCCAACTCACCAAAATAATAACCACAACATAAATTCATAAATATGGGAGTCTATACAGTCACAAAACCAACGTTTACCATAAGTTCATATCATCACACGAATTAAACTTAACATTCCAGAATCCTACACATGAGAGGTCCTTCAAACTTATACAAAATCCACAAGTTTAGATTCATCGTCAACATTTCATTAGATGCAGAGTGTACTTATACAACAAAAATATATATACTAATAAATATCTGCCCAAAATCTTTTAGCTTTCCACTGCCTCAGCCCAATCTTAACATTTAAGCGAGCGACAAGCTATCCTGAAAAATTTATACAACAACGGGGTGAGCATATAAAGCTCAGCAAGTGACTAACATATCCATGGTAAAAGAGGACAATTTCCAAACAAATAAGGTTTCAAAATGCAAGGCAGAATATAATAATTCATAGATGTAATCTCATTAGGGCAGAATCACAAATGTCATCTCAATCAAACATATTTGGTTCATACAGATGGAGCATAGAGTAATTGGAGTATATCAATAGCATATGAAATGTTTCGGAGCATATCAATAACCTATGGAACATTTCGAAGCAAAATAATAACAAATGAAACATTTTGGAGCATATCAAAAGAGGGCAATTTCCAAACAAATAAGGCTTCAAAATGCAAGGCAGAATATAATAATTCATAGACGTAATCTCATTAGGGCAGAATCACAAATGTCATCTCAATCAAACATATTTGGTTCATACAGATGGAGCATAGAGTAATTGGAGCATATCAATAGCATATGAAATGTTTCAGAGCATATCAACAACCTATGGAACATTTCGAAGCAAAACAATAACAAATGAAACATTTTGGAGCATATCAAGGCGTACGAAATGTTTCGGAGCATATCGATGATAAATGAAACATTTCGGAATATATCAATGGTGTATGGACCATTTCGGAGCATTTCAAAGATGAATACGAAATAGAAGCTCAAATATCGAATTTGACGTTGCATTCATATCATTCATATCCAAAGCATGTATAGAAACACATAACCAAAGCTCTAATACCATATCAAACATACAGAAGGTGAAGTGGGACCATAACATAATATGGTACATCCATTAGTGAATGACCACCAAACATAAGTCTCCCACGTCTGGGAGGTCTCCCATGTCTGGGAGCTCCATCCACCCACGTCTGAGTGAAGTCATAAGGGCCAGCAGAGCATCTCAGGCTCTATGCATAACTCCCTTCACCATTTCTGGCAAAGGTTCACAATATCCCACAAACACCAGAGTACAAAAGGATAGTATGAATAATAAATAGCACATATCGGAAGCACACGCAGAACAACCAAACGTACATGTGCCTTTACGAGTCAATACGAAGTAAGCAATAATCTTTCACCATTGTAATCAGACTTGAAAGGAAATGAAAGCAATAGCACACACGGAATCCAAGCAATCACATACAACTCAATTCAAATAAGAAGGTTAGATGAATTCGATATTCAAAGGAATGAAACTAGAATAGGCACATATCGAAAGCAAATACGGAACAATGGGATATACATGTGCCTATATAAGTCAATGTGATATAGCATAAACGCTACACAATATGTTCAGGAATGGAGATAATTTATAGACAAGAGCAAACGAGAATTCAAGCATTAATATAAGCCACAATTGAGTGAAGGGAACTGAATAAAATCTATTTCCAAACGAATGAAAATAGAAGATGCGAAATCGATCAAAGCTCGATTTCTGACAGAATTCGAGAGGCACATTGGATAAATACTTCAGATTATCAATTATGCTTCAATACCCTCCAGAAGCCTAATTTTGAAAGATATATTAATCTATTTTCTGATGAAATAAACTTCATATGAATCATGGTTTCCAACAAGGAGTTACCTTTGATTTGGTAACACAAGGTCAAAAACAAAATCACTATTTTATAGAATTCATAGGGTCGGATTCAATAGATAATAGGATAGGCATTTGAATTCCAAAATTTTCAATCTATATGTCAAAAGAAAGGTCTACAAGTTTAGTTTCGAATGAAGTTAGTTTGGTACAAATCAGAATTTCCAACAGGTACTTATAGGTATTTTAGTATCAAAAGGTCAGAAATTTTGATCCCTGTTCTACAGCATATATAGGCTCATTTGAAAACAGACGTTTGGGTAAGTATTCGGTGTCCAAATTCTACAAAATTAGTGTCAAAAGAAAGATATAAGAGTCTAATTTCAAACGAGCTAGGTCTTGCCTAAATCCATATTTGGTGCTAAAAATTATAGCTGAAATAGTGTATAGGGGTCAGTTTACCGAAAAAATTTCAGATCCTTGGTTTTATGTCCAAAGAGAGAAATATCAGTTTCTAAGCAGAAATCTTTCAGAATCAATATAAGAACAGAGACTAATACTTCTGTAGGATGGGGTTAGAACACTTGTCTTTGAGAATTATGACTCTAAATGAGAAGATTTGAGCAAGAAACCTCAAAGCCCCAATTTTTTTCTTCTTCTTCTTCCCCTTTTTTTTTCTTCTTCTTCTTTCTTTCTTTCTCTGTTCATCCATGCAGCTGCCTTCTCTGGTTCCTTAAGAACGAAGGCAGAGAGGCTTAAATGGTGGGATTTGTAATTTTGTGTATTTTGCAGTTTAGTCCTTGTATTATTATATTTACGATTAGGTCCTCAAGATTTACATATAGGTCCTCAGATTTTTTTTTTTTTGAACAAATCCTCCAAATCTTATGAATAAGTTCTCAGATTCATACTTTGGCTCTTTTATTAAATTTAAAATAGATACTTACATTACAACTAGAAACTTATACGAAAATTCAGAAACGAGGGATGTTACGAAACCCCTTCAATAGCTTACTACCTTCAATACATTTACGTATGCTTTCAAGCTAAGTTTCCAAAATTGGTTTTACGTCGGAAACGGTTTTTATCATACGAGAGATTTGACGAAGTTGACGTTTTTATCCGCTACACTAATTCACCCGCCCCCCCTCTTAGTACTCTTGATCCTAACAGCAAGATAAGTCCACTCCATCAGAATGAAGGACCCATGGAACAACATGGTCTTGCTCTTGGCTCTGCAAGAGTTCATGTCCTCGACCCCTGTCCAAGGAAAGTTTTGTGCCTTCGCTCCATGTTTCATCTTCTATGTCAACTCCCTTTATGCGGCTTGGGTACTTTGCCAAGTTATACCCAAGTTGCTCCACTCCTTGTTTTGTATTAAGTTGATGGTGGTTCTCACGCTTACTATTCCACAGGTCAGCCCTCCCTTGAGTCTGATCTCCATATCGACTCCAAGTGTGCCTTCATTTGTGTTGCTTTGGGTCACTCCCCCACTTGAACTCGTAATGCATCCACTAATGTATTCTCTCTAGTGAGATAATGCGATGACTCCTCATCGCTCGCTCAGTCCATTGAGCTTCGTGGAATTATTGTTTTTGAGGTACTCCTCCTCAACATATGTGGTCTATTATCCATGATTCTCCCTCTGGAGAACCGAGACCTATCCCTCCTGGATATCTGTCCTATTGGAGTAACATCTCTCTTCGCTTCTTTCTCTCTGAAAGTTTCGGAGACCACCATCCCCTTAGACTACTCCAATTTACTGAACAAACTGTGCATTGTTCTACCTCCTGCAAACGCACTTGCTAGATTGTGACTCTACGTCAATACAGCCCCTACTACACCACTCAAGGCCTAGCAACATGCTGAACTCGCTACACACTTCAACCTCCTACATGCGTATCCTTTTCATGCCGAAGAGAGAGCTCCAATGCTCTATAATGCTAAGTTTCGATCGCCTTGGGATGGCCGCGAACATTTCATCGTTCGTATACAAGCCCATGCATGAGTACCGAATTCTTCGAGTTAGTAATTCCCCTTACCTTTGTGAGCTTTGCACAACTCTTTTGGTCGCTAAGCTACTCGTTCCACCTTGCATGGTCTCATCCTTTACCAAGCGCCTCGCTTGCCTTGAGTACCATTAAGTATATTTGTCAACGTCGAGCCATAGCTCGAACTCAACCATCCCAACCTTTGTGCACTACGCATTCTTCCAAGCTTGCTTATTCTCGTAGTGTCTCTTGCGCGAAGGGTTGGTCATTCCTCTGAATGCCAATCTCAGATGCCCGCTCCTCCGAGTGACTCATTTTCCCTATATCTCTATGCATATTTTCCTCTAAATGGTCGCGTTAGGTCCCCCACATTTGCATGCCAAGTGTTTCTATGAGTGCTTGTCCCACTCTGATACCATATGTCATAGACTTAACTAGTTTTACCCAAGTCGTGTGGCACCTTTGCATGTTCGTCCACAAAGGTTAGCCTCCCCGAAACCTCTCATGGTCCCTTAGGACCTACAAAAGAGAAAACGGGTTAGAGAAAGCGCCTCACTTGGGATCCACAAGCAAACCTTTTAGGAAACACTTCATAGACAATGTAAATTACAAATAGGCTTTATAAGCTTTGAACGATTGCATAATAAAGGGTCAAAATGGTCTACTACAAATCGAATATCTCTCACAAGTGTCCACATAACATAACCTTTATTTACAAGCCTAAGAAGGCCACCAAACCCAACTAAAATGAGGTTGTTAAGCCTTTAACCATTCCTCTACATGCTGTGCAAAGCATGAACAAACAGAAAGACATGGACATACACAAGTATTATATTAAACATCTTGTTTAGAACTTTGTCCGTGATAGAACATCCGGACTTCCGACGAACTCTCGAACTCCCAATGAAGTCTCATTCTTGACTCCGGGACATCATTTTACTTTATGCCTTGATCACTATTATAGTTAATCCTACACACTTAAAACCTACTTCGATCTAGACAATTATTACAAAGCTTGAATCAAATATTGTCAGGCATATCATTGGTTCATCGACACTTCGTTCGATTCTTCAGTGCATCGTCCTCTCTTGTAGCCTATTGCCCAATCGGCAAGTTAACCTCTACAACTCCAATTTCCTTAGCGTATTTTCGCTCTTCTTAGCCTGATGCTCGAACCCATGGCCTGAAGCCTTTTGCTGATACATCGACCGATCCTCCGGCTCGACGTTTAATCTTCTAACATGTTCCACTCTGGCCCAACATGATTCTTCCTGCTTTAATTGTCTCTCCATGATTGAAGCTTCCTACGTCACTTAAAACGTAGATCAATTCATAAACACTATCAATTGGTTTCATCATCAAAATCTGAGATTCAACAAGTAAATGACAATAATAGAAATGCAAATCGAGTTTATAGTGGTCCGATAGTTGTGACCTACATCCACTCTCGATTCCTCTTCCGTCGAGGCTACCGATATCCACTAATGATCTTCCTTCAATGGGCGAAGACCAACTACCCTTACAACTCTATTCTTCTTTTGATAGGCTCAGAAGAGAACCTTTATACCCTCACTCACTCTTCTCTAAACAGAAATCACACTTAGACTAGAGAAGGAGAATTCTCATAATATTACAATAGAATTTTCACTTGTTTTTGTTCTCGGTTCTTATGTAATCTGAGCAGAGATGAGAGGGGTATTTAAAGGACCCAATTGGATTCAAACTTGGAGCCTAAAAGTGTCTCATCCCCAATTTTTGGGGTACTGGCGGTACCATCGCCCAATCTGACAGTACCACCACCTGACATAATATGGGTGACTGTGTCTAGGTGGTACCACCGCCCAGACTAGTGGTACCATTGCCTAACACTAGGAGGTACTATCGTTTGACACTGGGCGATACTACTACCTAACATAGTCTTAGAGGCTATCTCGGAGACTGAGCAACTAGCAGTGCCACCACTTGGATCGGTGATGCCACCGCCTGACCCAACTTTTGGGTCACTGAATAGCCTTTCTCTTGGTCCAAAATAGCCCCAATTCGGGCCCAATTAGCTCCTAATTGAGTTGGCCTAATTATATTCTAAACCAACCTAATTACAACTAAAAACTACTTCGATCTAGACAAATTATTACAAGTAAAAATACTAAGTTGTCCAGCATGTCATTGGTTCATCCATCGCTTCGTTCGACCTTTCGATGCATCGTCCTCTCCTTATGTGTATTGCCCAATCGGTATGTTACCTTCTTGCAACATCTGATCTCCTTGGTGCAATGTCCAATCTTCTTGGCTCGATGCCCGAACTCATGGCACAAAGCCTTCTACCGAGACATTGGCCATTCCTCCGGTCTAACGTCCAATCTTCTAATGTGTTCAATTCTCGCCCAACTTTTTATTCTTTCTGCTTTAATCAATTTATCTCTCTTGATCAAAGCTAGTCCTACGTCACTCAAAACATAGATTATATTATAACATTATCAATTGGTTTTATCATCAAAATCTGAGATTCAACAGGTACCACCACCTAGCCTAGGTGGTACCATCACCTGCCAAACTGACACTAGGCAGTACCAACGCCTAGTTTGAGCAATACCACTACTCGGGTTTTTTGAAGATGTACATTGTCTCACAAGTGGTTCCACCATCTGACCTGGTAGTACCACCGCTTGGGCCAACTTCAGAATATTGAATTAGGCTTTCAATAGGCTCAATTCAACCTTGATTTAGGCTCAATTAGTCCCTAATTAAGTTGGCATGGTTACACTCAAAACTAACTCAATTACAACCTAACCTACTTCGATCAAGACACGACCGATTACAAACACGAATCCTATGTTGTCTAACATGTCATTGGTTCATTCGATGCTTCGTTCAATCCTTCGGTACATCGTCCTCTCCTTCGACGTATTACCCAATCGACATGTTGACCTTCCGCAATATCCGATCTCCTTAGTGTAATATCCAATCCTTCAGCCTGATGCTCAAACTCAGGCACAAAGTCCATCGGGCACGTCGACCAGTTCTTAAGTCCGACGTCCAATCTTTTGACATGATCCACTCCGGCCCAACGTTTGATTCTTCTTGCTTCAATCGATTTGTCTTTCCATGATCGAAGTTAGTCCTGTGTCACTCAAACGATGATTAGATCATAACTTCATCAATTGATTTTATTATCAAAATCTGAGATTCAATAGTAGGTACACAAGGGAGTGATTGACGTTACTTGCCACTTTGCGTACAGAAGCACAAGCAACCAAGGAAGGAGAGGGGCAACTGATGAGGGTCGCATGATCGACCACAATGGGTGAGCTGTTGAATCTCGTATTTTGATGATGAAACTACTTGATATATGTTTATGATTTAATCTGCGTTTTGAGTGACGCAGGGTGCTTTGATTAGGATGAGACAATTAAAGCAGGAACATCATGTTGTGCCGGAGGAACATGTCAGAAGATTGGACGTCGGGCCGGTGGATCGGTTGACGTATCGACAGAGGGCTTCAGGCCGTGGACTCGGGCATCGGGCCAAGAAGAGCGGGTATTATGCCAAGGATATCGGAGTTGCGGAGTCAACTGGCCGATTGGGCAATAGGCTGCAGGAAAGGACGATACACCGAAGAATCGGACGAAGCGTCGAGGGACCAATGACATGCCAGACAACTTGGTTAATTGCTTAGGATTAATTGTCTTGATCGAAGTTTTTGTTTTTATGTGTGCAGGATTAACTACGATGGAAGAAAGACATGCAGCAGGAGTTGCGCCGGAGTCATGACAATGATCACGTTGGGAGTTCGAGAGCTCGACAGAAGTTCGGACAATCGTCGGAGGTTCTGCGGGAACAAATCCGAGAAGTCCAGAAGCTTGCCAAAGGAGCTCGTCGGAACTTGCCAAGTGGATCGTCGCAGTCTAGGAGTTTGCCGGAAGTCCGCAGGAGCATCACCGAGGGTTCATCGAATGATCGACGGAAGTTCGTCGGAAACTCGTCGGAAGAAGCGAGTGACGCACTGAAGCATGCTGCAGAATATGTCTTAGGAAATAATCGTAGTTAGCACTTTGATTAAGTTAGAAATGGGAGGTGATCCCATTAGCTTAATCCTGGGGAAATTGGGCCCCTGAAGAACTCAAATTGGGTCAAATGGTTCAACCCATTCGGACCCAGGTTGCTGTGGGAGGTGCAACTGCCCAGGCAGGGAGGTAGCACCGCCCAGGCTATGTCTCCCAGCGAGACTGGGCGGTGCAACCGCCCCAGCCAAGAGGTGGCACCGCCCCGGGCTCAGTCTCCGAGCGAGACTGGGCGGTGCAACCTCTCCTGACAAGAGGTGGCACCGCCTGAGCTCAGTCTTCGAGCTCTGCCAGGCAGTGCAACCGCCTCAGTCAGGAGGTGCAACCGCCCGAGCTCAGTCTTCGAGCTCTGGCAGAGAGGTGCAACCACCCCTGACAGAGGTGGCACCGCCCAGAGGCTCAGTCTTCGAGCTCTGCCAGGCAATGCAACAGCCCCAGTCAGGAGGTGCAACCGCCTGATCCCGGAATTCCGGGAATGGACAGATTTGAGCTCCAAATTTGAACTGGGTTGGGGCCTATAAATACCCCACCCATTCAGCACTGAAAGCACAGACCTACACCGAATTCTTGATCTTTTCTGTGATTCTAAGAGCTCAAATTTGTGTAAAGTCCAAAAGTTCTCCTCTTTCTGTTCTTCAAGTCTTGAGTTGTAAAGAGAGTTGAGAAAGGTTCTGTAAGGGTTGTCTCCTGAGCCCGTCAAAAGGAGTAAAACTGTAAAAGGGCAGTTGGCCTTCGCCTATTGAAGGAAGGCCTCTAGTTGACGTCGGTGACCTCGTCGGTGGAGGAAGCCAAAAGTGGAGTAGGTCAAGACTGACCGAACCACTCTAAATCTCTGGTTTGCTTTTATTTTGAGCACTTTATCATTACTGCAAACCTCCTACATAGCTACTGCTCTCTGCGCTTTTACGAACAAGTTTCTAAGTTCTGATCTTTCCGAATCTGCATTCAGACGTAAATCGGTGTTTTCGTACGATCTTTACATTGCAGTTTACATTTACGTTTTGATTCTATTTATAACTGCAAACTGTCTTCTGTGCTTTTACGAATGAGTTTCTTTACAGTTTATGTTTACGTTTTGATTCCATTTATAACTGCAAACTGCCTTCTGCGCTTTTACGAACGAGTGTCTAAGTTCAGATCTTTCCGAATCTGCGTTTAGACGTAAACTATGTTTTGACGTAAAACTGTGTTTGGACGCAAACTGCGCTTAGACACAATCTGCGCTTAGACGCAAACTGCGGTTAGATGCAATCTGAGCTTAGACACAAACTGCGCTTAGATGCAAACTGCGCTTAGACGCAATCTGCATTTAGACGCAAACTGCATTTAGATGCAAACTGCATTTAGACACAAACTGCGTAAACTGCGCTTAGACGCAAACTGTGTTTAGACGTAAACTGCACTTAATCATAAGTAATCTTAGAATCGACTTTTGCATCAAAATAGTTTTTATCGAACGAACGCAGCTTTCGTTTTTAATTGCTGAAAGATTTCCGCTGCACTAATTCACCCCCCCCCCCTCTTAGTGCTCTCGATCCTAACAATTGGTATCAAAGCGGGGTATTTCTCATTTCAGATTTACACCCGAGAGAAATGGCTCTTCAAGAGGGCTTTTCGGTCTTTCGTCCACCGTTCTTTAACGGATTGGACTACACTTATTGGAAAACTCGAATGAGAGTTTTCTTGATTTCTCTAAATCTGGATTTATGGAATATCGTTGAAAACGGTTTTCAACTTCCCTCTAAACCGATGAACGAATGGTTGGATTTAGAGAAGAAGTATTTTTCTTTAAATGCAAAGGCTATGAATGCCTTATTTTGTGCTTTGGACAAAAATGAGTTCAATCGGGTTTCTTTGTGCGAAACGGCTTTCGATATTTGGCGCACTCTTGAAATCACGCACGAGGGAACTAGTAGAGTCAAAGACTCGAAAGTTAATATTTTACTGCATGATTTCGACCTTTTTCATTTGAAACCAAGCGAAACCGTTGTTGACATGTACACCCGTTTTACGGATGTCGTCAATGGTTTAAAATCACTTAGTAAAAGCTTTTCGGATTTTGAACTCGTTAACAAAGTTTTGCGCTCACTTTCTAAAACTTGGGATTCAAAAGTAACTGCTATTCAAGAATCGAAAAACTTGAACCAATTTCCACTTGAAGAACTAATTAGTTCATTGATCACATATGAAATGACGTGCAATGCACGTGAAGAACTTGAGAACCACCTTCCAAAGAACAGGAAGGATTTGGGACATAGAACATTTGAAGACCACTCGAGCATAAGCTCAAGTGATGGTGAACTTAAACTACAAATGAAACAAAAATTAAAAAGTAAAAAGAACGGAACTACTTGCTTTGAACGCAAGAAGAAGAACAAAAATTGGGATGAATCGAGCTCCTCCGAAGACGAGGAGAAAATCAACAAAGGCGAGGTGGCAAACTACGCCTTTACGCCTTTCGACGCTGAGGTAATCAAAATGCCTTTAATTTACTTTGAAATTACATAATGCTTTTTCATAATGCATTTTTCTTTTTTAATTTTCTTGAAAATTGCATGCTTAATAACTTTATAATGAAAATACAAAAAATTAGGAATCTTGCTTATCATTCTAGTAATTTTGAAAATAATCATGAAAATTACATGTTTATGATAAACAAAATGATTTTGATTAAAAAAAAAACCTTATGAAATCATGCTATATGTGGTTGAGAAGTAATAATGTGTATCATGTCGATTTCCATTGTTATTTCTTGATTTTGAGTATTTGAAATCATGTTTAATTTGAAGTTATGATTAATGAGTATATATTTGAAATTATGATGATTCTTGATATTTATGGATTGTCGATTTTCATGATAATAACAATAGCTTTAA
Source organism: Musa acuminata AAA Group (assembly GCF_036884655.1). Taxonomy (NCBI): domain Eukaryota; kingdom Viridiplantae; phylum Streptophyta; class Magnoliopsida; order Zingiberales; family Musaceae; genus Musa; species Musa acuminata. Next base: position 32,166,313 of record NC_088334.1, on the reverse strand, counting down.
AAAAAAAATTGATGCATGTTTTCATAAATGAAAAGGCATGCTAACATGAAATCGACCACTTAAAATGAAACACTTAAAAAGGGGGAAAATATATTATCAATGAAATCATGAATCTATTTACGTTATAAATTTTGTGAGCCATAAAAATGATTTTGATGATTTAAATTTGAAATGAGTTTTATCAAAATCATGATCTTGATTTATCAAATTGAATGAATTAAAAATGAATGATGATTTTTCTCTTGAATGATTGTGACTTGTATTCCTTGTATTCATGATATGATTTTTATGCAATTCTTTGTATTCATGAAATATTTATCTCATCACCCAATTATTTCTTTTCAATATTCCTCAAGTGATGATATGAATGCATGAGATATTCATGAATTTATTTTGATGTGTGCAAATGAGAAGCTTCGATCATGCATGGTAGAATGCAATGTGACAAATTAATACCATGATGATTTAAAATATTTATGATTTGGAATGATGCATATGTTTTTTTTTTATAATGTGTATCATGAATGCTTTAAATGATAAATGATTGGAATCATGATTAAAATGAAGTGATAAATACTTAAAAAATATTGATTTAATGTTCGGTATCATGAATACTTCATTATCATACATTAAAATAGTGATAAATATTTTGAAAATAAATGATTGTATCATTTTAGATGATTTTATATATTGTGCATAATAAGCTATAAGTGGTGATTGAAACAATGATTGAAATAATATGAATAATGATTTGGAATCATGCATATAATAATGAGTTTATATGTTTTGAAAATGTGCATGTTTTAATTTGAAAATATAATGATGCACAAATGAGATTGATACTAACCTTTGTCATGATTTAAAAATTGATGTAAAGGGTTTTTCCCTTCTTTTTGACAATGACAAAAGGGGAGATAGCTCGCTTGCACAATTCAAGAAGAAAGCAAAAATTGCACTTCTTAAAAGAGAAGAAATTGCTATCTTGAACATCACCAAGAAGTGCTATCTTGCAAATCTCAAGACACACAAATGCAATCATGCAAAATTTGTAATTTTGCATATCATTAAAATTTATGATGCTTTGGTGATTATGCATGTTCTAAAATGTTATAAAATTCACTAGCTTGCATGATGTAGAACTTAGCTATATTGAACATCACCAAGGAATGCTATCTTGCCTATCTCAAGAAGCAAAAAGTTAACTTGCACATCTAGCAAAACTTATATTTCAAGAAGCAATAGTTGCTTTCTTGAACATCTCAAAATTGCTAGCTTGCGGGCCTTAAAATGTAGAAATTTTTTGCTAGCTTGAATATGGTAAACTTGCTATCATACTACCATGATGATGAGCATACCTTATCTTCATGATTATATTTGAAAAACTATGGCAAAAATCTGTCCGAATGATTAAACCTGTTAAAATTATTTTTCGGACTTTTTTGATTAAATGATCAAATCACTTGATTGCCATAATGATTTTATACAATTACTTGCCATGATTACATGTTGGAAATTATGTGCTTGAATACAAAAATTTCCATGATAATAAGCATGTTTTACCTTCATGATTGTAATTGAATATCTCTAGTAAAACCCTGTCCGAATGTATGAAAGTGTCAAATTTTATTTTCGGATTTTCTTGATCCTAACAATTGGATTTTCTTGATACATTATCCTCTTCCGAATTTAATAAGCATATGTCATATCAAGTTTAATTCAAATCATTGATTTTTGACATATGGAATCATCTAGCAAATGCACTTATCATGTGAAAAATATTTTTCGAGAAACATATTTGATGATTCCCTCTTATAAAAGGAAGATATTTTTACATACAAGGATTTGACTCACTTACATATCTTAATCCTTGCAAAAATGAAGTGTGCTTTAATATCTTATCAATTTGAACTTCATATATGGCTTTCCTCCTTCATGTAAAAAGATAACAAATAAAAAGGAAGAAGCAATAAAAGCTATCTCCCTGTCATGTTTTCCTCGAGATGTTTACATAATTGGTATCCTATCACTCACTGTTGGAAAATGACATGAACCAACTTATGGCATCGCACTTGTATTTAAAATTTGCTTATATCGGTCTCCTTGTTGTTGATGACAAAGGGGGAGAAATATATAAATTGATACTATGAGTGCCATATTTGAAGAATATGAATAGATGTTATGAATGCCATATTATGATGAGATATCAAAAGCAGCATTCATATGAATAGGTGCTATGAATGTCATATCATGTTAAGATATCAAGAACTTGAATCGCAATTTACATATTGATATCTTACCATTTGATGATAGCAAACTTGCATGATGGTAACAATAGATATTATGTTTTTCATGCAATGAGTTAAACTTACATCACAAACACTTGATTGTGGTACTTCTCCTTTTTGTTGATGACAAAGGGGGAGAAGTATGTTGATGACATCACATGTTATGCATAAGTTTATGATGACATGTTGCTTGGATTTTTGAATCCAAGAGTTTCTATCAATATGGCATATTGATAGGGGGAGTTTGTTTAAACTCTAGGAGTTAAGGTTAACTCCGTTTATGATGACATGTTGCTTAGATTTTTGAATCTAAGAGTTTCTATCAATATGGCATATTGATAGGAGGAGTTTGTTTAAACTCCGGGAGTTAAGGTTAACTCCGTCATCAAGTAGTTGTCATCATCAAAAAGGGGGAGATTGTTGAATCTCGTATTTTGATGATGAAACTACTTGATATATGTTTATGATTTAATCTGCGTTTTGAGTGACGCAAGGTGCTTCGATCAGGATGAGACAATTAAAGCAGGAACATCATGTTGTGCCGGAGGAACATGTCAGAAGATTGGACGTCGGGCCGGTGGATCGGTCGACGTATCGACAAAAGGCTTCGGGCCGTGGACTCGGGCATCGGGCCAAGAAGAGCAGGTATTGTGCCAAGGATATCGGAGTTGCGGAGTCAACTGGCCGATTGGGCAATAGGCTGCAGGAAAGGACGATGCGCCGAAGAATCGGACGAAGCGTCGAGGGACCAATGACATGCCGGACAACTTGGTTAATTGCTTAGGATTAATTGTCTCGATCGAAGTTTTTGTTTTTATGTGTGCAGGATTAACTACGATGGAAGAAAGACATGCAACAGGAGTTACGCCGGAGTCATGACAATGATCACGTTGGGAGTTCGAGAGCTTGACGGAAGTTCGGACAGTCGTCGGAGGTTCTACGGGAACAAATCCGAGAAGTCCAGAAGCTTGCCAAAGGAGCTCGTCGGAACTTGCCAAGTGGATTGTCGCAGTCTAGGAGTTTGCCGGAAGTCCGCAGGAGCATCACCGAGGGTTCATCGGATGATCGACGGAAGTTCGCCGGAAACTCGTCGGAAGAAGCGAGTGACGCACCGAAGCAAGCTGTAGAATATGTCTTAGGAAATAATCGTAGTTAGCACTTTGATTAAGTTAGAAATGGGAGGTGATCCCATTAGCTTAATCCTGGGGCAATTGGGCCCTTGAAGAACTCAAATTGGGTCGAATGGTTCAACCCATTCGGACCCAGGTTGCTGTGGGAGGTGCAACCGCCCAGGCAGGGAGGTAGCACCGCCCAGGCTATGTCTCCCAGCGAGACTGGGCGGTGCAACCGCCCCAGCCAAGAGGTGGCACCACCCCGGGCTCAGTCTCCGAGCGAGACTGGGCGGTGCAACCTCTCCTGACAGGAGGTGGCACCGCCTAAGCTCAGTTTTCGAGCTCTGCCAGGCGGTGCAACCGCCTCAGTCAGGAGGTGCAACCGCCTGAGCTCAGTCTTCAAGCTCTGGCAGAGAGGTGCAACCGCCCCTGACAGAGGTGGCACCGCCCAGAGGCTCAGTCTTCGAGCTCTGCCAGGCGGTGCAACAGCCCCAGTCAGGAGGTGCAACCGCCTGATCCCGGAATTCCGGGAATTGACAGATTTGAGCTCCAAATTTGAACTGGGTTGGGGCCTATAAATACCCCACCCATTCAGCACTGAAAGCATAGACCTACACCGAATTCTTGATCTTTTCTGTGATTCTAAGAGCTCAAATTTGTGTAAAGTCCAAAAGTTCTCCTCTTTCTGTTCTTCAAGTCGAGTTGTAAAGAGAGGAGAGAAAGGTTCTGTAAGGGTTGTCTCCTGAGCCCGTCAAAAGGAGTGAAACTGTAAAAGGGCAGTTGGCCTTCGCCTATTAAAAGAAGGCCTCTAGTTGACGTCGGTGACCTCGTCGGTGGAGGAAGCCAAAAGTGGAGTAGGTCAAGACTGACCGAACCACTCTAAATCTCTGGTTTGCTTTTATTTTGAGCACTTTATCATTACTGCAAACCTCCTACATAGCTACTGCTCTCTGCGCTTTTACGAACAAGTTTCTAAGTTCTGATCTTTCCGAATCTACATTCAGACGTAAATCGGTGTTTTCGTACGATCTTTACATTGCAGTTTACATTTACGTTTTGATTCTATTTATAACTGCAAACTGTCTTCTGTGCTTTTACGAACGAGTTTCTTTGCAGTTTACGTTTACGTTTTGATTCCGTTTATAACTGCAAACTGCCTTCTGCGCTTTTACGAACGAGTGTCTAAGTTCAGATCTTTCCGAATCCGCGTTTAGACGTAAACTACGTTTTGATGTAAAACTGTGTTTGGACGCAAACTGCGCTTAGACGCAAACTGCGCTTAGACGCAAACTGCGGTTAGACGCAATCTGAGCTTAGACGCAAACTGCGCTTAGATGCAAACTACGCTTAGACGCAATCTGTATTTAGACGCAAACTGCATTTAGACGCAAACTGCGTAAACTGCGCTTAGACGCAAACTGTGTTTAGACGTAAACTGTACTTAATCATAAGTAATCTTAGAATCGGCTTTTGCATCAAAATAGTTTTTATCGAACGAACGCAGCTTTCGTTTTTAATCGCTGAAAGATTTTCGCTGCACTAATTCATCCCCCCCTCTTAGTGCTCTCAATCCTAACATGAGCAACGATTAGTGAGCGGGATTGCTAAGTGCCGGGTGGCCAAGCCCAAGACGAAGGGGAGTGGTCGATAAGGCAGAGGTGTGGCCAAGCGCCGATAAAGGAACAATCAAGTATGGGTGGATGCACAATGAAAGGCAATGATCATTATGGATAAATTAATTATTTCTAAAAAAATAATACTCTATAAGAATTTTTTAAATTTAGGGTACTCAATAGGAAAAACATAAAATTATGAGTTTTTTCATAAATTTATCGAAAAAACTATGTTTATAATTTTTTATATTATTTAAATTATTTTTTATAATTATAAGAAAGTTATTAGTTAAAAATATATTATAATTTTTTTTAATATTATTAAAAGTACTGTAATATAATATAAAAATATTATAACTAGACCAATTCATCATATGGATAAGTCTATTAGGATAAGGAAGAAAAGAAGGGCAGATGGCTGAGGGTGTTCTAGTTATATAAAAAGAAAAAAAAATAGTGTTACAGAATTTTGAGAATAGGAGACACTTCCCCCCCAAAAAACCCTTAAAAGAGATATTTTTATTTTTTAAATTAAGATTCTGACCTCCAGGCGTCGGTTGAACGACGCCTAACCCGTTTAATGATTCGAAGAATAATATGGGACCGGAAGGGCCCCACCGCTGGTAAAGTAAATGAGATATTACCGCGTAAGTTTAGGATTCCCGTTCATAGATGATTGTAATTATTGGTTTCCCTTGATTAAATTGGGACTAAAGGATAAAGTGGAATCTTTTGGGTGTTAATAGTTTCACTTAGACCAAAAGTGCAGGACACTGTGGGGTTAGATCAGCTTTCCCCTCGAGGAACAAGTCTCACCTCCTGTTATGTGAGGTAAGGTCTTTCAACCCTCTGATACTGTCAGCCCCAAACCTTCCTTCACATTGAGTTATGGTAGGCCAACCTCCTCTCCTGCATCAACCACCACTTGTTCCTTCCTCTCCCTTTTGCCTCTTCCTGCATGAAGTTCTTCATGTTTTCTTTTGGTTCCAAATCTAGTTTACAGTTTCGATGTTTTCAGATTTATTTTTGTTAATCTCATCAGCATCAGTTTCATCGAAAAGGTAATCGATACTTGTGTTTGCCAACAATCGAATATTGCCAGATCAATTCAATGGCTGTGTTTTGTGGCGGAAGATTCAAGTCTGTTCCATTGTCATGTTCCAGGAGAAGGCCTTTGTTTCAAGATGTGTTGTCGCTTCAAAAGCAGGAGGTAATGTATTGGACCACCACCGGCCATCTTTCCCTGTAGCTTTGCTTCGTTCGATTCCCCACCGAGCGCCATGGTCGGTCGTACGTGTCAATGGTGGATTGGTCAGTTTCTCTTTCTCTCTCTTCTCTCTTGATTCATGTGGCTTACTTGGGCCTTGGCTCTATAAGAACCCGTCCTCTTCTCCTCTCCTCCATTGTAGAACGATCTGGAATAGAAGATAACGAGGAAGTAATAGCATTTTGTAGAGGAGAAGAGAGAGAGAGAGAGAGAGAGAGAGAGTATGGCTAATGGTTACTACTATCAGAATAGTCCTTACTACTACAACTCCTCTCACTCCCAGTCTCCTCCCTTGCCGCTCCACCTGTGCCTCTTCCTCCTCACGCTCTTCATGTTCATAGGCCTCTCGTGGTACATGGCCTACGAGTCGGTGTTCGAGAGCTTGTTCGACCAGCTCAAGTTCCTGCTCATGATGTCGCCGCTGGTGCTGCTGCTGGTCGTCCACTGGCTGTCGAGCGATGAGCGGCTAAGGGTGCCCTTCTTTATTCCCTTGCCGGAGAGGGACTCCTTCCACCGGGCCGGCGGTTCCCCTTGGGGCGTCGCGCTTGTCTTGGTGCTCCTCATGTTCATGATCTCCTACCAGTCCTACTTCCACGACTGCTGGTTCCCGCTACTAAGCCGTTGACGCTGATGAACCAGGATACATGTATCCCAGATTCCATAGCTGGAAGAAGAAGAAGAAGAAGAAGAAGAAGAAGAAGAAGTATTAGCTATCCATGTAGTTAATCGATAAGACGAACTTGCGAAGCGTCTGTTGTCAATAACATTTTGCTCTTGGTTTTGTATCTTAGTTCTGGATCACTGATCATTGCCTTCTAACTTGAGCATGAAAACAAAGGTTAAGATAGCAGAGTTTGATCTCAATCTCTCTGTGAAGCTACAGTTTCTGGCCAAGAGAAGATTACTTGTCATCGATAGTGGAGACAAAAGAATCAACGCACACTGGGAGCCTGAAGGATCTGATCAAATTGATTCATTACCAGGCAGATAGATCATGAAGAGAGCAGAGGATGACTTATGATTTAAACGCCTTGCACCCCTGAGTGTAACTTTTTCCTGAGCCAAAAAGGTGTACAAGGCTTACGCAATATGGCCTTCTTTACTTGGGTTGAGAAATGCTTCTCTTTTCCTTTCAAGTGGCCTTCTACACATGTCAATGATTGCACCCAAAAGAAAGCAGAGAAAAGTTGTCAACCGATGCAATCTTTACTTTTCTCTCTCTCTCTCTCTCTCTCTCTCTCTATTATCCGTTGATGTAGGTTGGATTGTGTAAACTATGAAAAGAAGGGAATGGCATCTGCTTCTCTTTTCCTTTCGGCTTGGATAGTGATCAAAGCAGCAGAACTTGTGCATGCCTACCTGCCTCCTCGGCATTAGCTATTGAAAAGTGGACTCGGTTCATGGCCGAGGTGGTGAAGCTCACAGATAATTCACATTTGTTACAAGTTGTGACACCTCGTACATGATTCTGCGAAAAGATAACCCCATAAAAATGTTGAATCCTTCGTTGACTAATAAGAATAGCTCGTCGCTAGGAAATCACAAAAATTATTTTATTATCGATGACCTTATGTTCTTCAAGTGTCAAAAAAGTCATATATATAGCCGCCTGTTTTGTTACGATTCTTTAACAGATTTAGATAAATTATTCATTTATTTACTTGAGAAGTTCAGATCTAAATTGGCAATAATAGTAATAGTAATAATAATAATAATAATAATAATAATAAACAGACCTCCTGGCTAGCCTTTTGCATGAACAACATTTGAATAGAACCATAAGCAAAGTGAAAGACAACACCGGCAATTGCAATTATTAAACAAAAATAATAAGGTAACATACTCAAAATGATATCTGGTTCAGAATTATTGACCATCCTTCGAGTACAGAATCAAAATAAAATCAAGCAAAGCAAGTCATAACATCCATCCAAGGAGAGAGGAGAGAGACAGACAAATATTTGGTTGAGGAAGAACAGCATCCAGGTAAAATTCCAAACTGAACTACTCTCTCATGTCAGTTGTGTTGTTTCATCATCTTATTGTTCTGCTACTCCCCATGTAGAAGAAGATTTAGAAGCATTTCCTGTGCACAATGGAAGGGCCAGACTCATCATACTCTGCCTTTGCAATCCACATCTGCAACGGACAGTAGCTTGTCATCAAGAGTGATTCCAAGAATGCAAGATTTTGTCAAGATAACCAGATATGAGCATCTATTATGTGGTTTCAAGTAGTAGGGTATACACCTGTTGGAATGTGCTAAGAGAAGCCAAAATGGATCCTCCAATCCAAACACTGTACTTCCTTTCCGGGGGAGCAACCACCTTAATCTTCATGCTGCTTGGAGCCAGTGCAGTGATCTCCTTGCTCATCCTATCAGCAATGCCTGGGAACATGGTGGATCCTCCACTCAGCACAATGTTTCCATACAAATCCTTTCTGATGTCCACATCACACTTCATGATGGAGTTGTATGTGGTCTCATGTATGCCTGCAGCTTCCATCCCAATCATGGATGGCTGGAAGAGCACTTCAGGGCAGCGGAACCGCTCGGCACCGATGGTGATGACCTGCCCATCGGGCAACTCATAGTTCTTCTCCACAGATGAGCTGGTCTTTGCCATCTCCAGCTCTTGTTCATAGTCAAGAGCAATGTATGCCAGCTTTTCCTTGATGTCACGAACGATTTCACGCTCTGCCGTGGTGGTGAAGGAGTAGCCACGCTCTGTCAAGATCTTCATGAGAGCGTCAGTCAGGTCACGGCCTGCCAGGTCCAGGCGAAGGATGGCATGTGGAAGTGCATAGCCTTCATATATTGGAACTGTATGGCTGACACCATCACCAGAGTCGAGCACAATACCTGTGCATATCAGTGATCAGTCGAGTTTAATTTTACTTCTTCATTAGTGATTCAATAATGCAAAAGAAAAAAAAAATTCCTTCCATATATATATGCTGCAGAAATCATGTAATCCTAAATTAATATTCAGGCATCACAAAGATCATCCAGCTTGTAGACATATACATGAATAGCTGAATATAAGTAGCAAATCTAAGCACTTACTGAAAAGAGATGCTATTTCAACTAAAAAAAGTTCACCAAGTTAACAGGGTTCATGGTTTACAAACATGCACAGGTATTCCAATTCCCTCAAAAAAATAAAAAAGACATGTTTACATGTCTACTAGAGATGGTCAAGAGAGTGATTCATCAAGGTGAATGACTGGATTACCTGTTGTTCGACCACTAGCGTAAAGAGACAGAACAGCTTGGATTGCAACATACATAGCTGGAGCATTGAAGGTCTCAAACATGATTTGAGTCATCTTCTCACGATTGGCCTTGGGGTTAAGAGGTGCTTCAGTAAGAAGAATAGGATGTTCTTCTGGTGCCACACGAAGCTCATTGTAGAAAGTATGGTGCCAAATTTTCTCCATGTCATCCCAATTGCTCACAATGCCATGCTCAATCGGATATTTCAGTGTCAGAATGCCTCGTTTAGATTGAGCCTCATCTCCTACATATGCATCCTTCTGGCCCATGCCTACCATCACTCCAGTATGACGTGGTCGTCCCACAATGCTTGGGAAAACAGCCCTTGGGGCATCATCTCCAGCAAAACCAGCCTAAAGAATGACAGCACACAATGTTTAAAGGCTAAGTCAACAGTGAACTATGAGGAGAAGCTCTCTGAGAAATTCAAAATTGGCTAATGGTTAGATGACAAAAGATGAAGTTAATAGCATTAGGTTTAAGCATTTTAGAGCTTCGGAACAGAACTATATCATTATCATCTTCGTGAACAATGTATGAACAGTAAACAGCCTGAGATTTATGGAAACATGTCATAAAAAGCAATCTTCAGGTTGTACCTTAACCATTCCAGTTCCATTGTCACATACAAGAGGCTGAATATCTTCACCATCTGCCATCTTCTATCTCTGACAGGAAAGATGAATACCAGCTTGAGATGAAGAACTATCCATCAGACAAAAAGGAACAAACAGAAGAGAATTACATGTGAATGTATATAACTAGTAATGGATATAAGTTCAAAGAATTGTTATATTAATTAGTCATTGACTCATTTCCTATTGACTGACACTTTGTATTTCCTGGTATAACTTTGAAAGCAATCAAGACTGGTACAGTGGTAGTAACAATTCTACTGCTCAATACTAATTACTTTGAGAACTTTACTAGCCACAGCACAGGTACAAAAGACAATTTATTTAAAATACATTTCAAGGTTAAAAAACAAAGCATAAGAACATTTTAAGCAATAAACTTAACATGACTTGGCAAATAACCTTGATTTCCAATCCGATTGTAAGTAGAATGCAATGAATTATATGGAGACAAAAGTCTCTTCAGGACAGATTACCCCAGCATATAAGGTCAAACATCCTCATGATTTGGCAAATGAGGGAATTGATTCTTTAAGCTGGCATGTAAATACATTATTTGAGGCAAACCAAGTATTGATATCACAATAGACAAAACTCTGTGGCAATCACCAATATTTGCATCTTTATGTTTAGGGTAAATTTCTATCTACAACTTAGATCCAGAAATTACAGAACACAGCAAATGTACAATCGCCAATGCAGTCAACTCCATTATTTCCTTTAAAGATGAAGGACAACCTAAAATAGACAATCAAGCATCTGCCATCTTTATATCTGACAGGCACCAAATGAAAAAATAACAGAATTACATTTGCAATATATATGGTCAATAATGGAGACAAGATTAGAGTTTGTTAGATTAACAAGTCATTGATTTATTTCCTATGTGCTGATGCTTCCTATGTCCTGGTACATGTTCAAAAGTAATGAAGATTCTATTTCCTATTAGAGTTTGTTAAACAATGACACAATCACATTCAAAAGCATTAATACAACACAGCTTGGCAAATAACACTAGTCTCCCATCCAATTATAGGTAAAAAAATGAAGCAATCTATATAGAGTTAAAAGTCTCTTCAGGCTTTTAAAAAGGCTCATAGTGTTGGACTGCTACATACTTTGGCAAACGTAGCAATCAACAACCATGGGCATGTCAACATATGATATGAGGGAATCCAGATATTGCAAGTTGGAAATAAACAAAACCTTAAAATGATCAGCAATCTAGACACCCTTATTTGAATCTACAATCTTTTGAGGGTAAATTTCTACCGACAACTAAGATCCATAAAATAAAGAACATAGTTAATGTAGCAATCGCCAACGAGGTCAACCCCATCATCATCTTCCAAGATGATTGAGAGAAGCTAAATATACTGATATAATAAACTGAACTAATATATAGCACGACCATCAGATGAACAAAGCAGTCATGATCCCCAAATTCCTAAAGGTAACCAAGAACAGATAAACACAAAATTTATGGCCTTCACTGTAATGTAACTTGATCAGCAATTAAATTAAAGAAGAGAAGAATAAGAAAAAGCAGATGAACAAAACAAGATACGAGAAATGGATAGAATAGACACTGGTAAGAAACCACAGCTATTTGCACAAACACATGTGCAGCAAGAGAAAGCAGCACAGAATTAGACGAGTATGTTCGTTCTTTACCACACGAGAAATGGACAGGCGGACCAGACGATGGATCGGTCTCCAACTTGTTCTTGGGATCTCTCTCTGGGGTTGTCTCCTACGACCGATGGCTTGATCTCGTTTGTTTTAAGGGAGGAATGGGGTTTGGAGTTAGAAGAGGGAGGGATGGTAGGAAGCCCGTTTAGCGCGCGGCCACGAGTGGCGCACGACGCCCGGTTCTTCCGCCCCCTCTCCACACGACCCGGTGCTTTCTGTTAGCGAACCGCTTCGGCTGGACGGCTCAGCATCTCATGAAACCGAACCCGAGAACCCGATAACACGAAGTATTTTAGTCTTTAGTTTGGGCTCAGAGTCTTTAGTCTTTTAAAGCACAAAGTATCCTTTCTTTCTATTGGAGGCCCATGTTTGGCAGGATTGTTAAAAATTGATGCATAATGCTATTCCACTGTTCCTTTATTCCTCAATGTGGCAACTCCACTATAACAAAAAATAATCATTGGTAATGGATAAAAGTTGTCATAAAAACAAACAAAAATAAATTATCACTAAGAGATTTAATGATGGAATGAGAGTTGTCACCAACTTGGGTCCCGTAATTAAAAAAATTTTAATGATGAAACAAGAATAAATTATGATTTTTAGTGACAGTTTTTATTTATTTATTTATTTATGAATTTAAATTATATCAATAAAAATAAATAAATAAATTGATGAAATGATATTTTTGTGACAATATTTGGTGATGGACAATTTTGTCACCTGATATCTTGGTGAAAACATTATAGTAATAACTTAGATACGTCGTTAATTTCTAATTAAATAAAAAAAAATGATGATAATTTAGTGATAAACTAACATGTCACTAAAATTTTTATTTAATTAGAAATAACACAATGAGAATCAATTTTTAATTTTTGACAACCTATCAATTTTTAATAATTTGAAAATCATACCAGAATTTTTAATAATAAAAAAAAAATTCACATCAATATTAAAGATAATACAATCACAAGGTCAAATATCATTTTGTCCAAAAATCAATATTAGATTTGAGACGACCACAAAGTCCGCATCATCTTAAAACCAAAAAAACTATATTGTCTTTTGCAACCTACAAAAGATTGTTAAGTGGACAATAAAAGAATATATATATAAAAAAAAACTATGTTGTCTTCGGCACTCCTTTCTACATTATTCTCTTCTGCATGCTACATGAAATTATAATTATATAATTACATAAAGATAAATCATTATGTTGATAATAAAAGAATATAAAATAAGATGCACAAGCTCCATGGCATTCCTCCTCGATAAACACAGTGGAACACACGAAATCAATGAAAAGAAGCCAAGGTTGCTCATAGGGAATATGATCTTTAGGCTTCCTAAATTTAAATTATCACTGTGAATTATCAAAATCATCATAATTAAGACTTTGTTATCAGAACCCCAGTGTAGAATTACAATAAATGATCATGATGGAAGTAGGATATGATCATCAACAGCGACACACCGAAGATTGAGAAGTAGCAGCAATTAAGGATCAATTATATGCTTCAACCATATGCATCATATATATATATATATATATATATATATATATATATATATATATATATATAAAGAATATAACGACAGAAAAAAAAGTTCTATTTAATTAGGTAAGATATATATATATATATATGATTGTATTCTAATTATGATTATTAGTTAATAGAAAAAATTTTAATTAAAGCAATATTTATTAGGAGACGTCTTTGTTGAAAGAACTTTCCTAATTACTTATCTTAAACCTTCTACTCTCACCTATAAATAGACAAGATCTTCTAGGGACACATCACAAAAACATAACATCATAAGAGTGCATGACATAGTGAAGAGATTACAGATATTCTCTCTGTTTCTGAATCCATCAATTATAGTGATCCTGTGAAAGAATAGAAAAAAAAAAAAAAAGGAGAAGGTGAATCTAGTTCTTCTTACATATTAACATCTAAGATTCAATGATGATATGCTTGTAGATCTTTTCTAAATAATAATGAAAGATACGTATCATAATATTTTTTTAGATATATTATTATTTGATTTCAGATTCTGATATGAAAATTTTTTTCGCATTATAGACAAACAACATGATTACATATTTTATACTGACATGAACACCTAAAATATATGGGTGAAGAACTAATCATTTAAGCATATTTAAAGCAAATAGAATCCAACCAATCATGAATAGAAATATAAAAATACTTCGTAGTTATATCTAATGATTAATAATTAACATATTCGTTACATTCCTTTTGAGTAGATGAAGTAGCACTTAACTGAATCACTGCATCTTTCAACATCTTTTCCGTACTTTGTTGTTGGTCGACTAACTCTTTCATTTTGCTCTCCCACTTTTGCATTCATCTTTGCCTTAATTTTATGCACATAGCTTTTGACTATCTTGTGCACGATGCAATTTTCTTTTATTTGGCCATGCTTTTCTTTGTCCCGAAACTCTTTCAAATATCTATCTTTATTTATAAATGAGAATGAATATTCCGTATGTAGATTAACAATCATCTCGTTGTATTTTTCCTACATTAACAACATAATATTTTTAAATAAGTATCATTTGATGATATATAAACAGAAACAATAATAAATTATTCATGCAATGACTTCTTTTGTACGATCATCAACAACATTTCTTACTCTTTTTGTTCTTGTGTGTTAACTGAAAAAACTCTTTCTTGGATGGTTCCTTACCTATGCGTTTTGTTTAACATTAAAAATATATATTAGTATCAAATATAATAACAAAAAATCAATGAGATACTTTAAAAATATATCTCTTCATCTTTCAATTATTCAAAATTTGAAGTGTGGCTCATTGATATGATCTATTAGTCGAGTTCCTTGAAATCATTTCCTATGAATAATTCAATAATTAGCTAATAAATATTTTAAATATAAGCTGAAATTATGATATGAATAGAAAGAATTTGTCTAAAAATTTTTAGGATTCAAATAGTCAACCAACCATTTCCAATGATCGTGTGGAATTGTATTGGACAATTTTTATGTTTTCTTGAAAAGTGGCATTCGCATTCAAGTACTTTGTTCTAATTTTATATTTTATTTGCCTATAATGATCAAGTAATATGTCTGACACATATTCTTTATGATTCTTCATTAAGATCAAATTTTTCTACACTTAAAACATAAACATTAGTGTATTTACTGATAATTTTTCTCCCTTACTGTAAATTAATTATCATAAATAATATATTATTTAATATAAATTATTAACTTTATTATTTGTGTAGTATAGTTAAAAAATAATTAAAATTAATTTTTTTTAATTACATAGATAAATTAATATTTTTATTAATTAATTTATTTTCTAATGAGTGATATGATTTTTAGAAAAAAAATTATTCAAATTTTATTTTTATCAGTGACCCATAAGAAATAAATATTATAATTCTATCTTTATGTATAAAAGTAAAATAATAATAAAATAATAGTGTAGTATAAGGGTTCCTCCTCTTTTCCTCGTTTAGGTTAGAAGTAGAAGAATTAAAGAAATAATTCCTTGAGGAGAGGTAGGATCCTCTTTTTTTTTTTTTTTTTTGATGGACTTTGATTCATACTTTGAAATATTTAATATTAAGATTGTTAGAATTTTATAATACATAATAATATTTTTAATTTAAAATCTTATGATTAATAAATAATAATAATTAATTTATGATGTTAGAATGATTATTTAATTTATAATAGTCTCTTAAGTTTAAATGAATTTGTAGATTAACTTAATTATTAAATTCTTATTTTTTATTAACATAATAGTTCTAATTCATTGAATTAAACATATCTATTTTTTAAGAATTATGTATGAATTTTTTATAAATTAATTAGTTTTAAATTTAAGACCATGAATCTAAATTATTTAAATTCATGAATTTGAGTTACTTTTTAATAATTAAAATATTAAAATCTAATTTAATAAGTGAGGTCAATTAGGGGTCTAGCATGAGTTAAGTTAATTGACCAAATCAACCCATGTGGTTAGGTATGACTCATCATATATGGTCAAGTATAATCTAGCCCATGTAGCATCCAATGCATATAGTTATACATGTCCCAACTTATGTGGCAAAGTATTGCCTAATATGGCCAAGCGTGACTTAGCCTATATGGCTAGATACAATTTAATTCATATGACTAAGCATAAAATTGAATATATGATCAGGTATATGGTTCAACCAGCACCGGATCCCATCAAAACTTCGAAGTTAAGCGTGCTTGGGCGAGAGTAGTACTAGGATGGGAGGAGACCCCTTTGGAAGTCCTCATGTTGCACTCCTTTTTACGCCCCGAGCGATGGGTTCGGAATTTGCCGTGACCGCTACATTATTAGTCTCGTGGGGCTCGGAGAGAGCTTTCCAGATTGGGGTCGCAATAGCGATTCTGAGTTCGTTCGACAAAGTCCCAATGGTTTTGGTGCGGACTTGCCATGTCCGATATGCCGTCGGCCTCGTGGGCATCGGAGAGAGCCAGCAATAGTGATTCCAAGATCGTTCGAGAGGTTTCGGGGCGCACAAGGGGCTCCGGTCGTCGACTCGCCGCCGCGACGTGCACAAAGGCGAGGGACGACGCATGCAAAATAAGTGCAATCATACCAATACTAAAGCACCGGATCCCATCAGAACTTTGAAGTTAAGCGTGCTAGGGCGAGGGTAGTACTAGGATGGGTGACCCTTGGGAAGTCCTCGGTTGCATTCCTTTTTGCGCCCCAAGCGATGAAAACCTCTCCCGTAGACCTCCGAGGTGATGGTTTCGGTCGTCGATACGCCGTCCACGACGTGCACAAAGGAGAGGGACGATGCACATAAAACGAGTGATATCATACTATCACTAAAGCATTAGATCCCATCAGAATTCTAAAGTTAAGTGTGCTTAATGAATAGTAATACTAGGATGGGTGACCCATTGGGAAGTCCTCGTGTTGTGCTCCTTTTTGCACCCCGAGCAACGAAAACCTCTCCAGCAAGAAATTTGCGGTGATACGCCGACCGCGACGTGCACAAAGGCGAGGGATGACACACACAAAATGATTGAGATCATATCAGCACTAAAGCATTGGATCCCATTAGAACATTGAAGTTAAGCGTGCTTGGGCGAGAGTAGTATTAGGATGGGTGACCCCCGGGAAGTCCTCGTGTTGCACTTTTTTTTGCGCCCCGTTTATAAAATTTGATAAAAGAGCAAAAGTATGAATCTGAGAACTTATTTATAAGATTTGGGGGATTTGTTCAAAAAAAAATCTGAGGACCTATTTGTAAACCCTGAGGACCTAATCGTAAATATAATAATACAAGGACTAAACTGCAAAATATACAAAATTACAAATTCCACCGATTAAGCCTCTCTACCTTCGTTCATAAGGAACCAGAGGAGGCAGCTGCGTGGAAGAAGAAGAAAAAAAATTTGGGGCTTTGAGGTTTCTTGCTCAAATCTTCTCATTTAGGATCATAATTCTCAAAGGCAAGTGTTCTAATCCCATCCTACAGAATTATTAGTCTTTGATCTCATATTTATTCTGAATTATTCGAAAGATTTCAGCCTAGAACTTGATATTTCTCTTGTTAGATACAAAAATCATGGATCTAAAATTTTTCGGTAAACTGACCCCTATACGTTGTTTCAGCCATAATTTTTAGCACAAAACGTGGATTTAGGCAAGACCTTATTCATTTGAAAGTAGACTCTTGTACCTTTCTTTTGACTCTGATTTTGAAAATTTTGGACATCGAATACTTACCCAAAAGTCTGTTTTCAAATGAGCTTATGGATGCTGCAAAACAGGGATCAAAATTTATGACCTTTTGATGCTAAAATGCCTATAAGTCCCTGTTGGAAATTCTGATTTATACCAAACTGATTTTATTTGAAACTAGACTTGTAAACCTTTTTTTTGATATATTGATTGAAAAATTTGGAATTCAAATGTCTACCCTATTATCTGTTGAATCTGACCCTATGAATTCTGCAAAACAGTGATTTTGTTTTTGACCTTGTGTTACCAAATCAAAGGTAACTCCTTGTTGGAAACCATGATTCATACGAAACTTGTTTCAACAGAAAATAGATTGATATATCTTTCGACAATAGCCTTCTTGAGGGTATTGGAGCATAATTGATAATCTGAAATATTTGTTCAATGTGCCTCTTGAATCCCGACAGAAATCGAGCTTTGGTCGATTTCGCGTATTCTGTTTCATTCATTTGGAAATAGATTCCATTCAGTCCCCTTCGCTCAATTGAGGCTTATGTTAGTGCTTGAATTTTGGTTTGCTCTTGCCTATAAATTATTTACATTCTTGAAACATTTTTGTGTAACGTTTATGCTACATCGCATTGACACATATAGGCACATGTATATCCCATTGTTCCGTATTTGCTTTCGATATGTGCCTATTCTAGTTTCATTCCTTTGGATATTGAATTTATTTAACCTTATATTTGAATTGAGCTACATATGATTGCTTGGAATCCTGGTATACTCTTGCTTTCATTTCATTCCAAATCTGAATACATTTGTGAGAGATTGTTGCTTGCATCATATTGACTCGTAAAGGCACATGTACATTTTGTTTGTTAGGATCAAGAGCACTAAGAGGGGGGGGGGGTGAATTAGTGCAGCGGAAATCTTTCACTATTAAAACGAAACTGCATTCGTTTGATAAAAATAATTTTGATGTAAAAGCCGATTCTAAGATTACTTTAACTTAAGATTAAGCGAGATGACGTTAAAGTAAATCTACGAAGGCAGTTTGCAATTTATGATGAAAATCAGAATGCAAGCGCAAACTGAAATGCGATGTTCGTACGATAAAACCGGTTTACGTCTAAATGCCAATTTTGAAGATACTGAACTTTGAGATATGTTTTATAAATGCGTAGAAGGCAGTTTGCAGTTATGATTGAAATCAAAACGTAAATGGAAACTGAAATGTAATGATCGTACAAAAAAGTCGATTTACGTCTAAACACAGATTCGGAAAGCTCTGAACTTAGAAACTCGTTCGTAAAAGCATAGAAGGCAGTAGCTATTTAGGAGGTTTGCAGTAAAGATAAAATGCTCAAAGTAAATGCAAACCGAGATTTAGAGTGGTTCGGTCAATCTTGACCTACTCCACTTTTGGGTTCCTCCACCGACGAGGTCACCGACGTCAACTAGAGGCCTTCCTTCAATAGACGAAGGCCAACCACCCTTTTACAGTTTCACTCCTTTTGATGGGCTTAGGAGACAACCCTTATAGAATTTTCTCTCCTCTCTTTAATACTTAGAACTTGGAAGAACAGAGGGAGGAGAACTTTTGGCCTTTACAATAATTTTGAGCTCTAAGAATCACAAAAAAGGATCAAGATTTCAGTGTATATCTGTGCCCTTTTAGTGCTGAAGGGGTGGGGTATTTATAGGCCCCAACTCAGTTCAAATTTGGAGCTCAAAACTGTCAATTTCCGAAATTCCGGGATCAGGCGGTTGCACCTCCTGATTGGAGCGGTTGCACTGCCTGGCAGAGCTCGAAGACTGAGCCTCTGTGCGGTGCCACCTCCTGTCAGGGGCGGTTGCACCTCCTGCCAGAGCTCAAAGACTGAGCTCAGGCGGTTGCACCTCCTGACTAGGGCGGTTGCACCGCTCAACTAGAGCTCGGAGACCGAGCCCAGGTGGTGCCACCTTTGTTAGGGGCGGTTGCACCGCCCAGTCTCGCTCAGAGACTGAGCCCAAGCGGTGCCACCTCCTGGCTGGGGCGGTTGCACCGCCCAGTCTCCTTGGGAGACTTAGCTCAGGCGGTGCTACCTCCTGGCTTGGGCGGTTGCACCTCCCACAGCAATCAGGGTCCGAATGGGTAGATCCATTCGGCCCAATTTGGGTTTTTCAGGGGCCCAATTGCCCCAAGATTAAGCTAATGGGATCACCTCCCATTTCCAACTTAATCATTGTGCTAACTACGATAAATCCTAAGACAATTTCTGTAGCTTGCTTTGGTGCATCAATCGCTTCTTCCGGTGAGTTTCCGGCGAACTTCCGTCGATCATCCGATGAACCCTCGGTGATACTCCTGCGGACTTCCGGCAAACTCCTGGACTTGCGACGATCCACTTGGCGAGTTCCGATGAGCTTCTTTGGCAAGCTAATGGACTTCTCGGATTTGTTCCCGCAGAACCTCCGACGACCGTCCGAACTTCCGTCGAACTCTCGAACTCCCAACGTGATCGTTATCTTGATTCCGACGCAACTCCTGCTGCATGTCTTACTTCCATCGTAGTTAATCCTGCACATGTAAAACAAAACTTCGATCGAGACAATTAATCCTAAGCAATTAACCAAGTTGTCCGGCATGTCATTGGTCCCTCGACGCTTCGTCCGATTCTTCGGCGCATCGTCCTTTCCTGCAGCCTATTGCCCAATCGGTCAGTTGACTCCGCAACTCCGATATCCTTGGCACAATACCCGCTCTTCTTGGCCCGATGCCTGAGTCCACGGCCCGAAGCCTTCTGTCGATACGTCGACCGATTCACCGGCCCGACGTCCAATCTTCTGACATGTTCCTCCGGCACAACATGATTTTCCTGCTTTAATTGTCTCATCCTGATCGAAGCATCCTGCGTCACTCAAAACGCAGATCAAATCATAAACATATATCAAGTAGTTTCATCATCAAAATACGAGATTCAACAATCTCCCCCTTTTTTATGATGACAACTACTTGATGACGGAGTTAACCTTAACTCCCGGAGTTTAAACAAACTCCCCCTATCAATATGCCATATTGATAGAATCTTGAATTCAAACTGAATTCAAGTCATTGCAATATTCATCATGAATACTTGGAACACGTCATCATGAACTTATGCATAAACTTATGCATAACATGTCATATCATCAACATACTTCTCCCCCTTTGTCATCAACAAAAAGGAGAAGTACCATAATCAAGTGTTTGTGATTTTGGTTCAACTTATTACATGAAAAACATAATATCAAGGTTTATCATCATGCAGTTTTGAAGCCAGAAAATTTAGCAATGTGTTACATCATGCTTAGAACATTCAAGCTATCAAGTTTTAGATATGCAGGTTTTTCAGCATACAAGATAGCACTTTTAGAACATGCAAGCTAGCAATTTAGAGATGTTCAAGAAGGCAACTCTTGCTTCTTGAAATATGCAAGTTGCAAGCTAGCAAATTTTTGCTTCCTTTGCAATGTTTGAGCTTGCAATTTTGCTTCCATTGCAAGGTGTAAGTTTAGCATGTTTAATTTTCTTGAGATAGCAACTATTTGCTTCTCTTTATACTAAAAGCTAGCCAATTTTACGATATGCAAGTTTTACTACATACAAGCTAGCAAAAATTTCGAAAGCAAATGCAAGATAGCTTTCTTGTGTAAGCTTATGATTCTTGCTTCCTATTGCAATGTGCAAGTTGCAAGTTTTGCTTCTTGAGATAGGCAAGATAGCACTTTTGCAATTTTTGTTTGGCAAGCTTGTGATGTTCAAGATAACAAGCTCTTTCTTTTCTTTTGAGAAGTGTCATTTTTGCTTTCTTTGCAAAGTGCAAGCTAGCAAAATGCCAAACTAGCAAGAGATAATGTTTTACATGAGGCAAGCAAACAATTTGGCAAGTGTTACATTTGCATCTTCTCTTTAGAGGAATGTAATTTTTGCTTTCATCTTGAATTGCGTAAGCTAGCTAGTTTGCCTCTTTTCATGATGTCCACACTAGAAATTCTTGCTCCCCCTTTGTCATTGTCAAAAAGAAGGGAAGACCCTTTTTTCAATTTTCAGATTATGACAAAGGTAAGTTTCAATCTTATTTGTGCATCATTATATTTTCAAATTCGAACATGCACAATTTCAAAAACCTTATATTTCATTCATGCATGATACTGAATAAATCAATCAATATTATGAGCATATTATACATGATACTTAAATTTTTAACTATTTATCAACATTTTGATCATGACACCAAACATTCATCATTTAGAGTATTCATGACATTAAATCAACATTTATAATACATCATTTTAGTAACAACTCATAGCATTTTAAATCATGATTTACATCATATGCAATACATCACATCATAATTAAAAAGCTCAAGTATTGCATGCATCATTGCAAATCATAAATGCTTCATATCATGATGGTATCAATTTTGTCAAATTATATCATACCATGCATGATCATAACTTTTCATTTGTATACATCAAAATAAATTAATGAATATTTCATGTATTCATATCATCACATAAGGAATATCAAGAAGAATTGGTAATGAGATTTACGAATCATGTAGACAAATTATGAATATTAAGAGACATATTATGATTCTTTTTAGATAACTCAAATAGCAAAAAGAAAGAATCATAGTAAGTTATTTTGATTTATAAAAAGAATTCTCAAGTTATAATTCCAAGAAATCACGATTCATTTCAATAAATTTCAACAAGAACACAAAGTAGGTGATCTTGATTCATAAATGATTTCAAGTTATAAATCATGGGAATTTAAGATCATGATTTCGATAATTCTCAACATTACTTTCAAGAGATTCAAAATGGCATAGATAATTTTATTAATCTCTTAGTGAAAAAGTCAATAAGGTAGAGAAAAATAAATTTTCAAGAAAAATACTTTTCTCTCTTTAGTTGTTTTAATTCATATGATTTTATTTCATCTATGCCAAACATGTAGCATGTTTTAAAATCGAAAGTGCAAGTTTTATTATGACAAAGATCAATAAGACACTTTCATTACCGTGAAAATCAAAAATCGCAAGATTCATCATCCATAATTATAAAACAAATAAACATGATTTTTAAAATCTCATGCATAGAATAAAATCATGGTATCAAAACATCATTATATCATCAAGCATGATTTCATATTTTCAATCAAAATCATTTTGTTTGTTTATCATAAAATATGTATTTTTCGTGATTATTTTCAGAACTACTAGCATGATCATAAATTTTGCATTTTCATCAACTTTTTTTTTTAAACATGTAATTTTCAGGAAAATTAATTCTATACTAAAAAATGCATTATGAAGAGCATCATGTAATTTCGAAATAAATTAAGGGAGTTGAGTTACTTACCTTGTAGTCGAAGCCCGTCAAAGCCCAATTCGCCGTTTCACCTTTGGAAGTTCTTGATTCATCCTTGGTTGCCTTCCTCTTCTTTGGCCTCTTCCTTCGTTCAAGTTCATAGTCTATTTTAGATTTTTGTTTAATAAACTTATTAAGATTTAGTGTTCGAAGTTTAAGTTCATCATTGTCCTCATCACTTGAGTCATCGCTTAAGTGGTATTCAATTGTCCGGAGTTCCAAATCCTTCCTGTTCATCATGTGCATTATGCACCATTTCATATGTCATCAACGAACCAATTAGCTCTTCAAGTGGTAAGTTGTTTAGGTTTTTAGCTTCTTGTATTGCAGTTACTTTTGAATCCCACATTTTAGAAAGAGAACGCAAAATCTTGTTTACGAGCTCAAAATCCGAAAAATATTTTCCAAGAGCTCTTAAACTATTGACGACATCCGTGAAACGGGTGTACATGTCGCCTATAGTCTCGCTTGGTTGCATTCGAAAAAGCTCAAAATCATGCAATAAAATGTTAACTTTCGAGTCTTTGACTCTACTAGTTCCCTCATGCGTGATTTCAAGTATTCGCCAAATGTCAAAAGCCGTTTTGCATGTAGAAATCCGATTGAACTCATTTTTGTCCAAAGCGCAAAATAAGTCATTCATAGCCTTTGCGTTTAAAGAAAAATACTTCTTCTCCAAATCCGACCATTCGTTCATCGGTTTAGAGGGAAGTTGAAAACCGTTTTCAATGATATTCCATAAATCCAAATTCATAGAAATCAAGAAAACTCTCATTCGAGTTTTCCAATAAGTGTAGTCCAATCCGTTAAACAACGATAGACGAAAGACCAAAAAACCCTCTTGAAAGCCATGAAGAGCCATTTCTCTCGGGTGTAAATCCGAAATGAGAAAAACTGGGCTCTGATACCAATTGTTAGGATCAAGAGCACTAAGAGGGGGGGGGTGAATTAGTGTAGCGGAAATCTTTCACTATTAAAACGAAACTGCGTTCGTTTGATAAAAATGATTTCGATGTAAAAGCCGATTCTAAGATTACTTTAACTTAAGATTAAGCGAGATGACGTTAAAGTAAATCTACGAAGGCAGTTTGCAGTTTATGATGAAAATCAGAATGCAAGCACAAACTAAAATGCGACGTTCGTACGATAAAACCGGTTTACGTCTAAATGCCAATTTTGAAGATACTGAACTTTGAGATATGTTTTATAAATGCGCAGAAGGAAGTTTGCCGTTATGATTGAAATCAAAACGTAAACGTAAACTGAAATGTAATGATCGTACGAAAAAGCTGATTTACGTCTAAACGCAGATTCGGAAAGCTCTGAACTTAGAAACTCGTTCATAAAAGCGCAGAAGGCAGTAGCTATTTAGGAGGTTTGCAGTAAAGATAAAATGCTCAAAGTAAATGCAAACCGAGATTTAGAGTGGTTCGGTCAATCTTGACCTACTCCACTTTTGGCTTCCTCCACCGACGAGGTCACCGACGTCAACTAGAGGCCTTCCTTCAATAGGCGAAGGCCAACCACCCTTTTACAGTTTCACTCCTTTTGACGGGCTTAGGAGACAACCCTTACAGAATTTTCTCTCCTCTCTTTACAACTCAGAACTTGGAAGAATAGAGGGAGGAGAACTTTTGGCCTTTACAACAATTTTGAGCTCTAAGAATCACAGAAAAGGATCAAGATTTCGATGTATGTCTGTGCCCTTTCAGTGCTGAATGGGTGGGGTATTTATAGGCCCCAACCCAGTTCAAATTTGGAGCTCAAAACTGTCAATTCCCGGAATTCCGGGATCAGGCGGTTGCACCTCCTGACTGGAGCGGTTGCACCGCCTTGCAGAGCTCGAAGACTGAGCCTCTAGGCGGTGCCACCTCCTATCAAGGGCGGTTGCACCTCTTGCCAGAGCTCGAAGACTGAGCTCAGGCGATTGCACCTCCTAACTGGGGCGGTTGCACCGCTCAGCCAGAGCTTGGAGACCGAGCCCAGGCGGTGCCACCTCTGTCAAGGGCGGTTGCACCGCCTAGTCTCGCTTGGAGACTGAGCCCAGGCGGTGCCACCTCCTGGCTGGGGCGATTGCATCGCCTAGTCTCCTTGGGAGACTTAGCCCAGGTGGTGCTACCTCCTGGCTTGGGCGGTTACACCTCCCACAGCAATCAGGGTCCGAATGGGCAGATCTATTCGGCCTAATTTGGGTTTTTCAGGGGCCCAATTGCCCCAAGATTAAGCTAATGGGATCACCTCCCATTTCCAACTTAATCATTGTGCTAACTACGATAAATCCTAAGACAATTTCTGCAGCTTGCTCCGGTGCGTCAATCGCTTCTTTCGGCGTGTTTCCGACGAACTTCCGTCGATCATCCGATGAACCCTCGGTGATGCTCCTACGGACTTCAGGCAAACTCATGGACTTGCGACGATCCACTTGGCGAGTTTCGATGAGCTTCTTTGGCAAGCTAATGGACTTCTCGGATTTGTTCCCGCAGAACCTCCAACGACCGTCCGAACTTCCGTCGAACTCTCGAACTCCCAACGTGATCATTATCTTGATTCCGGCGTAACTCCTGCTGCATGTCTTACTTCCATCGTAGTTAATCCTGCACATGTAAAACAAAACTTCGATCGAGACAATTAATCCTAAGCAATTAACCAAGTTGTCCGGCATGTCATTGGTCCCTCGACGCTTCGTCCGATTCTTCGGCGCATCGTCCTTTCCTGCAGCCTATTGCCCAATCGGCTAGTTGACTCCGCAACTCCGATATCCTTGGCACAATACCCGCTCTTCTTGGCCCGATGCCCGAGTCCACAGCCCGAAGCCTTTTGTCGATACGTCGACCGATCCACCGGCCCGACGTCCAATCTTCTGACATGTTCCTCCGGCACAACATGATTTTCCTGCTTTAATTGTCTCATACTGATCAAAGCATCCTACATCACTCAAAACGCAGATCAAATCATAAACATATATCAAGTAGTTTCATCATTAAAATACAAGATTCAACATTGTTGTTCCGCGTGTGCTTCCGATATATGCTATTCATTATTCATACTGCCCTTTTGTACTCTGGCATTGTGGGATAATGTGAACCTTTGCCAGAAATGGTAAAGGTAGTTATGCATAGAGCCTGCGATGCTTTGCCGGCCCCCTCAGACTTCACCTAGATGTGGGTGGATGGAGCTCCCAGACGTGGGAGACTTCTGTCTGGTGGTCATTCAGAAATGGATGAATCACATTCTGTCTGTGGTCCCACTACACCTTCTGTATGTTTGATATGATATCCAGAGCTTTGGTTTTGTGTTTCTGTACATGCTTTGGATAAGAATGATATGAATGCAACGTCAAAGACGACGTTTGAGCTTCTGTTTGGTATTTGTTATTGATATACTCTGAAATGTTCCATACGTCGTTGATATGCTTCGGAACATTTCATACGCCACTAATAAGCTCCGACACATTTCATTTGTTATTTATATGCTCCGAAATGTTTCATTCATCGTTGATATGCTTCGAAATGTTCCATACGCCGTTGATATGCTCCGGAACATTTCATACGCCATTGATAAGCTCCAAAATGTTTCATTCATTGTTGATATGCTTCGAAATGTTCCATACGCTGTTGATATGCTCCGGAACATTTCATACGCCATTGATAAGCTATGAAATGTTTCATTCATTGTTGATATGCTTCGAAATGTTCCATACGCCGTTGATATGCTCCGGAACATTTCATATGCCATTGATAAGCTCCGAAATGTTTCATTTATTATTGATATTCTCCAAAACGTTTCGTTCGTTGGTGATATGCTCCAATTACTCTATGCCCCATCTGTTATGAACCGAATATGTATGATTGAAATGACAATTGTGATTCTGCACCTAATGATATTACGTCTATGAATTCTTATATTCTGCCTTGCATTTTGAAACTATCTCTTTGGAAATTGTCCTCTTTTGACATGGATATGTTAGTCACTTGCTGACCTTTATATGCTCACCCCGTTGTTGTATAAATTTTTCAGGATAGCTTGTCGCTTGCTTAAATGTTAAGATTGGGCTGAGGTAGTGGAAAGCTAAAAGATTTTGGGCAGATCTTTATTAGTATATATGTTTTTGTTGTATAAGCACACGCTGCATCTAATGAAATGTTGACGATGAATCTAAACTTATGGATTTTGTAAAAGTTTAAAGGACCTCTCATGTTTAAGATTCTGGAATGTTAAGTTTAATTTGTGTAACGATATGAACTTATGGTAAACGTTGGTTTTATGATTGTACAAACTCCCACACTTGTGAATTTATGTTGTGGTTATTATTTTGGTGAATTGGGTTCAGATTTTATGAATCATCGAGCGATGTGTTGTATATTTATGAACTGCACAGGGTTTATAAATTTATAGATTATAGAGGTGAAATTTTGTTCTGAATGTTTTCTTAGTGACCTCAAATGTTAGTTTGGATCCTGGATTGATTTGTTTTCTTAAATTTTAATATTATCGATATTTTGAGGGGTGTGACAGAGGTGGTATTAGAGCATGGTTTGAGGATCACTGAAATATTTAATATGTTGACGTGCAAAATATATTGAGGTCTAGTGAACTATACTGATCGGTGAAAATTTTCTTTGATGTATTTTAAGAATCTAGGATGATGAGGACATTTGGTCCTCCTATTTCATTTGTTTCTGATTAATTAAGGTGGATGAAAGGGTTGATCGAGGATACTAAATCAGAGTAGCACAATGAAAGCATGGTGAACCTAATTTCATTGGTAATAGAAAAACGAATGATGCAAACAGAGAAGATATTTGATATACAAAATTGTTCTGATGATCAAAAGATTTCTTTTGCTACCTTATATTGGAAATAGAGACTGATCATTAATGGGAACAATGAAAAGAATTTTTGAAGATTTGTGGCAAGAATGATAAGGATAAGTTTACCAATAAAAATATGATTGGAAATGAATCAGAAAGGAATAACAAAAGGGTCAAGACATTTGGATTTGAAATGGGAAGTCACCACAAAAGACTCAATCATGTGTGAATTACAAGTTAAATTATGAAACAAATTTGTGTTTTCGGGTGACTGGAGTCTATTTTGCTTGTAGAAAGTTGGATCATAAAATAAAAGACTGCCCTTTGAACAAGAAGAAAGAGTCACTGCCTCATAAATCATCAGCCCATGTCAGAGTATATGCTATCACTGAATATGATTCTAAAACTTCTGAATTAGTAGTCGAAGGTATTATGCATGTTTATGAAAGTATGCAAATATTTGTTTGACCATGGGTCCTATCTACGATTTGATTCGTAATATTTAGCTTGTCACTTGGGCATTCAACTTAGACCACTACATTTGTGGTATATGTAAAATACAATCATTGGAGATTTTTTTATAACGAACTTGAATCTGGTCCTCTTGTCTGATTTTATTGGAGAACTTAAACTTTTTGCTGATTTAGTTCTCCTAAAGATTTGGAGTTTGATATTATACTTGGCATAGATTGGTTATCTTCTCATCACGCTAGTATTGATTGTTACAAAAAAATAATTACTTTCTGCATACCAGATCAGCCTATATTTTACTTTGAGGGCATTAGGCATGATTTGCCTCCTTGCTTGATATCAGCACTTCAAGCTTATCGCCTTATGCAGAAGGGTTGTTTCTGTTATATGGTGTGTGTAAAGGAGCATTCAAATCAGGAAACCCATCTAGATGAAATTTCAGTGGTCAAAGAGTTCCCTAATGTATTCCCAGATGACTTGCCTGGTTTACCTCTAGATAGAGAGGGTGAAATTGCTATTGATCTGGTCCCTAGTACAACCCCAATTAAGCCTCCCTACAAAATGGCACCACTCGAGCTAGAGGAATTAAAGAAGCAACTACAAGAATTATTAGATAAGGGTTTCATACGACCCAGCGTATCTCCATGGGGTGCTCCGGTACTATTAGTGAAGAAGAAGGATAGAACATTGAGGCTTTGTATTGATTATAGATAGTTGAATTAGGTGACTATAAAAAACAAGTATCCCATACCCAGAATTGATGATTTGTTTGATCAACTTCAAGGTGCACAAGTATTCTCTAAGATTGACCTGAGGTAAGGTTACTATCAGTTGAAGATCAAGGAGGAGGATATTCCAAAAACAGTTTTCAAAACTCGATATGGTCACTATGAATTCTTGGTGATGCCTTTTGGTTTGACTAATGCCTCTGCAGCTTTTATGGAACTAATGAATAGGATATTTCAACCACTCTTGGATGACTATGTAATTGTATTTATTAATGACATATTGGTGTATTCAAGGAGTAACCAGGAGCATGAGGAACACTTGAGAAATATATTGTCCATACTAAGAGAAAAGAAGTTGTATGCAAAGTTCAGCAAATGTGAATTACGGTTGAATGAAGTTGCTTTCTTAGGCCATGTGATTTCAGGGAAGGGTATATCTATTGATCCAAAGAAAATAGAAGCTGTAGTTGAATGGGAAGTACCAACAAATGTAACAGAAATTAGAAGCTTCTTAGGCATGGCAGGTTATTACAGGAGATTTGTGGAGGGATTTTCTCATATCGCTAAACCTCTCACCAAACTCACTAAAAAGAATGTGAAATTTGTATGGGGTGACGATTGTGAGCAAAGTTTTCAAGAGTTAAAAAGAAGATTGACTAGTGCTCCTATTCTCACTATTCCAAGTGGTAGTGAGGGATTTGTAGTTTATACTGATGCTTCAAGAAAGGGCCTCGGATGTGTTTTAATGCAGGAAGGGAGAGTGATTGCTTATGCTTCTAGACAATTAAAAGGTTCAGAATTGAATTATCCAACTCATGATTTGGAATTGGCAGCAATTGTTTTTGCTCTAAAGATTTGGAGACATTATTTGTATGGTCGGTAATTTGAAATTTTGACTGATCACAAGAGTTTGAAATATATTTTCACTCAGAAAGACTTAAACATGAGGCAGCGAAGATGGATAGAACTTCTAAAGGATTATGATTGTGCCATCCATTATCACCCGGGCAAAGCCAATGTGGTAACTGATGCTCTTAGTAGAAAATCTACATGTTTTATGGCTAGTCTGGTCGTGAAGCAATAAAAGTTATTAGAAGAAAATTTTGATTTGAATGCTATGAGGAAAGAGCAAGACTCAATGATATTGATGGCCTCCATTCAGGTGCAATCTGATCTTATTCAACAAATTAAGGAAGGACAATTACGAGATCCACGTTTAATCTACTTGAGGAATGAAGTAGAAAAGGAATTGAAGCTAAAATTTCAAGTTTCAAAGGATGGCCTATTGAGATTTAGGGATAGAGTATGTGTACCTAATGAACCAGATATCAAGAACCAAATCCTAAAGGAAAGTTAAGCCTAAGATTAGGTTGGTTCTGTTGCTTATAGGATTGCCTTACCACCATCGTTGTGCCATATTCATAATATATTTCATGTTTCGGTGATTAGAAAGTATATACCTGATCCTTCTCATATCATTAAGTATGAGCTGATGGAGATCAATAAAGATTTATCTTATGTGGAAGAGCCCACTCGGATTGTTGATAAGAAGGAATCGGGTCATCCCTCTGGTTCAAGTAAGTTGGAGACATCATTCTGGAGAGGAAACAACCAGGGAACTAGAGGAGGAAATGAAAAAGGTTTATCCCCATCTTTTCATCGATAGGGGTATGATAAATTTAGAGGACTAAAATTTTCTTTTAAGGAGGGGAGAGTGTAACATCCCTCATTTCTGAATTTTCGTATAAGTTTCTATTTGTAATGTAAGTATCTATTTAAAATTTGATAAAAGAGCAAAAGTATGAATCTAAGAACTTATTTATAAGATTTGGGGGATTTGTTCAAAAAAAAAATCTGAGGACCTATTTGTAAACCCTAAGGACCTAATCGTAAATATAATAATACAAGGACTAAACTGCAAAATACATAAAATTACAAATTCCACCGTTTAAGCCTCTCTGCCTTCGTTCATAAGGAACCAGAGGAGGCAGCTGCGTGGAAGAACAGGAGAAAGAAAGAAAGAAGAAGAGAAGAAAAAGGGGGAAGAAGAAGAAGAAAAAAAATTTGGGGCTTTGAGGTTTCTTGCTCAAATCTTCTCATTTAGGGCCATAATTCTCAAAGGCAAGTGTTCTAATCCCATCCTACAGAATTATTAGTCTTTGATCTTATATTTATTCTGAATTATTCGAAAGATTTCAGCCTAGAACCTGATATTTCTCTTGTCAGATACAAAAATCATGGATCTAAAATTTTTCGGTAAACTGACTCCTATACGTTTTTTTAGCCATAATTTTTAGCACAAAACGTGGATTTAGGCAGGAACTTGTTCATTTGAAAGTAGACTCTTATACCTTTCTTTTGACTCTGATTTTGAAAATTTTGGACACCGAATACTTACCCAAAAGTCTGTTTTCAAATGAGCTTATAGATGCTGCAAAACAGGGATCAAAATTTCTGACCTTTCGATGCTAAAATGCCTATAAGTCCCTGTTGGAAATTCTGATTTGTACCAAACTGATTTCATTTGAAACTAGACTTGTAAAACTTTCTTTTGATATATTGATTGAAAATTTTGGAATTCAAATGCCTACCCTATTATCTGTTGAATCCGACCCTATGAATTCTGCAAAACAGTGATTTTGTTTTTGACCTTGTGTTACCAAATCAAAGGTAACTCCTTGTTGAAAACCATGATTCGTACGAAACTTATTTCAATAGAAAATAGATTGATATATCTATAAACAATAGCCTTCTTGAGGGTATTGGAGCATAATTGATAATCTGAAATATTTGTTCAATGTGCCTCTTGAATCCCGACAGAAATCGAGCTTTGGTCGATTTCGCGTATTCTGTTTCATTCATTTGGAAATAGATTTCATTCAGTCCCCTTTGCTCAATTGAGGCTTATGTTAGTGCTTGAATTCTGGTTTGCTCTTGCCTATAAATTATTTACATTCTTGAAACATTTTTGTGTAACGTTTATGCTGCATCGCATTGACACATATAGGCACATGTATATCTCATTGTTCCGTATTTGCTTTCGATATGTGCCTATTCTAGTTTCATTCCTTTGGATATTGAATTTATTTAACCTTCTATTTGAATTTAGCTACATATGATTGCTTGGAATCCTAGTATACTCTTGCTTTCATTTCATTCCAAATCTGAATACATTTGTGAGAGATTGTTGCTTGCATCGTATTGACTCGTAAAGGCACATGTACGTTTTGTTGTTCCGCATGTGCTTCCGATATATGCCATTCATTGTTCATACTGCCCTTTTGTACTCTGGTGTTGTGGGATAATGTGAACCTTTACCAGAAATGGTAAAGGGAGTTATGCATAGAGCCTGCGATGCTTTGCCGGCCCCCTCTGACTTCACCTAGACGTGGGTGGATGGAGCTCCCAAACGTGGGAGACTTCTGTCTAGTGGTCATTCAGAAATGGATGAATCACATTCTGTTTGTGGTCCCACTACACCTTCTGTATGTTTGATATAATATCCAGAGCTTTGGTTATGTGTTTCTGTACATGCTTTGGATAAGAATGATATGAATGCAACGTCAAAGACGACGTTTGAGCTTCTGTTTGGTATTTGTTATTGATATACTCCGAAATGTTCCATACGCCGTTGATATGCTCCGGAATATTTCATATGCCACTGATAAGCTCTGACACATTTCATTTGTTATTTATATGCTCTGAAATGTTTCATTTATCGTTGATATGCTTCGAAATGTTCCATACGCCGTTGATATGCTCCGGAACATTTCATACGCCATTGATAAGCTTCGAAATGTTTCATTCATTGTTGATATGCTTCGAAATGTTCCATACGTCGTTGATATGCTCCGGAACATTTCATACGCCATTGATAAGCTCCAAAATGTTTCATTCATTGTTGATATGCTTCGAAATGTTCCATACGTCGTTGATATGCTCCAGAACATTTCATATGCCATTGATAAGCTCCGAAATGTTTCATTTATTATTGATATGCTCCAAAACGTTTCGTTCGTTGCTGATATGCTCCAATTACTCTATGCCCCATCTGTTATGAACCAAATATGTATGCTCCAATTGCTCACCCCGTTGTTGTATAAATTTTTCAGGATAGCTTGTCGCTTGCTTAAATGTTACGATTGGGCTGAGGCAGTGGAAAGCTAAAAGATTTTGGGCAGATCTTTATTAGTATATATGTTTTTGTTGTATAAGTACACGCTGCATCTAATGAAATGTTGACGATGAATCTAAACTTGTGGATTTTGTAAAAGTTTAAAGAACCTCTCATGTTTAAGATTCTGGAATGTTAAGTTTCATTTGTGTAACGATATGAACTTATGGTAAACGTTGGTTTTATGATTGTACAAACTCCCACACTTATGAATTTATGTTGTGGTTATTATTTTGGTGAATTGGGTTCAGATTTTATGAATCATCGAGCAATGTGTTGTATGTTTATGAACTGCACAGGGTTTATAAATTTATAGATTATAGAGGTGAAATTTTGATTTGAAAGTTTTCCTAGTGACATCAAATGTTAGTTTGGATCCTCGATTGATTTATTTTCTTGAATTTTAATATTATCGATATTTTGAGGGGCGTGACAGTGGGCATCGTTGAGATCGGACAATGGCGATTCCGAGATCGTTCGAGAGGTTTAGGGGCTCCATACGCCGTCCGCGACGTGCACAAAGGCGAGGGACGACGCAAATGAAACGAGTGCGATCATACCAGCACTAAAGCATCGAATCTCATCAGAACTCCGAAGTTAAGCAAGCTTGGGCGAGAATAGTACTAGGATGGGTGACCCCTTGGGAAGTCCTCGTGTTGCACTCCTTTCTGCGCCCCGAGTGACGAAAACCTCTCCCGTCGACCTCCGAGGCAATGCTTTAGGTTTCCGGAATGGGGTCGCAATAGCGATTTCAAGTTCTGCCATGTCCGGTACGCGGTGGGCATCGGAGAGATCCGACAATGGCGATACCGAGATCGTTCGAGAGGTTTAGGGGCTCCATACGCCGACCGCGACGTGCACAGAGGCAAGGGACGACGCAAACAAAACGAGTGCGATTATACCAACACTAAAGCATAATATCCCATCAAAACTCCGAAGTTAAGCGTGCTTGGGTGAGAGTAGTACTAGGATGGGTGACCCCCTGGGAAGTCCTCGTGTTGCACTCCTTTCTGCGCCCCGAGCGACCGAAACCTCTCCCGTCGACCTCCGAGGCGATGGTTTTGGGCCTCGGAATTTGCCATGACCGCTACGCAGTCAGCCTCGTGGGGTTCGGAGAGAGGTTTCCGGAATGGGGTCGCAATAGCGATTCCGAGTTCGTTCGAGAAAGTCGCGATGGTTTCGGCGCGCGCTTGCCATGTCCGGTACGCGGTGGGCATCGGAGAGATCTGACAACGGCGATTCCGAGATCGTTCGAGAGGTTTAGGGGCTCCATACGCCGTCCGCGACGTGCACAGAGGCGAGGGACGACGCAAACGAAACGAGTGCGATCATACCAGCACTAAAGCACCGGATCCCATCAGAACTCCGAAGTTAAGCGTGCTTGGGCGAGAGTAGTACTAGGATGGAAGACCCCCTAGGAAGTCCTCGTGTTGCACTCCTTTTTGCGCCCCGAGCGACCGAAACCTCTCCCGTCGACCTCCGAGGCGATGGTTATGGGCCTCGGAATTTGCCGTGACCGCTACGCAGTCAGCCTCGTGGGGCTCGGAGAGTGGTTCCGGAATGGGGTCGCAATAGCGATTCCGAGTTAGTTCGAGAAAGTCGCGATGGTTTCAGTGCGCGCTTGCCGTGTCCGGTACGCGGTGGGCATTGGAGAGATCCGACAACGGTGATTCCGAGATCGTTCGAGAGGTTTAGGGGCTCCATACGCCGTCCGCGACGTGCATAAAGGCGAGGGACGATGCAAACGAAACAAGTGCGATCATACCAGCACTAAAGCACCGGATCCCATCAGAACTCCGAAGTTGAGCGTGCTTGGGCGAGAGTAGTACTAGGATGGATGACCCCCAAGGAAGTCCTCGTGTTGCACTCCTTTTTGCGCCCCGAGCGACCGAAACCTCTCCCGTCGACCTCCGAGGCGATGGTTATGGGCCTCGGAATTTGTCGTGACCGCTACGCAGTCAGTCTCGTGGGGCTCGGAGAGAGGTTTCCGGAATGGGGTCGCAATAGCGATTCTAAGTTCGTTCGAGAAAGTCGCGATGGTTTCGGCGCGCGCTTGCCGTGTCCGGTACGCGGTGGGCATCGGAGAGATCCGACAACGGCGATTCCGAGATCGTTCGAGAGGTTTAGGGGCTCCATACGCCATCCGCGACGTGCACAAAGGCGAGGGATGACGCAAACGAAACGAGTGCGATCATACTACCACTAAAGCACCGGATCCCATCAGAACTCCGAAGTTAAGCGTGCTTGGGCGAGAGTAGTACTAGGATGGATGACCCCCTAGGAAGTCCTCGTGTTGCACTCCTTTTTGAGCCCCGAGCGACCGAAACCTCTCCCGTCAACCTCCGAGGCGATGGTTATGGGCATCGGAATTTGCCGTGACCGCTACGCAGTCAGTCTCGTGGGGCTCGGAGAGAGGTTTCCGGAATGGGGTCGCAATAGCGATTCCGAGTTCGTTCGAGAAAGTCGCGATGGTTTCGGCGCACGCTTGCCGTGTCCGGTACACGGTGGGCATCGGAGAGATCCGACAACGGTGATTCCGAGATCGTTCGAGAGGTTTAGGGGCTCCATACGCCGTCCGCGACGTGCACAAAGGCGAGGGACGACGCAAACGAAACAAGTGCGATCATACCAGCACTAAAGCACCGGATCCCATCAGAACTCCGAAGTTGAGCGTGCTTGGGCGAGAGTAGTACTAGGATGGATGACCCCCTAGGAAGTCCTCGTGTTGCACTCCTTTTTGCGCCCCGAGCGACCGAAACCTCTCCCGTCGACCTCCGAGGCGATGGTTATGGGCCTCGGAATTTGCCGTGACCGCTACGCAGTCAGTCTCGTGGGGCTCGGAGAGAGGTTTCCGGAATGGGGTCGCAATAGCGATTCCGAGTTCGTTCGAGAAAGTCGCGATGGTTTCGACGCGCGCTTGCCGTGTCCGGTACGCGGTGGGCATCGGAGAGATCCGACAACGGCGATTCCGAGATCGTTCGAGAGGTTTAGGGGCTCCATACGCCATCCGCGACGTGCACAAAGGCGAGGGACGACGCAAACGAAACGAGTGCGATCATACTAGCACTAAAGCACCGGATCCCATCAGAACTCCGAAGTTAAGCGTGCTTGGGCGAGAGTAGTACTAGGATGGATGAACCCCTAGGAAGTCCTCGTGTTGCACTCCTTTTTGAGCCCCGAGCGGCCGAAACCTCTCCCGTCAACCTCCGAGGCGATGGTTATGGGCATCGGAATTTGCCGTGACCGCTACGCAGTCAGTCTCGTGGGGCTCGGAGAGAGGTTTCCGGAATGGGGTCGCAATAGCGATTCCGAGTTCGTTCGAGAAAGTCGCGATGGTTTCGGCGCGCGCTTGCCGTGTCCGGTACGCGGTGGGCATCGAAGAGATCCGACAACGGTGATTCCGAGATCGTTCGAGAGGTTTAGGGGCTCCATACGCCGTCCGCGACGTGCACAAAGGCGAGGGACGACACAAACGAAAAGAGTGCGATCATACCAGCACCGGATCCCATCAGAACTCCAAAGTTAAGCGTGCTTGGGTGAGAGTAGTACTAGGATGGGTGACCCCCTGGGAAGTCCTCGTGTTGCACTCCTTTTTGAGCCCCGAGCGACCGAAACCTCTCCCGTCGACCTCCGAGGCGATGGTTTTGGGCCTCGGAATTTGCCATGACCGCTACGCAGTCAGCCTCGTGGGGCTCGGAGAGAGGTTTCCGGAATGGGGTAGCAATAGCGATTCCGAGTTCGTTCGAGAAAGTCGCGATTGTTTCGGCGCGCGCTTGCCGTGTCTGGTACGCGGTGGGCATCGGAGAGATCCGACAACGGCGATTCCGAGATCGTTCGAGAGGTTTAGGGGCTCCATACGCTGTCCGCGACGTGCACAGAGGCAAGGGACGACGCAAATGAAACGAGTGCGATCATACCAGCACTAAAGCACCGGATCCCATCAGAACTCCGAAGTTAAGCGTGCTTGGGCGAGAGTAGTACTAGGATGGATGACCCCCTGGGAAGTCCTCGTGTTGCACTCCTTTTTGCGCCCCGAGCGACAGAAACCTCTCCCGTCGACCTCCGAGGCGATGGTATGGGCCTCGGAATTTGCCGTGACCGCTACGCAGTCAGTCTCGTGGGGCTCGGAGAGAGGTTTCCGGAATGGGGTCGCAATAGCGATTCCGAGTTCGTTCGAGAAAGTCGCGATGGTTTTGGCGCGCGGTTGTTGTGTCCGGTACGCGGTGGGCATCGGAGAGATCCGACAACGGCGATTCCGAGATCGTTCGAGAGGTTTAGGGGCTCCATACGCCGTCCGCGATGTGCAGAAAAGCGAGGGACGACGCAAACGAAACGAGTGCGAACATACCAGCACTAAAGCACCGGATCCTATCAGAACTCCAAAGTTAAGCGTGCTTGGGCGAGAGTAGTACTAGGATGGGTGACCCCTTGGCAAGTCCTCGTGTTGCACTCCTTTTTGAGCCCCGAGCGACCGAAACCTCTCCCGTCAACCTCCGAGGCGATGGTTATGGGCCTCAGAATTTGCCGTGACCGCTACGCAGTCAGTCTCGTGGGGCTCGGAGAGAGGTTTCCGGAATGGGGTCGCAATAGCGATTCCGAGTTCGTTCGAGAAATTCGCGATGGTTTCGGCGCGAGCTTGCCGTGTCCGGTACGCGGTGGGCATCGGAGAGATCCGACAACGGCGAATCCGAGATCGTTCGAGAGGTTTAGGGGCTCCATACGCCATCCGCGACGTGCACATAGGCGAGGGACGACGCAAACGAAACGAGTGCGATCATACTAGCACTAAAGCACCGGATCCCATCAGAACTCCGAAGTTAAGCGTGCTTGGGCGAGAGTAGTACTAGGATGGATCACCCCCTAGGAAGTCCTCGTGTTGCACTCCTTTTTGAGCCCCGAGCGACCGAAACCTCTCTCGTCAACCTCCGAGGCGATGGTTATGGGAATCGGAATTTGCTGTGACCGCTACGCAGTCAGTCTCGTGGGGCTCGGAGAGAGGTTTCCGGAATGGGGTCGCAATAGCGATTCCGAGTTCGTTCGGGAAAGTCGAGATGGTTTCGGCGCGCGCTTGCCGTGTCCGGTACGCGGTGGGCATCGGAGAGATCCGACAACGGCGATTCCGAGATCGTTCGAGAGGTTTAGGGGCTCCATACGCCGTCCGCGACGTGCACAAAGGCGATGGACGACGCAAACGAAACGAGTGCGATCGTACCAGCACTAAAGCACTGGATCCCATCGGAACTCCGAAGTTAAGCATGCTTGGGCGAGAGTGGTACTAGGATGGATGACCCCCTAGGAAGTCCTCGTGTTGCGCTCCTTTTTGCGCCCCGAGCGACTGAAACCTCTCCCGTCGACCTCCGAGGCGATGGTTTTGGGCCTCGGAATTTGCCGTGACCGCTACGCAGTCAGCCTCGTGGGCTTCGGAGAGAGGTTTCCGGAATGGTGTCGCAATAGCGATTCCGAGTTCGTTCGAAAAAGTCGCGATGGTTTCGACGCGCGCTTGCCATGTCCGGTACGCGGTGGGCATCGGAGAGATCCGACAACGGCGATTCCGAGATCGTTCGAGAGGTTTAGGGGCTCCATACGCCTTCCGCGACGTGCACAAAGGCGAGGGACGACGCAAACGAAACGAGTGCGATCATACCAGCACTAAAGCACTGGATCCCATCAGAACTCCGAAGTTAAGCGTGCTTGGGCGAGAGTAGTATTAGGATGTATGACCCCCTGGGAAGTCCTCGTGTTGCACTCCTTTTTGCGCCTCGAGCGACCGAAACCTCTCCCGTCGATCTCCGAGGCGATGGTTATGGGCCTCGGAATTTGCCGTGACCACTACGCAGTCAGTCTCGTGGGGCTCGGAGAGAGGTTTCCGGAATGGGGTCGCAATAGCGATTCTGAGTTCATTCGAGAAAGTCGCGATGGTTTCGGCGCGCGCTTGCCGTGTCCGGTACGCGGTGGGCATCGGAGAGATCCGAAAACGGCGATTCTGAGATCGTTCGAGAGGTTAAGGGGCTTTATACGCTGTCCGCGACATGCATAAAGGAGAGGGACGACGCAAACGGAACGAGTGCGATCATTCCAGCACTAAAGCACTGGATCCCATCAGAACTCCGAAGTTAAGCGTGCTTGGGAGAGAGTAGTACTAGGATGGATGACCCCCTAGGAAGTCCTCGTGTTGCACTCCTTTTTGCGCCCCGAGCGACCGAAACCTCACCGGTCGACCTCCGAGGCGATGGTTTTGGGCCTCGGAATTTGCCGTGACCGCTACGCAGTCAGTCTCGTGGGGCTCAGAGAGAGGTTTTCGGAATGGGGTCGCAATAGCGAATTTGAGTTGGTTCGAGAAAGTCGCGATGGTTTCGGCGTGCGCTTGCCGTGTCCGGTACGCGGTGGGCATCGGAGAGATCCGACAACGGCGATTCCGAGATCCTTCGAGAGGTTTAGGGGCTCCATACGCCTTCCGCAACGTGCACAAAGGCGAGGGACGACGCAAACGAAACGAGTGCGATCATACCAGCACTAAAGCACTGGATCCCATCAGAACTCCGAAGTTAAGCGTGCTTGGGCGAGAGTAGTACTAGGATGTATGACCCCCTAGGAAGTCCTCGTGTTGCACTCCTTTTTGCGCCCCGAGCGACCGAAACCTCTCCCGTCGACCTACGAGGCGATGGTTTTGGGCCTCGGAATTTGCCGTGACCGCTGCACAGTCGGCATCGTGGGGTTCGGAGAGAGGTTTTCGGAATGGGGTCGCAATAGCGATTCTGAGTTCGTTCGAGAAAGTCGCGATGGTTTCGGCGCGCGCTTGCCGTGTCCGGTACGCGGTGGGCATCGGAGAGATCCGACAACGGTGATTCCGAGATCGTTCGAGAGGTTTAGGGGCTCCATACGCCGTCCGCGATGTGGACAAAGGCGAGGGACAACGCAAACGAAACGAGTGCGATCATACCAGCACTAAAGCACCGGATCCCATCAGAACTCCGAAGTTAAGCGTGCTTGGGCGAGAGTAGTACTAGGATGGATGACCCCCTAGGAAGTCCTCATGCTGCACTCCTTTTTGCGCCCCGAGCGACCGAAACCTCTCCCATCGACCTCCGAGGCAATGGTTATGGGTCTCGGAAATTGCCATGACCACTACGCAGTCAGCCTCGTGGGGCTCGGAGAGTGGTTCCGGAATGGGGTCGCAATAGCGATTCCGAGTTCGTTCGAGAAAGTCGCGATGGTTTCGGCGCGCGCTTGCCGTGTCCGGTACGCGGTGGGCATCGGAGAGATCCGACAACGGTGATTCCGAGATCGTTCGAGAGGTTTAGGGGCTCCATACGCCGTCCGCAACGTGCACAAAGGCGAGGGACGACGCAAACGAAACGAGTGCGATCATACCAGCATTAAAGCACTTGATCCCATCAGAACTCCGAAGTTAAGCGTGCTTCGGCGAGAGTAGTACTAGGATCGGTGACCCCCTGGGAAGTCCTCGTGTTGCACTCTTTTTTGCACCCCGAGCGACCGAAACCTCTCCCGTCGACCACCGAGGCGATGGTTTTGGGCCTCGGAATTTGCCATGACAGCTACCCAGTCAGCCTCGTCGGGCTCGGAGAGAGGTTTCCGGAATGGGGTCGCAATAGCGATTCTGAGTTCGTTCGAGAAAGTCGCGATGGTTTCGGCGCGCGCTTGCCGTGTCCGGTACGCGGTGGGCATCGGAGAGATCCGACAACGGCGATTCCGAGATCGTTCGAGAGGTTTAGGGGCTCCATACGCCGTCCGCGACTTGCACAAAGGCGAGGGACGACTCAAATGAAACGAGTGCGATCATACCTGCACTAAAGCACCGGATCCCATCAGAACTCCGAAGTTAAGCGTGCTTGGGCGAGAGTAGTACTAGGATGGGTGACCCCCTGGGAAGTCCTCTCCGACAATGACGATTCCGAGATCGTTCGAGAGGTTTAGGGGCTCCATACGCCGTCCGCGACGTGAACAAAGGCGAGGGACGACGCAAACAAAACGAGTGCGATCATACCAGCAGTAAAGCACCGGATCCTATCAGAACTCCGAAGTTAAGCGTGCTTGGGGGAAAGTAGTACTAGGATGGGTGACCCCCTCTGAAGTCCTCGTGTTGCAATCCTTTTTGCGCCCCGAGCGACCGAAACCTCTCCCGTCGACCTCCGAGGCGATGGTTATGGGCCTCGGAATTTGCCGTGACCGCTACGTAGTCAGTCTCGTGGGGCTCGGAGAGAGGTTTCCGGAATGGGGTCGCAATAGCGATTCCGAGTTCGTTCGAGAAAGTCGCGATGGTTTTGGCGCTTGCTTGTCGTGTCCGGTACGTGGTGGGCATCGGAGAGATCCGACAAAGCTGATTCCGACATCGTTCGAGAGGTTTAGGGCCTCCATACGCCGTCTACGACGTGCACAAAGGCGAGGGACGACGCAAATGAAACGAGTGCGATCATACCAGTACTAAAGCATCGGATCCCATCAGAACTCCGAAGTTAAGCGTGCTTGGGCGAGAGTAGTACTACGATGGATGACCCCCTAGGAAGTCCTCGTGTTGCACTCTTTCTTGCGCCCCGAGCGACCGAAACCTCTCCCGTCGACCCCCGAGGCGAGGGTTTTGGGCCTCGGAAATTGCCGTGACCGCTACGCAGTCAGCCTCGTGGGGCTCAGAGAGAGGTTCCGGAATGGGGTCGCAAAAGCGATTCCGAGTTCGTTCGAGAAAGTCGCGATGGTTTCGGCGCGCGCTTGCCATGTCCGGTACGCGGTGGGCATCGGAGAGATCCGACAACGGCGATTCCGAGATCGTTCGAGAGGTTTAGGGGCTCCATACGCCGTCCGCGACGTGCACAAAGGCGAGGGACGACACAAACGAAACGAGTGCGATCATACCAGCACTAAAGCACCGGATCCCATCAGAACTCTGAAGTTAAGCGTTCTTGGGCGAGAGTAGTACTAAGATGGGTGACCCCCTGGGAAGTCCTCGTGTTGCACTCCTTTTTGCGCCCCGAGCGACCGAAACCTCTCCCGTCGACCTCCGAGGCGATGGTTATGGGTCTCGGAATTTGCCGTGACCGCTACGTAGTCAGTCTCGTGGGGGCTCGGAGAGAGGTTTCCGGAATGGGGTCGCAATAGCGATTCCGAGTTCGTTCGAGAAAGTCGCGATGGTTTCGGCGCTTGCTTGTCGTGTCCGGTACGTGGTGGGCATCAGAGAGATCCGACAAAGGCGATTCCGAGATCGTTCGAGAGGTTTAGGGGCTCCATACGCCGTCCGCGACGTGCACAAAGGCGAGGGACGACGCAAACGAAACGAGTGCGATCATACCAGTACTAAAGCACCGGATCCCATCAGAACTCCGAAGTTAAGCGTGCTTGGGCGAGAGTAGTACTAGGATGGATGACCCCCTAGGAAGTCCTCGTGTTGCACTCTTTTTTACGCCCCGAGCGACCGAAACCTCTCCCGTCGACCCCCGAGGCGATGGTTTTGGGCCTCGGAAATTGCCGTGACCGCTACGCAATCAGCCTCGTGGGGCTCGGAGAGAGGTTCCGGAATGGGGTCGCAAAAGCGATTCCGAGTTCGTTCGAGAAAGTCGCGATGGATTCGGCGCGCGCTTGCCATGTCCAGTACGCGGTGGGCATTGGAGAGATCCGACAACGGCGATTCCGAGATCGTTCGAGAGGTTTAGGGGCTCCATACGCCGTCCGCGACGTGCACAAAGGCGAGGGACGACGCAAACAAAATGAGTGCGGTCATACTAGCTCTAAAGCACCGGATCCCATCAGAACTCCGAAGTTAAGCGTTCTTGGGCGAGAGTAGTACTAGGATGGGGGACCCCCTGGGAAGTCCTCGAGTTGCACTCCTTTTTGCGCCCCGAGCGACCGAAACCTCTGCCGTCGACCTCCGAGGCGATGGTTATGGGCCTCGGAATTTGTCGTGACCGCTACGTAGTCAGTCTCATGGGGCTCGGAGAGAGGTTTCCGGAATGGGGTCGCAATAGCGATTCCGAGTTCGTTCGAGAAAGTCGCGATGGTTTCGGCGCTTATTTGTCGTGTCCGGTACGTGGTGGGCATCAGAGAGATCCGACAAAGGCGATTCCGAGATCGTTCGAGAGGTTTAGGGGCTCCATACGCCGTCCGCGACGTGCACAAAGGCGAGGGACGACGCAAACGAAACGAGTGCGATCATACCAGTACTAAAGCACCGGATCCCATCAGAACTCCGAAATTAAGCGTGCTTGGGCGAGAGTAGTACTAGGATGGATGACCCCCTAGGAAGTCCTCGTGTTGCACTCTTTTTTGCACCCCGAGCGACCGAAACCTCTCCCGTCGACCCCCTAGGCGATGGTTTTGGGCCTCGGAAATTGCCGTGACCGCT
This sequence comes from Musa acuminata AAA Group, assembly GCF_036884655.1. NCBI lineage: Eukaryota > Viridiplantae > Streptophyta > Magnoliopsida > Zingiberales > Musaceae > Musa > Musa acuminata. Next base: position 32,122,763 of record NC_088334.1, on the reverse strand, counting down.
ACGCAGTCAGTCTCGTGGGGCTCGTAGAGAGGTTTCCGGAATGGGGTCACAATAGCTATTCCGAGTTCGTTCGAGAAAGTCGCGATGGTTTCGGCGCGTGCTTCCCGTGTCCGGTACGTGGTGGGCATCAGAGAGATCCGACAATGGCGATTCCGAGATCGTTCGAGAGGTTTAGGGGCTCCATACGCCGTTCGCGACGTGCACAAAGGCGAGGGATGACGCAAACGAAATGAGTGCGATCATACCAGCACTAAAGCACCGGATCCCATCAGAACTCCGAAGTTAGGCATACCTGGGCGAGAGTAGTACTAGGATGGGTGACCCCCTGGGAAGTCCATGTGTTGCACTCCTTTTTGCGCCCCGAGCGACCGAAACCTCTCCCGTCGACCTCCGAGGCGATGGTTTTGGGTCTCGGAAATTGCCGTGACCGCTACGCAGTCAGCCTCGTGGGGCTCGGAGAGAGGTTCCGGAATGGGGTCGCAATAGCGATTCTGAGTTCATTCGAGAAAGTCGCGATGGTTTCGGCGCGCGCTTGCCATGTCCGGTACGCGGTGGGCATTGGAGAGATCTGTCACGCCCCTAAAAATATCCATGATATTTAAATTTTTTCGCCACAACTAACCCAGGATCCAAACACACATTTGTGGTCACTAAGAAAACATTCAGATCGAAAATTTCACTTCTATAATCTATCAATTCATAACCCTGTGCAATTCATAAACATAGCACACATCACTCGATAATTTATACAATCTGAACTCAACTCATCAAAATAAAAACCACAATATAAATCCACAAGTTGGGAAATCCATGCAGTCACCACAATCATCGATTTACCATAAGTTCATATCATTACACGAATTTAATTTAACATTCCAAAACCCTATACATGAGGGATCCTTTAACTTACACAAAATCCACAGGTTTAGATTCATAGTCACATTTCATTAGATGCAACGTAGCTTATACACAACTACATATATGCTAACAAAAGTTCTGCCCAACGTCTTCTAAACTTTCCACTGTCTCAGCCCATTCTTAACATTTAAGCAAGCGATACGCTATCCTGAAAAATTTATCAACAAATGGGGTGAGCATAAAGAGCTCAGCAAGTGACTAACATATCCATATCAAAATAGTACAATTTCCAAAGAGATGCAGTTTCAAACACAAAGCAGAATATACGATTTCGTATACATAATATCATTAGGAGCAGAATCATAATTGTCCTTTTTAATCATACATATTTGGTTCCTGACAGATGGGGCATAGAGTAATTGGAGCATATCAGAAACAAAGGAAACATATCGGAGCTTATCAATGGCATATAAAATGTTCCAAATCACATCAACGACATATGGAACATTACGAAGCAAAATCAGTAGTGAATGAAGCATTTCAGAGCATATCAAACTCATATGTCGTACAGAAGCTCAAACGTCGTCCTTGACGTTGCAATCATATCATAACTATCCAGAGCACGAACAGAAATAACTCACCAAAACTCTGGATGTCATATCAAACATATAGAGGGTGTAGTGGGATCTCAGTCAGAATGTGATTCATCCATTTCTGAATGACCACCTGACAAAAGTCTCCCACGTCTGGGAGCTCCATCCACCCACGTCTAGGTGAAGTCAAAGGGGGCCGGCAGAGCATCACAGGCTCTAAGCAATATCCCACAAAGCGGGCAAATAAGCGCATACCAGAATATCCCACAAAGCGGGACCCCACAAAGCGGGCAAATCAGCGCATACCCTTTACCATTTCTGGCAAAGGTCCAGACAATCCCACACACCAGAGTACAAGAAGGCAGTTTCAACAATAAGTAGCATATAACGGAAGCACACGCGGAACAACCAAACGTACATGTGCCTTTTCAAAAGCAATGTGATGCAAGGAACAAATCTCTCACAAACGTATTCATTTTAGGAAAGAAATGAAAGCAAGAGTGTACAGGGATTCCAAGCAATCATAATCAGCTCAATTCCAATAAGAAGATTAGGCGAATTCAAGTATCCAAAGGAAATAGAACAGAATACGCGAAATCGACCAAAGCTCAATTTCGGACAGAATTCCAGTGGCACATCAAACAAATATTTCAGAATAACAATTATGCTCCAATACCCATAAGAAGGCTATGGTCGAACCATATATCAATCTATATTCGGATGGAACAGATTTTATATGAAACAGGGCTCCCAACACAGAGTTACCTCTGATTTGGTAACACAAGGTCAAAATCACAATCACTGTTTTGCAGAATTTATAAGGTCGGATTCAACAGACGATAGGGTGGGCAATTGAACTCCAAAATTTTCAAACTATATGTCAAAAGAGAGAATTTCAAGTCTAGTTTCAAATAAAATCAGTTTGGTACAAACCAGAATTTTCAACAGGGAGTTATAGGCGTTTTAGTATCAAAAGGTCAGAAATCTTGAACTCTGTTTTACAGCGTCTATAGGCTCTTTTGAAACAAATTTTTGGGTAAGTATTCTGTGTCCAAAATCTACAAAATCGGTGTCAAAAGAAATATATACGAGTCTAATTTCAAACAAAAATAGTTCCTGCCTGAATCCTCATCCTGTACTAAAACTTATAGCTGAAACAGTGCTTAGGGGTCAGTTTACCGAAAAAAAACTTTAAGAATCCATGGTTTTATGTCCAAGGAGAGACATATCAGTTTCTAAATAGAAATCTTCCAATTTATTTTGAATCAACATAAAAACAGAGTCTAATACTGCTGTAGGATGGGGTTAGAACACTTGCCTTTGGAAATTTTGACCCGAAATGACAAGATTAAAGCAAGAACCCTAAAAGCCCCAATTTCTTTCTCTTCTTCTTCTTCTTCTTCTTCTTCTTCTTCTTCTTCTTTCTTTCTTTCTTTCCCTGATCACCCACGAGCTGCCTCCTCTGCTTCCTTAAGAACGAAGGCAGAGAGGCTTAAGCGGTGGAATTTGTCATTTGGTGTATTTTGCAGTTTAGTCCTTGTTTTTATCATATTCACGATTAGGTCCTTAGGGTTTACATATAGGTCCTCATATTCTTTCTTTTCTCTTTTTTTTTGAACAGATCTCCCAAATCTTACAAATAAGTTACCTCTGATTCATACACTATTTCTTTTGTCAATTAAAATAGATGCTTACGTTATCACCAGAAATTTATACGAACATTCGGAAATGAGGGGTGTTACAAGATCCGACAACGGCGATTCCGAGATCGTTCGAGAGGTTTGGGGCTCCATACGCCATCCGCGACGTGCACAAAGGCGAGGGACGACGCAAACGAAACGAGTGCGATCATACCAGCACTAAAGCATCGGATCCCATCAAAACTCCGAAGTTTAGCGTGCTTGGGCGAGAGTAGTACTAGGATGGGTGACCCCCTGGGAAGTCCTCGTGTTGCACTCCTTTTTGCGCCCCGAGCGACCGAAACCTCTCCCGTCGACCTCCGAGGCGATGGTTTTGGGCCTCGGAAATTGCCGAGACCGCTACGCAGTCAGCCTCGTGGGGCTCGGAGAGAGGTTCCGGAATGGGGTCGCAATAGCGATTCCGAGTTCGTTCGAGAAAGTTGCGATGGTTTCAGCGCGTGCTTGCCGTGTCCGGTACGCGGTGGGCATCGGAGAGATCCGACAACGGCAATTTCGAGATCGTTCGAGAGGTTTAGGGGCTCCATACACGGTCCGCGACGTGCACAAAGGCGAGGGACGACACAAATGAAACGAGTGCGATTATACCTGCACTAAAGCACCGGATCCCATCAGAACTCCGAAGTTAGAACTTCGAAGTTAAACGTACTTGGGCGAGAGTAGTACTAGGATGGGTGACCCCCTGGGAAGTCCTCGTGTTGCACTCCTTTTTGCGCCCCGAGCGACCGAAACCTCTCCCGTCGACCTCCGAGGCGATGGTTTTGGGCCTCGGAAATTGCCGTGACCGCTACGCAGTCAGCCTCGTGGGGCTCGGAGAGAGGTTCCGGAATGGGGTCGCAATAGCGATTCCGAGTTCGTTCGAGAAAGTTGCGATGGTTTCAGCGCGTGCTTGCCGTGTCCGGTACGCGGTGGGCATCGGAGAGATCCGACAACGGCGATTCCGAGATCGTTCGAGAGGTTTAGGGGCTCCATACGCCGTCCGCAACGTGCACAAAGGCGAGGGACGACGCAATCGAAACTAGTACGATCATACCAGCACTAAAGCACCGGATCCCATCAGAACTCCGAAGTTAAGCGTGCTTCGGCGAGAATAGTACTAGGATCGGTGACCCCCTGGGAAGTCCTCGTGTTGCACTCCTTTTTGCTCCCCGAGCGACCGAAACCTCTCCCGACGACCCCCGAGGCGATGGTTTTGGGCCTCGGAATTTGCCGTGACCGCTACGCAGTCAGCCTCGTGGGGCTCGGAGAGAGGTTTCCGGAATGGGGTCGCAATAGCGATTCCGAGTTCGTTCGAGAAAGTCGCGATGGTTCCAGCGCGCGCTTGCCGTGTCCGGTACGCGGTGGGCATCGGAGAGATCCGACAACGGCAATTCCGAGATCGTTCGAGAGGTTTAGGGGCTCCATACGCCGTCCGCGACGTGCACAAAGGCGAGGGACGACGCAAAAAAACAAGTGTGAACATACCTGCACTAAAGCATCGGATCCCATCAGAACTCCGAAGTTTAGCGTGCTTGGGCGAGAGTAGTACTAGGATGGGTGACCCCCTGGGAAGTCCTCGTGTTGCACTCCTTTTTGCGCCCCGAGCGACTGAAACCTCTCCCGACGACCCCCGAGGCGATGGTTTTGGGCCTCGGAATTTGCGGTGACCGCTACGCAGTCAGCCTCGTGGGGCTCGGAGAGAGGTTTCCGGAATGGGGTCGCAATAGCGATTCCGAGTTCGTTCGAGAAAGTCGCGATGGTTTCGGCGCGCGCTTGCCGTGTCTGGTATGCGGTGGGCATCGGAGAGATCCGACAACGGCAATTCCGAGATCGTTCGAGAGGTTTAGGGGCTCCATACACGGTCCGCGACGTGCACAAAGGCGAGGGACGACACAAATGAAACGAGTGCGATTATACTTGCACTAAAGCACCGGATCCCATCAGAACTCCGAAGTTAGAACTTCGAAGTTAAACGTGCTTGGGCGAGAGTAGTACTAGGATGGGTGACCCCCTGGGAAGTCCTCGTCAGCCTCGTGGGGCTCGGAGAGAGGTTCCGGAATGGGGTCACAATAGCGATTCCGAGTTCGTTCGAGAAAGTTGCGATGGTTTCAGCGCGTGCTTGCCGTGTCCGGTACGCGGTGGGCATCGGAGAGATCCGACAACGGCGATTCCGAGATCGTTCAAGAGGTTTAGGGGCTCCATACGCCGTCCGCAACGTGCACAAAGGCGAGGGACGACGCAATCGAAACGAGTACGATCATACCAGCACTAAAGCACCGGATCCCATCAGAACTCCGAAGTTAAGCGTGCTTCGGCGAGAGTAGTACTAGGATCGGTGACCCCCTGGGAAGTCCTCGTGTTGCACTCCTTTTTGTTCCCCGAGCGACCGAAACCTCTCCCGACGACCCCCGAGGCGATGGTTTTGGGCCTCGGAATTTGCCGTGACCGCTACGCAGTCAGCCTCGTGGGGCTCGGAGAGAGGTTTCCGGAATGGGGTCGCAATAGCGATTCCGAGTTCGTTCGAGAAAGTCGCGATGGTTCCAGCGCGCGCTTGCCGTGTCCGGTACGCGGTGGGCATCGGAGAGATCCGACAACGGCAATTCCGAGATCGTTCGAGAGGTTTAGGGGCTCCATACACCGTCCGCGACGTGCACAAAAGCGATGGACGACGCAAAAAAAAAAGTGTGAACATACCTGCACTAAAGCATCGGATCCCATCAGAACTCCGAAGTTAAGCGTGCTTGGTCGAGAGTAGTACTAGGATGGGTGACCCCTTGGGAAGTCCTCGTGTTGCACTCCTTTTTGCGCCCCGAGCGACCGAAACCTCTCCCGTCGACCTCCGAGACGATGGTTTTGGGCCTCGGAAATTGCCGTGACCGCTACGCAGTCAGCCTCGTGGGGCTCGGAGAGGGTTTCCGGAATGGGGTCGCAATAGCGATTCCGAGTTCGTTCGAGAAAGTCGCGATGGTTTCGGCGCGCGCTTGCCGTGTCCGGTACGCGGTGGGCATCGGAGAGATCCGACAACGGCGATTCCGAGATCGTTCGAGAGGTTTAGGGGCTCCATACGCCGTCCGCCACGTGCACAAAGGCGAGGGACGATGCAAACGAAACAAGTGCGATCATACCAGCACTAAAGCACCGGATCCCATCAGAACTTTGAAGTTTAGCGTGCTTGGGTGAGAGTAGTACTAGGATGGGTGACCCCCTGGGAAGTCCTCGTGTTGCACTCCTTTTTGCTCCCCGAGCGACCGAAACCTCTCCCGACGACCCCCGAGGCGATGGTTTTGGGCCTCGGAATTTGCCGTGACCACTACGCAGTCAGCCTCGTGGGGCTCGGAGAGAGGTTTCCGGAATGGGGTAGCAATAGCGATTCCGAGTTCGTTCGAGAAAGTCGCGATGGTTTCGGCGCGCGCTTGCCGTGTCCGGTATGCGGTGGGCATCGGAAAGATCCGACAATGGCAATTCCGAGATCGTTCGAGAGGTTTAGGGGCTCCATACGCCGTCCGCGACGTGCACAAAGGCGAGGGACGACGCAAACGAAACGAGTGCGATCATACCTGCACTAAAGCACCGGATCCCATCAGAACTCCGAAGTTAAGCGTGTTTTGGGCGAGAGTAGTACTAAGATGGGTGACCCCCTAGGAAGTCCTCGTGTTGCACTCCTTTTTGCGCCCCGAGCGACCGAAACCTCTCCCGTCGACCTCCGAGGCGATGGTTTTGGGCCTCGGAAATTGCCGTGACCGCTACGCAGTCAGCCTCGTGGGGCTCGGAGAGAGGTTCCGGAAAGGGGTCGCAATAGCGATTCCGAGTTCGTTCGAGAAAGTCGCGATGGTTTCGGCGCGCGCTTGCCGTGTCCGGTACGCGGTGGGCATCGGAGAGATCCGACAATGGCGATTCCGAGCTCGTTCGAGAGGTTTAGGGGCTCCATACGCCGTCCGCGACGTGCACAAAGGCGAGGGACGACGCAAACGAAACGAGTGCGATCATACCAGCACTAAAGCACTGGATCCCATCAGAACTCCGAAGTTAAGCGTGCTTCGGCGAGAGTAGTACTAGGATCGGTGACCCCCTGGGAAGTCCTCGTGTTGCACTCTTTTTTAAGCCCCGAGCGACCGAAACCTCTCCAGTCGACCCCCGAAGCGATGGTTTTGGGCCTCGGAAATTGCCATGACCGCTACGCAGTCAGTCTCGTGGGGCTCGTAGAGAGGTTTCCGGAATGGGGTCACAATAGCTATTCCGAGTTCGTTCGAGAAAGTCGCGATGGTTTCGGCGCGCGCTTCCCGTGTCCGGTACGCGGTGGGCATCAGAGAGATCCGACAACGGCGATTCCGAGATCATTCGAGAGGTTTAGGGGCTCCATACGCCGTTCGCGACGTGCACAAAGGCGAGGGACGACGCAAAGAAACGAGTGCGATCATATCTGCACTAAAGCACCGCATCCCATCAGAACTCCGAAGTTAGGCGTGCTTGGGCGAGAGTAGTACTAGGATGGGTGACCCCCTGGGAAGTCCATGTGTTGTAATCCTTTTTGCGCCCCGAGCGACCGAAACCTCTCCCGTCGACCTCCGAGGCGATGGTTTTGGTTCTCGGAAATTGCCGTGACCGCTACGCAGTCAGCCTCGTGGGGCGGTACGCGGTGGGCATCGGAGAGATCCGACAACGGCGATTCCGAGATCGTTCGAGAGGTTTAGGGGCTCCATACGCCGTCCGCGACGTGCACAAAGGCGAGGGACGACGCAAACGAAACGAGTGCGATCATACCGGCACTAAAGCACCGGATCCCATCAAAACTCCAAAGTTTAGCGTGCTTGGGTGAGAGTAGTACAAGGATGGGTGACCCCTTGGGAAGTCCTCGTGTTGCACTCCTTTTTGCGCCCCGAGCGACCGAAACCTCTCCCGACGACCCCCGAGGCGATGGTTTTGGGCCTCGGAATTTGCCGTGACCGCTACGCAGTCAGCCTCGTGGGGCTCGGAGAGAGGTTTCCGGAATGGGGTCGCAATAGCGATTCCGAGTTCGTTCGAGAAAGTCGCGATGGTTTCGGCGCGCGCTTGCCGTGTCCGGTATGCGGTGGGCATCGGAGAGATCCGACAACGGCAATTCCGAGATCGTTCGAGAGGTTTAGGTCCCCACATAGCGGGCAAATAGCGCATACCCTTTACCATTTCTAGCAAAGGTCCAGACAATCCCACACACCAGAGTACAAAAGGGCAATTTCAACAATAAGTAGCATATATTGGAAGCACACGCGGAACAACAAAACGTACATGTGCCTTTACGAGTCAATCCGAAGTAAGCAATAATCTTTCACAAGTATATTCAGATTTGAAAGGAATTGAAAGCAAGGGCACATATGGAATCCAAGCAATCACATATAACTCAATTCAATAAGAAGATTTGATGAATTCAATGTCCAAAGGAATGAAACTGGAATAGGCACATATCGAAAGCAAATGCGGAACAATAGGATATACATGTGCCTATATGAGTCAATACGATATAGCATAAACGTTACACAACATTTTTCAAGAATGCAAATAATTTTTAGGACAAGAGCATACAAGAATTCAAAGCAGTAATATAAAGCTCAATTGAATAAGAAAGCTAAAGGATATCAATTTCCAAAGGAATGAAACCAGAATATGAGAAATCGACCAAAGCTCGATTTCTGGCAGAATACAGAAGGCACATTGAACAAATGATTCAAACTATCAATCGTGCTCCAATTTACTCAGAAATAATCATTGGATAATACTTTCAGATAAGACAGGCTTCATATGAATTGAACTGTCCAACAGAGAGAGTTACAAATAATTTAGTAAGCAAGAGTCGTAGAACAAAATCTCTATTGGCAGAATTCATAATGTCAGATTCAACAGATAATTGGGCAGGTGTTTAGATTCCAAATCTTTCAATCCATATATCAAGGAAAGGTCTATGAGTCTTGGTTCCAATGAAATCAGTTTTGAACAAATCAGAGTTTCCACAAAGGCTTATAGGCAGCTCGGTATCAAAAGGTCAGAATCTCAGAAGTTGTACAGATTCGAATCGTTACGTCTAAACAGCAGATATATCAAATGCAAGGCTAGAACAATTCAAAGTTCCTCATATTCAAAGCAAATGTGGAGATAAAATTGACAGTGAGGAAAGATCAGGATACTTGCAATAAGACATATCAGAGCAATTATAGGAGAAACGATCAGGGAACTTGCAATAAGACATATCAGAGCAATTATAGGAGAAACGATCAGGGAACTTGCCTTTCAAATATTTTGATCTGAATATCCAAGGAAGGTGCCAGTCCAATCTTTCTACTTTTCCTCCATGTCCTCTCTCTGTTTCGTTTTGTGCTCCCGTTTTCTTCCTTTCTTCGTAACTACATCACGTGTCGAACATCGAGGCACAGTCACCTGCTCTCTCTTACTCTCATTCCTTCTTTTTCTTTCCCAAACGCAGCTGCCACAGCCGCCGCCGCTGCCACAATCGCAGCCACGACCGCAACTGCGGTCACAACCGCAGCCCCCTTCCACTGCACTATTTCCTTCTTCCCTTCTCTCGCAGACATAACTGCTGCATACGCAGTCGCTGCCGCTGCAGCCGCAATCCCGTCCGCAGCCCCTTTTTCCCCCTTTCCTTACCTTTCTTTCCCGGCTGCAACTGCCGCAGTCACAGTCGCAGCCATGGCCGCAGCCACCACAACCGCAGCCTCTACTTCCTCTGCTACTCTATTTCCTCTCCTACTACTCTATTTCCTCTCCTACTTCTCTTCCACCACACCACCACAACCCCTTCTCCTCTTCCTCTCTTCTTCCTCTCCTTCCCTTTCTCTTCTTCTTCCTTTCCTTCTCTTCTTTCCCAGCCACAGCTGCAGCTGCCATCACCGCAGCCGCAGCCCCTTCTCCTCTTCCTCTCTTCTTCCTCTCCTTCCCTTTCTCTTCTTCTTCCTTTCCTTTTTCTCTTTCCCTGCCACAGCTGCAGCTGCCATCGCCGCAGCCGCAGCCCCTTCTCCTCTTCCTCTCTTCTTCCTCTCCTTCCCTTTCTCTTCTTCTTCCTTTTCTTTTTCTCTTCCTCTTTCCCTGCCATAGCTGCAGCTGCCACAACCGCAGCCGCAGCTACTTCTTTCCCTTCTCCTCTTCCTTCTCCTTCCTTTCTTCTTCTTCTCTCCCCGCTGCAACTGCTGCAGTCGCGGCCGCAGCCACGGCCGCAACCTCTCCCTCCTCCCCTGCTCATCTTCCTCTTCTTCTTCTCTTCCAGCTGCAGCTGCCATCGCCGCAGCTGCAGCCCCTTCTTCCCCGGCGTCACACACACCCTCTCCTCTGTTTCCTCTGCAGGAAACAGAGGTATCACACCTCTTTCTCTTCCTCTTCTTCTTCTTCTCCTCTTCCCCTCTTCCCTTTTCCTCCCCAAGGCCACACATCTCCTCGCTGCAGCCTTGCCGCAGCTATCTTCTTCTTCTTCTTCTTCTTCCCTTTTCATCCTCAACGCCCCACACATCCTCTCCTCTGTTTCCACCTGCGGGAAACAGAGGTGCTGCAGCCCTGGCTGCTGCAGCTGCCTCTCTTTTCCCTCTTCTTCTCCTTCTCTTCTTCTCCTCTTACCTTTTCCTCCCCAAAGCCACACACCTCCTCGCTGCAGCCTTGCCGCAGCTATCCTCCTCTCTTCTTCTTCTTCTTCTTCTTCTTCTTCTTCTCTTCTCCCTCTTCTTCCTCTCTTCTTCTCCCCACGCCCCACAGCTCCTCGCTGCAGCCCTCGCTGCAGCCACCTCCTCTTCTTCTTCTCCTTCTTCTTCTTCTTCTCTTCTCCCTCTTCTTCCTCTCTTCTTCCTCCTCTCTTCTTTACCCTCTTCTTCTTCTTTTCTTCACTCCTCATGCCCCACCGCTCCTTTATTTACTTCGTTTTACAACTTAACAGTTTAGTTTTTGAAATTTCTATATTTACATATAGGTCCTCCAATTTATAAATAAATCTTTATTAATAATTTTTAAAAGCGAGGGATATTACACTCTCCCCCCCTTAAAAGAAAATTTAGTCCTCTAAATTGATCATAGCTCAATCGATGAAAAGATGAGGATTATGATATCTTTATTTCCTCCTCCTACTCTTAAATAGTTTCATCAATACAATACAATTACATAATTATCCACGAGTGACCAAAATATTCTCCTCCTTGATCCTCAATAGACGGTAACCCGACCTTCAATAAATTTCTAAAAATACTTGCGCACCCTGTAATTAATCAAGCAAGTCGTTACTTCAGAAAATACTTGTTTTTTATGATCACCTGATTCAACTATCCATAATCAATACAAAGCCTCAATGTTCCATCCATCTTTTTAACTAACACCAGAGCACCTCATGATAAAATATTAAGCCAAATAAAATCCTCATTTAGTAATCCTTGTAGTTGTTTTTCTAATGCCGCTTACTCAAATGATATCATTTTGTAGAGAAGCTTAGATTTTAGGATTGTCCCAAGGACCAAATCAAAAGCAAAATCACATTTGCAGGTAATCCAAACAAGTCATCTTGGGATACATTAGGCAAGGAGATAAATAATGTCCAATACTCTCAAAATAAAAGATCGGCTGATCAAATATGCAAAAAGTGATCATTCGTTATATACCAATCCATACTGGTATGATAAGAAGATAGTCAATCCATACCAAGTATAATATTATAACTCCAAATCTCTAGGAGAACTAAATCAGCAAAAGTTCAAATTCTCCAACAAAAATCAGACAAGAGGACCAGATTCAAGTTCGTTATCAAAGAATCTCCATTGATTGTACTTACATATATCATATAATACAGTGGTCTAGGTTGAATACCCAAGTGATAGGCAACATGTTACGAATCAAATCGTAGATAGGACCCATGGTCAAACAAATATTTGCATTCTTTCATAAACATGCATAATACCTTCGACCACTAATTCAGAAGTTTTAGAATCATATTCAGTGATGCATACACTCTGACATGGGCTGATGATTTATGAGGCAGTGACTCTTTCTTCTTGTTCAAATGGCAGTCTTTTGTTTTATGATCCAACTTTCTACAAGCAAATAGACTCCAGTCACCCACCAACACAAACTTGTTTCATAATTGAACTTGCAATTCACACATGATTGAGTCTTTTGTGGTGACTTCCCATTTCATATCCAAATGTCTTGACTCTCTTGTTATTACTTTCTGATTCATTTCCAATCATATTTTTATTGCTAAACTTATCCTTATCATTCTTGCCACATATCTCCAAAAATTCTTTTCATTGCTGCCAATAATAATTAGCCTCTACTTCCAATATAAGGTAGCAAAAAAAATCTTTTGATCATTAGAACAATTTTGTATATCAAATATCTTCTCCATTTGCATCATCCATTTTTCTACCACCAATGAAATTAGGTTCATCATGCTTCTACTGCGCCACTCTGATTCAATATCCCCAATCCATCCTTTCATTCCCCTTAATTAATCAGAAACAAATGAAATAGGAGGACCAAATGTCCTCATCATCCCAGATTCCTAAAATGCATCAAAGAAAATTTTCCACCAATCACTAAAGTTCATTAGACCTCAATATATTTTGCACATTAACATATCAAATATTCCAGTAATCCTCAAACCATGCTCTGATACCACCTCTGTCACGCCCCCTCAAAATATATCCATGATTTTTAAACTTTTCGTCACAGACCAATCCAGGATCCAAACTAACGTTTGAGGACACTGAAAAACATTCAATCAAATTCACATCCATAAAACATGTGTATTTTAAAATCATATATCACATCACTCGATATTTCACATTTATGGCAACCCAAGCCAACTTGACAAACATGAACAACATTTATAAATTCACAAGCTAAATAAATTATACAATCAGAACTCCAACTATTCACCACAAGTTCATATCGTCATAAATTAGACTTAACATTCCGAAATTCCAAATAACAGAGATCTTCTAACACTTTTACACAGTATATCCATTTCGATCATCAGAACAATTCATTACATACAAAATATGCTTATACAACAATAGCATAACAACCGACAAGACTTGCCCATAATTCTGAATAGCTATCCATTGCCTCAACCCAAATCAAACATCTCGAAGAGTGACAAGCTGACCTGAAAGATTTATATAACAACGGAGTGAGCCAAAAACGGCTCAGCAAGTGACAAAATATATTCAGAACAAAAGGAACGGTTTCAAACGAGTAAGGTATCATAATGTAAGGCAGAATACAAGAATTCTCAAGGATACCATCTCATTAGATACAAAATCATAAGTATCATGTCATTCAAAACATATTTGATTCATAACAAATGGAGCACAGAGTAATTGGAGCATATCAATGGCAGATAGGACATTTCAGAACATATCAGTTCATAGCAAATGGAGCACAGAGTAATTGGAGCATATCAATGGCGTATGAAATGTTCCGGAGCATATCAACGACATATGGAACATTTCGAAACATATCAACAGTGGAGGAAACATTTCAGAGCATATCAATAACAAATACCGTACAGAAGCTCAAACGTCGTCTTTGACGTTGCAAACATATCAATCTTATCCAAAGCATGTACAGAAACACATAACCAAAGCTCTGGATATCATATCAAACATACAGAAGGTGTAGTGGGATCTCAGTCAGAATGTGATTCATCCATTTCTGAATGACCACCTGACAAAAGTCTCCCACGTCTGGGAGCTCCATCCACCCACGTCTAGGTGAAGTCAAAGGGGGCCGGCAGAGCATCGCAGGCTCTAATCACATACCCACATAGCGAGCAACAAGCGCATACCCTTTACCATTTCTAGCAAAGGTCCAGAAAATCCCTCATAGCGGGACCTCACATAGCGGGCAAATAGCGCATACCCTTTACCATTTCTGGCAAAGGTCCAGACAATCCCACACACTAGAGTACAAAAGGGCAGTTTCAATAATAAGTAGCATATATTGGAAGCACACGCGGACCAACAAAACGTACATGTGCCTTTACGAGTCAATCCGAAGTAAGCAATAATCTTTCACAAGTATATTCAGATTTAAAAGGAATTGAAAGCAAGGGCACATATGGAATCCAAGCAATCACATATAACTCAATTCAATAAGAAGATTTGATGAATTCAATGTCCAAAGGAATGAAACTGGAATAGGCACATATCGAAAGCAAATGCGGAACAATAGGATATACATGTGCCTATATGAGTCAATACGATATAGCATAAACGTTACACAACAGTTTTCAAGAATGCAAATAATTTTTAGGACAAGAGCATACAAGAATTCAAAGCAGTAATATAAAGCTCAATTGAATAAGAAAGCTAAAAGATATCAATTTCCAAAGGAATGAAACCAGAATATGAGAAATCGACCAAAGCTCGATTTCTGGCAGAATACAGAAGGCACATTGAATAAATGATTCAAACTATCAATCGTGCTCCAATTTACTCAGAAATAATCATTGGATAATACTTTTAGATAAGACAGGCTTCATATGAATTGAACTGTCCAATAGAGAGAGTTACAAATAATTTGGTAAGCAAGAGTCGTAGAACAAAATCTCTATTGGCAGAATTCATAATGTTAGATTCAACAGATAACTGGGCAGGTGTTTAGATTCCAAATCTTTCAATCCATATATCAAGGAAAGGTCTACGAGTCTAGGTTCCAATGAAATCAGTTTTGAACAAATCAGAGTTTCCACAAAGGCTTATAGGCAGCTCGATATCAAAAGGTCAGAATCTCAGAAGTTGCACAGATTCGAATCGTTACGTCTAAACAGGAGATATATCAAATGCAAGGATAGAACAATTCAAAGTTCCTCATATTCAAAGCAAATGTGGAGATAAAATTGACAGTGAGGAAAGATCAGGATACTTGCAATAAGACATATCAAAGCAATTATAGGAGAAACGATCAGGGAACTTGCAATAAGACATATCAGAGCAATTATAGGAGAAACGATCAGGGAACTTGCAATAAGAAATATCAAAGCAAATATAGGAGAAACGATCAGGGAACTTGCCATAAGAAATATCAAAGCAATTATAGGAGAAACGATCAGGGAACTTGCCTTTCAAATATTTTGATCTGAATATCCAAGGAAGGTGCCAGTCCAATCTTTCTACTTTTCCTCCGTGTCCTCTCTCTGTTTCGTTTTGTGCTCCCGTTTTCTTCCTTTCTTCGTAACTACATCACGTGTCGAACATCGAGGCACAGTCACCTGCTCTCTCTTACTCTCATTCCTTCTTTTTCTTTCCCAAACGCAGCTGCCACAGCCACCGCCGCTGCCGCTGCCACAATCGCAGCCACGACCGCAACTGCGGTCACAACCGCAGCCCCCTTCCACTGCACTATTTCCTTCTTCCCTTCTCTCGTAGACATAACTGTTGCATACGCAGTCGCTGCCGCTGCGGCCGCAATCCCGTCCGCAGCCCCTTTTTCCCCCTTTCCTTTCCTTTCTTTCCCGGCTGCAACTGCCGCAGTCACAATCGCAGCCATGGCTGCAGCCACCACAACCGCAGCCTCTACTTCCTTTGCTACTCTATTTCCTCTCCTACTTCTCTTCCAACTGCAGCTGCCACTGCCGCAGCTGCCACCCCTTCTCCTCTTCCTCTCTTCTTCCTCTCCTTCCCTTTCTCTTCTTCTTCCTTTCCTTCCCTTTCCAAATTAGAAATAAATCTTTATTAATAATTTTTAAAAGCGAGGGATATTACAGCATTGGAGAGATCCGACAACGGCGATTCCGAGATCATTCGAGAGGATTAGGGGCTCCATAAGCCGTCCGCGACGTGCACAAAGGCGAGGGACAACGCAAATGAAACGAGTGCGATCATACCAGCACTAAAGTACCGGATCCCATTAGAACTCCGAAGTTAAGCGTGCTTGGGCGAGAGTAGTACTAGCATGGGTGACCCCTTGGGAAGTCCTCGTGTTGCACTCCTTTTTGCGCCCCGAGCGACCGAAACCTCTCCCGTCGACCTCCGAGGCGATGGTTTTGGGCCTCGGAAATTGCCGTGACCGCTACGCAGTCAGTCTCGTGGGGCTCGGAGAGAGGTTTCCGGAATGGGGTCACAATTGCGATTTCGAGTTCGTTCGAGAAAGTCGCGATGGTTTCGGCGCGCGCTTGCCATGTCCGTTACGCGGTGGGCATCGGAGAGATCCGACAACGGCGATTCCGAGATCGTTCGAGAGGTTTAGGGGGTCCAAACGCCGTCCGCGACGTGCACAAAGGCGAGGGACGACGGAAATGAATCGAGTGCGATCATACCAGCACTAAAGCACCGGATCCCATCAGAACTCTGAAGTGAAGCGTGCTTGGGCGAGAGTAGTACTAGGATGGGTGACCCCCTGGGAAGTCCTCGTGTTGCACTCCTTTTTGCGCCCCGAGCGACCGAAACCTCTCCCGTCGACCTCCGAGGTGATGGTTTTGGGCCTCGGAAATTGCCGTGACCGCTACGCAGTCAGCCTCGTGGGGCTCGGAGAGAGGTTTCCGGAATGGGGTCGCAATAGCGATTCCGAGTTCGTTCGAGAAAGTCGCAATGGTTTCGGCGCGCGCTTGCCATGTCCGGTACGCGGTGGGCATCGGAGAGATCCGACAACGGCGATTCGGAGATCGTTCGAGAGGTTTAGGGGCTCCATACGCCGTCCGCGACGTTCACAAAGGCGAGGGACGACGTAAAGGAAACGAGTGTGATCATACCAGCACTAAAGCACCGGATCTCATCAGAACTCCGAAGTGAAGCGTGCTTGGGCGAGAGTAGTACTAGGATGGGTGACCCCTTGGGAAGTCCTCGTGTTGCACTCCTTTTTGCGCCCCGAGCGACCGAAACCTCTCCCGTCGACCTCCGAGGCGATGGTTTTGGGCCTCGGAATTTGCCATGACCGCTACGCAGTCAGTCTCGTGGGGATCGGAGAGAGGTTTCCGGAATGGGGTCGCAATAGAGATTCCGAGTTCGTTCGAGAAAGTCGTGATGGTTTCAGCGCGCGCTTGCCGTGTCCGGTACGCGGTGGGCATCGGAGAGATCCGACAACGGCGATTCTGAGATCGTTCAAGAGGTTTAGGGGCTCCATACGCCGTCCGTGATGTGCACAAAGGCGAGGGACGACGTAAAGGAAACGAGTGTGATCATACCAGCACTAAAGCACCGGATCCCATCAGAACTCCGAAGTTAAGCGTGCTTGGGCGAGAGTAGTACTAGGATGGGTGACCCCCTGGGAAGTCCTCGCGGAATTTGCCGTGACCGCTACACAGTCAGTCTCGTGGGGCTAGGAGAGAGGTTTCCGGAATGGGGTCGCAATAGCGATTCCGAGTTCGTTCGAGAAAGTCGCAATGGTTTCGGCGCGCGCTTGCCGTGTCCGGTACGCGGTGGGCATCGGAGAGATCCGACAACGACGATTCCGAGATCGTTCGAGAGGTTTAGGGGCTCCATACGCCGTCCGCGACGTTCACAAAGGCGAGGGACGACGCAAACGAAACTAGTGCGATCATACCAGCACTAAAGCACCGGATCCCATCAGAACTCCGAAGTGAAGCGTGCTTGGGCGAGAGTAGTACTAGGATGGGTGACCCCTTGGGTTGCACTCCTTTTTGCGCCCCGAGCGACAGAAACCTCTCCCGTCGACCTCCGAGGCGATGGTTTTGGGCCTCGGAATTTGCCGTGACCGCTATGCAGTCAGTCTCGTGGGGCTCGGAGAGAGGTTTCCGGAATGGGGTCGCAATAGCGATTCCGAGTTCGTTCGAGAAAGTCGCGATGGATTCGGCGCGCGCTTGTCGTGTCCGGTACGCGGTGGGCATCGGAGAGATCCGACAACGGCGATTCTGAGATCGTTCGAGAGGTTTAGGGGCTCCATACGCCGTCCGCGATGTGCACAAAGGCGAGGGACGACGTAAATGAATTGATTGTGATCATACCGGCACTAAAGCACCGGATCTTATCAGAACTTCGAAGTTAAGCGTGCTTGGGTGAGAGTAGTAGTAGGATGGGTGACTCACTGGGAAGTCCTCGTGTTGCAATATTTTTTGCGCCCCGAGCGACCGAAACCTCTCCCGTCGACCTCCGAGGCGATGGTTTTGGGCCTCGGAATTTGCCGTGACCGCTATGCAGTCAGTCTCGTGGGGCTCGGAGAGAGGTTTCCGGAATGGGGTCGCAATAGCGATTCCGAGTTCGTTCGAGAAAGTCGCGATGGATTCGGCGCGCGCTTGTCGTGTCCGGTACGCGGTGGGCATCGGAGAGATCCGACAACGGCGATTCTGAGATCGTTCGAGAGGTTTAGGGGCTCCATACGCCGTCCGCGATGTGCACAAAGGCGAGGGATGACGTAAATGAATTGATTGTGATCATACCGGCACTAAAGCACCGGATCTTATCAGAACTTTGAAGTTAAGCGTGCTTGGGTGAGAGTAGTAGTAGGATGGGTGACTCACTGGGAAGTCCTCGTGTTGCAATATTTTTTGCGCCCCGAGCGACCGAAACCTCTCCCGTCGACCTCCGAGGCGATGGTTTTGGGCCTCGGAATTTGCCAAGACCGCTACACAGTCAGTCTCGTGAGGCTCGGACAGAGGTTTCCGGAATGGGGTCGAAATAGCGATTCCGAGTTCGTTCGAGAAAGTCGCGATGGTTTCGGCGCGCGCTTGCCGTGTCCGGTACGCGGTGGGCATCGGAGAGATCCGACAACAGCGATTCCGAGATCGTTCGAGAGGTTTAGGGGCTCCATACGCCGTCCGTGACGTGCACAAAGGCGAGGGACGACGCAAACGAAACGAGTGCGATCATAACAGCACTAAAGCACTGGATCCCATCAGAACTCCGAAGTTAAGCATGCTTGGGCGAGAGTAGTACTAGGATGGGTGACCCACTCGTAAGTCCTCGTGTTGCACTCCTTTTTGCGCCCCGAGCGACCGAAACCTCTCCCGTCGACCTCCGAGGCGGTGGTTTTGGGCCTCGGAATTTGCCGTGACCGCTACGCAGTCAGTCTCGTGGGGCTCGGAGAGAGGTTTCCGGAATGGGGTCGCAATAGCGATTCCGAGTTCGTTCGAGAAAGTCGCGATGGTTTCGGCGCGCGCTTGCCGTGTCCGGTACGCGGTGGGCATCGGAGAGATCCGACAACGGCGATTCCGAGATCGTTCGAGAGGTTTAGGGGCTCCATACGCCGTCCGCCACGTGCACAAAGGCGAGGGACGACACAAAAGAAATGAGTGCGGTCATACCAGCACTAAAGCACCGGATCCCATCAGAACTCCGAAGTTAAGAGTGCTTGGGCGAGAGTCGTACTAGGATGGGTGACCCCCTGGGAAGTCCTCGTGTTGCACTCCTCTTTACGCCCCGAGCGATCGAAACCTCTCCCGTCGACCTCCGAGGCGATGGTTTTGGGCCTCGGAATTTGCCGTGACCGCTACGCAGTCAGTCTCGTGGGGCTCGGAGAGCGGTTTCCGGAATGGGGTCGCAATAGCGATTCCGAGTTCGTTCGAGAAAGTCGCGATGGTTTCGGCGCGCGCTTGCCGTGTCCGGTACGCGGTGGGCATCGGAGAGATCCGACAACGGCGATTCCGAGATCGTTCGAGAGGTTTAGGGGCTCCATACGTCGTCCGCGACGTGCACAAAGGCGAGGGACGACGCAAACGAAATGAGTGCGATCATACCAGCACTAAAGCACCGGATCCCATCAGAACTCCGAAGTTAAGCATGCTTGGGCGAGAGTAGTACTAAGATGGGTGACCCCCTGGGAAGTCCTCGTGTTGCACTCCTTTTTGCGCCCCGAGCGACCGAAACCTCGGAATTTGCCGTGACCGCTACGCAGTCAGTCTCGTGGGGCTCGTACGCGGTGGGCATCGGAGAGATCCGACAACGGCGATTCCGAGATCGTTCGAGAGGTTTAGGGGCACCATACGCCGTCCGCGACGTGCACAAAGCTGAGGGACGACGCAAACGAAACGAGTTTTATCATACCAGCACTAAAGCACTAGATACCATCAGAACTTCGTAGTTAAGCGTGCTTGGACGAGAGTAGTACTAGGATGGGTGACCCCCTGGGAAGTCCTCGTGTTGCACTCCTTTTTGCGCCCCGAGCGACCGAAACCTCCGAGGCGATGGTTTTGGGCCTCAGAATTTGCCGTGACCGCTACGCAGTCAGTCTCGTGGGGCTCGGAGAGAGGTTTCCGGAATGGGGTCGCAATAGCGATTCCGAGTTCGTTCGAAAAAGTCACGATGGTTTCGGCGCGCGCTTGCCGTGTCCGGTACGCGGTGGGCATCGGAGAGATCCGACAACGGCGATTCCAAGATCGTTCGAGAGGTTTAGGGGCTCCATACGCCGTCCGCGACGTGCACAAAGACGAGGGACGACGCAAACGAAACTAGTTCGATCACACCAGCACTAAAGCACCGGATCCCAACAAAACTTCGTAGTTAAGCCTGCTTGGACGAGAGTAGTACTAGGATGGGTGACCCCCTGGGAAGTCCTCGTGTTGCACTCCTTTTTGCGCCCCGAGCGACCGAAACCTCTCCCGTCGACCTCCGAGGCGATGGTTTTGGGCCTCGGAATTTGCCGTGACCGCTACGCAATCAGTCTCGTGGGGCTCGGAGAGAGGTTTCCGGAATGGGGTCGCAATAGCGATTCCGAGTTCGTTCGAAAAAGTCACGATGGTTTCGGCGCGCGCTTGCCGTGTCCGGTACGCGGTGGGCATCGGAGAGATCCGACAACGGCGATTCCAAGATCGTTCGAGAGGTTTAGGGGCTCCATACGCCGTCCGCGATGTGCACAAAGACGAGGGACGACGCAAACGAAACTAGTTCGATCATACCAGCACTAAAGCACCGGATCCCAACAAAACTTCGTAGTTAAGCCTGCTTGGACGAGAGTAGTACTAAGATGGGTGACCCCCTGGGAAATCCTCGTGTTGCACTCCTTTTTGCGCCTCGAGCGACCGAAACCTCTCCCGTCGACCTCCGAGGCGATGGTTTTGGGCCTCGGAATTTGCCGTGACCACTACGCAGTCAGTCTCGTGGGGCTCGGAGAGAGGTTTCCGGAATGGGGTCACAATAGCGATTCCGAGTTCGTTCGAGAAAGTCGCGATGGTTTCGGCGCGCGCTTGCCGTGTCCGGTACGCGGTGGGCATCGGAGAGATCCGACAACGGCGATTCCGAGATCGTTCGAGAGGTTTAGGGGCTCCATACGCCGTCCGCCACGTGCACAAAGGCGAAGGACGACGCAAATGAAATGAGTCCGATCGTACCAGCACTAAAGCATCGGATCCCATCAGAACTCCGAAGTTAAGTTTGCTTGGGCCAGAGTAGTACTAGGATGGGTGACCCCCTGGAAAGTCCTCGTGTTGCACTCCTTTTTGCGCCCCGAGCGACCGAAACCTCTCCCGTCGACCTCCGAGGCGATGGTTTTGGGCCTCGGAATTCGCCGTGACCGCTACGCAGTCAGTCTCGTGGGGCTCGGAGAGAGGTTTCCGGAATGGGGTCGCAATAGCGATTCCGAGTTCGTTCGAGAAAGTCGCGATGGTTTCGGCGCGCGCTTGCCGTGTCCGGTACGCGGTGGGCATCGGAGAGATCCGACAACGGCGATTCCGAGATCGTTCGAGAGGTTTAGGGGCACCATACGCCGTCCGCGACGTGCACAAAGCCGTGGGACGACGCAAACGAAATGAGTTTTATCATACCAGCACTAAAGCACCGGATCCCATCAGAAATTCGTAGTTAAGCGTGCTTGGACGAGAGTAGTACTAGGATGGGTGACCCCCTGTGAAGTCCTCGTGTTGCACTCCTTTTTGCGCCCCGAGCGACCGAAACCTCTCCCGTCGACCTCCGAGGCGATGGTTTTGGGCCTCAGAATTTGCCGTGACCGCTACGCAGTCAGTCTCATGGGGCTCGGAGAGAGGTTTCCGGAATGGGGTCGCAATAGTGATTTCGAGTTCGTTCGAGAAAGTCACTATGGTTTCGGCGCGCGCTTGCCGTTTCCGGTACGCGGTGGGCATCGGAGAGATCCGACAACGGCGATTCCGAGATCGTTCGAAAGGTTTAGGGGCTCCATACGCCGTCCGCGACGTGCACAAAGATGAGGGACGACGCAAACAAAACGAGTCCGATCATACCAGCACTAAAGCATCGGATCCCATCAGAACTTCGTAGGAAGTCCTCGTGTTGCACTCCTTTTTGCGCCCCGAGCGACCGAAACCTCTCCCGTCGACCTCCGAGGCGATGGTTTTGGGCCTCGGAATTTGCCGTGACCGCTACGCAGTCAGTCTCGTGGGGCTCGGAGATAGGTTTCCGGAATGGGGTCGCAATAGCGATTCCGAGTTCGTTCGAGAAAGTCGCGATGGTTTCGGCGCGCGCTTGCCGTGTCCGGTACGCGGTGGGCATCGGAGAGATCCGACAACGGCGATTTCGAGATCGTTCGAGAGGTTTAGGGGCTCCATACACCGTCCGCGACGTGGACAAACCCGAGGGACGACGAAATCGAAAAGAGTCCGATCATACTAGCACTAAAGCACCGGATCCCATCAGAACTTCGTAGTTAAGCGTGCTTGGACGAGAGTAGTACTAGGATGGTTGACCCCCTGTGAAGTCCTCGTGTTGCACTCCTTTTTGCGCCCCGAGGGACCGAAACCCCTCCCGTCGACCTCCGAGGCGATGGTTTTGGGCCTCGGAATTTGCCGTGACCGCTACGCAGTCAGTCTCGTGGGGTGGTTTCGGCGCACGCTTGCCGTGTCCGGTACGCGGTGGGCATCGGAGAGATCCGACAACGGCGATTCCGAGATCGTTCGAGAGGTTTAGGGGCTCCATACGCCTTCCGCGACGTGGACAAATCCGAGGGACGACGACATCGAAACGAGTCCGATCATACTAGCACTAAAGCAACGGATCCCATCAGAACTTCGTAGTTAAGCGTGCTTGGACGAGAGTAGTACTAGGATGGGTGACCCCCTTGGAAGTCCTCGTGTTGCACTCTTTTTTGCGCCCCGAGCGACCGAAACCTCTCCCGTCAATATCCAAGGCGATGGTTTTGGGCCTTGGAATTTGTCGTGACCGCTACGCAGTCAGTCTCGTGGGGCTCGGAGAGAGGTTTCCGGAATGGGGTCGCAATAGCGATTCCGAGTTCGTTCGAGAAAGTCGCGATGGTTTCGGCGCGCGCTTGCCTTGTCCGGTACGCGGTGGTCATCGGAGAGATCCGACAACGGCGATTCCGAGATCGTTCGAGAGGTTTAGGGGCTCCATACGCCGTCCGCGACGTGCACAAAACCGAGGGACGACGCAAACGAAAATAGTGCGATCATACCAGCACTAAAGCACCGGATCCCATCAGAACTTCGTAGTTAAGCGTGCTTGGACGAGAGTAGTACTAGGATGGGTGACCCCAACGAGAGTAGTACTAGGATCGGTGACCCCCTGGGAAGTCTTCGTGTTGCACTCCTTTTTGCGCCCCGAGCGACCGAAACCTCTCCCGTCGACCTCCGAGGCGATGGTTTTGGGCCTCGGAATTTTCCGTGACCGCTACGCAGTCAGTCTCGTGGGGCTCGGAGAGAGGTTTCCGGAATGGGGTCGCAATAGCGATTCCGAGTTCGTTCGAGAAATTCGCGATGGTTTCGGCCCGCGCTTGCCGTGTCCGGTACGAGGTGGGCATCGGAGAGATCCGACAACGGCGATTCCGAGATCATTCGAGAGGTTTAGGGGCTCCATACGCCGTCCGCGACGTGCACAAAGCCGAGGGACGACGCAAACGAAACGAGTCCGATCATAACAGCACTAAAGCACCGGATCCCATCAAAACTTCGTAGTTAAGCGTGCTTGGACGAGAGTAGTACTAGGATGGGTGACCCCGACGAGAGTAGTACTAGGATGGGTGACCCCCTGGGAAGTCTTCGTGTTGCACTCCTTTTTGCGCCCCGAGCGACCGAAACCTCTCCCGTCGACCTCCGAGGTGATGGTTTTGGGCCTCGGAATTTGCCGTGACCGCTACGCAGTCAGTCTCGTGGGGCTCGGAGAGAGGTTTCCGGAATGGGGTCGCAATAGCGATTCCGAGTTCGTTCGAGAAAGTCGCGATGGTTTCGGCGCGCGCTTGCCGTGTCCGGTACGCGGTGGGCATCGGAGAGATCCGACAACGGCGATTCCGAGATCGTTCGAGAGGTTTAGGGGCTCCATACGCCGTCCACGACATGGACAAACCCGAGGGACGACGCAAACGAAATGAGTCCGATCATAACAGCACTAAAGCACCGGATCCCATCAAAACTTCGTAGTTAAGCGTGCTTGGACGAGTGTAGTACTAGGATGGCTGACCCCCTGGGAAGTCTTCGTGTTGCACTCCTTTTTGCGCCCCGAGCGACCGAAACCTCTCCCGTCGACCTCCGAGTCGATGGTTTTGGGCCTCGGAATTTGCCGTGACCGCTACGTAGTCAGTCTCGTGGGGCTCGGAGAGAGGTTTCCGGAATGGGGTCGCAATAGCGATTCCGAGTTCGTTCGAGAAAGTCGCGATGGTTTCGGCGCGCTCTTGCCGTGTCCGGTACGCGGTGGGCATCGGAGAGATCCGACAACGGCGATTCGGAGATCGTTCGAGAGGTTTAGGGGCTCCATACGCCGTCCGCGACGTGGACAAACCCGAGGGACGACGAAATCGAAAAGAGTCCGATCATACTAGCACTAAAGCACCGGATCCCATCAGAACTTCGTAGTTAAGCGTGCTTGGACGAGAGTAGTACTAGGATGCGTGACCCCCTGTGAAGTCCTCGTGTTGCACTCCTTTTTGCGCCCCGAGCGACCGAAACCTCTCCCGTCGACCTCCGAGGCAATGGTTTTGGGCCTCGGAATTTGCCGTGACCGCTACGCAGTCAGTCTCGTGGGGCTCGGAGAGAGGTTTCCGGAATGGGGTCGCAATAGCGATTCCGAGTTCGTTCGAGAAAGTCGCGATGGTTTCGGCGCGCGCTTGCCGTGTCCGGTACGCGGTGGGCATCGGAGAGATCCGACAACGGCGATTCCGAGATCGTTCGAGAGGTTTAGGGGCTCCATACGCCGTCCGCGACGTGGACAAACCCGAGGGACGACGAAATCGAAAAGAGTCCGATCATACTAGCACTAAAGCACCGGATCCCATCAGAACTTCGTAGTTAAGCGTGCTTGGACGAGAGTAGTACTAGGATGCGTGACCCCCTGTGAAGTCCTCGTGTTGCACTCCTTTTTGCGCCCCGAGCGACCGAAACCTCTCCCGTCGACCTCCGAGGCAATGGTTTTGGGCCTCGGAATTTGCCGTGACCGCTACGCAGTCAGTCTCGTGGGGTGGTTTCGGCGCACGCTTGCCGTGTCCGGTACGCGGTGGGCATCGGAGAGATCCGACAACGGCGATTCCGAGATCGTTCGAGAGGTTTAGGGGCTCCATACGACGTCCGCGACGTGGACAAACCCGAGGGACGACGAAATCGAAATGAGTCCGATCATACTAGCACTAAAGCACCGGATCCCATCAGAACTTCGTAGTTAAGCGTGCTTGGACGAGAGTAGTACTAGGATGGGTGAACCCCTGGGAAGTCCTCGTGTTGCACTCTTTTTTGCGCCCCGAGTGACCGAAACCTCTCCCGTCAATATCCAAGGCGATGGTTTTGGGCCTCGGAATTTGCCGTGACCGCTACGCAGTCAGTCTCGTGGGGCTCGGAGAGAGGTTTCCGGAATGGGGTCGCAATAGCGATTCCGAGTTCGTTCGAGAAAGTCGCGATGGTTTCGGCGCGCGCTTGCCTTGTCCGGTATGCGGTGGTCATCGGAGAGATCCGACAACGGCGATTCCGAGATCGTTCGAGAGGTTTAGGGGCTCCATACGCCGTCCGCGACGTGCACAAAACCGAGGGACGACGCAAACGAAACTAGTGCGATCATACCAGCACTAAAGCACCGGATCCCATCAGAACTTCGTAGTTAAGCGTGCTTGGACGAGAGTAGTACTAGGATGGGTGACCCCAACGAGAGTAGTACTAGGATCGGTGACCCCCTGGGAAGTCTTCGTGTTGCACTCCTTTTTGCGCCCCGAGCGACCGAAACCTCTCCCGTCGACCTCCGAGGCGATGGTTTTGGGCCTCGGAATTTTCCGTGACCGCTACGCAGTCAGTCTCGTGGGGCTCGGAGAGAGGTTTCCGGAACGGGGTCACAATAGCGATTCCGAGTTCGTTCGAGAAAGTCGCGATGGTTTCGGCGCGCGCTTGCCGTGTCCGGTACGCGGTGGGCATCGGAGAGATCCGACAACGGCGATTCCGAGATCATTCGAGAGGTTTAGGGGCTCCATACGCCGTCCGCGACGTGCACAAAGCCGAGGGACGACGCAAACGAAACGAGTCCGATCATAACAGCACTAAAGCACCAGATCCCATCAGAACTCCAAAGTTAAGCGTGCTTGGGCGAGAGTAGTACGAGGATGGGTGACCCCCTGGAAAGTCCTCGTGTTGCACTCCTTTTTGTGACCCGAGCGACCGAAACCTCTCCCGTCGACCTCCGAGGCGATGGTTTTGGGCCTCGGAATTTGCCGTGACCGCTACGCAGTCAGTCTCGTGGGGCTCGGAGAGAGGTTTCCAGAATGGGGTCGCAATAGCGATTCCGAGTTCGTTCGAGAAAGTCGCTATGGTTTCGGCGCGCGCTTGCCGTGTCTGGTACACGGTGGGCATCGGAGAGATCCGACAACGGCGATTCCGAGATCGTTCGAGAGGTTTAGGGGCTCGATAGGCCGTCCGCGACGTGCAAAAAGGCGAGGGATGACGCAAACGAAACGAGTGCCATCATACCAGCACTAAAGCACCGGATCCCATCAGAACTCTTAAGTTAAGCGTGCTTGGGCGAGAGTAGTACTAGGATGGTTGACCCCCTCGAATGTCTTCGTGTTGCACTCCTTTTTGCGCCCCGAGCGACCGAAACCTCTCCCGTCGACCTCCGAGGCGAATGGGGTCGCAATAGCGATTCCGAGTTCGTTCGAGAAAGTCGCGATAGTTTCGGCGCGCGTTTTCCGTGTCCGGTCCACGGTGGGCATCGGAGAGATCTGACAACGGCGATTCCGAGATCGTTCGAGAGGTTTAGGGGCTCCATAAACCGTCCGCGACGTGCACAAAGGCGAGGGATGACGCAAACGAAACTTGTGTGATCATACCAGCACCAAAGCATCGGATCCCATTAGAACTCCAAAGTTAAGCGTGCTTAGGCGAGAGTAGTACAAGCATGGGTGACCCCCTGGGAAGTCCTCGTGTTACACTCCTTTTTGCGCCCCGAGCAACCGAAACCTCTCCCGTCGACCTCCGAGGCGATGGTTTTGGGCCTCGGAATTTGCCGTGACTGCTACGTAGTCAGTCTCGTGGGGCTCGGAGAGGTTTCCGGAATGGGGTCGCAATAGTGATTCCGAGTTCGTTCGAGAAAGTCGCGATGGTTTTGGCGCACGCTTGCCGTGTCCGTACGCGGTGGGCATCGGAGAGATCCGACAACGGCGATTCCGAGATCGTTCGAGAGGTTTAGGGGCTCCATACGCCGTCCGCGACGTGCACAAAGGCGAGGGACGACGCAAACGAAACTAGTGTGATCATACCAGCACTAAAGCACCGGATCCCATCAGAACTCCGAAGTTAAGCGTGCTTGGGCGAGAGTAGTACTAGGAAGGGTGACCCCCTGGGAAGTCCTCGTGTTGCACTCCTTTTTGCGCCCCGAGCGACCGAAACCTCTCCCGTCGACCTCCGAGGTGATGGTTTTGGGCCTCGGAATTTGCCGTGACCGCTACGCAGTCAGTCTCGTGGGGCTCGGAGAGGTTTCCGGAATGGGGTCGCAATAGCGATTCCGAGTTCATTCGAGAAAGTCGCGACGGTTTCGGCGCGCGCTTGCCGTGTCCGGTACGCGGTGGGCATCGGAGAGATCCGACAACGGCGATTCCGAGATCGTTCGAGAGGTCTAGGGGCTCCATTCGCCGTCCGCGATGTGCACAAAGGCGAGGGACGACGCAAACAAAACGAGTGCGATCATACCAGCACTAAAGCACCGGATCCCATCAGAACTCCGAAGTTAAGCGTGATTGGGCGAGAGTAGTACTAGGAAGGGTGACCCCCTGGGAAGTCCTCGTGTTGCACTCCTTTTTGCGCCCCGAGCGACCGAAACCTCTCCCGTCGACCTCCGAGGCGATGGTTTTGGGCCTCGGAATTTGCCGTGACTGCTACGCAGTCAATCTCGTGGGGCTCGGAGAGTGATTTTCGGAATGGGGTCGCAATAGCGATTCCGTGTTCGTTCGAGAAAGTCGCGATGGTTTCGGTGGGCGCTTGCCGTGTCCGGTACGCGGTGGGCATCGTTGAGATCCGACAACGGCGATTCCGAGATCATTCGAGAGGTTTAGGGGCTCCATATGCCGTCCGCGACGTGCACAAAGGCGAGGGACGACGCAAACGACACGAGTGCGATCATACCAGCACTAAAGCACCGGATCCCATCAGAACTTCGAAGTTAAGCGTGCTTGGGCGAGAGTAGTACTAGGATGGGTGAGCCCTTGGGAAGTCCTCGTGTTGCACTCCTTTTTGTGCCCCTAGCGACCGAAACCTCTCCCGTCGACCTCCGAGGCGATGGTTTTGGGCCTCGGAATTTGCCGTGACCGCTACGCAGTCAGTCTCGTGGGGCTCGGAGAGAGGTTTCCGGAATGGGGTCGCAATAGCGATTCCGAGTTCGTTCGAGAAAGTCGCGATGGTTACTGCGCGCACTTGCCGTGTCCGGTACGCGGTGGGCATCGGAGAGATCCGACAACGGCGATTCCGAGATCGTTCGAGAGGTTTAGGGGCTCCATACGCCGTCCGCGACGTGCACAAAGGCGAGGGACGACGCAAACGAAACGAGTGCGATCATAACAGCACTAAAGCACTGGATC
The DNA here is from genome assembly GCF_036884655.1 of Musa acuminata AAA Group. Classification (NCBI taxonomy): domain Eukaryota; kingdom Viridiplantae; phylum Streptophyta; class Magnoliopsida; order Zingiberales; family Musaceae; genus Musa; species Musa acuminata. The sequence goes on along the minus strand of NC_088334.1, from coordinate 32,093,764 downwards.
CCATCAGAACTCCGAAGTTAAGCATGCTTGGGCGAGAGTAGTACTAGGATGGGTGACCCACTCGTAAGTCCTCGTGTTGCACTCCTTTTTGCGCCCCGAGCGACCGAAACCTCTCCCGTCGACCTCCGAGGCGGTGGTTTTGGGCCTCGGAATTTGCCGTGACCGCTACGCAGTCAGTCTCGTGGGGCTCGGAGAGAGGTTTCCGGAATGGGGTCGCAATAGCGATTCCGAGTTCGTTCGAGAAAGTCGCGATGGTTTCGGCGCGTGCTTGCCTTGTCCGGTACGCGGTGGGCATCGGAGAGATCCGACAACAGCGATTCCGAGATCGTTCGAGAGGTTTAGGGGCTCCATACGCCGTCCGCGACGTGCACAAAGGCGAGGGACGACGCAAACGAAACGAGTGCGATCATACCAGCACTAAATCACCGGATCCCATCAGAACTCTGAAGTTAAGCATGTTTGGGCGAGAGTAGTACTAGGATTGGTGACCCACTGGGAAGACCTCGTGTTGCACTCCTTTTTGCGCCCCGAGCGATCGAAACCTCTCCCGTCGACATCCGAGGCGATGGTTTTGGGCCTTGGAATTTGCCGTGACCGCTACGCAGTCAGTCTCGTGGGGCTCGGAGAGAGGTTTCCAGAATGGGGTCGCAATAGCGATTCCGAGTTCGTTCGAGAAAGTCGCGATGGTTTCGGCGCGCGCTTGCCGTGTCCGGTACACGGTGGGTATCGGAGAGATCCGACAACGGCGATTCCGAGATCGTTCGAGAGGTTTAGGGGCTCCATACGCCGTCCGCGACGAGCCCAAAGGCGAGGGACGACGCAAACAAAAAGAGTGCGATCATACCAGCACTAAATCATCGGATCCCATCAGAACTCCGAAGTTAAGTGTGTTTGGGCGAGAGTAGTACTAGGATGGGTGACCCCCTGGGAAGTCCTCGTGTTGCACTACTTTTTGCGCCCCGAGCGACCGAAACCTCTCCCGTCGACCTCCGAGGCGATGGTTTTGGGCCTTGGAATTTGCCGTGACCGCTACGCAGAGATCCGACAACGGCGATTCCGAGATCGTTCGAGAGGTTTAGGGGCTCCATATGCCGTCCGCGACGTGCACAGAGGCGAGGGACGACGCAAACGAAAGGACTCCGATCATACAAGCACTAAAGCACCGGATCCCATCAGAACTTCGAAGTTAAGCATGCTTGTGCGAGAGTAGTACTAGGATGGGTGACCCACTGGGAAGTCCTCGTGTTGCACTCCTTTTTGCGCCCCGAGCGACCGACGCAAACGAAACGAGTGCGATCATACCAGCACTAAAGCACCGGATCCAATCAGAACTCCGAAGTTAAGCATGCTTGGGCGAGAGTAGTACTAGGATTGGTGACCCACTGGGAAGTCCTCGTGTTGCACTCCTTTTTGCGCCCCGAGCGATCGAAACCTCTCCCGTCGACCTTCGAGGCGATGGTTTTGGGCCTCGGAATTTGCCGTGACCGCTATGCGGTCAGTCTCGTGGGTCTCGGAGAGAGGTTTCCGGAATGGGGTCGCAATAGCGATTCCGAGTTCGTTCGAGAAAGTCGCGATGGTTTCGGCGCGCGCTTGCCGTGTCCGGCACGCGGTGGGCATCGGAGAGATCCGACAACGGCGATTCCGAGATCGTTCGAGAGGTTTAGGGGCTCCATACGCCGTCCGCGAAGTGCACAAAGGCGAGGGACGACGCAAACGAAACTAGTGCGATCATATCAGCACTAAAGCAATAGATCCCATCAGAACTCCGAAGTTAAGCATACTTGGGCCAGAGTAGTACTAGGATGGGTGACCCACTGGGAAGTCCTCGTGTTGCACTCCTTTCTGCGCCCCGAGCGACCGAAACCTCTCCCGTCGACCTCCGAGGCGATGGTTTTGGGCCTCGGAATTTGCCGTGACTGCTACGCAGTCAGTCTCGTGGGGCTCGGAGAGAGGTTTCCGGAATGGGGTCGCAATAGCGATTCCGAGTTTGTTCGAGAAAGTCGCGATGGTTTCGGCGCGCGTTTGCCGTGTCCGGTACGCGGTGGGCATCGTTGAGATCCGACAACGGCGATTCCGAGATCGTTCGAAAGGTTTTGGGTCTCCATACGCCGTCCGCGACGTGCACAAAGGCGAGGGACGACGCAAACGAAAGGAGTCCGATCATACCAGCACTAAAGCACCGGATCCCATCAGAACTCCGAAGTTAAGCGTGCTTGGGCGAGAGTAGTACTAGGATGGGTGACCCCCTGGGAAGTCCGGCGCGCGCTTGCCGTATCCGGCACGCGGTGGGCATCGTTGAGATCCGACAACGGCGATTCCGAGATCGTTCGAGAGGTTTAGGGTCTCCATACGCTGTCCGCGACGTGCACAAAGGCGAGGGACGACGCAAACGAAAGGAGTCCGATCATACCAGCACTAAAGCACTGGATCCCATTAGAACTTCGAAGTTAAGCATGCTTGGGCCAGAGTAGTACTAGGATGGGTGACCCACTGGGAAGTCCTCGTGTTGCACTCCTTTTTACGCCCCGAGCGACCGAAACCCGCACAAAGGCGAGGAGTGACCCCCTGGGAATTCGCCGTCCGCGACGTGCACAAAGGCGAGGGACGACGCAAACGAAACGAGTGCGATCATACTAGCACTAAAGCACCGGATCCCATCAGAACTCCGAAGTCAAGCGTGCTTGGGCGAGAGTAGTACTAGGATGGGTGACCCCGTGGGAAGTCCTCGTGTTGCACTCCTTTTTACGCCCCGAGCGACCGAAACCCGCACAAAGGCGAGGAACGACGCAAACGAAAGGTGTACGATCATACCAACACTTAAGCATCGGATCCCATCAGAACTCCGAAGTTAAGCGTGCTTGGGCGAGAGTAGTACTAGGATGGGTGACCCCCTGGGAAGTCCTAATGTTGCACTACTTTTTGCGCCCCGAGCGACCGAAACCTCTCCCGTCGACCTCTGAGGCGATGGTTTTGGGCCTCGGAATTTGCCGTGACCGCTACGCAGTCAGTCTCGTGGGGCTCGGAGAGAGGTTTCCGGAATGGGGTCGCAATTGTGATTCCGAGTTCGTTCGAGAATGTTGCGATGGTTTCGGCGCGCGCTTGCCGTGTCCGGTACGCGGTGGGCATCGGAGAGATCCGACAACGACGATTCCGAGATCGTTCGAGAGGTTTAGGGGCTCCATACGCCGTCCGCGACGTGCACAAAGCCGAGGGACGACGCAAACGAAATGAGTCCGATCATAACAGCACTAAAGCACCGGATCCCATCAGAACTTCAAAGTTAAGCGTGCTTGGGCGAGAGTAGTACTAGGATGGCTGACCCCCTGGGAAGTCCTCGTGTTGCACCCCTTTTTGCGCCCCGAGCGACCGAAACCTCTCCCGTCGACCTCCGAGGCGATGGTTTTGGGCCTCGGAATTTGCCGTGACCGCTACGCAGTCAGTCTCGTGGGGCTCGGAGAGAGGTTTCCGGAATGGGGTCGCAATAGCGATTCCGAGTTCGTTCGAGAAAGTCGCGATGGTTTCGGCGCACGCTTGCCGTGTCCGGTACGCGGTGGGCATCGGAGAGATCCGACAACGGCGATTCCGAGATCGTTCGAGAGGTTTAGGGGCTCCATAGTGTCACGACCTTAGCTGGTTTTGCCTAAGGCGTGCGGCACCCTCGCGCGTCCGTCCGCAAAGGTCAGCCTCCCCGAAGCCTCCCATTGTCCCTTAGGACCAACAAAAGAGAGAACGGGTTAAAGAGAACGCCTCAATCGGGATCCACAAGCAAACATGTCCGAAAAACACTTCATAGACAATGCAAATTACAAACAGACTTTACAAGCTCTGAATAGTTGCACAACAAAGGGTAAAATGGTCCATTACAGACCGAAAAGCTCTCGAACGTGTCCACATGACACAACCTTTATTTACAAGCCTAAAGAGGCCACCAACCCAACTAAAATGGGACTATTAAGCCTTCGACCGCCCCTTTACATTCTGTACAAGGCATGAACATGCCAAAAGACAACGGACAGACATAAGCATTACATCCAACATCTTGTTTAGAAGTTTGTCCGTTACATTCTCCCCCACTTATCCCTTCGACGTCCTCGTCGAAGCCTTTGTGAACACTGCAACTCTTCGCCTTTGCTGAGTCTTCAATCTTCCGCTCCAGCTGCAATGCGCCTCCTGGCTCCCAGCTGCTCTCCGCTGCTGTTTTTGAGTAGTCGAACCTTTGATCCGCCATGCTGCTTCAACTCGCCAATGACTCTGACTCTGGTGTGGGGTTGGCTGAGTTGTATTGATCCTCGTTGATTCCTGCGGATCCACCAAATGAAGGAAAAGACCATTCTTACTGCGCCAGTTTCTCAAAATTTCCACATGCTGCTTGAACTGGGTGGATGCTTGTTGGAGCTTTAACGAGCATCGCCTCGCAAACTTCTGAAGTTTTGGGTCCTTCCTCCACAAAATCTGCTCATTGACTCTTCTTTCAGTTAGTTGTCACATCCAAGTAGGTTCGCATCACTTTCGCTTTCGATTGGCATTTCGTTGGGAAATGAAGCGGACAATCTACTCTCAGTAGCACTGATCACCGTTGGTGAGGATTTTGACAACTATTGTCTTCCATTATCTTCGAAGGGTCTTTGAACTTGTGCAGAGCTCCTCTGCTGGATAGATAAGAGAACTGGGGTACTCGGTTTCGCCCATTCTCTTAAGAGTTGAGAAGGCAAAGGTTACTTGACTTCGCCCGCCTCCTCGAGGTTGTACTTCATGCATCGAGCTGGTTACTGGCCTTCGCCTGCTCTTTGCTCACACTTCTGAAGCACTTGAAGTGTTTGCACTCCTTGCGTTGAGTTAGCTACTGTGATTCACCTTCTCAATGCCATTGAACTTCTGGAATGCAGGAAGTTTTCACCCCAACTTGGAGTAATTCTTTGATAGATGAGGTCGCCTCTGGGATTGTACCGTCTTCTCCATCAACCCTGCCGCCTACTCCACTGAGTAGCAAAGGTACAGCACCACGTACTGCCTGCTTCGTTCCTTGGTCGTGCACTCTTGCTTGACCCGAAGTCCTTCACTTACGGCTATCTTGATGAGAAACTTGTTGACACCGGTCTTACGAAGTTTCTTGGCCTCTGCCCTTCAGCCTTGTCTCGGTACTTGGAGATTGCCTCTGCATGCTCCACCTCCTCGGCCCCTTTCACGACCAAGCGCTCTCCCTCCGTGAGAGCAAGGGATCAATGACTTGCACGGAAGTCCCGCCTCTGCGGTACCATGGCGCTGCCATGCCCATGGCCCTACTATCCGTCGCCTCGCCTCTGTATCCCTTTCCTTCACAATCAGTAGAGATGTCTCCGTGGCACTCCTCTGAGTCCACCTCCATTCTAACTGATGCTTGATTTTGGGTAGCTAAGTCCCTCTGGACTCATCGTCGCTTCCTCGCCCCTTTCGACCCCCTGCTTCAACACCTCTGTGTTCTCCAAGCAGTCCGTTTGGTCGATGGAAAGACAGACTGCAACTCTCATCCATGGCCTCTGCCATCACGTTGTAGGGAACATCATCCTTGACGTTGCAATCATATCATAACTATCCAGAGCACGAACAGAAATAACTCACCAAAACTCTGGATGTCATATCAAACATATAGAGGGTGTAGTGGGATCTCAGTCAGAATGTGATTCATCTATTTCTGAATGACCACCTGACAAAAGTCTCCCACGTCTGGGAGCTCCATCCACCCACGTCTAGGTGAAGTCAAAGGGGGCCGGCAGAGCATCGCAGGCTCTAAGCAATATCCCACAAAGCGGGACCCCACAAAGCGGGCAAATAAGCGCATACCAGAATATCCCACAAAGCGGGACCCCACAAAGCGGGCAAATAAGCGCATACCAGAATATCCCACAAAGCGGGACCCCACAAAGCGGGCAAATCAGCGCATACCCTTTACCATTTCTGGCAAAGGTCCAGACAATCCCACACACCAGAGTACAAGAAGGCAGTTTCAACAATAAGTAGCATATAACGGAAGCACACGCGGAACAACCAAACGTACATGTGCCTTTTCAAAAGCAATGTGATGCAAGGAACAAATCTCTCACAAAAGTATTCATTTTAGGAAAGAAATGAAAGCAAGAGTGTACAGGGATTCCAAACAATCATAATCAGCTCAATTCCAATAAGAAGATTAGGCGAATTCAAGTATCCAAAGGAAATGGAACAGAATACGCGAAATCGACCAAAGCTCGATTTCGGACAGAATTCCAGTGGCACATCAAACAAATATTTCAGAATAACAATTATGCTCCAATACCCATAAGAAGGCTATGGTCGAACCATATATCAATCTATATTCGGATGGAACAGATTTCATATGAAACAGGGCTCCCAACACAGAGTTACCTCTGATTTGGTAACACAAGGTCAAAATCACAATCACTGTTTTGCAGAATTTATAAGGTCGGATTCAACAGACGATAGGGTGGGCAATTGAACTCCAAAATTTTCAAACTATATGTCAAAAGAGAGAATTTCAAGTCTATTTTCAAATAAAATCATTTTGGTACAAACCAGAATTTTCAACAGGGAGTTATAGGCGTTTTAGTATCGAAAGGTCAGAAATCTTGAACTCTGTTTTACAGCGTCTATAGGCTCTTTTGAAACAAATTTTTGGGTAAGTATTCGGTGTCCAAAATCTACAAAATCGGTGTCAAAAGAAATATATACGAGTCTAATTTCAAACAAAAATAGTTCCTGCCTGAATCCTCATTCTGTACTAAAACTTATAGCTGAAACAGTGCTTAGGGGTCAGTTTACCGAAAAAAAAAAACTTTCAGAATCCATGGTTTTATGTCCAAGGAGAGACATATCAGTTTCTAAATAGAAATCTTCCAATTTATTTTGAATCAACATAAAAACAGAGTCTAATACTACTGTAGGATGGGGTTAGAACACTTGCCTTTGGAAATTTTGACCCGAAATGACAAGATTAAAGCAAGAACCCTAAAAGCCCCAATTTTCTTTCTCTTCTTCTTCTTCTTCTTCTTCTTCTTTCTTTCTTTCTTTCCCTGATCACCCACGAGCTGCCTCCTCTGCTTCCTTAAGAACGAAGGCAGAGAGGCTTAAGCGGTGGAATTTGTCATTTGGTGCATTTTGCAGTTTAGTCCTTGTTTTTATCATATTCACGATTTGGTCCTTAGGGTTTACATATAGGTCCTCAGATTCTTTCTTTTCTCTTTTTTTTTTTTTGAACAGATCTCCCAAATCTTACAAATAAGTTACCTCTGATTCATACTCTATTTCTTTTGTCAATTAAAATAGATGCTTACGTTATCACCAGAAATTTATACGAACATTCGGAAATGAGGGGTGTTACACTCTCCCCCCCTTAAAAGAAAAATTTAGTCCTCTAAATTTATCGTACCTCTATTCGATGAAAAGACGATGATACACCTTTTTCATTTCCTCTTCTAGCTCCCAAGTTGTCTCTTCTCCAAAATGATGTCTCCAATTTACTTGAACCAGTGGGATGACCCGATTCCTTAGGACTTTTTCTTTCTTATCAATAATCTGAATAGGCTCTTCCACATAGGATAAATCTTTATCGAACTCCACCAGCTCATACTTAATGATGTGAGAAGGGTCATACATATACTTTCTAATCATCGAGACATGAAATATATCATGGACATGGCTCAATGCTGGTGGTAAGGCAATCCTGTAAGCGACAGAACCAACCCTCTCAAGAACCTCAAAAGGTCCAATAAATCTTGGGCTTAACTTTCCTTTCTTCCCAAACCTTATAATGCCTTTGGAAGGGGAGACTTTTAAGAATACAAAATCTCCGATTTCAAACTCAATATCTCGTCTCCTATTATCGGCATAACTCTTTTGACGACTTTGAGCAGCTTTTAACCTTTTCCTTATAACTTGAATTTTCTCGGCAGTTTCTTGTACCTGGTCCGGTGCTAACAACTTTCTGTCCCCAACTTCCTCCCAACATATAGGTGTTATGCACTTTCGCCCATATAAAGCTTCATAAGGAGCCATCTGAATACTTGAATGATAACTATTGTTATACGTGAACTCAACAAGTGAAATATTCTTATCCCATTCACCTTTCCAATCCATAACATAGGCTCTAAGCAAATCCTCAAGTGTTTGAATTGTTCTTTCTGACTGACCATCGGTCTGAGGATGATATGCAGTGCTAAACTTAACTTTAGTGCCCATAGATTCCTGTAATCTTCTCCAGAATCTAGAGAGAAATCTGGAGTCTCTATCAGAGATGATCTCCTTTGGAATACCATGAAGTCTTACTATTTCATTAACATATAAATCTGCAAGTCTATCAAGCGAATAAGTCATATTAATCGGAAGGAAATGTGCAGATTTTGTTAACCTATCAATGATAACCCAAATAGCATCATGCTTCCTCGAGGTTCTGGGTAGTCCTGAAACAAAATCCATAGTAATACATTCCCATTTCCATTCAGGTATAACTAAAGGTTGCAGCAACCCTCCAGGTCTTTGGTGTTCTACTTTGATTTGCTGACAAGTCAAACATTTTGAAACATACATTGCAATTTCCTTCTTCATACCTTCCCACCAATAATGACTTTGAAGATCTCTATACATCTTAGTGCTCCCAGGATGTATGGTGTACTTCGAAGTATGACTCTCCTTTCCTGCATCAAAACACATCCTAGGCCCTTTCTTGAAGCATCAGTATAAACTACAAATCCCTCACTACCACTTGGAATAGTGAGAATAGGGGCACTAGTCAATCTTCTTTTTAACTCTTGAAAGCTTTGCTCACAATCATCGCCCCATACAAATTTCATATTCTTCTTAGTGAGTTTGGTGAGAGGTTGAGCAATTCGAGAAAATCCCTCCACAAATCTCCTGTAATAACCTGCCATGCCCAAGAAACTTCTAACCTCTGTTACATTTGTTGGTACTTCCCATTCAACTACAGCTTCTATTTTCCTTGGATCAACAGATATACCCTTCCCTGAAATCACATGGCCTAAGAAAGCAACTTCATTCAACCAAAATTCACATTTGCTGAACTTCGCATACAACTTCTTTTCTCTTAGTATGGACAACACATCACTCAAGTGTTCCTCATGCTCCTGGTTACTCTTTGAATACACCAATATGTCATCAATAAATACAATTACACAGATATCCAAGAGCGGTTGAAATATCCTATTCATTAGTTCCATAAAAGCTGTAGGGGCATTTGTCAAACCAAACGGCATCACCAAGAATTCATAATGACCATATCGAGTTCTGAAAGCTGTTTTTGAAATATCCTCCTCCTTGATCTTTAACTGATAGTAACCTGACCTCAGGTCAATCTTAGAGAATACTTGTGCACCCTGCAGTTGATCAGGTAAGTCGTTACTTCAAAAAAATACTCGTTTCTTATGGTCACCTGATTCAACTATCCATAATCAATACAAAATCTCAATATTCCCTCCATCTTTTTAACTAACACCGGAGCACCCCATGGTGAAATATTAAGCCAAATAAAATCCTCATTTAATAATTCTTGTAGTTGCTTTCCCAATTCCACTTACTCAAATGATATCTTTCTGTAGAGAGGCTTAGATATTGGGATTGTCCCAAGGACCAAATCAAAAGCAAAATCATATTTGGAGGTAATCCAAACAAGTCATCCTGGGATACATTAGGCAAGGAGATAAATAATATCCAATACTCTCAAAATAAAAGATCGGCTGATCAAATATGCAAAAAGTGATCATTCATTATATACCAATCCATACTGGTATGATAAGAAGATAGTCAATCCATACCAAGTATAATATCATAACTCTGTTGAATCTCGGATTTTGATGATGAAGTCAATTGTCATTTGTTGTCTAATCTATGTGTTGAGATAAGTGTGCAGGATTAACTACGATAAGAGTAAGACAAGCAGCAGGTGTTGCGCCGGAGTCAAGATCATGATCACGTTGGGAGTTCGAGAGTTCGACGGAAGTTCAGACGGTCGTCGGAGGTTCAGCGAGGACAGATCCGAGAAGTCCAGAAGCTTGCCAAGCGAAGCTCGTCAGAACTCGCCAAGTGGATCGTCGCAAAGTCCAGGAGTATGCCGGATGTCCGCAGAAGGATCACCGAGGGTTATCGGTTGATCGACGGAAGTTGGCCGGAAACTCGCCGGAAGAAGCGATTGACGCATCGGAGCAAAGCTGCAGAAGTTGTCTTAGAGTTAATCGTAGTTAGCATGATGATTAAGCATGAAAATGGGAGGTGATCCCATTAGCTTAATCTTGGGGCAATTGGGCCCCTGAAAAGATTCAAAGTGGGCCGAATGGAGTGAACCATTCGGACCCTGATTGCACCAGGAGGTGCAACCGCCCCAGCCAGGAGGTGCAACCGCCTGGGCTGTGGGGTTGGGAGGTGCAACCGCCCCAGCCAGGAGGTGCAACCGCCAGGGCTGCGAGGCTGGGAGGTGCAACCGCCCCAGCCGAGAGGTGCAACCGCCCAGAGCTCAGTCTTCGAGCTAGACTGGGCGGTGCAACCTCCTCTGCCAAGAGGTAGCACCGCCAGAGCTCAAGTTTCGAGCTCCGCCAGGCGATGCAACCACCGAGCTCAGTCTTCGAGCTCTGGCAGAGAGGTGCATCAGCCTGAGCTCAGTCTCGAGCCCTGCCAGGTGATGCAATCACCGAGCTCAGTCTTCGAGCTCTGGCAGAGAGGTGCATCAGCCTGAGCTCAGTTTGGAGCTCTGCCAGGTGATGCAACCACCGAGCTCAGTTTCGAGCTCTGCCAGGTGATGCAATCACCAAGCTCAGTCTTCGAGCTCTGCCAGGTGATGCAATCACCGAGCTCAGTCTTCGAGCTCTGGCAGAGAGAAGCAATCGCCTGAGCTCAGTCTTCGAGCTCTGCCAGGCGGTGCCACCTCTCCAGTCAAGAGGTGCAACCGCCTGATCCCAGAATTCTGGGATTTGATCGATTTGATCGTTTTGAGCTCCAAATTTGAACTGGGTTGGGGCCTATAAATACCCCACCCATTCAGCACTGAAAAGATACAGATCCACACCGAATTCTTGATCTTTTCAGTGATTCTAAGAGCTCAAATTTGTGTAAAGTCCTAAAGTTCTCCTCCTTCTGTTCTTCAAGTCTTGAGTTGTAAAGAGAGGAGAGAAAGGATCTGTAAAGGTTGTCTCCTGAGCCTGTCAAAAGGAGAGAAACTGTAAAAGGGCAGTTAGCCTTCGCCCATTGAAGGAAGGCAGCTAGTTGACGTTGGCAACCTCGTCGGTGGAGGAAGCCAAAAGTGGAGTAGGTCAAGGCTGACCGAACCACTCTAAATCTCTGGTTTGCGTTTATTTTTGAGCACTTTATCATTACTGCAAACCTCCTCCATTACTACTGCTCTCTGCGCTCTCACGAACAAGTTCTAAGTGCTGTTCTTTCAGAATCTGCATTCAAACGTAAATCGTGTTTTCGTACGATCTTCACACTGCAGTTTACGCTTACATTCGGACTCCATTTATAACTGCAAATTGCTTTCTACGTAAAACGCTTTTCAAGGTTCAAAACTGCTTTTAAACGCAAAACTACATTTAGACGTAAATCTGAGTTTAGACGTAAATCTGCGTTTAGACGTAAAACTACGTTTAGACGTAAATCTACGTTTAGACGTAAAACTGCGTTTAGACGTAAATCTGAGTTTAGACGTAAACTGCGCTTAGACGCAAAACTGCGCTTAGACGCAAACTGTGTTCAGACGCAAACTGCGCTTAGACGCAATCTGCGCTTAGACGCAAACTGCACTTAGATACAAACTGAGAATTAGCTTTTGCATCATAATAGTTTTTATTGAACGAACGTAGCTTTTGGTTTTTAATCGCTGTAAGATTTCCGCTGCACTAATTCACCCCCCCCCTCTTAGTGCTCTCGATCCTAACAATTGGTATCAGAGCCCGGTTAACTCTCAAAAGGATTAAAACCCAAGAGAGATGGCTTACGCCGGAAACCAAGAGGGCCATTCTATTACACGTCCACCCATGTTTAATGGGACGGACTACACCTACTGGAAAACCCGAATGAGGATCTTTCTTATTTCTATGGATTTTGAATTATGGAATCTTGTCGAGAATGGTTTTTCAAAGTCTTCTCTTCCAATGATCGATTGGAATGATTTGGAGAAGAAGGCTTTCGCTCTAAATGCAAAGGCTATGAATGCCTTATTTTGTGCACTCGATAAAAACGAGTTTAACCGTGTTTCAACTTGTGAAACTGCATTTGATATTTGGCACACACTCGAAGTGACCCATGAGGGCACAAGTAGAGTAAAAGAGTCAAAAATCAATTTGCTGTTACACTCTTTCGAACTCTTTCGGATGAAACCGAGTGAAACCATTGGCGACATGTTTACCCGTTTCACGGATGTCGTCAACGGTTTAAAAGGACTCGGAAAGAGCTTTTCGGATTTTGAGCTTGTTAATAAGATACTAAGATCCCTTCCTAAGAGTTGGGATCCTAAAGTCACCGCTATTCAAGAGGCAAAAGATCTGCGAAATTTCCCTCTTGAAGAACTAATCGGGTCACTAATGACCTATGAAATGACTTGTAAAGCTCATGAAGAGCAAGAAGACATCCTTCCAAAGAACAGGAAGGATATGGCACTCAAAACGTCAGAATGCCACTTGAGAGAAAACTCAAGTGATGAGGACTGTGATGATGACTTGGCACTACTAACAAGAAAGTTTAAAAAGTTCTTTAAAAGAAACAAATTTAAGAATGATGCAAAAAATAAACTTGAACCTAAAAAGGACCAAGTGATCTGCTATGAATGCAAAAAGCCGGGACACTACAAAAGTGATTGTCCCCAAGTCAAGAAAAGAACAACAAAGAAGAAGGCGCTCCAAGCAACATGGGATGATTCGAGCGCATCTGAGGAAGAGGAGTCCAACACCGAGCAAGTTGCTCATTACGCCTTAATGGCCATCGAAGACGAGGTAACAAATTCAATAGATGCTGATTTATCTTTCGATGAATTATTAAATGCTTTCAATGATTTATTTGACGAATGCAAGAGTATAAGTAGAAAATATAAATTGCTGAAAAAGATGCATGATAGTCTTACCTGTGAGTTTGATAAGTTAAAAGTCGAACATCATGATAGTTTAAATTCATGTATCAAATGTCATGATTTAGAAACTATGCAAAAAGAAAACCTGCTACTCAAGGACACCTTGAAGAAATTCGAGGTTGGTAGCAAGTCATTAAACATGATCCTTGCAAACAAGGGTCACATTCCCAAAAGAAGTGGGATTGGATTTGTGAGGAGTCCTCACCGAAATCCAACTACCTTTGTAAAAGGCCCCATCTTACATGTTCAACACCAAACCAAGTGCAACTTTTGTTGTAAATCTGGACACAAGACACATTGTTGTCCATTCAAGAAAATAAGTCCAAACAAATTAATTTGGGTTCCTAAGGGAACCATGATAAACTCTATGCAACATGATAAGAAATGTAGATCTATTTATGAGGCACCCAAAAGCAAGTGGGTACCTAAACATCATCCTTTCTTGTAGAAAACTAAACAATCGCAAGCTAGGAGCAAGAAATGGTACCTTGATAGTGGATGCTCAAGGCATATGACCGGAGATCCATCTCAATTCTCTAAGCTCACTAGCATAGACGAAGGATATGTCACCTTCGGAGACAACAACAAAGGTAAAATCATTGGCAAAGGAACCATAGGTAACAAATCCAACCTCTCTATTGAAGATGTTTTACTAGTTGATGGTTTAAAACATAACCTCTTGAGCATTAGTCAATTATGTGATAAAGGATATATTATAAGATTTGAATCTAATGCTTGTATCATTGAAAAACCACACAAAAATATATCTATGATTGCATTAAAACAAAACAACGTATACACTATTAACATCAATGACTTATGTGATGAAATGTGCCTTGCCGTTATGAATGAGGATGCTTGGCTATGGCATAGAAGATTAGGTCATGCTAGCATGAAACTAATCACTCAAGTATCATCTAGAGAACTTGTAAGAGGAATTCCTCATATCAAGTTCATCAAAGATAATGTATGCGATGCTTGCCAATTAGGTAAGCAAATTAAGGGTAGCTTCAAAGCTAAGAATCAAATAAGCACCTCTAGGCCCTTACAATTGATCCATATGGACTTGTTCGGACCAATCTCTACATCGAGTCTAGGAGGTAGCAAATACGCCTTTGTCATTATTGATGACTATAGCAGATATACATGGACCTACTTCTTAAAACAGAAAAATGAATGCTTTAGATATTTTACCAAGTTTTGTAAACTTGTTCAAAATGAAAAAGGATCTATGATTTCGTCAATTAGAAGTGATCATGGTGGAGAATTTCAAAACCATGACTTCCAAGAATTCTGTGAACTCAACGGATATAACCATAATTTCTCTACTCCAAGAAATCCTCAACAAAATGGGGTAGTAGAAAGAAAAAATCGAAATTTACAAGAAATGGCAAGAACAATGTTGAATGAACATAGCCTACCCAAATATTTTTGGGCCGAAGCTGTAAACACTGCATGCTATATTTTAAATAGAGTCCTAGTAAGACCCTTACTCACCAAAACTCCTTATGAGTTATGGAATAACAAAAAACCCAATGTCTCATATTTCAAAGTCTTTGGGTGTAAGTGTTTTATCTTGAATGAAAAGGATAACTTAGGAAAATTCGATGCTAAATCTGATGAAGGAATCTTTCTTGGTTATTCTTCGGTTTCTAAAGCTTTTCGCATCTTCAATAAAAGAACCTTAGTTATTGAAGAATCCATCCATGTTGTTTTCAATGAGATTTCAGAAATTAAGAAAAATGATCTTGATGATGATTTTGATTCCTTGAATTTAAACGAAACCCCGTCTCCAATTAACAACTTGGATGCATCCACTTCCGAAATATCCTTACCCAAGGATTGGAAGTATATAGATGCTCATCCTAAGGAGCTAATCCTAGGAGACACATCAAAGGGGGTTCAAACACGATCTTCTTTTAAAAACTTTTGTGCCAACGCCGCCTTTCTCTCCCAAATTGAACCCAAATGTGTTGATGAAGCCATGAAAGATGATTCATGGATTATCGCAATGCAAGATGAATTAAATCAATTTGAGAGAAATGAGGTGTGGACGCTTGTTCCTAGGCCAAATGACCATTTAGTTATTAGTACTAAATGGGTCTTTAGAAACAAGCAAGATGAAAATGGTATCGTGGTTAGAAACAAGGCTAGATTAGTGGCCAAAGGTTTCAACCAAGAAGAAGGTATCGATTACGAAGAAACCTTCGCACCTGTGGCTCGATTGGAAGCCATAAGGATGCTCCTTGCCTACGCCAGTTGCAATAATTTTAAGTTATTTCAAATGGATGTTAAAAGCGCTTTTCTAAATGGTTTCATTTCCGAAGAAGTTTATGTTGAACAACCCCCTGGATTTGAAAATAATGGCTACCCTAATCATGTGTTTAGACTAACTAAAGCTCTCTATGGTTTAAAACAAGCCCCAAGGGCTTGGTATGAGAGACTTAGTTCTTTTCTCATTGAAAATAATTTCATAAAAGGCAAGGTTGATACTACATTGTTTATCAAGAATTTTGAAAATAATTTTCTCATTGTTCAGATTTATGTTGATGATATCATCTTTGGCTCTACAAATGAATCTCTTTGTGAATCGTTTGGTAAAACTATGAGTCTTGAATTCGAAATGAGCTTAATGGGAGAATTAACATTCTTCTTAGGTTTACAAATCAAACAACTAAGCAATGGCATCTTTATTAGTCAAGCTAAATATGCCATGAATTTATTAAAAAGGTTTAATATGAACAACTCAAAGGCCAGTAACACTCCTATGTGCACCTCCACTAAATTAGAAATTGATGAAAGTGGAGAAAGCTTTGATCAAAAAACTTATAGGGGTATGATAGGAAGTTTACTTTACCTCACTGCAACCAGACCAGACATCATGTTCAGTGTAGGACTTTGTGCTAGATTTCAATCAAACCCTAAGATGTCTCATCTCAAAGCAGTTAAAAGAATATTTAGATATCTTAATGGTACCACAAATCTAGGATTATGGTACCCAAAATCAGAAAATTTTGAGTTAATTGCTTTTGCTGATGCTGACTTTGCTGGGTGTAGATTAGATAGAAAAAGCACATCAGGATCATGTCAATTTTTAGGACATGCCCTTGTTTCCTGGTCATCAAAGAAACAAAACTCAGTTGCACTATCAACAACCGAAGCTGAATATATTGCAGCAAGTGCATGCTGTGCACAAGTTGTATGGATGAAAAATACCTTAGAAGATTATAAAGTTTATCTCAGAAATATTCCAATTAAATGTGATAACACAAGTGCAATATGCTTAACCAAAAATCCTATACAACACTCAAGAACAAAACATATTGATATTAGACATCACTTTATACGAGATCATGTCACCAATCATGACGTAACCATAGAATTCATTGATACTAAACATCAACTAGCTGACATTTTTACAAAACCCCTATGTGAAGAACAATTTGATTACATAAGAAGAGAATTAGGAATGTTGAATTGTCCGAATACTTTAACTAGTTAAAATTATTTTTCGGAAGTTATTACTATTACATGCCTTGACAAACGCTTGATCAAATAACATGTTGCAAATTATGTGACAAATATTTTTAACCAGATGCAGGTAAGAAGTTCATTTTTCGGTTTGTATGCTAAAAATGGGATGTTCTTGTACACTCTTATGAAAACTCTTTGAAAAATGACTTTCCTCCGTCAAGCAAAAATAATAAAAAGATATATGTGTCATGACTTCCTTTATATGCTTGATAATGCTATCATGCTTTTTGTTGATGACAAAGGGGGAGAAACATATGAATTGATAAACACTATGTCATAGCTGAACTGCCATCATCATATCTATGTCATAGTTGCAAATACTTGAGTGATGCTATAAACAATGTTATGCCATCCTTGCATCACCAAGAGATATGTGAACATGTGCTATAGTTTGCATCATATCTTGATTTGATATCCTATTTTGTGAAGTAAATGCAAACTTGCTAGAAAATCTCAAATGTGTGCATCATGTAAAAAGTCCTTCGTAGCTTTATATGTTTACATGATGAACAGTTACAAACACCATAATACAAACGTGATGATGAATGTCAAGCTTTGACATCATCCTTGAAGAGATACATCATGATAGGTATCATGATGGGAGTATTGATAAGTTTAACTGATCTAACTTATCAATACGTCACTTGAATTCTTAGTCTTGAATTCAAGGTTGACTTATCTCAACTATGGCATATAGACAGGGGGAGTTAAGGATAACTCCATTATCAATTGATTGTCATCATCAAAAAGGGGGAGATTGTTGAATCTCGGATTTTGATGATGAAGTCAATTGTCATTTGTTGTCTAATCTATGTGTTGAGATAAGTGTGCAGGATTAACTACGATAAGAGTAAGACAAGCAGCAGGTGTTGCGCCGGAGTCAAGATCATGATCACGTTGGGAGTTCGAGAGTTCGACGGAAGTTCGGACGGTCGTCGGAGGTTCAGCGAGGACAGATCCGAGAAGTCCAGAAGCTTGCCAAGCGAAGCTCGTCAGAACTCGCCAAGTGGATCGTCGCAAAGTCCAGGAGTATGCCGGATGTCCGCAGAAGGATCACCGAGGGTTATCGGTTGATCGACGGAAGTTGGCCGGAAACTCGCCGGAAGAAGCGATTGACGCATCGGAGCAAAGCTGCAGAAGTTGTCTTAGAGTTAATCGTAGTTAGCATGATGATTAAGCATGAAAATGGGAGGTGATCCCATTAGCTTAATCTTGGGGCAATTGGGCCCCTGAAAAGATTCAAAGTGGGCCGAATGGAGTGAACCATTCGGACCCTGATTGCACCAGGAGGTGCAACCGCCCCAGCCAGGAGGTGCAACCGCCTGGGCTGTGGGGTTGGGAGGTGCAACCGCCCCAGCCAGGAGGTGCAACCGCCAGGGCTGCGAGGCTGGGAGGTGCAACCGCCCCAGCCGAGAGGTGCAACCGCCCAGAGCTCAGTCTTCGAGCTAGACTGGGCGGTGCAACCTCCTCTGCCAAGAGGTAGCACCGCCAGAGCTCAAGTTTCGAGCTCCGCCAGGCGATGCAACCACCGAGCTCAGTCTTCGAGCTCTGGCAGAGAGGTGCATCAGCCTGAGCTCAGTCTCGAGCCCTGCCAGGTGATGCAATCACCGAGCTCAGTCTTCGAGCTCTGGCAGAGAGGTGCATCAGCCTGAGCTCAGTTTGGAGCTCTGCCAGGTGATGCAACCACCGAGCTCAGTTTCGAGCTCTGCCAGGTGATGCAATCACCAAGCTCAGTCTTCGAGCTCTGCCAGGTGATGCAATCACCGAGCTCAGTCTTCGAGCTCTGGCAGAGAGAAGCAATCGCCTGAGCTCAGTCTTCGAGCTCTGCCAGGCGGTGCCACCTCTCCAGTCAAGAGGTGCAACCGCCTGATCCCAGAATTCTGGGATTTGATCGATTTGATCGTTTTGAGCTCCAAATTTGAACTGGGTTGGGGCCTATAAATACCCCACCCATTCAGCACTGAAAAGATACAGATCCACACCGAATTCTTGATCTTTTCAGTGATTCTAAGAGCTCAAATTTGTGTAAAGTCCTAAAGTTCTCCTCCTTCTGTTCTTCAAGTCTTGAGTTGTAAAGAGAGGAGAGAAAGGATCTGTAAAGGTTGTCTCCTGAGCCTGTCAAAAGGAGAGAAACTGTAAAAGGGCAGTTAGCCTTCGCCCATTGAAGGAAGGCAGCTAGTTGACGTCGGCAACCTCGTCGGTGGAGGAAGCCAAAAGTGGAGTAGGTCAAGGCTGACCGAACCACTCTAAATCTCTGGTTTGCGTTTATTTTTGAGCACTTTATCATTACTGCAAACCTCCTCCATTACTACTGCTCTCTGCGCTCTCACGAACAAGTTCTAAGTGCTGTTCTTTCAGAATCTGCATTCAAACGTAAATCGTGTTTTCGTACGATCTTCACACTGCAGTTTACGCTTACATTCGGACTCCATTTATAACTGCAAATTGCTTTCTACGTAAAACGCTTTTCAAGGTTCAAAACTGCTTTTAAACGCAAAACTACATTTAGACGTAAATCTGAGTTTAGACGTAAATCTGCGTTTAGACGTAAAACTACGTTTAGACGTAAATCTACGTTTAGACGTAAAACTACGTTTAGACGTAAATCTGAGTTTAGACGTAAACTGCGCTTAGACGCAAAACTGCGCTTAGACGCAAACTGTGTTCAGACGCAAACTGCGCTTAGACGCAATCTGCGCTTAGACGCAAACTGCACTTAGATACAAACTGAGAATTAGCTTTTGCATCATAATAGTTTTTATTGAACGAACGCAGCTTTTGGTTTTTAATCGCTGTAAGATTTCCGCTGCACTAATTCACCCCCCCCCCTCTTAGTGCTCTCGATCCTAACAAACTCCAAATCTCTAGGAGAACTAAATCAGCAAAAGTTCAAGTTCTCCAACAAAAATTAGACAAGAGGACCAGATTCAAGTTCGTTATCAAATAATCTCCATTGATTGTACTTACATATATCACATAATACAGTGGTCTAGGTTGAATACCCAAGTGATAGGCTACATGTTACGAATCAAATCGTAGATAGGACCCATGGTCAAACAAATATTTGCATTCTTTCATAAGCATGCATAATACCTTCGATCACTACTTCAGAAGTTTTAGAATCATATTCAGTGATAGCATACACTCTGATATGGGCAGATGATTTATGAGGTAGTGACTCTTTCTTATTGTTCAAAGGGCAGTCTTTTATTTCATGATCCAACTTTCCGCAAGCAAAATAGACTCCAGTCACCTGAAACACAAATTTGTTTCATAATTTAACTTATAATTCACACATGATTGAGTCTTTTGTGGTGACTTCCCTTTTCAAATCCAAATGTCTTGACCCTCTTGTTATCACTTTCTGATTCATTTCCAATCACATTCTTATTGGTAAACTTGTCCTTATCATTCTTCTCACTGATCTCCAAAAATTCTTTTCATTGTTCTCATTAATGATCAGCCTCTACTTCCAATATAAGGCAGCAAAAGAAATCTTTCGATCATCAGAACAATTTTGTACATCAAATATCTTCTCCGTTTGCATCATCCATTTTTCTACCACCAATGAAATTAGGTCCACCATGCTTCCGCTGCGCCACTCTGATTCAATATCCCCGATTACCCTTTCATCCCACTTAATTAATCAAAATCAGATGAAGTAGGAGGACTAAATGTCATCGTCATCCTAGATTCCTAAAATACATCAAAGAAAATTTTCACCAATCACTATAGTTCACAAGACCTCAATATATTTTGAACGTCAACATATCAAATATTCCAGTGATCCTCAAACCATGCTCTGATACCACCTCTGTCACGCCCCTAAAAATATCCATGATATTTAAATTTTTTTTTTTTTTTTTTTTGAACAGATCTCCCAAATCTTACAAATAAGTTACCTCTGATTCATACTCTATTTCTTTTGTCAATTAAAATAGACGCTTACGTTATCACCAGAAATTTATACGAACATTCGGAAATGAGGGGTGTTACACGAAATGAGTGCGATCATACCATCACTAAAGCACCGGATCCCATCAGAACTCCGAAGTTAAGCGTGCTTGGGCGAGAGTAGTACTAGGATGGGTGACCCCCTAGGAAGTCCTCGTGTTGCACTCCTTTTTGCACCCCGAGCGACCGAAACCTCTCCCGTCGACCTCCGAGGCGATGGTTTTGGGCCTCGGAATTTGCCGTGACCGCTACGCAGTCAGTCTCGTGGGGCTCGGAGAGAGGTTTCCGGAATGGGGTCGCAATAGCGATTCCGAGTTCGTTCGAGAAAGTCGCGATGGTTTCGGCGCGCGCTTGCCGTGTCCGGTACGCAGTGGGCATCGGAGAGATCCGACAACGGCGATTCCGAGATCGTTCGAGAGGTTTAGGGGCTCCATACGCCGTCCGCGACGTGCACAAAGGCGAGGAACGACGCAAATGAAAGTAGTGTAATCATACCAACACTAAAGCATCGGATCCCATCAGAATTTTGAAGTTAAGCGTGCTTGGGCGAGAGTAGTACTAGGATGGGTGACCCCCTGGGAAGTCCTCGTGTTGCACTCCTTTTTGCGCCCCGAGCGACCGAAACCTCTCCCGTCGACCTCCGAGGCGATGGTTTTGGGCCTCGGAATTTGTCGTGACCGCTACGCAGTCAGTCTCGTGGGGCTCGGAGAGACGTTTCCGGAATAGGGTCGCAATAGCGATTCCGAGTTCGTTCGAGAAAGTCACGATCGTTTCGGCGCGCGCTAGCCGTGTCCGGTACGCGGTGGGCATTGGAGAGATCCCACAAAGGCGATTCCGAGATCGTTCGAGAGGTTTAGGGGCTCCATACGCCGTCCGTGACGTGCACAAAGGCGAGGGACGACGCAAACGAAACCAGTGCGATCATACCATCACTAAAGCATCGGATCCCATCAGAACTCCAAAGTTAAGCGTGCTTGGGCGAGAGTAGTACTCGGATGGGTGACCCCCTGGGAAGTCCTCGTGTTGCACTCCTTTTTACGCCCCGAGCAACCGAAACCTCTCCCGTCGACCTCCGAGGCGATGGTTTTGGGCCTCGGAATTTGCCGTGACCGCTACACAGTCAGTCTCGTGGGGCTCGGAGAGAGGTTTCCGGAATGGGGTCGCAATAGCGATTCCGAGTTCGTTCGAGAAAGTCGCGATGGTTTCGGCGCGCTTGCCGTGTCCGGTACGCGGCGGGCATCGGAGAGATCCGACAACGGCGATTTCGAGATCGTTCGAGAGGTTTAGGGGCTCCATACGCCGTTCGCGACGTGCACAAAGGCGAGGGACGACGCAAACCAAACCAGTGCTATCATACCAGCACTAAAGCACCGGATCCCATCAGAACTCTGATGTTAAGCATGCTTGGGCGAGAGTAGTACTAGGATGAGTGACCCCCTGGGAAGTCCTTGTGTTGCACTCTTTTTTGCGCCCCGAGCGGTACGCGGTGGGCATCGGAGAGATCCGACAACGGCGATTCCGAGATCGTTCGAGAGGTTTAGGGGCTCCATACGCCGTCCGCGACGTGCACAAAGGCGAGGAACGACGCAAACGAAACGAGTGCGATCATACTAGCACTAAAGCACCGGATCCCATCAGAACTTCGAAGTTAAGCTTTCTTGGGCGAGAGTAGTACTAGGATGGGTGACCCCCTGGGAAGTCCTCGTGTCCGATACGTGGTGGGCATCGGAGAGATCCGACAACGGCGATTCCGAGATCGTTCGAGAGGTTTAGGGGCTCCATACGCCGTCCGCGACGTGCACAAAGGCGAGGGACGACGCAAACGAAACGAGTGCGATCATACCAGCACTAAAGCATCGGATCCCATCAGGACTCTGAATTTAAGCGTGCTTGGGCGGGAGTAGTACTAGGATGGTTGACCCCTTGGGAAGTCCTCGTGTTGCACTCCTTTTTGCGCCCCGAGCGACCGAAACCTCTCCCGTCGACCTCCGAGGCGATGGTTTTGGGCCTCGGAATTTGCCGTGACAGCTACGCTGTCAGTCTCGTGGGGCTCGGAGAGAGGTTTCCGGAATGGGGTCGCAATAGCGATTCCGAGTTCGTTCGAGAAAGTCGCGATGGTTTCGGCACGCGCTTGCCGTGTCCGGTATGCGGTGGGCATCGGAGAGATCCGACAACGGCGATTCCGAGATCGTTCGAGAGGTTTAGGGGCTCCATACGCCGTCCGCGACGTGCACAAAGGCGAGGAACGACGCAAACGAAACGAGTGCGATCATACTAGCACTAAAGCACCGGATCCCATCAGAACTTCGAAGTTAAGCTTTCTTGGGCGAGAGTAGTACTAGGATGGGTGACCCCCTGGGAATTCCTCGTGTCCGGTACGCGGTGGGCATCGGAGAGATCCGACAACGGTGATTCCGAGATCGTTCGAGAGGTTTAGAGGCTCCATACGCCGTCCGCGACGTGCACAAAGGCGAGGGACGACGCAAACGAAACGAGTGCGATCATACCAGCACTAAAGCATCGGATCCCATCAGGACTCTGAATTTAAGCGTGCTTGGGCGGGAGTAGTACTAGGATGGTTGACCCCTTGGGAAGTCCTCGTGTTGCACTCCTTTTTGCGCCCCGAGCGACCGAAACCTCTCCCGTCGACCTCCGAGGCGATGGTTTTGGGCCTCGGAATTTGCCGTGACCGCTACGCTGTCAGTCTCGTGGGGCTCGGAGAGAGGTTTCCAGAATGGGGTCGCAATAGCGATTCCGAGTTCGTTCGAGAAAGTCGCGATGGTTTCGGCACGCGCTTGCCGTGTCCGGTATGCGGTGGGCATCGGAGAGATCCGACAACGGCGATTCCGAGATCGTTCGAGAGGTTTAGGGGCTCCATACGCCGTCCGCGACGTGCACAAAGGCGAGGAACGACGCAAACGAAACGAGTGCGATCATACTAGCACTAAAGCACCGGATCCCATCAGAACTTCGAAGTTAAGCTTTCTTGGGCGAGAGTAGTACTAGGATGGGTGACCCCCTGGGAAGTCCTCGTGTCCGGTACGCGGTGGGCATCGGAGAGATCCGACAATGGCGATTCCGAGATCGTTCGAGAGGTTTAGGGGCTCCATACGCCGTCCGCGACGTGCACAAAGGCGAGGAACGACGGAAACGAAAGTAGTGCGATCATACCAACACTAAAGCACCGGATCCCATCAGAACTTCGAAGTTAAGCGTGCTTTGGCGAGAGTAGTACTAGTATGGGTGACCCCTTGGGAAGTCCTCGTGTTGCACTCCTTTTTGCGCCCCGAGCGACCGAAACCTCTCCCGTCGACCTCCGAGGCGATGGTTTTGGGCCTCGGAATTTGCCGTGACCGCTACGCTGTCAGTCTCGTGGGGCTCGGAGAGAGGTTTCCGGAATGGGGTCGCAATAGCGATTCCGAGTTCGTCGACCTCCGAGGCGATGGTTTTGGGCCTCGGAATTTGCCGTGACCGCTACGCAGTCAGTCTCGTGGGGCTCGGAGAGAGGTTTCCGGAATGGGGTCGCAATAGCGATTCCGAGTTCGTTCGAGAAAGTCGCGATGGTTTCGGCGTGCGCTTGCCGTGTCCGGTACGCGGTGGGCATCGGAGAGATCCGACAACGGCGATTCCGAGATCGTTCGAGAGGTTTAGGGGCTCCATACGCCGTCCTTGACGTGCACAAAGGCGAGGGACGACGCAAATGAAATGAGTTCGATCATACAATCACTAAAGCATCGGATCCCATCAGAACTTCAAAGTTAATCGTGCTTGGGCGAGAGTAGTACTAGGATGGGTGACCCCCTGGGAAGTCCTCTTGTTGCACTTCTTTTTACGCCCCGAGCGACCGAAACCTCTCCCGTCGACCTCCGAGGCGATGGTTTTGGGGCTCGGAATTTGCCGTGACCGCTACGCAGTGGGCATCGGAGAGATCCGACAACGGCGATTCCGAGATCGTTCGAGAGGTTTAGGGGCTCCATACGCTGTCCGTGACGTGCACAAAGGCGAGGGACGACGCAAACGAAACGAGTGCGATCATACCATCACTAAAGCATCGTATCCCATCAGAACTCCAAAGTTAAGCGTGTTTGGGCGAGAGTAGTACTAGGATGGGTGACCCCCTGGGAAGTCCTCGTGTTGCACTCCTTTCTACGCCACGAGCGACCGAAACCTCTCCCGTCGACCTCCGAGGCGATGGTTTTGGGCCTCGGAATTTGCCGTGACCGCTACGCAGTCAGTCTCGTGGGGCTCGGAGAGAGGTTTCCGGAATGGGGTCGCAATAGCGATTCCGAGTTCGTTCGAGAAAGTCGCGATGGTTTCGGCGCGCTTGCCGTGTCCGGTACGCGGCGGGCATCGGAGAGATCCGACAACGGCGATTCCGAGATCGTTCGAGAGGTTTAGGGGCTCCATACGCCGTCCGCGACGTGCACAAAGGCGAGGGACGACGCAAACGAAACCAGTGCTATCATACCAGCACTAAAGCACCGGATCCCATCAGAACTCCGATGTTAAGCATGCTTGGGCGAGAGTAGTACTAGGATTGGTGACCCCCGGGGAAGTCCTCGTGTTGCACTCTTTTTTGCGCCCCGAGCGACCGAAACCTCTCCCGTCGACCTCCGAGGCGATGGTTTTGGGCCTCGGAATTTGCCGTGACCGCTACGCAGTCAGTCTCGTGGGGCTCGGAGAGAGGTTTCCGGAATGGGGTCGCAATAGCGATTCCGAGTTCGTCGACCTCCGAGGCGATGGTTTTGGGCCTCGGAATTTGCCATGACCGCTACGCAGTCAGTCTCGTGGGGCTCGGAGAGAGGTTTCCGGAATGGGGTCGCAATAGCGATTCCGAGTTCATTCGAGAAAGTCGCGATGGTTTCGGCGTGCGCTTGCCGTGTCCGGTACGCGGTGGGCATCGGAGAGATCCGACAACGGCGATTCCGAGATCGTTCGAGAGGTTTAGGGGCTCCATACGCCGTCCTTGACGTGCACAAAGGCGAGGGACGACGCAAATGAAATGAATGCGATCATACCATCACTAAAGCATCGGATCCCATCAGAACTCCAAAGTTAAGCGTGCTTGGGCGAGAGTAGTACTAGGATGGGTGACCCCCTGGGAAGTCCTCGTGTTGCACTTCTTTTTACGCCCCGAGCGACCGAAACCTCTCCCGTCGACCTCCGAGGCGATGGTTTTGGGGCTCGGAATTTGCCGTGACCGCTTCGCAGTGGGCATCGGAGAGATCCGACAACGGCGATTCCGAGATCGTTCGAGAGGTTTAGGGGCTCCATACGCCGTCCGTGACGTGCACAAAGGCGAGGGACGACGCAAACGAAACGAGTGCGATCATACCATCACTAAAGCATCGTATCCCATCAGAACTCCAAAGTTAAGCGTGCTTGGGCGAGAGTAGTAATAGGATGGGTGACCCCCTGGGAAGTTTTCGTGTTGCACTCTTTTTTGCGCCCCGAGCGACCGAAACCTCTCCCGTCGACCACCGAGGCGATGGTTTTGGGCATCGGAATTTGCCGTGACCGCTACGCAGTCAATCTCGTGGGGCCCGGTACGCGGTGGGCATCGGAGAGATCCGACAAAGGCGTGTTGCACTAAAGCATTGGATCCCATCAAAACACCGAAGTTAAGCGTGCTTGTGCGAGAGTAGTACTAGGATGGGTGACCCCTTGGAAAGTCCTCGTGTTGCACTCCTTTTTGCGCCCCGAGCGACCGAAACCTCTCCCGTCGACCTCCGAGGCGATGGTTTTGGGCCTCGGAATTTGTCGTGACCGCTACGCAGTCAGTCTCGTGGGGCTCGGAGAGACGTTTCCGGAATAGGGTCGCAATAGCGATTCCGAGTTCGTTCGAGAAAGTCACGATCGTTTCGGCGCGCGCTAGCCGTGTCCGGTACGCGGTGGGCATTGGAGAGATCCCACAAAGGCGATTCCGAGATCGTTCGAGAGGTTTAGGGGCACCATACGCCGTCCGCGACGTGCACAAAGGCGAGGGACGACGCAAACGAAACTAGTGCTCTCATACTAGCACTAAAGCACCGGATGCCATCAGAACTCCGAAGTTAAGCATGCCTGGGCGAGAGTAGTACTAGGATGGGTGACCCCTTGGGAAGTCCTCGTGTTGCACTCCTTTTTGCGCCCCGAGCGACCGAAACCTCTCCCGTCGACCTCCGAGGCGATGGTTTTGGGCCTCGGAATTTGCCGTGACCGCTACGCAGTCAGTCTCGTGGGGCTCGGAGAGAGGTTTCCGGAATGGGGTCGCAATAGCGATTCCGAGTTCGTTCGAGAAAGTCGCGATGGTTTCAGCGCGCGCTTGCCGTGTCCGGTACGCGGTGGGCATCGGAGAGATCCGACAACGGCGATTCCGAGATCGTTCGAGAGGTTTAGGGGCTCCATACGCCGTCCTTGACGTGCACAAAGGCGAGGGACGACGCAAATGAAATGAATGCGATCATACCATCACTAAAGCATCGGATCCCATCAGAACTCCAAAGTTAAGCGTCCTTGGGCGAGAGTAGTAATAGGATGGGTGACCCCCTGGGAAGTCCTCGTGGTGCACTTCTTTTTACGCCCCGAGCGACCGAAACCTCTCCCGTCGACCTCCGAGGCGATGGTTTTGGGGCTCGGAATTTGCCGTGACCGCTTCGCAGTGGGCATCGGAGAGATCCGACAACGGCGATTCCGAGATCGTTCGAGAGGTTTAGGGGCTCCATACGCCGTCCGTGACGTGCACAAAGGCGAGGGACGACGCAAACGAAACGAGTGCGATCATACCATCACTAAAGCATCGTATCCCATCAGAACTCCAAAGTTAAGCGTGCTTGGGCGAGAGTAGTAATAGGATGCGTGACCCCCTGGGAAGTTTTCGTGTTGCACTCTTTTTTGCGCCCCGAGCGACCGAAACCTCTCCCGTCGACCACCGAGGCGATGGTTTTGGGCATCGGAATTTGCCGTGACCGCTACGCAGTCAATCTCGTGGGGCCCGGTACGCGGTGGGCATCGGAGAGATCCGACAAAGGCGTGTTGCACTAAAGCATTGGATCCCATCAAAACACCGAAGTTAAGCGTGCTTGTGCGAGAGTAGTACTAGGATGGGTGACCCCTTGGAAAGTCCTCGTGTTGCACTCCTTTTTGCGCCCCGAGCGACCGAAACCTCTCCCGTCGACCTCCGAGGCGATGGTTTTGGGCCTCGGAATTTGTCGTGACCGCTACGCAGTCAGTCTCGTGGGGCTCGGAGAGACGTTTCCGGAATAGGGTCGCAATAGCGATTCCGAGTTCGTTCGAGAAAGTCACGATCGTTTCGGCGCGCGCTAGCCGTGTCCGGTACGCGGTGGGCATTGGAGAGATCCCACAAAGGCGATTCCGAGATCGTTCGAGAGGTTTAGGGGCACCATACGCCGTCCGCGACGTGCACAAAGGCGAGGGACGACGCAAACGAAACTAGTGCTCTCATACCAGCACTAAAGCACCGGATGCCATCAGAACTCCGAAGTTAAGCATGCCTGGGCGAGAGTAGTACTAGGATGGGTGACCCCTTGGGAAGTCCTCGTGTTGCACTCCTTTTTGCGCCCCGAGCGACCGAAACCTCTCCCGTCGACCTCCGAGGCGATGGTTTTGGGCCTCGGAATTTGCCGTGACTGCTACGCAGTCAGTCTCGTGGGGCTCGGAGAGAGGTTTCCGGAATGGGGTCGCAATAGCGATTCCGAGTTCGTTCGAGAAAGTCGCGATGGTTTCGGCGCGCGCTTGCCGTGTCCGGTACGCGGTGGGCATCGGAGAGATCCGACAACGGCGATTCCGAGATCGTTCGAGAGGTTTAGGGGCTCCATACGCCGTCCGCGACGTGCACAAAGGCGAGGTACGACGCATACGAAACCAGTGCGATCATACCAGTACTAAAGCACCGGATCCCATCAGAACTCTGAAGTTAAGCATACTTGGGCAAGAGTAGTACTAGGATGGGTGACCACCTGGGAAGTCATCGTGTTGCACTCCTTTTTGCGCCCCGAGCGGCCGAAACCTCTCCCGTCGACCTCCGAGGCGATGGTTTTGGGCCTCGGAATTTGCCGTGACCGCTACGCAGTCAGTCTCGTGGGGCTCTGGGATCGCAATAGCGATTCAGAGTTTGTTCGAGAAAGTCGCGATGGTTTCGGCGCGCGCTTGCCGTGTCCGGTACGCCGTGGGCATCGGAGAGATCCGACAACGGCGATTCCAAGATCGTTCAAGAGGTTTAGGGGCTCCATACGCCGTCCGCGACGTGCACAAAGGCGAGGGACGACGCAAACCAAACGAGTGAGAGCATACCAGCACTAAAGCATTGGATCCCATCAAAACATCGAAGTTAAGCGTGCTTGTGCGAGAGTAGTATTAGGATGGGTGACCCCAAGGGAAGTCCTCGTGTAGCACTCCATTTTGCGCCCCGAGCGATCGAAACCTCTCCCGTCGACCTCCGAGGCGATGGTTTTGGGCCTCGGAATTTGCCGTGACCGCTACGGAGAGGTTTAGGGGCTCCATACGCCGTCCACGACGTGCACAAAAGAGAGGGACGACGCAAACGAAACGAGTGCGATCATACCAGCACTAAAGCACCGGATCCCATCAGAACTCCGAAGTTAAGGGTGCTTGTGCGAGAGTAGTACTAGGATGGGTGACCCCCTGGAAAGTCCTCGTGTTGCACTCCTTTTTGCTAGTCATAAGTGCCCAGCAAGCCAATCACGTGAGTGATGGCACGTGTGACTTGATACAGAATCTTTTTGCTTATTATATTTTGGCGTATATCACTTTATAACTATTGCATAAATGCATATATATTGTGATGTCCTTGGATTTGTGTAATGGGAATCGGATCGTGATGAGATCACGATAATGAGATCGATTCACCTTTAAACACATATCCTAAATAATCCCGGTCATAGGTTACTCGAGAGGGACATCGTGATAACCGGATAGACTGGTGTGCTGTATACCCGTCCATATGATGGATGCAGCTGGTCTCATAGCTGCTCGTGTAGGGACACTAGGGATACAGTACAGGTGCTCATTGGAGAATGAGTTCACTGATTGATCCGCTTACGGAATGCTGGATGGTTGATGATGCCTTATTGTCAGACAACGATTCCGTAGTCCTAGTGGTGTATCTGGTTCTTAGACTTGAGACACCAAGGATGTCCTGTATGAGTGCTCCACTCTTTGATACCAGACTTATAGGTTTGGCTGTTCCCAGATCTAGTACAGCTGGTCATTGGGAGTGGTAGTCGACCTTACGAGGGCTATTGAGTGTCGATAGAGGATCATCCACTCTCGGTATCATGAGAGGAATATCCCATGTGTTCTTGCTCAGACAAATCCCTGGCCAAGGTCATTCGGGTTGAGAGAGAAAGAGTTCTCCGGGAGAATCCGATTAGAGCGAGACTCGAGTAGAAACCGTATGGGTCTGACAGCACCATGCTCGATATACGGTCTCTGGGATATTAGATGGATGAGGGACTATAGGTACATGGTAACTGAGGACAGACAGGTCCAATGGATTGGATTCCCCTGTATCGTCTGGGGACTACGGCGTAGTGGCCTAGTACTTCCGTAGTCGATGAGTCGAGTGAATTATTACAGAGATAATAATTCACTTAGTTAGAAGGAGTTCTGACAGGTATGACTCACGCCCAGCTCGATATTGGGCCTAGAGGGTCACACACATATGGTAGGCATTGCGATGAGTAGAGGTTCGGATATGAGATATCCGACGGAGCCCTTGTCTTATTGGATGCAGATCCAATACCCACTAGGGAAAGGACCCATTAGGGTTTTGACACGGGATCTCTATAAATAGGAGGGATTCACAGCCTCATAGGCTAGAGTCTTTGCTTGCCCTTCCTATTCTCCTCTCTCTCTCCACCTCAGAGTAGGCCTGGAGTTTTGAGGAGCGTCGTCGCAACCCTGCTGTGTGGATCACCGCTAGAGAGGAGGACGCTTGACCTCCTTCACCCTCTCCTAAGGATCTGCAAGGAAACAGGGATATACGATCTCCCTAGGTAACACAATCTCTATACGCAGTTTTGTGTTTTTGCGGATTTTGCGCACCAATCTTCGCACGACAATGAACATCTTTTTGGGAATCGGGGATTTTTTGTTTTCTTGTTCTTCCGCTGCGCATATGATGTCGCCCCCCCCCATGATTTCCCAACAGTGGTATCAGAGCCAGGTTGTTCGTGCGAATGATTGGTTTTGAACTGCGTGTGTTGTGTTTAGGAAGAATATTGACGTCAAAATCGTTGACGCAAAAGCGAGGAAGGGCAGCAACAGTTGCTGCCCTCGATCTGCATGCCTGCAGCCACCTGCAGCGGCAGCCGCAGCCAGGCAGCACAGCGCCGGCGCATGCGCCGGCGCTATGCCTGCAGCAGCCGGCCGGCGGTCTGCTTGCAGCAGGCTTGCTGCCGACGGGGCTGGCAACCCACGGGCAGAGGCGCCGCAGGGCAGCGGCGCCTGCCGCCGAAAGGAAGCGGCGCCTGCCGCCGCAGGGCAGCGACGCGCGACGCCTGCCGCCGCTACTCCCGCGGGCGAAACCCCCCCCACAGGGGCGGCCGCCTAGCAGGACAGCACCGCCTGCGGAGGCAGCGGCGCCCGAAGGGGGCGCCCACCCGCAGCGGCGTCGCCGCCAGCGGGCGTGCCGCCTGCAGGCGAGGGCAGTGCCCTCGCCCCGCCGCACAGGCTCCGCCGGCAGGGTGGCGGCGACGGAAGCAGCAGAGGGAATTAGGGTTTTGGGCAAAAAGACAGTTTTGCCCCTGTGAATTTGAGAAATTCCAGTTTCTATCTTTTGTCCAAATTACGAAAATACCCTTAGGAATTGAGAAATTCCCTACATGTCCCTGATTTCAGAAAATATTAATTAATTAAAAGGTTTAGTTGATTATTATTTTTATTATTATCTAGTAGTCCTACATGATGATGATTATTTATACATGTGATGTATGATGTGTGGACGGATGATCATGGACCGTGTGATGTGTGTACTTGTGATTATTATTATTGAGGTCTGCGAACCTCCATTATATTTCTCGTTTATTGTCGGGTCTGCGTGCCTATGATTAAGTTGTAATCACATGAGGAGGCGCAGCGGGAGCGTGGAAGCCATAGCGGGACCCACGAGACGGACGATCGTGATGCATGGAGATGCATCAAGATGTCGACGGAACCGACGAGGACGAGATGGACGATCACAAGGCATGGAGATGCACCGTTGCACACATAGATCTTGATGTGAGTGATTAGGCCTACTGGCTCGGGCCTAATCATATTAGGTTGTGGTCCATGATCATCTGGTGTGATTGCTTATACACATACTAGATATGTATATATATTTGCATGCGATGTAGATATATATTAAATATGTATATGTGTGACATGTCATATTAGGAGACCAAATCATAGAAACATCTCTCGATAATATTAAGTCGGTAAACGTGAGGCAATTAGATTGACCCACGTGGCCTTCCATCGTTATGAGTAGGAACCGAATCCCGGTGTAGGTTGAGTTGGTCGAGTCCCTCGAGACTCACCTATATCGCGATTCGCTATCTTGCTTACGACATAGAGATGTCACCGGTGACCTGAGGGCATGATATGCTTGGTCGAGTCCCTCGAGGGTATATCATCAAATCAGACTCATCTTGTAACGAAGGTGTTGACTTAACCGAGCATCATGGTTGGTCGAGTCCCTCGAGGCCATGGTGATTCGGAGGCCGAACAGGACGGGAATCACAAGGAGTTGTGATCGGCAAGAGTTGTCTACCTTTTAGGCTTAGTGTGATTGGTCGAGTCCCTCGAGGTTACACTAAGACGCTGATTGGATCCTGATCCCCACTAGAAGTCTGCCGGAGACTTCCGTTTCACGTGCTGAGGGTGTCGCGTGACTCGTTAGTAAAATAGTGGGAGCATATTAAGATAGAAGTCCATATCTTGATAGTTTATTTCTTGCAAAATCTGCATGTTATTCATTTTTGCTACATCTTTATTTTCAGAAAATGTCGCTTTTAAATCCCTTACGTGGCATACTTGATGTCAACCGCCTCACTGGTCCAAATTATACGGATTGGCTCCGTAACTTGAGAATTGTTCTCACAGCGGAGAAAATCGTGTACGTCCTTGATACAGTGATGCCTACGCCCGAAGAAGGGGTAAGCGAGGATGAGATCGCTCGCTACGTGAAGTACATTGATGACTCCACTCTTGCTCAGTGCTATATGTTGGGCTCTATGACTCCAGAGTTACAGAGACAACATGAAAAGATGGATGCCAGATCCATTCTCCTACATGTCCGTAAATTGTTTGAGGAACAGGGAAGGACTCAACGATATGAGATATCCAAGAGCCTTTTCCGCGCTAGGATGACTGAGGGGACACCGGTTCAGAACCATGTCCTAAAGATGATTGAGTGGATAGAGAAACTCACAGGTCTAGGAATGGTCCTAGAGGATAACTTGTGTGTGGACATTGTGCTTCAGTCCCTACCAGATTCCTTTTCACAGTTCATAATGAACTTTAATATGAACAAGCTTGAGGTGACTCTCCCAGAGCTCCTCAATATGTTGAGGGAGGCAGAGAGTACTATTAAGAAAGAGAAGCCAGTTCTCTACACTGGTGAGACCAGAAAGAAAAGGAAAGCAGAAAGGTCCCTTAAGAAGGGAAAGGGCAAGGGCAAACAAGGTAAAGCAAAGGTTGCTAAGAAAGACCCAACAAAGGACAAAGGCCAGTGCTTCCACTGTGGTAAAGATGGGCACTGGAAGAGAAACTGCAAAGAGTACCTTGCAGAAAGGGCGAAACAAAAGCTTGATGAAGCTTCAGGTACATTCATGATCAGTCTCCATTTGTCAGACTCTTATGATAACACATGGGTATTAGATACCGGTAGTGCTTATCATATATGCAATTCGTTGCAGGTTCTGGCAAGGCCTAGGAGACTAGAGAGAGGCGAGATGGACCTCAAGATGGGTAATGGAGCAAAAGTTGCTGTATTAGCTGTTGGCGAGGTCGCCCTACATCTGCCTAGTGGAGCTTTTATTGCATTAGATGCATGTTATTTTGTTCCTTCTATTATCAAAAACATTATCTCCATTTCATGTTTAACAGTTAGTGGATATAAATTTGTTTTTGAGAACAATGGTTGTTCGATATTATTAGATGATAAGATCATCACGAAAGGAACATTGCATAATGGTTTATTTATGTTAGACACCACTCCACATATCATGAATATAAATGTGTCCAAAAGGAAACGAGATGAGTTGAACAGTGCATACCTGTGGCATTGTAGGCTAGGTCACATCCATGAAAGAAGGATTCAAAAGTTGCTAAATGATGGATATCTAGATCCATTCGACTATGTGTCATATGCAACTTGTGAGCCTTGCATTCGTGGAAAACTGACCAACTCTCCATTTAGTGGAACTGGAGAGAGAGCCACTGAGTTGTTGGAACTCATACATAGTGATGTATGTGGACCCATGTCAACTCATGCCATTGGAGGTTACTCCTACTTCATTACATTTACTGATGATTTCTCAAGGTATGGATATGTGTACTTAATGAAGTACAAGTCCGAGGCCTTTGAGAAATTCAGAGAGTATAAGAATGAGGTGGAGAACCAGACTGGAAAGAGTATCAAAACTCTTCGATCAGATCGAGGAGGTGAGTACTTAAGTACAGAGTTTACTCACTTCCTCAAGGACCATGGGATATTATCCCAATGGACACCTCCTTATACACCTCAGCTCAATGGTGTCTCTGAAAGGAGAAATCGTACATTATTAGATATGGTACGGTCCATGATGAGTTTCGCTGACCTACCCATCTCATTCTGGGGATATGCCCTAGAAACCGCAGCTTACCTTCTGAACAGAGTTCCAACTAAGTCGGTGGTGTCTACACCATATGAGATATGGAAAGGGAAGAAGCCTGATCTTAAAGTAGTTAAGATTTGAGGCTGCTCTGCCCATGTTAAAAGACACAACCCCGATAAGTTAGAATCAAGGACAGGGCGATGTAAATTTGTGGGATACCCCAAGGAAACTTGTGGGTATTACTTCTATCATCTTGAGGACCAAAAGGTCTTTGTAGCTAAGAGAGCAGTGTTCCTTGAGAAGGAACACATTCTTGACGGAGACAGTGGGAGAATGATAGAATTGAGCGAGGTTGGAGAACCAAGCTCAAGCACCACTCTACAGCCCGAGTCTGTTCAGGTATCTAATACACAAGTTTCAACTTTACGCAGGTCTGATAGAGTATCCCATCCTCCTGAGAGATATGTGGGACATATTAGAGCAGAGGATGTAGAGGATATTGATCCTCAGACCTACGAGGAGGCTATTATGAGTATAGACTCCGGGAAGTGGAAAGAAGCCATGAATTCTGAGATGGATTCTATGTACTCCAATAAGGTTTGGAACCTAGTTGATGCACCCGAAGGTATTGTACCCATCGGTTGCAAGTGGATCTTTAAGAAAAAGATCGGAGTAGATGGAAAGGTAGAGACCTATAAAGCAAGGCTAGTGGCTAAGGGGTATCGTCAAAGGCAAGGTGTTGACTACGACGAAACTTTCTCACCCGTAGCAATGCTAAAATCCATCAGAATTCTATTGGCTATTGCAGCACACTATGATTATGAGATCTGGCAGATGGATGTGAAAACCGCATTCCTCAACGGGAACCTGGAGGAGGAGGTGTATATGATGCAACCTGAGGGATTCGTGTCCAAGAACTGCCCAGATAAGGTGTGTAGGTTGCTTAGATCCATTTATGGACTAAAGCAAGCTTCCCGAAGTTGGAACATAAGATTTGATGAGGCAATCAGATCTTATGACTTCGTTAAGAACGAAGATGAGCCTTGTGTATACAGAAAGGTAAGTGGGAGCGCTATTAGCTTTTTGGTGTTATATGTGGATGACATCCTCATCATTGGGAATGACATAGGAATGCTATCCACAATAAAGGCTTGGTTATCTAGACACTTCTCCATGAAGGACTTAGGAGAAGCATCTTATATCTTGGGGATTAGAATCTATAGAGATAGATCCAAAAGGATGCTTGGCTTGTCCCAGTCCAGGTACATAGAAACTATTGTCAAAAGGTTTGGCATGGAAAATTCCAAAAGAGGTCTCATACCGATGAGACATGGGATATCGCTTTCTACGAGTATGTCCCCAAAGACTCCAGAAGAAAGGGCGAACATGGATATGATACCTTATGCCTCAGCAATAGGGTCTATCATGTATGCCATGCTATGTACTGGGCCTGATATAGCGCATGCTCTGAGTGTCACGAGCAGGTATCAGGCGGATCCAGGCTTGGAGCACTGGAAAGCAGTAAAGTGTATCCTTAAGTACTTGAGAAGGACTAAGGATCTTTTACTAGTATATGGAGGTAATAGCCTTAAGGTTGAAGGCTACACTGACTCAAGTTTTCAGTCTGATGTCGATGATAGCAAGTCGAATTCAGGGTATGTGTACACCTTGAATGGAGGAGCAGTGTGCTGGAAGAGTTCCAAGCAAAATACCACTGCTGACTCGACCACAGAGGCGGAGTACATTGCTGCATCAGATGCAGCAAAGGAGGGAGTCTGGTTGAAGAAGTTCATCACAGATTTGGGAGTCGTGCCGGATAGTGAGGAGCCGATTTCCCTATATTGCGACAACAACGAGGCAATTGCTCAAGCGAAGGAACCTAGGTCTCATCAGAAATCTAAGCATGTTCTGAGGAGGTTCCACCTTACCAGAGAGATCGTGACCCGAGGAGATGTAGCAGTGGAAAGAGTTCCATCCGAAGATAACATTGCAGATCCACTAACAAAGCCATTGTCTCAGATTGTCTTTGAGCGTCACAGGGGTCTGATGGGGATCAGACACATAGGTGATTGGCTTTAGGTCAAGTGGGAGATTGCTAGTCATAAGTGCCCAGCAAGCCAATCACGTGAGTGATGGCACGTGTGACTTGATACAGAATCTTTTTGCTTATTATATTTTGGCGTATATCACTTTATAACTATTGCATAAATGCATATATATTGTGATGTCCTTGGATTTGTGTAATGGGAATCGGATCGTGATGAGATCACGATAATGAGATCGATTCACCTTTAAACACATATCCTAAATAATCCCGGTCATAGGTTACTCGAGAGGGACATCGTGATAACCGGATAGACTGGTGTGCTGTATACCCGTCCATATGATGGATGCAGCTGGTCTCATAGCTGCTCGTGTAGGGACACTAGGGATACAGTACAGGTGCTCATTGGAGAATGAGTTCACTGATTGATCCGCTTACGGAATGCTGGATGGTTGATGATGCCTTATTGTCAGACAACGATTCCGTAGTCCTAGTGGTGTATCTGGTTCTTAGACTTGAGACACCAAGGATGTCCTGTATGAGTGCTCCACTCTTTGATACCAGACTTATAGGTTTGGCTGTTCCCAGATCTAGTACAGCTGGTCATTGGGAGTGGTAGTCGACCTTACGAGGGCTATTGAGTGTCGATAGAGGATCATCCACTCTCGGTATCATGAGAGGAATATCCCATGTGTTCTTGCTCAGACAAATCCCTGGCCAAGGTCATTCGGGTTGAGAGAGAAAGAGTTCTCCGGGAGAATCCGATTAGAGCGAGACTCGAGTAGAAACCGTATGGGTCTGACAGCACCATGCTCGATATACGGTCTCTGGGATATTAGATGGATGAGGGACTATAGGTACATGGTAACTGAGGACAGACAGGTCCAATGGATTGGATTCCCCTGTATCGTCTGGGGACTACGGCGTAGTGGCCTAGTACTTCCGTAGTCGATGAGTCGAGTGAATTATTACAGAGATAATAATTCACTTAGTTAGAAGGAGTTCTGACAGGTATGACTCACGGCCAGCTCGATATTGGGCCTAGAGGGTCACACACATATGGTAGGCATTGCGATGAGTAGAGGTTCGGATATGAGATATCCGACGGAGCCCTTGTCTTATTGGATGCAGATCCAATACCCACTAGGGAAAGGACCCATTAGGGTTTTGACACGGGATCTCTATAAATAGGAGGGATTCACAGCCTCATAGGCTAGAGTCTTTGCTTGCCCTTCCTATTCTCCTCTCTCTCTCCATCTCAGAGTAGGCCTGGAGTTTTGAGGAGCGTCGTCGCAACCCTGCTGTGTGGATCACCGCTAGAGAGGAGGACGCTTGACCTCCTTCACCCTCTCCTAAGGATCTGCAAGGAAACAGGGATATACGATCTCCCTAGGTAACACAATCTCTATACGCAGTTTTGTGTTTTTGCGGATTTTGCGCATCAATCTTCGCACGACAATGAACATCTTTTTGGGAATCGGGGATTTTTTTGTTTTCTTGTTCTTCCGCTGCGCATATGATGTCGCCCCCCCCCATGATTTCCCAACACTTTTTGCGCCCCGAGCGACCGAAACCTCTCCCGTCGACCTCCGAGGCGATGGTTTTGGGCCTCGGAATTTGTCGTGACCGCTACGCAGTCAGTCTCGTGGGGCTCGGAGAGAGGTTTCCGGAATAGGGTCGCAATAGCGATTCCGAGTTCGTTCGAGAAAGTCACGATCGTTTCGGCGCGCGCTAGCCGTGTCCGGTACGCGGTGGGCATTGGAGAGATCCGACAACGGCGATTCCGAGATCGTTCGAGAGGTTTAGGGGCTCCATACGCCGTCCGCGACGTGCACAAAGGCGAGGGACGACGCAAACAAAACTAGTGCTATCATACCAGCACTAAAGCACCGGATCCCATCAAAACTTCGAAGTTAACATGCTTGGGCGAGAGTAGTACTAGGATGGGTGACCCCCTGGGAAGTCCTCGTGTTGCACACCTTTTTGCGCCCCGAGCGACCGAAACCTCTCCCGTCGACCTCCGAGGCGATGGTTTTGGGCCTCGGAATTTGCCATGACCGCTACGCAGTCAGTCTCGTGGGGCTCGGAGAGAGGTTTCCGAAATGGGGTCGCAATAGCGATTCCGAGTTCGTTCGAGAAAGTCGCTATGGTTTCGGCGCGCACTTGCCGTGTCCGGTACGCGGTGGGCATCGGAGAGATCCGACAACGGTGATTCCGAGATCGTTCGAGAGGTTTAGGGGCTCCATACGCCGTCCGCGACGTGCACAAAGGCGAGGGACGACGCAAACGAAATGAGTTCCATCATACCAGCACTAAAGCAACGGATCCCATCAGAACTATGAAGTTAAGCATGTTTGGGCGAGAGTAGTACTAGGATGGGTGACCCCCTGGGAAGTCCTCGTGTTGCACTCCTTTTTGCGCCCCGAGCGACCGAAACCTCTCCCGTCGACCTCCGAGGCGATGGTTTTGGGCCTCGGTATTTGCCGTGACCGCTTCGCAGTCAGTCTCGTGGGGCTCGGAGAGAGGTTTCAGGAATGGGGTCGCAATAGTGATTCCGAGTTCGTTCGAGAAAGTCGCGATGGTTTCGGCGCGCGCTTGCCGTGTCTGGTACGCAGTGGGCATCGGAGAGATCCGACAACGGCGATTCCGAGATCGTTCGAGAGGTTTAGGGGCTCCATACGCCGTCCGCGACGTGCACAAAGGCGAGGGACAACGCAAACCAAACGAGTGCCATCATACCAGCACTAAAGCAATGGATCCCATCAGAACTCCGAAGTTAAGCTTGCTTGGGCAAGAGTAGTACTAGGTTGGGTGACCCCCTGGGAAGTCCTCGTGTTGCACTCCTTTTTGCGCCCCGAGCGACAGAAACCTCTCCCGTCGACCTCCGAGGCGATGGTTTTGGGCCTCGGAATTTGCCGTGACCGCTATGCAGTCAGTCTCGTGGGGCTCGGAGAGAGGTTTCCGGAATGGGGTCGCAATAGCGATTCCGAGTTTGTTCGAGAAAGTCGCGATGGTTTCGGTACGCGGTGGGCATCGGAGAGATCCGACAACGGCGATTCCGAGATCGTTCGAGAGGTTTAGGGGATCCATACGCCGTCCGCGACGTGCACAAAGGCGAGGGACGATGCAAACAAAACGAGTGCGATCATACCAGCACCAAAGCACCGGATCCCATCAAAACTTCAAAGTTAAGCATGCTTGGGCGAGAGTAGTACTAGGATGGGTGACCACCTGGGAAGTCATCGTGTTGCACTCGTTTTTGCGCCCTGAGCGACCGAAACCTCTCCCGTCGACCTCCGAGGCGATGGTTTTGGGCCTCGGAATTTGCCGTGACCGCTACGCAGTCAGTCTCGTGGGGCTCTAGGATCGCAATAGCGATTCCGAGTTTGTTCGAGAAAGTCGCGATGGTTTCGGCGCGCGCTTGCCGTGTCCGGTACGCGGTGGGCATCGGAGAGATCCGACAACGGCGATTCCAAGATCGTTCGAGAGGTTTAGGGGCTCCATACGCCGTCCGCCACGTGCATAAAGGGGAGGGACGACGCAAACGAAACTAGTGTGAGCATACCAGCACTAAAGCATTGGATCCCATCAAAACACCGAAGTTAAGCGTGCTTGTGCGAGAGTAGTATTAGGATGGGTGACCCCTTGGAAAGTCCTCGTGTTGCACTCCTTTTTGCGCCCCGAGCGACCGAAACCTCTCCCGTCGACCTCCGAGGCGATGGTTTTGGGCCTCGGAATTTGTCGTGACCGCTACGCAGTCAGTCTCGTGGGGCTCGGAGAGACGTTTCCGGAATAGGGTCGCAATAGCGATTCCGAGTTCGTTCGAGAAAGTCACGATCGTTTCGGCGCGCGCTAGCCGTGTCCGGTACGCGGTGGGCATTGGAGAGATCCCACAAAGGCGATTCCGAGATCGTTTGAGAGGTTTAGGGGCACCATACGCCGTCCGCGACGTGCACAAAGGCGAGGGACGACGCAAACGAAACTAGTGCTCTCATACCAGCACTAAAGCACCGGATGCCATCAGAACTCCGAAGTTAAGCATGCCTGGGCGAGAGTAGTACTAGGATGGGTGACCCCTTGGGAAGTCCTCGTGTTGCACTCCTTTTTGCGCCCCGAGCGACCGAAACCTCTCCCGTCGACCTCCGAGGCGATGGTTTTGGGCCTCGGAATTTGCCGTGACCGCTACGCAGTCAGTCTCGTGGGGCTCGGAGAGAGGTTTCCGGAATGGGGTCGCAATAGCGATTCCGAGTTCGTTCGAGAAAGTCGCGATGGTTTCAGCGCGCGCTTGCCGTGTCCGGTACGCGGTGGGCATCGGAGAGATCCGACAACGGCGATTCCGAGATCGTTCGAGAGGTTTAGGGGCTCCATACGCCGTCCGCGACGTGCACAAAGGCGAGGGACGACGCAAACGAAACGAGTGCCATCATACCATCACTAAAGCAACAGATCCCATCAGAACTTCGAAGTTAAGCATGCTTTGGCAAGAGTAGTACTAGGATGGGTGACCCCCTGGGAAGTCCTCGTGTTGCACTCCTTTTTGCGCCCCGAGCGACCGAAACCTCTCCCGTCGACCTCCGAGGCGATGGTTTTGGGCCTCGGAATTTGCCGTGACCGCTACGTA
Source organism: Musa acuminata AAA Group (assembly GCF_036884655.1). Taxonomy (NCBI): domain Eukaryota; kingdom Viridiplantae; phylum Streptophyta; class Magnoliopsida; order Zingiberales; family Musaceae; genus Musa; species Musa acuminata. Next base: position 32,052,692 of record NC_088334.1, on the reverse strand, counting down.
GTCAGTCTCGTGGGGCTCGGAGAGAGGGGCTCCATACGCCGTCCGCGACGTGCACAAAGGCGAGGGACGACGCAAAAGCAACGATTGCCATCATACCAGCACTAAAGCAACGGATCCTATCAGAACTCCGAAGTTAAGCATGCTTGGGCGAGAGTAGTACTAGGATGGGTGACCCCTTGGGAAGGCCTCGTGTTGCACACCTTTTTGCGCCCCGAGCGACCGAAACCTCTCCCGTCGACCTCCGAGGCGATGGTTTTGGGCCTCGGAATTTGCCGTGACCGCTACGCAGTCAGTCTCGTGGGGCTCGGAGAGAGGTTTCCGGAATGGGGTCGCAATAGCGATTCCGAGTTCGTTCGAGAAAGTCGCGATGGTTTCGGCGCGCTTGCCGTGTCCGGTACGCGGTGGACATCGGAGAGATCCGACAACGGCGATTCCGAGATCGTTCGAGAGGTTTAGGGGATCCATACGCCGTCCGCGACGTGCACAAAGGCGAGGGACGACGCATACGAAACGAGTGCGATCATACTAGCACTAAAGCACCGGATCCCATCAGAACTCCGAAGTTAAGCTTTCTTGGGCGAGAGTAGTACTAGGATGGGTGACCCCCTGGTAAGTCCTCGTGTCCGGTACGCGGTGGGCATCGGAGAGATCCGACAACGGTGATTCCGAGATCGTTCGAGAGGTTTAGGGGCTCCATACGCCGTCCGCGACGTGCACAAAGGCGAGGGACGACGCAAACGAAACGAGTGCGATCATACCAGCACTAAAGCACCGGATCCCATCAGGACTCTGAATTTAAGCGTGCTTGGGCGGGAGTAGTACTAGGATGGGTGACCCCTTGGGAAGTCTGTTGAATCTCGGATTTTGATGATGAAGTCAATTGTCATTTGTTGTCTAATCTATGTGTTGAGATAAGTGTGCAGGATTAACTACGATGAAAGATAGACAAGCAGCAGGAGTTGCGCCGGAGTCAAGTTCATGATCACGTTGGGAGTTCGAGAGTTCGACGGAAGTACGGACGGTCGTCGGAGGTTCTGCGGGAACAGATCCGAGAAGTCCAGAAGCTTGCCAAGCGAAGCTCGTCGGAACTCGCCAAGTGGATCGTCGCAAAGTCCAGGAGTTTGCCGGAAGTCCGCAGAAGCATCACCGAGGGTTCATCGGATGATCGACGGAAGTTCGCCGGAAACTCGCCGGAAAAAGCAATTGACGTACCGAAGCAAAGCTGCAGAAATTGTCTTAGATTTAATCGTAGTTAGCACGGTGATTAAGTTAGAAATGGGAGGTGATCCCATTAGCTTAATCCTGGGGCAATTGGGCCCCTGAAGAACTCAAGTTGGGTCGAATGGTTAAACCCATTCGAACCCAAGAAGCTGTGGGAGGTGCAACCGCCCAGGCAGGGAGGTGCCACCGCCCAGGCTAAGTCTCCCAGCGAGACTGGGAGGTGCAACCGCTCCAGCCAGGCGGTGCAACCGCCCAGGGCTCAGTCTCCAAGCGAGACTGGGCGGTGCAACCTCCTCTGTCAAGCGGTAGCACCGCCTGAGCTCAAGTTTCGAGCTCTGCCTGGTGATGCAATCACCGAGCTCAGTCTTCGAGCTCTGGAAGAGAAGTACGACCTCTCTGGCCAGGAGATGCACAGCCTAAGCTCAGTCTTCGAGCTCTGGCAGAGAGGTGCAACCACCTCTGGCAGAAAGGGGCGATCACCTCTGGCAGAGAAGAGAAACTTCTCTGGTCAGGAGATGCACCGCCTGAGCTCGGTCTTCGAGCTCTGGCAGGAAGGTGCAACCACCCCTGACAGAGAAGGTGCAACCGTCTGAGCTCAGTCTTCGAGCTCTGCCAGGCGGTGCCACCTCTCCAGTCAAGAGGTGCAACCGCCTGATCCCGGAATTTCGGGATTTGATCGTTTTGAGCTCGAAATTTGAATTGGGTTGGGGCCTATAAATACCCCACCCATTCAGCACTGAAAAGAAACATACCCACACCGAAATCTTGATCTTTTCTGTGATTCTAAGAGCTCAAAAGTGTTGTAAAGCCTTTAAGTCTCCTCCTTCTGTTCTTCAAGTTTTCAGTTGTAAAGTGAGGAGAGAAAGGTCTGTAAAGGTTGTCTCCTGAGCCTGTTAAAAGGAGAGAAACTGTATAAGGGCAGTTTGGCCTTCGCCCATTGAAGGAAGGCCCCTAGTTGACGTCGGCAACCTCGTCGGTGGAGGAAGCCAAAAGTGGAGTAGGTCAAGGCTGACCGAACCACTCTAAATCTCTGGTTTGCGTTTATTTTTGAGCACTTTATCATTACTGCAAACCTCCTCCATTACTACTGCTCTCTGCGCTTTCACGAACAAGTTCTAAGTGCTGTTCTTCCGAATCTGCATTTAGACGTAAATTCGTATTTTCGTACATTACAGTTTACGTTTACGTTTGATTCTGCAGAACTGTCTTCGGTGCTTTTACGAAAGAGTTTCTTTGCAGTTTACACTTACATTTTGATCCTATTGATAACTGCAAACTGTCCTCTACAATTTTACGAACGAGTTTCAACATTTAGACGTAAAACTGCATTTAGACGTAAATCGGCTTTCCTCTCACAATCATCAGTTCTCAGTTCACGTTTACGTCTTGATTTCAACTGCATACTGCTTTCTGCGAGTATACAAACGAGTTTCAAAGTTTAGACGTAAATCTGCGTCTAGACGTAAAACAGCGTTTAGACGTAAATCTGAGTTTAGACGTAAAACTGCGTTTAGACGTAAATCTGAGTTTAGACGTAAACTGCGCTTAGACGTAAAACTGCGCTTAGACGCAAACTGTGTTTAGACGCAAACTGCGCTTAGACGCAAACTGTGTTTAGACGCAAACTGCGCTTAGACGCAATCTGCGCTTAGACGCAAACTGCACTTAGATACAAACTGAGAATTAGCTTTTGCATCATAATAGTTTTTTTTATTGAACGAACGCAGCTTTTGGTTTTTAATCGCTGTAAGATTTCCGCTGCACTAATTCACCCCCCCCCTCTTAGTGCTCTCGATCCTAACAATTGGTATCAGAGCCCGGTTAACTCTCAAAAGGATTAAAACCCAAGAGAGATGGCTTACGCCGGAAACCAAGAGGGCCATTCTATTATACGTCCACCCATGTTTAATGGGACGGACTACACCTACTGGAAAACCCGAATGAGGATCTTTCTTATTTCTATGGATTTTGAATTATGGAATCTTGTCGAGAATGGTTTTTCAAAGTCTTCTCTTCCAATGATCGATTGGAATGATTTGGAGAAGAAGGCTTTCGCTCTAAATGCAAAGGCTATGAATGCCTTATTTTGTGCACTCGATAAAAACGAGTTTAACCGTGTTTCAACTTGTGAAACTGCATTTGATATTTGGCACACACTCGAAGTGACCCATGAGGGCACAAGTAGAGTAAAAGAGTCAAAAATCAATTTGCTGTTACACTCTTTCGAACTCTTTCGGATGAAACCGAGTGAAACCATTGGCGACATGTTTACCCGTTTCACGGATGTCGTCAACGGTCTAAAAGGACTCGGAAAGAGCTTTTCGGATTTTGAGCTTGTTAATAAGATACTAAGATCCCTTCCTAAGAGTTGGGATCCTAAAGTCACCGCTATTCAAGAGGCAAAAGATCTGCGAAATTTCCCTCTTGAAGAACTAATCGGGTCACTAATGACCTATGAAATGACTTGTAAAGCTCATGAAGAGCAAGAAGACATCCTTCCAAAGAACAGGAAGGATATGGCACTCAAAACGTCAGAATGCCACTTGAGAGAAAACTCAAGTGATGAGGACTGTGATGATGACTTGGCACTTCTAACAAGAAAGTTTAAAAAGTTCTTTAAAAGAAACAAGTTTAAGAATGATGCAAAAAATAAACTTGAACCCAAAAAGGACCAAGTGATCTGCTATGAATGCAAAAAGCCGGGACACTACAAAAGTGATTGTCCCCAAGTCAAGAAAAGAACAACAAAGAAGAAGGCGCTCCAAGCAACATGGGATGATTCGAGCGCATCTGAGGAAGAGGAGTCCAACACCGAGCAAGTTGCTCATTACGCCTTAATGGCCATCGAAGACGAGGTAACAAATTCAATAGATGCTGATTTATCTTTCGATGAATTATTAAATGCTTTCAATGACTTATTTGACGAATGCAAGAGTATAAGTAGAAAATATAAATTGCTGAAAAAGATGCATGATAGTCTTACTTGTGAGTTTGATAAGTTAAAAGTCGAACATCATGATAGTTTAAATTCATGTATCAAATGTCATGATTTAGAAACTATGCAAAAAGAAAACCTGCTACTCAAGGACACCTTGAAGAAATTTGAGGTTGGTAGCAAGTCATTAAACATGATCTTTGCAAACGAGGGTCACATTCCAAAAAGGAGCGGGATTGGATTTGTGAGAAATCCTCACCAAAATCCAACCACCTTCATAAAAGGCTCCATCTTACATGTTCAACACCAAACCAAGTGCAACTTTTGTTGCAAATCTGGACACAAGACACATTGTTGTCCATTCAAGAAAATAAGTCCAAACAAATTAATTTGGGTTCCTAAAGGAACCATGATAAACTCTATGCAACATGATAGAAAATGTAGATCTATTTATGAGGCACCCAAAAGCAAATGGGTACCTAAACATCATCCTTTCTTGTAGAAAACTAAACAATCGCAAGCTAGGAGCAAGAAATGGTACCTTGATAGTGGATGCTCAAGGCATATGACCGGAGATCCATCTCAATTCTCTAAGCTCACTAGCATAGACGAAGGATATGTCACCTTCGGAGACAACAACAAGGGTAAAATCATTGGCAAAGGAACCATAGGTAACAAATCCAACCTCTCTATTGAAGATGTTTTACTAGTTGATGGTTTAAAACATAACCTCTTGAGCATTAGTCAATTATGTGATAAAGGATATATTATAAGATTTGAATCTAATGCTTGCATCATTGAAAAACCACACAAAAATATATCTATGATTGCATTAAAACAAAACAACGTATACACTATTGACATCAATGACTTATGTGATGAAATGTGCCTTGCCGTTATGAATGAGGATGCTTGGCTATGGCATAGAAGATTAGGTCATGCTAGCATGAAACTAATCACTCAAGTATCATCTAGAGAACTTGTAAGAGGAATTCCTCATATCAAGTTCATCAAAGATAATGTATGTGATGCTTGCCAATTAGGTAAGCAAATTAAGGGTAGCTTCAAAGCTAAGAATCAAATAAGCACCTCTAGGCCCTTACAATTGATCCATATGGACTTGTTCGGACCAATCTCTACATCGAGTCTAGGAGGTAGCAAATACGCCTTTGTCATTATTGATGACTATAGCAGATATACATGGACCTACTTCTTAAAACAGAAAAATGAATGCTTTAGATATTTTACCAAGTTTTGTAAACTTGTTCAAAATGAAAAGGGATCTATGATTTCGTCAATTAGAAGTGATCATGGTGGAGAATTTCAAAACCATGACTTCCAAGAATTCTGTGAACTCAACGGATATAACCATAATTTCTCTACTCCAAGAAATCCTCAACAAAATGGGGTAGTAGAAAGAAAAAATCGAAATTTACAAGAAATGGCAAGAACAATGTTGAATGAACATAGCCTACCCAAATATTTTTGGGCCGAAGCTGTAAACACTTTATGCTATATTTTAAATAGAGTCCTAGTAAGACCCTTACTCACCAAAACTCCTTATGAGTTATGGAATAACAAAAAACCCAATGTCTCATATTTCAAAGTCTTTGGGTGTAAGTGTTTTATCTTGAATGAAAAGGATAACTTAGGAGAATTCGATGCTAAATCTGATGAAGGAATCTTTCTTGGTTATTCTTCGGTTTCTAAAGCTTTTCGCATCTTCAATAAAAGAACCTTAATTATTGAAGAATCCATCCATGTTGTTTTCAATGAGATTTCAGAAATTAAGAAAAATGATCTTGATGATGATTTTGATTCCTTGAATTTAAACGAAACCCCGTCTCCAACTAGCAACTTGGATGCATCCACTTCCGAAACATCCTTACCCAAGGATTGGAAGTATATAGATGCTCATCCTAAGGAGCTAATCCTAGGAGACACATCAAAGGGGGTTCAAACACGATCTTCTTTTAAAAACTTTTGTGCCAACGCCGCCTTTCTCTCCCAAATTGAACCCAAATGTGTTGATGAAGCCATGAAAGATGATTCATGGATTATCGCAATGCAAGATGAATTAAATCAATTTGAGAGAAATGAGGTGTGGACGCTTGTTCCTAGGCCAAATGACCATTTAGTTATTGGTACTAAATGGGTCTTTAGAAACAAGCAAGATGAAAATGGTATCGTGGTTAGAAACAAGGCTAGATTAGTGGCCAAAGGTTTCAACCAAGAAGAAGGTATCGATTACGAAGAAACCTTCGCACCTGTGGCTCGATTGGAAGCCATAAGGATGCTCCTTGCCTACGCCAGTTGCAATAATTTTAAGTTATTTCAAATGGATGTTAAAAGCGCTTTTCTAAATGGTTTCATTTCCGAAGAAGTTTATGTTGAACAACCCCCTGGATTTGAAAATAATGGTTACCCTAATCATGTGTTTAGACTAACTAAAGCTCTCTATGGTTTAAAACAAGCCCCAAGGGCTTGGTATGAGAGACTTAGTTCTTTTCTCATTGAAAATAATTTCATAAAAGGCAAGGTTGATACTACATTGTTTATCAAGAATTTTGAAAATAATTTTCTCATTGTTCAGATTTATGTTGATGATATCATCTTTGGCTCTACAAATGAATCTCTTTGTGAATCGTTTGGTAAAACTATGAGTCTTGAATTCGAAATGAGCTTAATGGGAGAATTAACATTCTTCTTAGGTTTACAAATCAAACAACTAAGCAATGGCATCTTTATTAGTCAAACTAAATATGCCATGAATTTATTAAAAAGGTTTAACATGAACAACTCAAAGGCCAGTAACACTCCTATGAGCACCTCCACTAAATTAGAAATTGATGAAAGTGGAGAAAGCTTTGATCAAAAAACTTATAGGGGTATGATAGGAAGTTTACTTTACCTCACTGCAACCAGACCAGACATCATGTTCAGTGTAGGACTTTGTGCTAGATTTCAATCAAACCCTAAGATGTCTCATCTCAAAGCAGTTAAAAGAATATTTAGATATCTTAATGGTACCACAAATCTAGGATTATGGTACCCAAAATCAGAAAATTTTGAGTTAATTGCTTATGCTGATGCTGACTTTGCTGGGTGTAGATTAGATAGAAAAAGCACATCAGGATCATGTCAATTTTTAGGACATGCCCTTGTTTCCTGGTCATCAAAGAAACAAAACTCAGTTGCACTATCAACAACCGAAGCTGAATATATTGCAGCAAGTGCATGCTGTGCACAAGTTGTATGGATGAAAAATACCTTAGAAGATTATAAAGTTCATCTCAAAAATATTCCAATTAAATGTGATAACACAAGTGCAATATGCTTAACCAAAAATCCTATACAACACTCAAGAACAAAACATATTGATATTAGACATCACTTTATACGAGATCATGTCACCAATCATGACGTAACCATAGAATTCATTGATACTAAACATCAACTAGCTGACATTTTTACAAAACCTCTAAGTGAAGAACAATTTGATTTCATTAGAAGAGAGTTAGGAATGCTCATGTGTCCGAATAAATAAACTTGTTAGAATTATTTTTCGGACTATATTGAATGATCAGATCACATGAATGCCATTTTCTATGATTATATCTGTAACAAAATCTTGTCCAAATGCATCTTAGTTGTTCGAATGCTATAAAACAGATTTATTCGTACACTTTCATGAAAAATGAGTTTTTTGAAATAAATCTGATAAAGTGATTCCTGAATATGTATGTCATTCTGTAATATCTTTACGGGTAAAATGAATTATAACAAAAGGGGGAAGAAGTTTTCAAAGCAATCTATGTAAAATCCCTCTATAAGCTTTCGTCTAAATTGGTCTTCCTTGTATAACAATGCTTTTTGTTGATGACAAAGGGGGAGAAATATATGAATTGATAAACACTGTGATTAGAAATACCTTGAGTGATGCTATAAATAATGTTTGCACAATGCCATCCTTGCATCACCAAGAGATATATGAAACATGTGCTATAGTTTGCATTATGTCTTGAGTTGATATCCTATTTTGTGAAGTAAATGCAAACTTGCTAGAATGATAATATGTGTGCATCATGTAATAGTCCTTCGAGCTTTAAATGATAATGTTCAATTACATGATGAATAGTCACAAACACTATCATACAAACTTGATGATGAATGTCACATCATCCTTGAAGAGATACATCATGATAGGTATCATGATGGGAGTATTGATAAGTTTAACTGATCTAACTTATCAATACGTCACTTGAATTCTTAGGTCTTGAATTCAAGGTTGACTTATCTCAACTATGGCATATAGACAGGGGGAGTTAAGGATAACTCCATTATCAATTGATTGTCATCATCAAAAAGGGGGAGATTGTTCAATCTCGAATTTTGATGATGAAGTCAATTGTCATTTGTTGTCTAATCTATGTGTTGAGATAAGTGTGCAGGACTAACTACGATGAAAGATAGACAAGCAGCAGGAGTTGCGCCGGAGTCAAGTTCATGATCACGTTGGGAGTTCGAGAGTTCGACGGAAGTACGGACGGTCGTCGGAGGTTCTGCGGGAACAGATCCGAGAAGTCCAGAAGCTTGCCAAGCGAAGCTCGTCGGAACTCGCCAAGTGGATCGTCGCAAAGTCCAGGAGTTTGCCGGAAGTCCGCAGAAGCATCACCGAGGGTTCATCGGATGATCGACGGAAGTTCGCCGGAAACTCGCCGGAAAAAGCAATTGACGTACCGAAGCAAAGCTGCAGAAATTGTCTTAGATTTAATCGTAGTTAGCACGGTGATTAAGTTAGAAATGGGAGGTGATCCCATTAGCTTAATCCTGGGGCAATTGGGCCCCTGAAGAACTCAAGTTGGGTCGAATGGTTAAACCCATTCGAACCCAAGAAGCTGTGGGAGGTGCAACCGCCCAGGCAGGGAGGTGCCACCGCCCAGGCTAAGTCTCCCAGCGAGACTGGGAGGTGCAACCGCTCCAGCCAGGCGGTGCAACCGCCCAGGGCTCAGTCTCCAAGCGAGACTGGGCGGTGCAACCTCCTCTGTCAAGCGGTAGCACCGCCTGAGCTCAAGTTTCGAGCTCTGCCTGGTGATGCAATCACCGAGCTCAGTCTTCGAGCTCTGGAAGAGAAGTACGACCTCTCTGGCCAGGAGATGCACAGCCTAAGCTTAGTCTTCGAGCTCTGGCAGAGAGGTGCAACCACCTCTGGCAGAGAGGTGCAACCACCTCTGGCAGAAAGGGGCGATCACCTCTGGCAGAGAAGAGAAACTTCTCTGGTCAGGAGATGCACCGCCTGAGCTCGGTCTTCGAGCTCTGGCAGGAAGGTGCAACCACCCCTGACAGAGAAGGTGCAACCGTCTGAGCTCAGTCTTCGAGCTCTGCCAGGCGGTGCCACCTCTCCAGTCGAGAGGTGCAACCGCCTGAGCTCAGACTTCGAGCTCTGCCAGGCGGTGCCACCTCTCCAGTCAAGAGGTGCAACCGCTTGATCCCGGAATTTCGGGATTTGATCGTTTTGAGCTCGAAATTTGAATTGGGTTGGGGCCTATAAATACCCCACCCATTCAGCACTGAAAAGAAACAGACCCACACCGAAATCTTGATCTTTTCTGTGATTCTAAGAGCTCAAAAGTGTTGTAAAGCCTTTAAGTCTCCTCCTTCTGTTCTTCAAGTTTTCAGTTGTAAAGTGAGGAGAGAAAGGTCTATAAAGGTTGTCTCCTGAGCCTGTTAAAAGGAGAGAAACTGTAAAAGGGCAGTTTGGCCTTCGCCCATTGAAGGAAGGCCCCTAGTTGACGTCGGCAACCTCGTCGGTGGAGGAAGCCAAAAGTGGAGTAGGTCAAGGCTGACCGAACCACTCTAAATCTCTGGTTTGCGTTTATTTTTGAGCACTTTATCATTACTGCAAACCTCCTCCATTACTACTGCTCTCTGCGCTTTCACGAACAAGTTCTAAGTGCTGTTCTTCCGAATCTGCATTCAGACGTAAATTCGAATTTTCGTACATTACAGTTTACGTTTACGTTTGATTCTGCAGAACTGTCTTCGGTGCTTTTACGAAAGAGTTTCTTTGCAGTTTACACTTACATTTTGATCCTATTGATAACTGCAAACTGTCCTCTACAATTTTACGAACGAGTTTCAACATTTAGACGTAAAACTGCATTTAGACGTAAATCGGCTTTCCTCTCACAATCATCAGTTCTTAGTTCACGTTTACGTCTTGATTTCAACTGCATACTGCTTTCTGCGAGTATACAAACGAGTTTCAAAGTTTAGACGTAAATCTGCGTCTAGACGTAAAACAGCGTTTAGACGTAAATCTGAGTTTAGACGTAAAACTGCGTTTAGACGTAAATCTGAGTTTAGACGTAAACTGCGCTTAGACGTAAAACTGCGCTTAGATGCAAACTGTGTTTAGACGCAAACTGCGCTTAGACGCAAACTGTGTTTAGACGCAAACTGCGCTTAGACGCAATCTGCGCTTAGACGCAAACTGCACTTAGATACAAACTGAGAATTAGCTTTTGCATCATAATAGTTTTTTTTATTGAACGAACGCAGCTTTTGGTTTTTAATCGCTGTAAGATTTCCGCTGCACTAATTCACCCCCCCCCTCTTAGTGCTCTCGATCCTAACAAAGTCCTCGTGTTGCACTCCTTTTTGCGCCCCGAGCGACCGAAACCTCTCCCGTCGACCTCCGAGGCGATGGTTTTGGGCCTCGGAATTTGCCGTGACCGCTACGCTGTCAGTCTCGTGGGGCTCGGAGAGAGGTTTCCGGAATGGGGTCGCAATAGCGATTCCGAGTTCGTTCGAGAAAGTCGCGATTGTTTCGGCGCGCGCCTGCCGTGTCCGGTACGCGGTGGGCATCGGAGAGATCCGACAACGGCGATTCCAAGATCGTTCGAGAGGTTTAGGGGCTCCATACACCGTCCGCGACGTGCACAAAGGCGAGGGACGACGCAAACGAAATGAGTGCGATCATACCAGCACTAAAGCACCGGATCCCATCAGAACTCCGAACTTAAGTGTGCTTGGGCGAGAGTAGTACTAGGATTGGTGACCCCCTGGGAAGTCCTCGTGTTGCACTCCTTTTTGCGCCCCGAGCGACCGAAACCACTCCCGTCGACCTCCGAGGCGATGGTTTTGGGCCTCGGAATTTGCCGAGACCGCTACGCAGTCAGTCTCGTGGGGCTCGGAGAGAGGTTTCCGGAATGGGGTCACAATAGCGATTCCGAGTTCGTTCGAGAAAGTCGCGATCGTTTCGGCACGCGCTTGCCGTGTCCGTTACGCGGTGGGCATCGGAGAGATCCGACAACGGCGATTCCGAGATCGTTCGAGAGGTTTAGGGGCTCCATACGCCGTCCGCGACGTGCACAAAGGCGAGGGACGACGCAAATGAAAGGAGTCCGATCATACCAGCATTAAAGCACCGGATCCCATCAGAACTCCGAAGTTAAGCGTGCTTTGGCGAGAGTAGTACTAGGATGGGTGACCCCCTGGGAAGTCCTCGTGTTGCACTCCTTTTTGCGCCCCGAGCGACCGAAACCTCTCCCATCGACCTCCGAGGCGATGGTTTTGGGCCTCGGAATTTGCCGTGACCGCTACGCAGTCAGTCTCATGGGGCTCGGAGAGAGGTTTCCTGAATGGGGTCGCAATAGCGATTCCGAGTTCGTTCGAGAAAGTCGCGATCGTTTCGGCGCGCGCTTGCCGTGTCCGGTACGCGGTGGGCATCGGAGAGATCCGACAATGGCGATTCCGATATCGTTCGAGAGGTTTAGGGGCTCCATACGTCGTCCGCGACATGCACAAAGGCGAGGGACGACGCAAACGAAACGAGTGCGATCATACCAGGACTAAAGCACCGGATCCCATCAGGACTCCGAAGTTAAGCGTGCTTGGGCGGGAGTAGTACTAGGATTGGTGACCCCCTGGGAAGTCCTCGTTTTGCACTCCTTTTTGCGCCCCGAGCGACCGAAACCTCTCCCGTCGACCTCCGAGGCGATGGTTTTGGGCCTCGGAATTTTCCGTGACCACTACGAAGTCAGTCTCGTGGGGCTCGGAGAGAGGTTTCCGGAATGGGGTCGCAATAGCGATTCCGAGTTCGTTCTAGAAAGTCGCGATCGTTTCGGCGCGCGCTTGCCGTGTCCGGTATGCGGTGGGCATCGGAGAGATCCGGCAACGGCGATTCCGATATCGTTCGAGAGGTTTAGGGGCTCCATACGCCGTCCGCGACGTGCACAAAGGCGAGGGACGACGCAAACGAAACGAATGCGATCATACCAGCACAAAAGCACCGGATCCCATCAGAACTCCGAAGTTAAGCGTGCTTGGGCGAGAGTAGTACTAGGATGGTTGATCCCTTGCGAAGTCCTCGTGTTGCACTCCTTTTTGCGCCCCGAGCGATCGAAACCTCTCCCGTCGACCTCCGAGGCGATGGTTTTGGGCCTCGGAATTTGCCGTGACCGCTACGCAGTCAGTCTCGTGGGGCTCGGAGAGAGGTTTCCGGAATGGGGTCGCAATAGCGATTCCGAGTTCGTTCGAGAAAGTCGCGATCGTTTCGGCGTGTTAGGATCGAGAGCACTAAGAGGGGGGGGGTGAATTAGTGCAGCGGAAATCTTACAGCGATTAAAAACCAAAAGCTGCGTTCGTTCAATAAAAACTATTATGATGCAAAAGCTAATTCTCAGTTTGTATCTAAGTGCAGTTTGCGTCTAAGCGCTGATTGCGTCTAAGCGCAGTTTGCGTCTGAACACAGTTTGCGTCTGAACACAGTTTGCGTCTAAGCGCAGTTTTGCGTCTAAGCGCAGTTTACGTCTAAACTCAGATTTACGTCTAAACGCAGTTTTACGTCTAAACGTAGATTTACGTCTAAACGTAGTTTTACGTCTAAACGCAGATTTACGTCTAAACTCAGATTTACGTCTAAATGTAGTTTTGCGTTTAAAAGCAGTTTTGAACCTGGAAAAGCGTTTTACGTAGAAAGCAATTTGCAGTTATAAATGGAGTCCGAATGTAAGCGTAAACTGCAGTGTGAAGATCGTACGAAAACACGATTTACGTTTGAATGCAGATTCTGAAAGAACAGCACTTAGAACTTGTTCGTGAAAGCGCAGAGAGCAGTAGTAATGGAGGAGGTTTGCAGTAATGATAAAGTGCTCAAAAATAAACGCAAACCAGAGATTTAGAGTGGTTCGGTCAGCCTTGACCTACTCCACTTTTGGCTTCCTCCACCGACGAGGTTGCCGACGTCAACTAGCTGCCTTCCTTCAATGGGCGAAGGCTAACTGCCCTTTTACAGTTTCTCTCCTTTTGACAGGCTCAGGAGACAACCTTTACAGATCCTTTCTCTCCTCTCTTTACAACTCAAGACTTGAAGAACAGAAGGAGGAGAACTTTAGGACTTTACACAAATTTGAGCTCTTAGAATCACTGAAAAGATCAAGAATTCGGTGTGGATCTGTATCTTTTCAGTGCTGAATGGGTGGGGTATTTATAGGCCCCAACCCAGTTCAAATTTGGAGCTCAAAACGATCAAATCGATCAAATCCCAGAATTCTGGGATCAGGCGGTTGCACCTCTTGACTGGAGAGGTGGCACCGCCTGGCAGAGCTCGAAGACTGAGCTCAGGCGATTGCTTCTCTCTGCCAGAGCTCGAAGACTGAGCTCGGTGATTGCATCACCTGGCAGAGCTCGAAGACTGAGCTTGGTGATTGCATCACCTGGCAGAGCTCGAAACTGAGCTCGGTGGTTGCATCACCTGGCAGAGCTCCAAACTGAGCTCAGGCTGATGCACCTCTCTGCCAGAGCTCGAAGACTGAGCTCGGTGATTGCATCACCTGGCAGGGCTCGAGACTGAGCTCAGGCTGATGCACCTCTCTGCCAGAGCTCGAAGACTGAGCTCGGTGGTTGCATCGCCTGGCAGAGCTCGAAACTTGAGCTCTGGCGGTGCTACCTCTTGGCAGAGGAGGTTGCACCGCCCAGTCTAGCTCGAAGACTGAGCTCTGGGCGGTTGCACCTCTCGGCTGGGGCGGTTGCACCTCCCAGCCTCGCAGCCCTGGCGGTTGCACCTCCTGGCTGGGGCGGTTGCACCTCCCAACCCCCACAGCCCAGGCGGTTGCACCTCCTGGCTGGGGCGGTTGCACCTCCTGGTGCAATCAGGGTCCGAATGGTTCGCTCCATTCGGCCCACTTTGAATCTTTTCAGGGGCCCAATTGCCCCAAGATTAAGCTAATGGGATCACCTCCCATTTTCATGCTTCATCATCATGCTAACTACGATTAACTCTAAGACAACTTCTGCAGCTTTGCTCCGATGCGTCAATCGCTTCTTCCGGCGAGTTTCCGGCCAACTTCCGTCGATCAACCGATAACCCTCGGTGATCCTTCTGCGGACATCCGGCATACTCCTGGACTTTGCGACGATCCACTTGGCGAGTTCCGACGAGCTTCGCTTGGCAAGCTTCTGGACTTCTCGGATCTGTCCTCGCTGAACCTCCGACGACCGTCCGAACTTCCGTCGAACTCTTGAACTCCCAACGTGATCATGATCTTGACTCCGGCGCAACACCTGCTGCTTGTCTTACTCTTATCGTAGTTAATCCTGCACACTTATCTCAACACTTAGATTAGATAACAAATGACAATTGACTTCATCATCAAAATCTGAGATTCAACAATCTCCCCCTTTTTGATGATGACAATCAATTGATAAAGGAGTTGTCCTTAACTCCCCCTATCTATATGCCATAGTTGAGATAAGTCAACCTTGAATTCAAGACCAAAGAATTAAAGTGACGTATTGATAAGTTAGATCAGTTAAACTTATCAATACTCTCATCATGATGCCCATCATGATGTATCTCTTCAAGAATGATGTCAAAGCATGACATATATCATCAAGTTTGTATTATAGTGTTTGTAACTGTTCATCATGTAAACATATAAAGCTACGAAGGACTTTTTACATGATGCACACATTTGAGATTTTCTAGCAAGTTTGCATTTACTTCACAAAATAGGATATCAAATCAAGATATGATGCAAACTATAGCACATGTTCACATATCTCTTGGTGATGCAAGGATGGCATAACATTGTTTATAGCATCATTCAAGTATTTGCAACTATGACATAGATATGATGATGGCAGTTCAGCTATGACATAGTGTTTATCAATTCATATGTTTCTCCCCCTTTGTCATCAACAAAAAGCATGATAGCATTTTCAAGCATATAAAGGAAGTCATGACACATATATCTTTTTATTATTTTTGCTTGACGGAGGAAAGTCATTTTTCAAAGAGTTTTCATAAGAGTGTACAAGAACATCCCAATTTTAGCATACAAACCGAAAAATGAACTTCTTACATGCATCTGGTTAAAAATATTTGTCACATAATTTGCAACATGTTATTTGATCAAGCGTTTGTCAAGGCATGTAATAGTAATAACATCCGAAAAATAATTTTAACTAGTTAAAGTATTCGGACAATTCAACATTCCTAATTCTCTTCTTATGTAATCAAATTGTTCTTCACATAGGGGTTTTGTAAAAATGTCAGCTAGTTGATGTTTAGTATCAATGAATTCTATGGTTACATCTTGATTAGTGACATGATCTCGTATAAAGTGATGTCTAATATCAATATGTTTTGTTCTTGAGTGTTGTATAGGATTTTTGGTTAAGCATATTGCACTTGTGTTATCACATTTAATTGGAATATTTCTGAGATAAACTTTATAATCTTCTAAGGTATTTTTCATCCATACAACTTGTGCACAGCATGCACTTGCTGCAATATATTCAGCTTCGGTTGTTGATAGTGCAACTGAGTTTTGTTTCTTTGATGACCAGGAAACAAGGGCATGTCCTAAAAATTGACATGATCCTGATGTGCTTTTTCTATCTAATCTACACCCAGCAAAGTCAGCATCAGCAAAAGCAATTAACTCAAAATTTTCTGATTTTGGGTACCATAATCCTAGATTTGTGGTACCATTAAGATATCTAAATATTCTTTTAACTGCTTTGAGATGAGACATCTTAGGGTTTGATTGAAATCTAGCACAAAGTCCTACACTGAACATGATGTCTGGTCTGGTTGCAGTGAGGTAAAGTAAACTTCCTATCATACCCCTATAAGTTTTTTGATCAAAGCTTTCTCCACTTTCATCAATTTCTAATTTAGTGGAGGTGCACATAGGAGTGTTACTGGCCTTTGAGTTGTTCATATTAAACCTTTTTAATAAATTCATGGCATATTTAGCTTGACTAATAAAGATGCCATTGCTTAGTTGTTTGATTTGTAAACCTAAGAAGAATGTTAATTCTCCCATTAAGCTCATTTCGAATTCAAGACTCATAGTTTTACCAAACGATTCACAAAGAGATTCATTTGTAGAGCCAAAGATGATATCATCAACATAAATCTGAACAATGAGAAAATTATTTTCAAAATTTTTGATAAACAATGTAGTATCAACCTTGCCTTTTATGAAATTATTTTCAATGAGAAAAGAACTAAGTCTCTCATACCAAGCCCTTGGGGCTTGTTTTAAACCATAGAGAGCTTTAGTTAGTCTAAACACATGATTAGGGTAGCCATTATTTTCAAATCCAGGGGGTTGTTCAACATAAACTTTTTCGGAAATGAAACCATTTAGAAAAGCGCTTTTAACATCCATTTGAAATAACTTAAAATTATTGCAACTGGCGTAGGCAAGGAGCATCCTTATGGCTTCCAATCGAGCCACAGGTGCGAAGGTTTCTTCGTAATCGATACCTTCTTCTTGGTTGAAACCTTTGGCCACTAATCTAGCCTTGTTTCTAACCACGATACCATTTTCATCTTGCTTGTTTCTAAAGACCCATTTAGTACCAATAACTAAATGGTCATTTGGCCTAGGAACAAGTGTCCACACCTCATTTCTCTCAAATTGATTTAATTCATCTTGCATTGCGATAATCCATGAATCATCTTTCATGGCTTCATCAACACATTTGGGTTCAATTTGGGAGAGAAAGGCGGCGTTGGCACAAAAGTTTTTAAAAGAAGATCGTGTTTGAACCCCCTTTGATGTGTCTCCTACGATTAGCTCCTTAGGATGAGCATCTATATACTTCCAATCCTTGGGTAAGGATATTTCGGAAGTGGATGCATCCAAGTTGCTAATTGGAGATGGGGTTTCGTTTAAATTCAAGGAATCAAAATCATCATCAAGATCATTTTTCTTAATTTCTGAAATCTCATTGAAAACAACATGGATGGATTCTTCAATAACTAAGGTTCTTTTATTGAAGATGCGAAAAGCTTTAGAAACCGAAGAATAACCAAGAAAGATTCCTTCATCAGATTTAGCATCGAATTTTCCTAAGTTATCCTTTTCATTCAAGATAAAACACTTACACCCAAAGACTTTGAAATATGAGACATTGGGTTTTTTGTTATTCCATAACTCATAAGGAGTTTTGGTGAGTAAGGGTCTTACTAGGACTCTATTTAAAATATAGCATGCAGTGTTTACAGCTTCGGCCCAAAAATATTTGGGTAGGCTATGTTCATTCAACATTGTTCTTGCCATTTCTTGTAAATTTCGATTTTTTCTTTCTACTACCCCATTTTGTTGAGGATTTCTTGGAGTAGAGAAATTATGGTTATATCCGTTGAGTTCACAGAATTCTTGGAAGTCATGGTTTTGAAATTCTCCACCATGATCACTTCTAATTGACGAAATCATAGATCCTTTTTCATTTTGAACAAGTTTACAAAACTTGGTAAAATATCTAAAGCATTCATTTTTCTATTTTAAGAAGTAGGTCCATGTATATCTGCTATAGTCATCAATAATGACAAAGGCGTATTTGCTACCTCCTAGACTCGATGTAGAGATTGGTCCGAACAAGTCCATATGGATCAATTGTAGGGGCCTAGAGGTGCTTATTTGATTCTTAGCTTTGAAGCTACCCTTAATTTGCTTACCTAATTGGCAAGCATCGCATACATTATCTTTGATGAACTTGATATGAGGAATTCCTCTTACAAGTTCTCTAGATGATACTTGAGTGATTAGTTTCATGCTAGCATGACCTAATCTTCTATGCCATAGCCAAGCATCCTCATTCATAACGGCAAGGCACATTTCATCACATAAGTCATTGATGTCAATAGTGTATACGTTGTTTTGTTTTAATGCAATCATAGATATATTTTTGTGTGGTTTTTCAATGATACAAGCATTAGATTCAAATCTTATAATATATCCTTTATCACATAATTGACTAATGCTCAAGAGGTTATGTTTTAAACCATCAACTAGTAAAACATCTTCAATAGAGAGGTTGGATTTGTTACCTATGGTTCCTTTGCCAATGATTTTACCCTTGTTGTTGTCTCCGAAGGTGACATATCCTTCGTCTATGCTAGTGAGCTTAGAGAATTGAGATGGATCTCCGGTCATATGCCTTGAGCATCCACTATCAAGGTACCATTTCTTGCTCCTAGCTTGCGATTGTTTAGTTTTCTACAAGAAAGGATGATGTTTAGGTACCCATTTGCTTTTGGGTGCCTCATAAATAGATCTACATTTCTTATCATGTTGCATAGAGTTTATCATGGTTCCTTTAGGAACCCAAATTAATTTGTTTGGACTTATTTTCTTGAATGGACAACAATGTGTCTTGTGTCCAGATTTGCAACAAAAGTTGCACTTGGTTTGGTGTTGAACATGTAAGATGGAGCCTTTTATGAAGGTGGTTGGATTTTGGTGAGGATTTCTCACAAATCCAATCCCGCTCCTGTTTGGAATGTGACCCTTGTTTGCAAGGATCATGTTTAATGACTTGCTACCAACCTCGAATTTCTTCAAGGTGTCCTTGAGTAGCAGGTTTTCTTTTTGCATAGTTTCTAAATCATGACATTTGATACATGAATTTAAACTATCATGATGTTCGACTTTTAACTTATCAAACTCACAGGTAAGACTATCATGCATCTTTTTCAGCAATTTATATTTTCTACTTATACTCTTGCATTCGTCAAATAAGTCATTGAAAGCATTTAATAATTCATCGAAAGATAAATCAGCATCTATTGAATTTGTTACCTCGTCTTCGATGGCCATTAAGGCGTAATGAGCAACTTGCTCGGTGTTGGACTCCTCTTCCTCAGATGCGCTCGAATCATCCCATGTTGCTTGGAGCGCCTTCTTCTTTGTTGTTCTTTTCTTGACTTGGGGACAATCACTTTTGTAGTGTCCCGGCTTTTTGCATTCATAGCAGATCACTTGGTCCTTTTTGGGTTCAAGTTTATTTTTTGCATCATTCTTAAATTTGTTTCTTTTAAAGAACTTTTTAAACTTTCTTGTTAGAAGTGCCAAGTCATCATCACAGTCCTCATCACTTGAGTTTTCTCTCAAGTGGCATTCTGACGTTTTGAGTGCCATATCCTTCCTGTTCTTTGGAAGGATGTCTTCTTGCTCTTCATGAGCTTTACAAGTCATTTCATAGGTCATTAGTGACCCGATTAGTTCTTCAAGAGGGAAATTTCGCAGATCTTTTGCCTCTTGAATAGCGGTGACTTTAGGATCCCAACTCTTAGGAAGGGATCTTAGTATCTTATTAACAAGCTCAAAATCCGAAAAGCTCTTTCCGAGTCCTTTTAAACCGTTGACGACATCCGTGAAACGGGTAAACATGTCGCCAATGGTTTCACTCGGTTTCATCCGAAAGAGTTCGAAAGAGTGTAATAGCAAATTGATTTTTGACTCTTTTACTCTACTTGTGCCCTCATGGGTCACTTCGAGTGTGTGCCAAATATCAAATGCAGTTTCACAGGTTGAAACACGGTTAAACTCGTTTTTATCGAGTGCACAAAATAAGGCATTCATAGCCTTTGCATTTAGAGCGAAAGCCTTCTTCTCCAAATCATTCCAATCGATCATTGGAAGAGAAGACTTTGAAAAACCATTCTCGACAAGATTCCATAATTCAAAATCCATAGAAATAAGAAAGATCCTCATTCAGGTTTTCCAGTAGGTGTAGTCCGTCCCATTAAACATGGGTGGACGTGTAATAGAATGGCCCTCTTGGTTTCCGGCGTAAGCCATCTCTCTTGGGTTTTAATCCTTTTGAGAGTTAACCGGGCTCTGATACCAATTGTTAGGATCGAGAGCACTAAGAGGGGGGGGGTGAATTAGTGCAGCGGAAATCTTACAGCGATTAAAAACCAAAAGCTGCGTTCGTTCAATAAAAACTATTATGATGCAAAAGCTAATTCTCAGTTTGTATCTAAGTGCAGTTTGCGTCTAAGCGCTGATTGCGTCTAAGCGCAGTTTGCGTCTGAACACAGTTTGCGTCTGAACACAGTTTGCGTCTAAGCGCAGTTTTGCGTCTAAGCGCAGTTTACGTCTAAACTCAGATTTACGTCTAAACGCAGTTTTACGTCTAAACGTAGATTTACGTCTAAACGTAGTTTTACGTCTAAACGCAGATTTACGTCTAAACTCAGATTTACGTCTAAATGTAGTTTTGCGTTTAAAAGCAGTTTTGAACCTGGAAAAGCGTTTTACGTAGAAAGCAATTTGCAGTTATAAATGGAGTCCGAATGTAAGCGTAAACTGCAGTGTGAAGATCGTACGAAAACACGATTTACGTTTGAATGCAGATTCTGAAAGAACAGCACTTAGAACTTGTTCGTGAAAGCGCAGAGAGCAGTAGTAATGGAGGAGGTTTGCAGTAATGATAAAGTGCTCAAAAATAAACGCAAACCAGAGATTTAGAGTGGTTCGGTCAGCCTTGACCTACTCCACTTTTGGCTTCCTCCACCGACGAGGTTGCCGACGTCAACTAGCTGCCTTCCTTCAATGGGCGAAGGCTAACTGCCCTTTTACAGTTTCTCTCCTTTTGACAGGCTCAGGAGACAACCTTTACAGATCCTTTCTCTCCTCTCTTTACAACTCAAGACTTGAAGAACAGAAGGAGGAGAACTTTAGGACTTTACACAAATTTGAGCTCTTAGAATCACTGAAAAGATCAAGAATTCGGTGTGGATCTGTATCTTTTCAGTGCTGAATGGGTGGGGTATTTATAGGCCCCAACCCAGTTCAAATTTGGAGCTCAAAACGATCAAATCGATCAAATCCCAGAATTCTGGGATCAGGCGGTTGCACCTCTTGACTGGAGAGGTGGCACCGCCTGGCAGAGCTCGAAGACTGAGCTCAGGCGATTGCTTCTCTCTGCCAGAGCTCGAAGACTGAGCTCGGTGATTGCATCACCTGGCAGAGCTCGAAGACTGAGCTTGGTGATTGCATCACCTGGCAGAGCTCGAAACTGAGCTCGGTGGTTGCATCACCTGGCAGAGCTCCAAACTGAGCTCAGGCTGATGCACCTCTCTGCCAGAGCTCGAAGACTGAGCTCGGTGATTGCATCACCTGGCAGGGCTCGAGACTGAGCTCAGGCTGATGCACCTCTCTGCCAGAGCTCGAAGACTGAGCTCGGTGGTTGCATCGCCTGGCAGAGCTCGAAACTTGAGCTCTGGCGGTGCTACCTCTTGGCAGAGGAGGTTGCACCGCCCAGTCTAGCTCGAAGACTGAGCTCTGGGCGGTTGCACCTCTCGGCTGGGGCGGTTGCACCTCCCAGCCTCGCAGCCCTGGCGGTTGCACCTCCTGGCTGGGGCGGTTGCACCTCCCAACCCCCACAGCCCAGGCGGTTGCACCTCCTGGCTGGGGCGGTTGCACCTCCTGGTGCAATCAGGGTCCGAATGGTTCGCTCCATTCGGCCCACTTTGAATCTTTTCAGGGGCCCAATTGCCCCAAGATTAAGCTAATGGGATCACCTCCCATTTTCATGCTTAATCATCATGCTAACTACGATTAACTCTAAGACAACTTCTGCAGCTTTGCTCCGATGCGTCAATCGCTTCTTCCGGCGAGTTTCCGGCCAACTTCCGTCGATCAACCGATAACCCTCGGTGATCCTTCTGCGGACATCCGGCATACTCCTGGACTTTGCGACGATCCACTTGGCGAGTTCCGACGAGCTTCGCTTGGCAAGCTTCTGGACTTCTCGGATCTGTCCTCGCTGAACCTCCGACGACCGTCCGAACTTCCGTCGAACTCTTGAACTCCCAACATGATCATGATCTTGACTCCGGCGCAACACCTGCTGCTTGTCTTACTCTTATCGTAGTTAATCCTGCACACTTATCTCAACACTTAGATTAGATAACAAATGACAATTGACTTCATCATCAAAATCTGAGATTCAACACGGCGCGCGCTTGCCGTGTCCGGTACGCGGTGGGCATCGGAGAGATCCGACAATGGCGATTCCGATATCGTTCGAGAGGTTTAGGGGCTCCATACGCCGTCTGCGACGTGCACAAAGGCGAGGGACGACGCAAACGAAACGAGTGCGATCATACCAGGACTAAAGCACCGGATCCCATCAGGACTCCGAAGTTAAGCGTGCTTGGACGGGAGTAGTACTAGGATTGGTGACCCCCTGGGAAGTCCTCGTGTTGCACTCCTTTTTGCGCCCCGAGCGACCGAAACCTCTCCCGTCGACCTCCGAGGCGATGGTTTTTGGCCTCGGAATTTGCCGTGACCGCTACGCAGTCAGTCTCGTGGGGCTCGGAGAGAGGTTTCCGGAATGGGGTCACAATAGCGATTCCGAGTTCGTTCGAGAAAGTCGCGATCGTTTCGGCGCGCGCTTGCCGTGTCCGGTACGCGGTGGGCATCGGAGAGATCCGACAATGGCGATTCCGATATCGTTCGAGAGGTTTAGGGGCTCCATACGCCGTCTACGACGTGCACAAAGGCGAGGGACGACGCAAACGAAACGAGTGCGATCATACCAGGACTAAATCACCGGATCCCATCAGGACTCCGAAGTTAAGCGTGCTTGGGCGGGAGTAGTACTAGGATTGGTGACCCCCTGGGAAGTCCTCGTGTTGCACTCCTTTTTGCGCCCCGAGCGACCGAAACCTCTCCCGTCGACCTCCGAGGCGATGGTTTTGGGGCTCGGAATTTGCCATGACCGCTACGCAGTCAGTCTCGTGGGGCTCGGAGAGAGGTTTCCGGAATGGGGTCGCAATAGCGATTCCGAGTTCGTTCGAGAAAGTCGCGATCGTTTCGGCGCGCGCTTGCCGTGTCCGGTACGCGGTGGGCATCGGAGAGATCCGACAATGGCGATTCCGAGATCGTTCGAGAGGTTTAGGGGCTCCATACGTCGTCCGCGACGTGCAAAAAGGCGAGGGGCGACGCAAACGAAACGAGTGCGATCATACCAGCACTAAAGCACCGGATCCCATCAGAACTCCGAAGTTAAGCATGCTTGGGTGGGAGTAGTACTAGGATTGGTGACCCCCTGGGAAGTCCTCGTGTTGCACTCCTTTTTGCGCCCCGAGCGACCGAAACCTCTCCCGTCGACCTCCGAGGCGATGGTTTTTGGCCTCGGAATTTGCCGTGACCGCTACGCAGTAAGTCTCGTGGGGCTCGGAGAGAGGTTTCCGGAATGGGGTCGCAATAGCGATTCCGAGTTCGTTCGAGAAAGTCGCGATCGTTTCGGCGCGCGCTTGCCGTGTCCGGTACGCGGTGGGCATCGGCGAGATCCGACAATGGCGATTCCGATATCGTTCGAGAGGTTTAGGGGCTCCATACGCCGTCCGCGACGTGCACAAAGGCGAGGGACGACGCAAACGAAACGAGTGCAATCATAGCAGCACTAAAGCACCGGAACCCATCAGGGCTCCGAAGTTAAGCGTGCTTGGGCGGGAGTAGTACTAGGATTGGTGACCCCCTGTGAAGTCCTCGTGTTGCACTCCTTTTTGCGCCCCGAGCGACCGAAACCTCTCCCGTCGACCTCCGAGGCGATGGTTTTGGGCCTCGGAATTTGCCGTGACCGCTACGCAATCAATCTCGTGGGGCTCGGAGAGAGGTTTCCGGAATGGGGTCGCAATAGCGATTCCGAGTTCGTTCGAGAAAGTCGCGATCGTTTCGGCTTGCGCTTGCCGTGTCCGGTATGCGGTGGGCATCGGAGAGATCCGACAACGGCGATTCTGAGATCGTTCGAGAGTTTTAGGGGCTCCATACGCCGTTCGCGACGTGCACAAAGGCGAGGGGCGACGCAAACGAAACGAGTGCGATCATACCAGCACTAAAGCACCGGATCCCATCAGAACTCCGAAGTTAAGCGTGCTTGGGTGAGAGTAGTACTAGGATGGTTGACCCCTTGGGAAGTCCTCGTGTTGCACTCCTTTTTGCGCCCCGAGCGACCGAAACCTCTCCCGTCGACATCCGAGGCGATGGTTTTGGGCCTCGGAATTTGCCGTGACCGCTACGCAGTCAGTCTCGTGGGGCTCGGAGAGAGGTTTCCGGAATGGGGTCGCAATAGCGATTCCGAGTTCGTTCGAGAAAGTCGCAATCGTTTCGGCGCGCGCTTGCCGTGTCCGGTACGCGGTGGGCATCAGCGAGAACCGACAATGGCGATTCCGATATCGTTCGAGAGGTTTAGGGGCTCCATACGCCGTCCGCGACGTGCACAAAGGCGAGGGACGACGCAAACAAAACGAGTGCGATCATACCAGCACTAAAGCACCGGATCCCTTCAGGACTCCGAAGTTAAGCGTGCTTGGGCGGGAGTAGTACTAGGATTGGTGACCCCCTGGGAAGTCCTCGTGTTGCACTCCTTTTTGCGCCCCGAGCGACCGAAACCTCTCCCGTCGACCTCCGACGTGATGGTTTTGGGCCTCGGAATTTGCCGTGACCGCTACGCAGTCAGTCTCGTGGGGCTCGGAGAGAGGTTTCCGGAATGGGGTCGCAATAGCGATTCCGAGTTCGTTCGAGAAAGTCACGATCGTTTCGGCGCGCGCTTGCCGTGTCCGGTATGCGGTGGGCATCGGAGAGATCCGACAACGGCGATTCCGAGATTGTTCGAGAGGTTTAGGGGCTCAATACGCCGTCCGCGACGTGCACAAAGGCGAGGGACGACGCAAACGAAACGAGTGCGATCATACCAGCACTAAAGCACCGGATCCCATCAGGACTCTGAATTTAAGCGTGCTTGGGCGGGAGTAGTACTAGGATGGTTGACCCCTTGGGAAGTCCTCGTGTTGCACTCCTTTTTGCGCCCCGAGCGACCGAAACCTCTCCCGTCGACCTCCGAGGCGATGGTTTTGGGCCTCGGAATTTGCCGTGACCGCTACGCTGTCAGTCTCGTGGGGCTCGGAGAGAGGTTTCTGCAATGGGGTCGCAATAGCGATTCCGAGTTCGTTCGAGAAAGTCGCGATCGTTTCGGCGCGCGCTTGCCGTGTCCGGTATGCGGTGGGCATCAGAGAGATCCGACAATGGCGATTCCGAGATCGTTCGAGAGGTTTAGGGGCTCCATACGCCGTCCGCAACGTGCACAAAGGCGAGGGGCGACGCAAATGAAATGAGTGCGATCATACCAGCACTAAAGCACCGGATCCCATCAGAACTCCGAAGTTAAGCGTGCTTGGGCGAGAGTAGTACTAGGATGGTTGACCCCTTGGGAAGTCCTCGTGTTGCACTCCTTTTTGCGCCCCGAGCGACCGAAACCTCTCCCGTCGACATCCGAGGCGATGGTTTTGGGCCTCGGAATTTGCCGTGACCGCTACGCTGTCAGTCTCGTGGGGCTCGGAGAGAGGTTTCCGGAATGGGGTCGCAATAGCGATTCCGAGTTCGTTCGAGAAAGTCGCGATCGTTTCGGCGCGCGCTTGCCGTGTCCGGTACGCAGTGGGCATCGGCGAGATCCGACAATGGCGATTCCGATATCGTTCGAGAGGTTTAGGGGCTCCATACGCCGTCCGCGACGTGCACAAAGGCGAGGGACGACGCAAACAAAACGAGTGCGATCATACCAGCACTAAAGCACCGGATCCCTTCAGGACTCCGAAGTTAAGCGTGCTTGGGCGGGAGTAGTACTAGGATTGGTGACCCCCTGGGAAGTCCTCGTGTTGCACTCCTTTTTGCGCCCCGAGCGACCGAAACCTCTCCCGTCGACCTCCGAGGTGATGGTTTTTGGCCTTGGAATTTGCCGTGACCGCTACGCAGTCAGTCTCGTGGGGCTCGGAGAGAGGTTTCCGGAATGGGGTCGCAATAGCGATTCCGAGTTCGTTCGAGAAAGTCGCGATCGTTTCGGCGCGCGCTTGCCGTGTCCGGTACGCGGTGGGCATCGGAGAGATCCGACAATGGCGATTCCGATATCGTTCGAGAGGTTTAGGGGCTCCATACGCCGTCCGCGACGTGCACAAAGGCGAGGGACGATGCAAACGAAACGAGTGCGATCATACCAAGACTAAAGCACCGGATCCCATCAGGACTCTGAAGTTAAGTGTGCTTGGGCGGGAGTAGTACAAGGAAATGGAACAGAATACGCGTAATCGACCAAAGCTCGATTTCGGACAGAATTCCAGTGGCACATCAAACAAATATTTCAGAATAACAATTATGCTCCAATACTCATAAGAAGGCTATGGTTGAACCATATATCAGTCTATATTCGGATGGAACAGATTTCATATGAAACAGGGCTCCCAACACAGAGTTACCTCTGATTTGGTAACGTAAGGTCAAAATCACAATCACTGGTTTGCAGACTTTATAGGATCGGATTCAACAGACGATAGGATGAGCAATTGAACTCCAAAATGTTCAAACTATATGTCAAAAGAGAGGATTTCAAGTCTAGTTTCAAATAAAATCAGTTTGGTACAAATCAGAATTTTCAACAGGGAGTTATAGGCGTTTTAGTTTCGAAAGGTCAGAAGTCTTGAACTCTGTTTTACAGCGTCTATAGGCTCTTTTGAAACAAATTTTTGGGTAAGTATTCGGTGTCCAAAATCTACCAAATCGGTGTCAAAAGAAAGACATACGAGTCTAATTTCAAACAAAAATAGTTCCTGCCTGAATTCTCATTCTGTACTAAAACTTAGGGCCGAAGCAGTGCTTAGGGGTCAGTTTACCGAAAACTTTCAGAATCCATAGTTCTATGTCCAAAGAGGAATATATCAGTTTCTAAATAAAAATCTTCCAATTTATTTTGAATCAACATAAAAACAGAGTCAAATACTTATGTAGGATGGGGTTAGAACACTTGCCTTTGCAAATTTTGACCCGAAGTAACAAGATTAAAGCAAAAACCCTAAAAGCCCCAAATTTTCTTTCTCTTCTCCTTCTTCTTCTTCTTCTTCTTCTTCTTCTTTTCTTTCCCTGATCACCCACGAGCTGCCTCCTCTGCTTCCTTAACAACAAAGGCAGAGAGGCTTAAGCGGTGGAATTTGTCATTTGGTGCATTTTGCAGTTTAGTCCTTGTTTTTATCATATTCACGATTAGGTCCTTAGGGTTTACATATAGGTCCTCAGATTCTTTCTTTTTTTCTTTTTTTTTTTTTGAACAGATCTCCCAAATCTTAAAAATAAGTTACCTCTGATTCATACTCTATTTCTTTTGTCAATTAAAATAGATGCTTACATTATCACCAAAAATTTATACGAACATTCGGAATTGAGGGGTGTTACACTCTCCCCCCCTTAAAAGAAAAATTTAGTCCTCTAAATTTATCGTACCTCTATTCGATGAAAAGACGAGGATACACCTTTTTCATTTCCTCTTCTAGCTCCCAAGTTGTCTCCGCTCCAGAATGATGTCTCCAAATTACTTGAACCAGTGGAATGACCCGATTCCTTAGGACTTTTTCTTTCTTATCAATAATCTGAATAGGCTCTTCCACATAGGATAAATCTTTATCGATCTCCACCAGCTCATATTTAATGATGTGAGCAGGGTCATACATATACTTTCTAATCATCGAGACATGAAATATATCATGGACATGGCTCAATGCTGGTGGTAAAGCAATCCTGTAAGCGACAGAACCAATCCTCTCAAGAACCTCAAAAGGTCCAATAAATCTTGGGCTTAATTTTCCTTTCTTCCCAAACCTTATAATGCCTTTGGAGGGGGAGACTTTTAAGAATACCAAATCTCCGATTTCAAACTCAATATCTCGCCTTCTATTGTCGGCATAACTCTTTTGACGACTCTGAGCAGCTTTTAACCTTTTCCTTATAACTTGAATTTTCTCGGTAGTTTCTTGTACCTTGTCCGGTGCTAACAATTTTCTGTCACCAACTTCCTCCCAACATATAGGTGTTATGCACCTTCGCCCATATAAAGCTTCATAAGGAGCCATCTGAATACTTGAATGATAACTATTATTATACGTGAACTCAACAAGTGAAATATCCTTATCCCATTCACCTTTCCAATCCATAACATAGGCTCTAAGCAAATCCTCAAGTGTTTGAATTGTTCTTTCTGACTGACCATCAGTCTGAGGATGATATGCAGTACTAAACTTAACTTTAGTGCCCAACGACTCCTGCAATCTTCTCCAGAATCTAGAGAGAAATCTGGAGTCTCTATCAGAGATGATCTCCTTTGGAATACCATGAAGTCTTACTATTTCACTGACATATAAATCTGCAAGTCTATCAAGCGAATAAGTCGTATTAATCGGTAGGAAATGTGCAGATTTTGTTAACCTATCAATGATAACCCAAATAGCATCATGCTTCCTCGAGGTTCTGGGTAGTCCTGAAACAAAATCCATAGTAATACATTCCCATTTCCATTCAGGTATAACTAAAGGTTGCAGCAACCCTCCAGGTCTTTGGTGTTCTACTTTGATTTGCTGACATATCAAACATTTTGAAACATACATTGCAATTTCCTTCTTCATGCCTTCCCACCAATAATAACTTTGAAGATCTCTATACATCTTAGTGCTCCCTGGGTGTAGGGCGTACTTTGAAGTATGACTTTCATTTAGGATTTGATTCTTGATATCTAGTTCATTTGGTACACATACTCTCTCCCCAAATCTCAATAGGCCATCCTTTGAAACTTGAAATTGTGGCTTCAATTCCTTTTCTACTTCACTCCTCAAGTAGATTAAGTGTGGATCTCGTAATTGTCCCTCCTTAATTTGTTGCATAAGATCAGACTGCACTTGAATGGAGGCCATCAAAATCATCGAGTCTTGCTCTTTGCTCAAAGCTTTCAAATCAAAATTTTCTTCTATTAGCTTCCATTGCTTCACGACCAGACTAGCCATAAAACTTGTAGATTTTCTACTAAGTGCATCAGCTACAACATTGGCCTTGCCCGGGTGATAACGGATGGCACAATCATAATCCTTCAGAAGTTCTATCCATCTTCGCTGCCTCATGTTTAACTCTTTCTGAGTGAAAATATATTTTAAACTCTTGTGATCAGTGAAGATTTCAAACTGTCGACCATACAAATAATGTCTCCAAATCTTTAGAGCAAAAATGATTGCTGCTAATTCTAAATCATGAGTTGGATAATTCAATTCATAACCTTTAAGTTGCCTAGAAGCATAAGCAATTACTCTCCCTTCCTGCATCAAAACACATCCTAGGCCCTTTCTTGAAGCATCAGTATAAACTACAAATCCCTCACTACCACTTGGAATAGTGAGAATAGGGGCACTAGTCAATCTCCTTTTTAACTCTTGAAAGCTTTGCTCACAATCATCGCCCCATACAAATTTCATATTCTTCTTAGTGAGTTTGGTGAGAGGTTGAGCAATTCGAGAAAATCCCTCCACAAATCTCCTGTAATAACCTGCCATGCCCAAGAAACTTCTAACCTCTGTTACATTTGTTGGTACTTCCCATTCAACTACAGCTTCTATTTTCCTTGGATCAACAGATATACCCTTCCCTGAAATCACATGGCCTAAGAAAGCAACTTCATTCAACCAAAATTCACATTTGCTGAACTTCGCATACAACTTCTTTTCTCTTAGTATGGACAACACATCACTCAAGTGTTCCTCATGCTCCTGGTTACTCTTTGAATACACCAATATGTCATCAATAAATACAATTACACAGATATCCAAGAGCGGTTGAAATATCCTATTCATTAGTTCCATAAAAGCTGCAGGGGCATTTGTCAAACCAAACGGCATCACCAAGAATTCATAATGACCATATCGAGTTCTGAAAGCTGTTTTTGAAATATCCTCCTCCTTGATCTTTAGCTGATAGTAACCTGACCTCAGGTCAATCTTAGAGAATACTTGTGCACCCTGCATTTGATCAGGTAAGTCGTTACTTCAAAAAATACTTGTTTCTTATGGTCACCTGATTCAACTGTCCATAATCAATACAAAATCTCAATATTCCCTCCATCTTTTTAACTAACACCGGAGCACCCCATGATGAAATATTAAGCCAAATAAAATCCTCATTTAATAATTCTTGTAGTTGCTTTTCCAATTCCACTTACTCAAATGATATCTTTCTGTAGAGAGGCTTAGATATTGGGATTGTCCCAAGGACCAAATCAAAAGCAAAATCATATTTGGAGGTAATCCAAACAAGTCATCCTGGGATACATTAGGCAAGGAGATAAATAATGTCCAATACTCTCAAAATAAAAGATCGGCTGATCAAATATGCAAAAAGTGATCATTTGTTATATACTAATCCATACTGGTATGATAAGAAGATAGCCAATCCATACCAAGTATAATATCATAACTCCAAATCTCTAGGAGAACTAAATCAGCAAAAGTTCAAGTTCTCCAACAAAAATCAGACAAGAGGACCAGATTCAAGTTCGTTATCAAATAATCTCCATTGATTGTACTTACATATATCACATAATACAGTGGTCTAGGTTGAATACCCAAGTGATAGGCTACATGTTACGAATCAAATCGTAGATAGGACCCATGGTCAAACAAATATTTGCATTCTTTCATAAGCATGCATAATACCTTCGATCACTACTTCAGAAGTTTTAGAATCATATTCAGTGATAGCCTACACTCTGATATGGGCAGATGATTTATGAGGCAGTGACTCTTTCTTATTGTTCAAAGGGCAGTCTTTTATTTCATGATCCAACTTTCCGCAAGCAAAATAGACTCCAGTCACCTGAAACACAAATTTGTTTCATAATTTAACTTATAATTCACACATGATTGAGTCTTTTGCGGTGACTTCCCATTTCAAATCCAAATGTCTTGACCCTCTTGTTATCACTTTCTGATTCATTTCCAATCACATTCATATTGGTAAACTTGTCCTTATCATTCTTCTCACTGATCTCCAAAAATTCTTTTCATTGTTCTCATTAATGATCAGCCTCTACTTCCAATATAAGGCAGCAAAAGAAATCTTTCGATCATCAGAACAATTTTGTACATCAAATATCTTCTCTGTTTGCATCATCCATTTTTCTACCACCAATGAAATTAGGTCCACCCTGCTTCCGCTGCGCCACTCTGATTCAATATCCCCGATTACCCTTTCATCCCACTTAATTAATCAAAATCAGATAAAGTAGGAGGACTAAATGTCATCGTCATCCTAGATTCCTAAAATACATCAAAGAAAATTTTCACCAATCACTGTAGTTCACTAGACCTCAATATATTTTGCACGTCAACATATCAAATATTCCAGTGATCCTCAAACCATGCTCTGATACCACCTCTGTCACGCCCCTAAAAATATCCATGATATTTAAATTTTTTCGCCACAACTAACCCAGGATCCAAACACACATTTGAGGTCACTAAGAAAAACATTCGGATCAAAAATTTCACTTCTATAATCTATCAATTCATAACCCTGTGCAATTCATAAACATAGCACACATCACTCGATAATTCATACAATCTGAACTCGACTCATCAAAATAAAAAAAAAACCACAACATAAATCCACAAGTGGGGAAATCTATGCAGTCACCACAATCATCGATTTACCATAAGTTCATATCATTACACAATTTAATTTAACATTCCAAAACCCTATACATGAGGGATCCTTTAACTTACACAAAATCCACAGGTTTAGATTCATAGTCACATTTCATTAGATGCAAGGTAGCTTATACACAACTACATATATGCTAACAAAAGTTCTGCCCAACG
The DNA here is from genome assembly GCF_036884655.1 of Musa acuminata AAA Group. Taxonomy (NCBI): domain Eukaryota; kingdom Viridiplantae; phylum Streptophyta; class Magnoliopsida; order Zingiberales; family Musaceae; genus Musa; species Musa acuminata. The sequence goes on along the minus strand of NC_088334.1, from coordinate 32,020,545 downwards.
TCTTCTAAACTTTCCGCTGCCTCAGCCCATTCTTAACATTTAAGCAAACGATACGCTATCCTGAAAAATTTATCAACAAATGGGGTGAGCATAAAGAGCTCAGCAAGTGACTAACATATCCATATCAAAATAGTACAATTTCCAAAGAGATGCAGTTTCAAACACAAAGCAGAATATACGATTTCGTATACATAATATTATTAGGAGCAGAATCATAATTGTCCTTTTTAATCATACATATTTGGTTCCTGACAGATGGGGCATAGAGTAATTGGAGCATATCAGAAACAAAGGAAACATATCGGAGCTTATCAATGGCATATAAAATGTTCCAAATCACATCAACGACATAGGGAACATTACGAAGCAAAATCAGCAGTGAATGAAGCATTTCAGAGCATATCAAACTCATATGTCGTACAGAAGCTAAAACGTCGTCCTTGACGTTGCAATCATATCATAACTATCCAGAGCACGAACAGAAATAACTCACCAAAACTCTGGATGTCATATCAAACATATAGAGGGTGTAGTGGGATCTCAGTCAGAATGTGATTCATCCAAGCAATATCCCACAAAGCGGGACCCCACAAAGCGGGCAAATAAGCGCATAACAGAATATCCCACAAAGCGGGACCCCACAAAGCGGGCAAATAAGCGCATACCAGAATATCCCACAAAGCGGGACCCCACAAAGCGGGCAAATCAACGCATACCCTTTACCATTTCTGGCAAAGGTCCAGACAATCCCACACACCAGAGTACAAGAAGGCAGTTTCAACAATAAGTAGCATATAACGGAAGCACACGCGGAACAACCAAACGTACATGTGCCTTTTCAAAAGCAATGTGATGCAAGGAACAAATCTCTCACAAAAGTATTCATTTTAGGAAAGAAATGAAAGCAAGAGTGTACAGGGATTCCAAACAATCATAATCAGCTCAATTCCAATAAGAAGATTAGGCGAATTCAAGTATCCAAAGGAAATGGAACAGAATACGCGTAATCGACCAAAGCTCGATTTCGGACAGAATTCCAGTGGCACATCAAACAAATATTTCAGAATAACAATTATGCTCCAATACTCATAAGAAGGCTATGGTTGAACCATATATCAGTCTATATTCGGATGGAACAGATTTCATATGAAACAGGGCTCCCAACACAGAGTTACCTCTGATTTGGTAACGTAAGGTCAAAATCACAATCACTGGTTTGCAGACTTTATAGGATCGGATTCAACAGACGATAGGATGAGCAATTGAACTCCAAAATGTTCAAACTATATGTCAAAAGAGAGGATTTCAAGTCTAGTTTCAAATAAAATCAGTTTGGTACAAATCAGAATTTTCAACAGGGAGTTATAGGCGTTTTAGTTTCGAAAGGTCAGAAGTCTTGAACTCTGTTTTACAGCGTCTATAGGCTCTTTTGAAACAAATTTTTGGGTAAGTATTCGGTGTCCAAAATCTACCAAATCGGTGTCAAAAGAAAGACATACGAGTCTAATTTCAAACAAAAATAGTTCCTGCCTGAATTCTCATTCTGTACTAAAACTTAGGGCCGAAGCAGTGCTTAGGGGTCAGTTTACCGAAAACTTTCAGAATCCATAGTTCTATGTCCAAAGAGGAATATATCAGTTTCTAAATAAAAATCTTCCAATTTATTTTGAATCAACATAAAAACAGAGTCAAATACTTATGTAGGATGGGGTTAGAACACTTGCCTTTGCAAATTTTGACCCGAAGTAACAAGATTAAAGCAAAAACCCTAAAAGCCCCAAATTTTCTTTCTCTTCTCCTTCTTCTTCTTCTTCTTCTTCTTCTTCTTTTCTTTCCCTGATCACCCACGAGCTGCCTCCTCTGCTTCCTTAACAACGAAGGCAGAGAGGCTTAAGCGGTGGAATTTGTCATTTGGTGCATTTTGCAGTTTAGTCCTTGTTTTTATCATATTCACGATTAGGTCCTTAGGGTTTACATATAGGTCCTCAGATTCTTTCTTTTTTTCTTTTTTTTTTTTTGAACAGATCTCCCAAATCTTAAAAATAAGTTACCTCTGATTCATACTCTATTTCTTTTGTCAATTAAAATAGATGCTTACATTATCACCAAAAATTTATACGAACATTCGGAATTGAGGGGTGTTACACTCTCCCCCCCTTAAAAGAAAAATTTAGTCCTCTAAATTTATCGTACCTCTATTCGATGAAAAGACGAGGATACACCTTTTTCATTTCCTCTTCTAGCTCCCAAGTTGTCTCCGCTCCAGAATGATGTCTCCAAATTACTTGAACCAGTGGAATGACCCGATTCCTTAGGACTTTTTCTTTCTTATCAATAATCTGAATAGGCTCTTCCACATAGGATAAATCTTTATCGATCTCCACCAGCTCATATTTAATGATGTGAGCAGGGTCATACATATACTTTCTAATCATCGAGACATGAAATATATCATGGACATGGCTCAATGCTGGTGGTAAAGCAATCCTGTAAGCGACAGAACCAATCCTCTCAAGAACCTCAAAAGGTCCAATAAATCTTGGGCTTAATTTTCCTTTCTTCCCAAACCTTATAATGCCTTTGGAGGGGGAGACTTTTAAGAATACCAAATCTCCGATTTCAAACTCAATATCTCGCCTTCTATTGTCGGCATAACTCTTTTGACGACTCTGAGCAGCTTTTAACCTTTTCCTTATAACTTGAATTTTCTCGGTAGTTTCTTGTACCTTGTCCGGTGCTAACAATTTTCTGTCACCAACTTCCTCCCAACATATAGGTGTTATGCACCTTCGCCCATATAAAGCTTCATAAGGAGCCATCTGAATACTTGAATGATAACTATTATTATACGTGAACTCAACAAGTGAAATATCCTTATCCCATTCACCTTTCCAATCCATAACATAGGCTCTAAGCAAATCCTCAAGTGTTTGAATTGTTCTTTCTGACTGACCATCAGTCTGAGGATGATATGCAGTACTAAACTTAACTTTAGTGCCCAACGACTCCTGCAATCTTCTCCAGAATCTAGAGAGAAATCTGGAGTCTCTATCAGAGATGATCTCCTTTGGAATACCATGAAGTCTTACTATTTCACTGACATATAAATCTGCAAGTCTATCAAGCGAATAAGTCGTATTAATCGGTAGGAAATGTGCAGATTTTGTTAACCTATCAATGATAACCCAAATAGCATCATGCTTCCTCGAGGTTCTGGGTAGTCCTGAAACAAAATCCATAGTAATACATTCCCATTTCCATTCAGGTATAACTAAAGGTTGCAGCAACCCTCCAGGTCTTTGGTGTTCTACTTTGATTTGCTGACATATCAAACATTTTGAAACATACATTGCAATTTCCTTCTTCATGCCTTCCCACCAATAATAACTTTGAAGATCTCTATACATCTTAGTGCTCCCTGGGTGTAGGGCGTACTTTGAAGTATGACTTTCATTTAGGATTTGATTCTTGATATCTAGTTCATTTGGTACACATACTCTCTCCCCAAATCTCAATAGGCCATCCTTTGAAACTTGAAATTGTGGCTTCAATTCCTTTTCTACTTCACTCCTCAAGTAGATTAAGTGTGGATCTCGTAATTGTCCCTCCTTAATTTGTTGCATAAGATCAGACTGCACTTGAATGGAGGCCATCAAAATCATCGAGTCTTGCTCTTTGCTCAAAGCTTTCAAATCAAAATTTTCTTCTATTAGCTTCCATTGCTTCACGACCAGACTAGCCATAAAACTTGTAGATTTTCTACTAAGTGCATCAGCTACAACATTGGCCTTGCCCGGGTGATAACGGATGGCACAATCATAATCCTTCAGAAGTTCTATCCATCTTCGCTGCCTCATGTTTAACTCTTTCTGAGTGAAAATATATTTTAAACTCTTGTGATCAGTGAAGATTTCAAACTGTCGACCATACAAATAATGTCTCCAAATCTTTAGAGCAAAAATGATTGCTGCTAATTCTAAATCATGAGTTGGATAATTCAATTCATAACCTTTAAGTTGCCTAGAAGCATAAGCAATTACTCTCCCTTCCTGCATCAAAACACATCCTAGGCCCTTTCTTGAAGCATCAGTATAAACTACAAATCCCTCACTACCACTTGGAATAGTGAGAATAGGGGCACTAGTCAATCTCCTTTTTAACTCTTGAAAGCTTTGCTCACAATCATCGCCCCATACAAATTTCATATTCTTCTTAGTGAGTTTGGTGAGAGGTTGAGCAATTCGAGAAAATCCCTCCACAAATCTCCTGTAATAACCTGCCATGCCCAAGAAACTTCTAACCTCTGTTACATTTGTTGGTACTTCCCATTCAACTACAGCTTCTATTTTCCTTGGATCAACAGATATACCCTTCCCTGAAATCACATGGCCTAAGAAAGCAACTTCATTCAACCAAAATTCACATTTGCTGAACTTCGCATACAACTTCTTTTCTCTTAGTATGGACAACACATCACTCAAGTGTTCCTCATGCTCCTGGTTACTCTTTGAATACACCAATATGTCATCAATAAATACAATTACACAGATATCCAAGAGCGGTTGAAATATCCTATTCATTAGTTCCATAAAAGCTGCAGGGGCATTTGTCAAACCAAACGGCATCACCAAGAATTCATAATGACCATATCGAGTTCTGAAAGCTGTTTTTGAAATATCCTCCTCCTTGATCTTTAGCTGATAGTAACCTGACCTCAGGTCAATCTTAGAGAATACTTGTGCACCCTGCATTTGATCAGGTAAGTCGTTACTTCAAAAAATACTTGTTTCTTATGGTCACCTGATTCAACTGTCCATAATCAATACAAAATCTCAATATTCCCTCCATCTTTTTAACTAACACCGGAGCACCCCATGATGAAATATTAAGCCAAATAAAATCCTCATTTAATAATTCTTGTAGTTGCTTTTCCAATTCCACTTACTCAAATGATATCTTTCTGTAGAGAGGCTTAGATATTGGGATTGTCCCAAGGACCAAATCAAAAGCAAAATCATATTTGGAGGTAATCCAAACAAGTCATCCTGGGATACATTAGGCAAGGAGATAAATAATGTCCAATACTCTCAAAATAAAAGATCGGCTGATCAAATATGCAAAAAGTGATCATTTGTTATATACTAATCCATACTGGTATGATAAGAAGATAGCCAATCCATACCAAGTATAATATCATAACTCCAAATCTCTAGGAGAACTAAATCAGCAAAAGTTCAAGTTCTCCAACAAAAATCAGACAAGAGGACCAGATTCAAGTTCGTTATCAAATAATCTCCATTGATTGTACTTACATATATCACATAATACAGTGGTCTAGGTTGAATACCCAAGTGATAGGCTACATGTTACGAATCAAATCGTAGATAGGACCCATGGTCAAACAAATATTTGCATTCTTTCATAAGCATGCATAATACCTTCGATCACTACTTCAGAAGTTTTAGAATCATATTCAGTGATAGCCTACACTCTGATATGGGCAGATGATTTATGAGGCAGTGACTCTTTCTTATTGTTCAAAGGGCAGTCTTTTATTTCATGATCCAACTTTCCGCAAGCAAAATAGACTCCAGTCACCTGAAACACAAATTTGTTTCATAATTTAACTTATAATTCACACATGATTGAGTCTTTTGCGGTGACTTCCCATTTCAAATCCAAATGTCTTGACCCTCTTGTTATCACTTTCTGATTCATTTCCAATCACATTCATATTGGTAAACTTGTCCTTATCATTCTTCTCACTGATCTCCAAAAATTCTTTTCATTGTTCTCATTAATGATCAGCCTCTACTTCCAATATAAGGCAGCAAAAGAAATCTTTCGATCATCAGAACAATTTTGTACATCAAATATCTTCTCTGTTTGCATCATCCATTTTTCTACCACCAATGAAATTAGGTCCACCCTGCTTCCGCTGCGCCACTCTGATTCAATATCCCCGATTACCCTTTCATCCCACTTAATTAATCAAAATCAGATAAAGTAGGAGGACTAAATGTCATCGTCATCCTAGATTCCTAAAATACATCAAAGAAAATTTTCACCAATCACTGTAGTTCACTAGACCTCAATATATTTTGCACGTCAACATATCAAATATTCCAGTGATCCTCAAACCATGCTCTGATACCACCTCTGTCACGCCCCTAAAAATATCCATGATATTTAAATTTTTTCGCCACAACTAACCCAGGATCCAAACACACATTTGAGGTCACTAAGAAAAACATTCGGATCAAAAATTTCACTTCTATAATCTATCAATTCATAACCCTGTGCAATTCATAAACATAGCACACATCACTCGATAATTCATACAATCTGAACTCGACTCATCAAAATAAAAAAAAAACCACAACATAAATCCACAAGTGGGGAAATCTATGCAGTCACCACAATCATCGATTTACCATAAGTTCATATCATTACACAATTTAATTTAACATTCCAAAACCCTATACATGAGGGATCCTTTAACTTACACAAAATCCACAGGTTTAGATTCATAGTCACATTTCATTAGATGCAAGGTAGCTTATACACAACTACATATATGCTAACAAAAGTTCTGCCCAACGTCTTCTAAACTTTCCGCTGCCTCAGCCCATTCTTAACATTTAAGCAAACGATACGCTATCCTGAAAAATTTATCAACAAATGGGGTGAGCATAAAGAGCTCAGCAAGTGACTAACATATCCATATCAAAATAGTACAATTTCCAAAGAGATGCAATTTCAAACACAAAGCAGAATATACGATTTCGTATACATAATATTATTAGGAGCAGAATCATAATTGTCCTTTTTAATCATACATATTTGGTTCCTGACAGATGGGGCATAGAGTAATTGGAGCATATCAGAAACAAAGGAAACATATCGGAGCTTATCAATGGCATATAAAATGTTCCAAATCACATCAACGACATAGGGAACATTACGAAGCAAAATCAGCAGTGAATGAAGCATTTCAGAGCATATCAAACTCATATGTCGTACAGAAGCTAAAACGTCGTCCTTGACGTTGCAATCATATCATAACTATCCAGAGCACGAACAGAAATAACTCACCAAAACTCTGGATGTCATATCAAACATATAGAGGGTGTAGTGGGATCTCAGTCAGAATGTGATTCATCCAAGCAATATCCCACAAAGCGGGACCCCACAAAGCGGGCAAATAAGCGCATAACAGAATATCCCACAAAGCGGGACCCCACAAAGCGGGCAAATAAGCGCATACCAGAATATCCCACAAAGCGGGACCCCACAAAGCGGGCAAATCAACGCATACCCTTTACCATTTCTGGCAAAGGTCCAGACAATCCCACACACCAGAGTACAAGAAGGCAGTTTCAACAATAAGTAGCATATAACGGAAGCACACGCGGAACAACCAAACGTACATGTGCCTTTTCAAAAGCAATGTGATGCAAGGAACAAATCTCTCACAAAAGTATTCATTTTAGGAAAGAAATGAAAGCAAGAGTGTACAGGGATTCCAAACAATCATAATCAGCTCAATTCCAATAAGAAGATTAGGCGAATTCAAGTATCCAAAGGAAATGGAACAGAATACGCGTAATCGACCAAAGCTCGATTTCGGACAGAATTCCAGTGGCACATCAAACAAATATTTCAGAATAACAATTATGCTCCAATACTCATAAGAAGGCTATGGTTGAACCATATATCAGTCTATATTCGGATGGAACAGATTTCATATGAAACAGGGCTCCCAACACAGAGTTACCTCTGATTTGGTAACGTAAGGTCAAAATCACAATCACTGGTTTGCAGACTTTATAGGATCGGATTCAACAGACGATAGGATGAGCAATTGAACTCCAAAATGTTCAAACTATATGTCAAAAGAGAGGATTTCAAGTCTAGTTTCAAATAAAATCAGTTTGGTACAAATCAGAATTTTCAACAGGGAGTTATAGGCGTTTTAGTTTCGAAAGGTCAGAAGTCTTGAACTCTGTTTTACAGCGTCTATAGGCTCTTTTGAAACAAATTTTTGGGTAAGTATTCGGTGTCCAAAATCTACCAAATCGGTGTCAAAAGAAAGACATACGAGTCTAATTTCAAACAAAAATAGTTCCTGCCTGAATTCTCATTCTGTACTAAAACTTAGGGCCGAAGCAGTGCTTAGGGGTCAGTTTACCGAAAACTTTCAGAATCCATAGTTCTATGTCCAAAGAGGAATATATCAGTTTCTAAATAAAAATCTTCCAATTTATTTTGAATCAACATAAAAACAGAGTCAAATACTTATGTAGGATGGGGTTAGAACACTTGCCTTTGCAAATTTTGACCCGAAGTAACAAGATTAAAGCAAAAACCCTAAAAGCCCCAAATTTTCTTTCTCTTCTCCTTCTTCTTCTTCTTCTTCTTCTTCTTCTTTTCTTTCCCTGATCACCCACGAGCTGCCTCCTCTGCTTCCTTAACAACGAAGGCAGAGAGGCTTAAGCGGTGGAATTTGTCATTTGGTGCATTTTGCAGTTTAGTCCTTGTTTTTATCATATTCACGATTAGGTCCTTAGGGTTTACATATAGGTCCTCAGATTCTTTCTTTTTTTCTTTTTTTTTTTTTGAACAGATCTCCCAAATCTTAAAAATAAGTTACCTCTGATTCATACTCTATTTCTTTTGTCAATTAAAATAGATGCTTACATTATCACCAAAAATTTATACGAACATTCGGAATTGAGGGGTGTTACACTCTCCCCCCCTTAAAAGAAAAATTTAGTCCTCTAAATTTATCGTACCTCTATTCGATGAAAAGACGAGGATACACCTTTTTCATTTCCTCTTCTAGCTCCCAAGTTGTCTCCGCTCCAGAATGATGTCTCCAAATTACTTGAACCAGTGGAATGACCCGATTCCTTAGGACTTTTTCTTTCTTATCAATAATCTGAATAGGCTCTTCCACATAGGATAAATCTTTATCGATCTCCACCAGCTCATATTTAATGATGTGAGCAGGGTCATACATATACTTTCTAATCATCGAGACATGAAATATATCATGGACATGGCTCAATGCTGGTGGTAAAGCAATCCTGTAAGCGACAGAACCAATCCTCTCAAGAACCTCAAAAGGTCCAATAAATCTTGGGCTTAATTTTCCTTTCTTCCCAAACCTTATAATGCCTTTGGAGGGGGAGACTTTTAAGAATACCAAATCTCCGATTTCAAACTCAATATCTCGCCTTCTATTGTCGGCATAACTCTTTTGACGACTCTGAGCAGCTTTTAACCTTTTCCTTATAACTTGAATTTTCTCGGTAGTTTCTTGTACCTTGTCCGGTGCTAACAATTTTCTGTCACCAACTTCCTCCCAACATATAGGTGTTATGCACCTTCGCCCATATAAAGCTTCATAAGGAGCCATCTGAATACTTGAATGATAACTATTATTATACGTGAACTCAACAAGTGAAATATCCTTATCCCATTCACCTTTCCAATCCATAACATAGGCTCTAAGCAAATCCTCAAGTGTTTGAATTGTTCTTTCTGACTGACCATCAGTCTGAGGATGATATGCAGTACTAAACTTAACTTTAGTGCCCAACGACTCCTGCAATCTTCTCCAGAATCTAGAGAGAAATCTGGAGTCTCTATCAGAGATGATCTCCTTTGGAATACCATGAAGTCTTACTATTTCACTGACATATAAATCTGCAAGTCTATCAAGCGAATAAGTCGTATTAATCGGTAGGAAATGTGCAGATTTTGTTAACCTATCAATGATAACCCAAATAGCATCATGCTTCCTCGAGGTTCTGGGTAGTCCTGAAACAAAATCCATAGTAATACATTCCCATTTCCATTCAGGTATAACTAAAGGTTGCAGCAACCCTCCAGGTCTTTGGTGTTCTACTTTGATTTGCTGACATATCAAACATTTTGAAACATACATTGCAATTTCCTTCTTCATGCCTTCCCACCAATAATAACTTTGAAGATCTCTATACATCTTAGTGCTCCCTGGGTGTAGGGCGTACTTTGAAGTATGACTTTCATTTAGGATTTGATTCTTGATATCTAGTTCATTTGGTACACATACTCTCTCCCCAAATCTCAATAGGCCATCCTTTGAAACTTGAAATTGTGGCTTCAATTCCTTTTCTACTTCACTCCTCAAGTAGATTAAGTGTGGATCTCGTAATTGTCCCTCCTTAATTTGTTGCATAAGATCAGACTGCACTTGAATGGAGGCCATCAAAATCATCGAGTCTTGCTCTTTGCTCAAAGCTTTCAAATCAAAATTTTCTTCTATTAGCTTCCATTGCTTCACGACCAGACTAGCCATAAAACTTGTAGATTTTCTACTAAGTGCATCAGCTACAACATTGGCCTTGCCCGGGTGATAACGGATGGCACAATCATAATCCTTCAGAAGTTCTATCCATCTTCGCTGCCTCATGTTTAACTCTTTCTGAGTGAAAATATATTTTAAACTCTTGTGATCAGTGAAGATTTCAAACTGTCGACCATACAAATAATGTCTCCAAATCTTTAGAGCAAAAATGATTGCTGCTAATTCTAAATCATGAGTTGGATAATTCAATTCATAACCTTTAAGTTGCCTAGAAGCATAAGCAATTACTCTCCCTTCCTGCATCAAAACACATCCTAGGCCCTTTCTTGAAGCATCAGTATAAACTACAAATCCCTCACTACCACTTGGAATAGTGAGAATAGGGGCACTAGTCAATCTCCTTTTTAACTCTTGAAAGCTTTGCTCACAATCATCGCCCCATACAAATTTCATATTCTTCTTAGTGAGTTTGGTGAGAGGTTGAGCAATTCGAGAAAATCCCTCCACAAATCTCCTGTAATAACCTGCCATGCCCAAGAAACTTCTAACCTCTGTTACATTTGTTGGTACTTCCCATTCAACTACAGCTTCTATTTTCCTTGGATCAACAGATATACCCTTCCCTGAAATCACATGGCCTAAGAAAGCAACTTCATTCAACCAAAATTCACATTTGCTGAACTTCGCATACAACTTCTTTTCTCTTAGTATGGACAACACATCACTCAAGTGTTCCTCATGCTCCTGGTTACTCTTTGAATACACCAATATGTCATCAATAAATACAATTACACAGATATCCAAGAGCGGTTGAAATATCCTATTCATTAGTTCCATAAAAGCTGCAGGGGCATTTGTCAAACCAAACGGCATCACCAAGAATTCATAATGACCATATCGAGTTCTGAAAGCTGTTTTTGAAATATCCTCCTCCTTGATCTTTAGCTGATAGTAACCTGACCTCAGGTCAATCTTAGAGAATACTTGTGCACCCTGCATTTGATCAGGTAAGTCGTTACTTCAAAAAATACTCGTTTCTTATGGTCACCTGATTCAACTGTCCATAATCAATACAAAATCTCAATATTCCCTCCATCTTTTTAACTAACACCGGAGCACCCCATGATGAAATATTAAGCCAAATAAAATCCTCATTTAATAATTCTTGTAGTTGCTTTTCCAATTCCACTTACTCAAATGATATCTTTCTGTAGAGAGGCTTAGATATTGGGATTGTCCCAAGGACCAAATCAAAAGCAAAATCATATTTGGAGGTAATCCAAACAAGTCATCCTGGGATACATTAGGCAAGGAGATAAATAATGTCCAATACTCTCAAAATAAAAGATCGGCTGATCAAATATGCAAAAAGTGATCATTTGTTATATACTAATCCATACTGGTATGATAAGAAGATAGCCAATCCATACCAAGTATAATATCATAACTCCAAATCTCTAGGAGAACTAAATCAGCAAAAGTTCAAGTTCTCCAACAAAAATCAGACAAGAGGACCAGATTCAAGTTCGTTATCAAATAATCTCCATTGATTGTACTTACATATATCACATAATACAGTGGTCTAGGTTGAATACCCAAGTGATAGGCTACATGTTACGAATCAAATCGTAGATAGGACCCATGGTCAAACAAATATTTGCATTCTTTCATAAGCATGCATAATACCTTCGATCACTACTTCAGAAGTTTTAGAATCATATTCAGTGATAGCCTACACTCTGATATGGGCAGATGATTTATGAGGCAGTGACTCTTTCTTATTGTTCAAAGGGCAGTCTTTTATTTCATGATCCAACTTTCCGCAAGCAAAATAGACTCCAGTCACCTGAAACACAAATTTGTTTCATAATTTAACTTATAATTCACACATGATTGAGTCTTTTGCGGTGACTTCCCATTTCAAATCCAAATGTCTTGACCCTCTTGTTATCACTTTCTGATTCATTTCCAATCACATTCATATTGGTAAACTTGTCCTTATCATTCTTCTCACTGATCTCCAAAAATTCTTTTCATTGTTCTCATTAATGATCAGCCTCTACTTCCAATATAAGGCAGCAAAAGAAATCTTTCGATCATCAGAACAATTTTGTACATCAAATATCTTCTCTGTTTGCATCATCCATTTTTCTACCACCAATGAAATTAAGTCCACCCTGCTTCCGCTGCGCCACTCTGATTCAATATCCCCGATTACCCTTTCATCCCACTTAATTAATCAAAATCAGATAAAGTAGGAGGACTAAATGTCATCGTCATCCTAGATTCCTAAAATACATCAAAGAAAATTTTCACCAATCACTGTAGTTCACTAGACCTCAATATATTTTGCACGTCAACATATCAAATATTCCAGTGATCCTCAAACCATGCTCTGATACCACCTCTGTCACGCCCCTAAAAATATCCATGATATTTAAATTTTTTCGCCACAACTAACCCAGGATCCAAACACACATTTGAGGTCACTAAGAAAAACATTCGGATCAAAAATTTCACTTCTATAATCTATCAATTCATAACCCTGTGCAATTCATAAACATAGCACACATCACTCGATAATTCATACAATCTGAACTCGACTCATCAAAATAAAAAAAAAACCACAACATAAATCCACAAGTGGGGAAATCTATGCAGTCACCACAATCATCGATTTACCATAAGTTCATATCATTACACAATTTAATTTAACATTCCAAAACCCTATACATGAGGGATCCTTTAACTTACACAAAATCCACAGGTTTAGATTCATAGTCACATTTCATTAGATGCAAGGTAGCTTATACACAACTACATATATGCTAACAAAAGTTCTGCCCAACGTCTTCTAAACTTTCCGCTGCCTCAGCCCATTCTTAACATTTAAGCAAACGATACGCTATCCTGAAAAATTTATCAACAAATGGGGTGAGCATAAAGAGCTCAGCAAGTGACTAACATATCCATATCAAAATAGTACAATTTCCAAAGAGATGCAGTTTCAAACACAAAGCAGAATATACGATTTCGTATACATAATATTATTAGGAGCAGAATCATAATTGTCCTTTTTAATCATACATATTTGGTTCCTGACAGATGGGGCATAGAGTAATTGGAGCATATCAGAAACAAAGGAAACATATCGGAGCTTATCAATGGCATATAAAATGTTCCAAATCACATCAACGACATAGGGAACATTACGAAGCAAAATCAGCAGTGAATGAAGCATTTCAGAGCATATCAAACTCATATGTCGTACAGAAGCTAAAACGTCGTCCTTGACGTTGCAATCATATCATAACTATCCAGAGCACGAACAGAAATAACTCACCAAAACTCTGGATGTCATATCAAACATATAGAGGGTGTAGTGGGATCTCAGTCAGAATGTGATTCATCCAAGCAATATCCCACAAAGCGGGACCCCACAAAGCGGGCAAATAAGCGCATACCAGAATATCCCACAAAGCGGGACCCCACAAAGCGGGCAAATAAGCGCATACCAGAATATCCCACAAAGCGGGACCCCACAAAGCGGGCAAATCAACGCATACCCTTTACCATTTCTGGCAAAGGTCCAGACAATCCCACACACCAGAGTACAAGAAGGCAGTTTCAACAATAAGTAGCATATAACGGAAGCACACGCGGAACAACCAAACGTACATGTGCCTTTTCAAAAGCAATGTGATGCAAGGAACAAATCTCTCACAAAAGTATTCATTTTAGGAAAGAAATGAAAGCAAGAGTGTACAGGGATTCCAAACAATCATAATCAGCTCAATTCCAATAAGAAGATTAGGCGAATTCAAGTATCCAAAGGAAATGGAACAGAATACGCGTAATCGACCAAAGCTCGATTTCGGACAGAATTCCAGTGGCACATCAAACAAATATTTCAGAATAACAATTATGCTCCAATACTCATAAGAAGGCTATGGTTGAACCATATATCAGTCTATATTCGGATGGAACAGATTTCATATGAAACAGGGCTCCCAACACAGAGTTACCTCTGATTTGGTAACGTAAGGTCAAAATCACAATCACTGGTTTGCAGACTTTATAGGATCGGATTCAACAGACGATAGGATGAGCAATTGAACTCCAAAATGTTCAAACTATATGTCAAAAGAGAGGATTTCAAGTCTAGTTTCAAATAAAATCAGTTTGGTACAAATCAGAATTTTCAACAGGGAGTTATAGGCGTTTTAGTTTCGAAAGGTCAGAAGTCTTGAACTCTGTTTTACAGCGTCTATAGGCTCTTTTGAAACAAATTTTTGGGTAAGTATTCGGTGTCCAAAATCTACCAAATCGGTGTCAAAAGAAAGACATACGAGTCTAATTTCAAACAAAAATAGTTCCTGCCTGAATTCTCATTCTGTACTAAAACTTAGGGCCGAAGCAGTGCTTAGGGGTCAGTTTACCGAAAACTTTCAGAATCCATAGTTCTATGTCCAAAGAGGAATATATCAGTTTCTAAATAAAAATCTTCCAATTTATTTTGAATCAACATAAAAACAGAGTCAAATACTTATGTAGGATGGGGTTAGAACACTTGCCTTTGCAAATTTTGACCCGAAGTAACAAGATTAAAGCAAAAACCCTAAAAGCCCCAAATTTTCTTTCTCTTCTCCTTCTTCTTCTTCTTCTTCTTCTTCTTCTTCTTTTCTTTCCCTGATCACCCACGAGCTGCCTCCTCTGCTTCCTTAACAACGAAGGCAGAGAGGCTTAAGCGGTGGAATTTGTCATTTGGTGCATTTTGCAGTTTAGTCCTTGTTTTTATCATATTCACGATTAGGTCCTTAGGGTTTACATATAGGTCCTCAGATTCTTTCTTTTTTTCTTTTTTTTTTTTTGAACAGATCTCCCAAATCTTAAAAATAAGTTACCTCTGATTCATACTCTATTTCTTTTGTCAATTAAAATAGATGCTTACATTATCACCAAAAATTTATACGAACATTCGGAATTGAGGGGTGTTACACTCTCCCCCCCTTAAAAGAAAAATTTAGTCCTCTAAATTTATCGTACCTCTATTCGATGAAAAGACGAGGATACACCTTTTTCATTTCCTCTTCTAGCTCCCAAGTTGTCTCCGCTCCAGAATGATGTCTCCAAATTACTTGAACCAGTGGAATGACCCGATTCCTTAGGACTTTTTCTTTCTTATCAATAATCTGAATAGGCTCTTCCACATAGGATAAATCTTTATCGATCTCCACCAGCTCATATTTAATGATGTGAGCAGGGTCATACATATACTTTCTAATCATCGAGACATGAAATATATCATGGACATGGCTCAATGCTGGTGGTAAAGCAATCCTGTAAGCGACAGAACCAATCCTCTCAAGAACCTCAAAAGGTCCAATAAATCTTGGGCTTAATTTTCCTTTCTTCCCAAACCTTATAATGCCTTTGGAGGGGGAGACTTTTAAGAATACCAAATCTCCGATTTCAAACTCAATATCTCGCCTTCTATTGTCGGCATAACTCTTTTGACGACTCTGAGCAGCTTTTAACCTTTTCCTTATAACTTGAATTTTCTCGGTAGTTTCTTGTACCTTGTCCGGTGCTAACAATTTTCTGTCACCAACTTCCTCCCAACATATAGGTGTTATGCACCTTCGCCCATATAAAGCTTCATAAGGAGCCATCTGAATACTTGAATGATAACTATTATTATACGTGAACTCAACAAGTGAAATATCCTTATCCCATTCACCTTTCCAATCCATAACATAGGCTCTAAGCAAATCCTCAAGTGTTTGAATTGTTCTTTCTGACTGACCATCAGTCTGAGGATGATATGCAGTACTAAACTTAACTTTAGTGCCCAACGACTCCTGCAATCTTCTCCAGAATCTAGAGAGAAATCTGGAGTCTCTATCAGAGATGATCTCCTTTGGAATACCATGAAGTCTTACTATTTCACTGACATATAAATCTGCAAGTCTATCAAGCGAATAAGTCGTATTAATCGGTAGGAAATGTGCAGATTTTGTTAACCTATCAATGATAACCCAAATAGCATCATGCTTCCTCGAGGTTCTGGGTAGTCCTGAAACAAAATCCATAGTAATACATTCCCATTTCCATTCAGGTATAACTAAAGGTTGCAGCAACCCTCCAGGTCTTTGGTGTTCTACTTTGATTTGCTGACATATCAAACATTTTGAAACATACATTGCAATTTCCTTCTTCATGCCTTCCCACCAATAATAACTTTGAAGATCTCTATACATCTTAGTGCTCCCTGGGTGTAGGGCGTACTTTGAAGTATGACTTTCATTTAGGATTTGATTCTTGATATCTAGTTCATTTGGTACACATACTCTCTCCCCAAATCTCAATAGGCCATCCTTTGAAACTTGAAATTGTGGCTTCAATTCCTTTTCTACTTCACTCCTCAAGTAGATTAAGTGTGGATCTCGTAATTGTCCCTCCTTAATTTGTTGCATAAGATCAGACTGCACTTGAATGGAGGCCATCAAAATCATCGAGTCTTGCTCTTTGCTCAAAGCTTTCAAATCAAAATTTTCTTCTATTAGCTTCCATTGCTTCACGACCAGACTAGCCATAAAACTTGTAGATTTTCTACTAAGTGCATCAGCTACAACATTGGCCTTGCCCGGGTGATAACGGATGGCACAATCATAATCCTTCAGAAGTTCTATCCATCTTCGCTGCCTCATGTTTAACTCTTTCTGAGTGAAAATATATTTTAAACTCTTGTGATCAGTGAAGATTTCAAACTGTCGACCATACAAATAATGTCTCCAAATCTTTAGAGCAAAAATGATTGCTGCTAATTCTAAATCATGAGTTGGATAATTCAATTCATAACCTTTAAGTTGCCTAGAAGCATAAGCAATTACTCTCCCTTCCTGCATCAAAACACATCCTAGGCCCTTTCTTGAAGCATCAGTATAAACTACAAATCCCTCACTACCACTTGGAATAGTGAGAATAGGGGCACTAGTCAATCTCCTTTTTAACTCTTGAAAGCTTTGCTCACAATCATCGCCCCATACAAATTTCATATTCTTCTTAGTGAGTTTGGTGAGAGGTTGAGCAATTCGAGAAAATCCCTCCACAAATCTCCTGTAATAACCTGCCATGCCCAAGAAACTTCTAACCTCTGTTACATTTGTTGGTACTTCCCATTCAACTACAGCTTCTATTTTCCTTGGATCAACAGATATACCCTTCCCTGAAATCACATGGCCTAAGAAAGCAACTTCATTCAACCAAAATTCACATTTGCTGAACTTCGCATACAACTTCTTTTCTCTTAGTATGGACAACACATCACTCAAGTGTTCCTCATGCTCCTGGTTACTCTTTGAATACACCAATATGTCATCAATAAATACAATTACACAGATATCCAAGAGCGGTTGAAATATCCTATTCATTAGTTCCATAAAAGCTGCAGGGGCATTTGTCAAACCAAACGGCATCACCAAGAATTCATAATGACCATATCGAGTTCTGAAAGCTGTTTTTGAAATATCCTCCTCCTTGATCTTTAGCTGATAGTAACCTGACCTCAGGTCAATCTTAGAGAATACTTGTGCACCCTGCATTTGATCAGGTAAGTCGTTACTTCAAAAAATACTCGTTTCTTATGGTCACCTGATTCAACTGTCCATAATCAATACAAAATCTCAATATTCCCTCCATCTTTTTAACTAACACCGGAGCACCCCATGATGAAATATTAAGCCAAATAAAATCCTCATTTAATAATTCTTGTAGTTGCTTTTCCAATTCCACTTACTCAAATGATATCTTTCTGTAGAGAGGCTTAGATATTGGGATTGTCCCAAGGACCAAATCAAAAGCAAAATCATATTTGGAGGTAATCCAAACAAGTCATCCTGGGATACATTAGGCAAGGAGATAAATAATGTCCAATACTCTCAAAATAAAAGATCGGCTGATCAAATATGCAAAAAGTGATCATTTGTTATATACTAATCCATACTGGTATGATAAGAAGATAGCCAATCCATACCAAGTATAATATCATAACTCCAAATCTCTAGGAGAACTAAATCAGCAAAAGTTCAAGTTCTCCAACAAAAATCAGACAAGAGGACCAGATTCAAGTTCGTTATCAAATAATCTCCATTGATTGTACTTACATATATCACATAATACAGTGGTCTAGGTTGAATACCCAAGTGATAGGCTACATGTTACGAATCAAATCGTAGATAGGACCCATGGTCAAACAAATATTTGCATTCTTTCATAAGCATGCATAATACCTTCGATCACTACTTCAGAAGTTTTAGAATCATATTCAGTGATAGCCTACACTCTGATATGGGCAGATGATTTATGAGGCAGTGACTCTTTCTTATTGTTCAAAGGGCAGTCTTTTATTTCATGATCCAACTTTCCGCAAGCAAAATAGACTCCAGTCACCTGAAACACAAATTTGTTTCATAATTTAACTTATAATTCACACATGATTGAGTCTTTTGCGGTGACTTCCCATTTCAAATCCAAATGTCTTGACCCTCTTGTTATCACTTTCTGATTCATTTCCAATCACATTCATATTGGTAAACTTGTCCTTATCATTCTTCTCACTGATCTCCAAAAATTCTTTTCATTGTTCTCATTAATGATCAGCCTCTACTTCCAATATAAGGCAGCAAAAGAAATCTTTCGATCATCAGAACAATTTTGTACATCAAATATCTTCTCTGTTTGCATCATCCATTTTTCTACCACCAATGAAATTAGGTCCACCCTGCTTCCGCTGCGCCACTCTGATTCAATATCCCCGATTACCCTTTCATCCCACTTAATTAATCAAAATCAGATAAAGTAGGAGGACTAAATGTCATCGTCATCCTAGATTCCTAAAATACATCAAAGAAAATTTTCACCAATCACTGTAGTTCACTAGACCTCAATATATTTTGCACGTCAACATATCAAATATTCCAGTGATCCTCAAACCATGCTCTGATACCACCTCTGTCACGCCCCTAAAAATATCCATGATATTTAAATTTTTTCGCCACAACTAACCCAGGATCCAAACACACATTTGAGGTCACTAAGAAAAACATTCGGATCAAAAATTTCACTTCTATAATCTATCAATTCATAACCCTGTGCAATTCATAAACATAGCACACATCACTCGATAATTCATACAATCTGAACTCGACTCATCAAAATAAAAAAAAAACCACAACATAAATCCACAAGTGGGGAAATCTATGCAGTCACCACAATCATCGATTTACCATAAGTTCATATCATTACACAATTTAATTTAACATTCCAAAACCCTATACATGAGGGATCCTTTAACTTACACAAAATCCACAGGTTTAGATTCATAGTCACATTTCATTAGATGCAAGGTAGCTTATACACAACTACATATATGCTAACAAAAGTTCTGCCCAACGTCTTCTAAACTTTCCGCTGCCTCAGCCCATTCTTAACATTTAAGCAAACGATACGCTATCCTGAAAAATTTATCAACAAATGGGGTGAGCATAAAGAGCTCAGCAAGTGACTAACATATCCATATCAAAATAGTACAATTTCCAAAGAGATGCAATTTCAAACACAAAGCAGAATATACGATTTCGTATACATAATATTATTAGGAGCAGAATCATAATTGTCCTTTTTAATCATACATATTTGGTTCCTGACAGATGGGGCATAGAGTAATTGGAGCATATCAGAAACAAAGGAAACATATCGGAGCTTATCAATGGCATATAAAATGTTCCAAATCACATCAACGACATAGGGAACATTACGAAGCAAAATCAGCAGTGAATGAAGCATTTCAGAGCATATCAAACTCATATGTCGTACAGAAGCTAAAACGTCGTCCTTGACGTTGCAATCATATCATAACTATCCAGAGCACGAACAGAAATAACTCACCAAAACTCTGGATGTCATATCAAACATATAGAGGGTGTAGTGGGATCTCAGTCAGAATGTGATTCATCCAAGCAATATCCCACAAAGCGGGACCCCACAAAGCGGGCAAATAAGCGCATAACAGAATATCCCACAAAGCGGGACCCCACAAAGCGGGCAAATAAGCGCATACCAGAATATCCCACAAAGCGGGACCCCACAAAGCGGGCAAATCAACGCATACCCTTTACCATTTCTGGCAAAGGTCCAGACAATCCCACACACCAGAGTACAAGAAGGCAGTTTCAACAATAAGTAGCATATAACGGAAGCACACGCGGAACAACCAAACGTACATGTGCCTTTTCAAAAGCAATGTGATGCAAGGAACAAATCTCTCACAAAAGTATTCATTTTAGGAAAGAAATGAAAGCAAGAGTGTACAGGGATTCCAAACAATCATAATCAGCTCAATTCCAATAAGAAGATTAGGCGAATTCAAGTATCCAAAGGAAATGGAACAGAATACGCGTAATCGACCAAAGCTCGATTTCGGACAGAATTCCAGTGGCACATCAAACAAATATTTCAGAATAACAATTATGCTCCAATACTCATAAGAAGGCTATGGTTGAACCATATATCAGTCTATATTCGGATGGAACAGATTTCATATGAAACAGGGCTCCCAACACAGAGTTACCTCTGATTTGGTAACGTAAGGTCAAAATCACAATCACTGGTTTGCAGACTTTATAGGATCGGATTCAACAGACGATAGGATGAGCAATTGAACTCCAAAATGTTCAAACTATATGTCAAAAGAGAGGATTTCAAGTCTAGTTTCAAATAAAATCAGTTTGGTACAAATCAGAATTTTCAACAGGGAGTTATAGGCGTTTTAGTTTCGAAAGGTCAGAAGTCTTGAACTCTGTTTTACAGCGTCTATAGGCTCTTTTGAAACAAATTTTTGGGTAAGTATTCGGTGTCCAAAATCTACCAAATCGGTGTCAAAAGAAAGACATACGAGTCTAATTTCAAACAAAAATAGTTCCTGCCTGAATTCTCATTCTGTACTAAAACTTAGGGCCGAAGCAGTGCTTAGGGGTCAGTTTACCGAAAACTTTCAGAATCCATAGTTCTATGTCCAAAGAGGAATATATCAGTTTCTAAATAAAAATCTTCCAATTTATTTTGAATCAACATAAAAACAGAGTCAAATACTTATGTAGGATGGGGTTAGAACACTTGCCTTTGCAAATTTTGACCCGAAGTAACAAGATTAAAGCAAAAACCCTAAAAGCCCCAAATTTTCTTTCTCTTCTCCTTCTTCTTCTTCTTCTTCTTCTTCTTCTTTTCTTTCCCTGATCACCCACGAGCTGCCTCCTCTGCTTCCTTAACAACGAAGGCAGAGAGGCTTAAGCGGTGGAATTTGTCATTTGGTGCATTTTGCAGTTTAGTCCTTGTTTTTATCATATTCACGATTAGGTCCTTAGGGTTTACATATAGGTCCTCAGATTCTTTCTTTTTTTCTTTTTTTTTTTTTGAACAGATCTCCCAAATCTTAAAAATAAGTTACCTCTGATTCATACTCTATTTCTTTTGTCAATTAAAATAGATGCTTACATTATCACCAAAAATTTATACGAACATTCGGAATTGAGGGGTGTTACATAACTTATTTGTAAGATTTGGGAGATCTGTTCAAAAAAAAAAAAAAGAGAAAAGAAAGAATCTAAGGACCTATATGTAAACCCTAAGGACCAAATCGTGAATATGATAAAAACAAGGACTAAACTGCAAAATGCACCAAATGACAAATTCCACCGCTTAAGCCTCTCTGCCTTCGTTCTTAAGGAAGCAGAGGAGGCAGCTCGTGGGTGATCAGGGAAAGAAAGAAAGAAAGAAGAAGAAGAAGAAGAAGAAGAAGAAGAAGAAGAGAAAGAAAATTGGGGCTTTTAGGGTTCTTGCTTTAATCTTGTCATTTCGGGTCAAAATTTCCAAAGGCAAGTGTTCTAACCCCATCCTACAGCAGTATTAGACTCTGTTTTTATGTTGATTCAAAATAAATTGGAAGATTTCTATTTAGAAACTGATATGTCTCTCCTTGGACATAAAACCATGGAATCTGAAAGTTTTTTTTCGGTAAACTGACCCCTAAGCACTGTTTCAGCTATAAGTTTTAGTACAGAATGAGGATTCAGGCAGGAACTATTTTTGTTTGAAATTAGACTCGTATATATTTCTTTTGATACCGATTTTGTAGATTTTGGACACCGAATACTTACCCAAAAATTTGTTTCAAAAGAGCCTATAGACGCTGTAAAACAGAGTTCAAGACTTCTGACCTTTCGAAACTAAAACGCCTATAACTCCCTGTTGAAAATTCTGATTTGTACCAAACTGATTTTATTTGAAACTAGACTTGAAATCCTCTCTTTTGACATATAGTTTGAACATTTTGGAGTTCAATTGCTCATCCTATCGTCTGTTGAATCCGATCCTATAAAGTCTGCAAACCAGTGATTGTGATTTTGACCTTACGTTACCAAATCAGAGGTAACTCTGTGTTGGGAGCCCTGTTTCATATGAAATCTGTTCCATCCGAATATAGACTGATATATGGTTCAACCATAGCCTTCTTATGAGTATTGGAGCATATTTGTTATTTTGAAATATTTGTTGGATGTGCCACTGGAATTCTGTCCGAAATCGAGCTTTGGTCGATTTCGCGTATTCTGTTTCATTTCCTTTGGATACTTGAATTCGCCTAACCTTCTTATTGGAATTGAGCTGGTTACGATTGCTTAGAATCCCTGTACACTCTTGCTTTCAATTCTTTCCCTAAAATGAATATTTTTGTGAGAGATTTGTTCCTTGCATCACATTGCTTTTGAAAAGGCACATGTACGTTTGGTTGTTCCGCGTGTGCTTCCGTTATATGCTGCAATTTGTTGAAACTGCCTTCTTGTACTCTGGTGTGTGGGATTGTCTGGACCTTTGCCAGAAATGGTAAAGGGTATGCGCTGATTTGCCCGCTATGTGGGGTCCCGCTATGTGGGATATTCTGGTATGTGCTTATTTGCCCGCTATGTGGGGTCCCGCTATGTGGGATATTGCTTAGAGCCTGCGATGCTCTGCCGGCCCCCTTTGACTTCACCTAGACGTGGGTGGATGGAGCTCCCAGACGTGGGAGACTTTTGTCAGGTGGTCATTCAGAAATGGATGAATCACATTCTGACTGAGATCCCACTACACCCTCTATATGTTTGATATGACATCCAGAGTTTTGGTGAGTTATTTCTGTTCGTGCTCTGGATAGTTATGATATGATTGCAACGTCAAGGACGACGTTTGAGCTTCTGTATGACATATGAGTTTGATATGCTCTGAAATGCTTCATTCACTGTTGATTTTGCTTCGTAATGTTCCATATGTCGTTGATGTGATTTGGAACATTTTAAATGCCATTGATAAGCTCCGATATGTTTCCTTTGTTTCTGATATGCTCCAATTACTCTATGCCCCATCTGTCAGGAACCAAATATGTATGATTAAAAAGGACAATTATGATTCTGCTCCTAATAATATTATGTATACGAAATCGTATATTCTGCTTTGTGTTTGAAACTGCATCTCTTTGGAAATTGTACTATTTTGATATGGATATGTTAGTCACTTGCTGAGCTCTTTATGCTCACCCCATTTGTTGATAAATTTTTCAGGATAGCGTATCGTTTGCTTAAATGTTAAGAATGGGCTGAGGCAGCGGAAAGTTTAGAAGACGTTGGGCAGAACTTTTGTTAGCATATATGTAGTTGTGTATAAGCTACCTTGCATCTAATGAAATGTGACTATGAATCTAAACCTGTGGATTTTGTGTAAGTTAAAGGATCCCTCATGTATAGGGTTTTGGAATGTTAAATTAAATTGTGTAATGATATGAACTTATGGTAAATCGATGATTGTGGTGACTGCATAGATTTCCCCACTTGTGGATTTATGTTGTGGTTTTTTTTTTATTTTGATGAGTCGAGTTCAGATTGTATGAATTATCGAGTGATGTGTGCTATGTTTATGAATTGCACAGGGTTATGAATTGATAGATTATAGAAGTGAAATTTTTGATCCGAATGTTTTTCTTAGTGACCTCAAATGTGTGTTTGGATCCTGGGTTAGTTGTGGCGAAAAAATTTAAATATCATGGATATTTTTAGGGGCGTGACAGAGGTGGTATCAGAGCATGGTTTGAGGATCACTGGAATATTTGATATGTTGACGTGCAAAATATATTGAGGTCTAGTGAACTACAGTGATTGGTGAAAATTTTCTTTGATGTATTTTAGGAATCTAGGATGACGATGACATTTAGTCCTCCTACTTCATCTGATTTTGATTAATTAAGTGGGATGAAAGGGTAATCGGGGATATTGAATCAGAGTGGCGCAGCGGAAGCATGGTGGACCTAATTTCATTGGTGGTCGAAAAATGGATGATGCAAACAGAGAAGATATTTGATGTACAAAATTGTTCTGATGATCGAAAGATTTCTTTTGCTGCCTTATATTGGAAGTAGAGGCTGATCATTAATGAGAACAATGAAAAGAATTTTTGGAGATCAGTGACAAGAATGATAAGGACAAGTTTACCAAAAAAAAAAAAAAAAGAAAAAAAAAATGATTGAAAATGATTCAGAAAGTGATAACAAGAGGGTCGAGACATTTGGATTTGAAAAGGGAAGTCACCACAAAAGACTCAATCATGTGTGAATTGCAAGTTAAATTATGAAACAAGTTTGTGTTGGTGGGTGATTGGAGTCTATTTGTTTGTAGAAAGTTGGATCATAAAACAAAAGACTGCCATTTGAACAATAAGAAAGAGTCACTGCCTCATAAATCATCAGCCCATGTCAGAGTGTATGCTATCACTGAATATGATTCTAAAACTTCTGAATTAGTGATCAAAGGTATTATACATGTTTATGAAAGAATGCAAATATTTGTTTGACCATGGGTCCTATCTACGATTTGATTCGTAACATGTTGCCTATCACTTGGGTATTCAACCTAGACCACTGTATTATGTGATATATGTAAGTACAATCAATGGAGATTCTTTGATAACGAACTTGAATCTGGTCCTCTTGTCTGATTTTTGTTGGAGAACTTGAACTTTTGCTGATTTAGTTCTCCTAGAGATTTGGAGTTATGATATTATACTTGGTATGGATTGGCTATCTTCTTATCATATCAGTATGGATTAGTATATAACAAATGATCACTTTTTGCATATTTGATCAGCCGATCTTTTATTTTGAGAGTATTGGACATTATTTATCTCCTTGCCTAATGTATCCCAGGATGACTTGTTTGGATTACCTCCAAATATGATTTTGCTTTTGATTTGGTCCTTGGGACAATCCCAATATCTAAGCCTCTCTACAGAAAGATATCATTTGAGTAAGTGGAATTGGAAAAGCAACTACAAGAATTATTAAATGAGGATTTTATTTGGCTTAATATTTCATCATGGGGTGCTCCGGTGTTAGTTAAAAAGATGGAGGGAATATTGAGATTTTGTATTGATTATGGACAGTTGAATCAGGTGACCATAAGAAACGAGTATTTTTTGAAGTAACGACTTACCTGATCAAATGCAGGGTGCACAAGTATTCTCTAAGATTGACCTGAGGTCAGGTTACTATCAGCTAAAGATCAAGGAGGAGGATATTTCAAAAACAGCTTTCAGAACTCGATATGGTCATTATGAATTCTTGGTGATGTCGTTTGGTTTGACAAATGCCCCTACAGCTTTTATGGAACTAATGAATAGGATATTTCAACCGCTCTTGGATATCTGTGTAATTGTATTTATTGATGACATATTGGTGTATTCAAAGAGTAACCAGGAGCATGAGGAACACTTGAGTGATGTGTTGTCCATACTAAGAGAAAAGAAGTTGTATGCGAAGTTCAGCAAATGTGAATTTTGGTTGAATGAAGTTGCTTTCTTAGGCCATGTGATTTCAGGGAAGGGTATATCTGTTGATCCAAGGAAAATAGAAGCTGTAGTTGAATGGGAAGTACCAACAAATGTAACAGAGGTTAGAAGTTTCTTGGGCATGGCAGGTTATTATAGGAGATTTGTGGAAGGATTTTCTCGAATTGCTCAACCTCTCACCAAACTCACTAAGAAGAATATGAAATTTGTATGGGGCGATGATTGTGAGCAAAGCTTTCAAGAGTTAAAAAGAAGATTGACTAGTGCCCCTATTCTCACTATTCCAAGTGGTAGTGAGGGATTTGTAGTTTATACTGATGCTTCAAGAAAGGGCTTAGGATGTGTTTTGATGCAGGAAGGGAGAGTAATTGCTTATGCTTCTAGGCAACTTAAGGGTTATGAATTGAATTATCCAACTCATGATTTGGAATTAGCAGCAATCATTTTTGCTCTAAAGATTTGGAGACATTATTTGTATGGTCGACAGTTTGAAATCTTTACTGATCATAAGAGTCTAAAATATATTTTCACTCAGAAAGAGCTAAACATGAGGCAGCGAAGATGGATAGAACTTCTGAAGGATTACGATTGTGCCATCCGTTATCACCCGGGCAAGGCCAATGTGGTAGCTGATGCACTTAGTAGGAAATCTACAAGTTTTATGGCTAGTCTGGTCGTGAAGCAATGGAAGTTATTAGAAGAAAATTCTGATTTGAAAACTTTGAGGAAAGAGCAAGACTCGATGATATTGATGGCCTCCATTCAAGTGCAATCTGATCTTATTCAACAAATTAAGAAAGGACAATTACGAGATCCATATTTAATCTACTTGAGGAATGAAGTAGAAAAAGAATTGAAGCCACAATTTCAAGTTTCAAAGGATGGCCTATTGAGATTTGGGGAGAGAGTATGTGTACCAAATGAACCGGATATCAAGAATCAAATCCTAAAGGAGAGTCATACTTCGAAGTACACCATACATCCTGGGAGCACTAAGATGTATAGAGATCTTCAAAGTCATTATTGGTGGGAAGGTATGAAGAAGGAAATTGCAATGTATGTTTCAAAATGTTTGACTTGTCAGCAAATCAAAGTAGAACACCAAAGACCTGGAGGGTTGCTGCAACCTTTAGTTATACCTGAATGGAAATGGGAATGTATTACTATGGATTTTGTTTCAGGACTACCCAGAACCTCGAGGAAGCATGATGCTATTTGGGTTATCATTGATAGGTTAACAAAATCTGCACATTTCCTTCCGATTAATATGACTTATTCGCTTGATAGACTTGCAGATTTATATGTTAATGAAATAGTAAGACTTCATGGTATTCCAAAGGAGATCATCTCTGATAGAGACTCCAGATTTCTCTCTAGATTCTGGAGAAGATTACAGGAATCTATGGGCACTAAAGTTAAGTTTAGCACTGCATATCATCCTCAGACCGATGGTCAGTCAGAAAGAACAATTCAAACACTTGAGGATTTGCTTAGAGCCTATGTTATGGATTGGAAAGGTGAATGGGATAAGAATATTTCACTTGTTGAGTTCACGTATAACAATAGTTATCATTCAAGTATTCAGATGGCTCCTTATGAAGCTTTATATGGGCGAAAGTGCATAACACCTATATGTTGGGAGGAAGTTGGGGACAGAAAGTTGTTAGCACCGGACCAGGTACAAGAAACTACCGAGAAAATTCAAGTTATAAGGAAAAGGTTAAAAGCTGCTCAAAGTCGTCAAAAGAGTTATGCCGATAATAGGAGACGAGATATTGAGTTTGAAATCGGAGATTTTGTATTCTTAAAAGTCTCCCCTTCCAAAGGCATTATAAGGTTTGGGAAGAAAGGAAAGTTAAGCCCAAGATTTATTGGACCTTTTGAGGTTCTTGAGAGGGTTGGTTCTGTCGCTTACAGGATTGCCTTACCACCAGCATTGAGCCATGTCCATGATATATTTCATGTCTCGATGATTAGAAAGTATATGTATGACCCTTCTCACATCATTAAGTATGAGCTGGTGGAGTTCGATAAAGATTTATCCTATGTGGAAGAGCCTATTCAGATTATTGATAAGAAAGAAAAAGTCCTAAGGAATCGGGTCATCCCACTGGTTCAAGTAAATTGGAGACATCGTTCTGGAGAAGAGACAACTTGGGAGCTAGAAGAGGAAATGAAAAAGGTGTATCCTTGTCTTTTCATCGAATAGAGGTACGATAAATTTAGAGGACTAAATTTTTCTTTTAAGGGGGGGAGAGTGTAACACTACTTATTTCCGAATGTTCGTATAAATTTCTGGTGATAACGTAAGCATCTATTTTAATTGACAAAAGAAATAGAGTATGAATCAGAGGTAACTTATTTGTAAGATTTGGGAGATCTGTTCAAAAAAAAAAAAAAGAGAAAAGAAAGAATCTAAGGACCTATATGTAAACCCTAAGGACCAAATCGTGAATATGATAAAAACAAGGACTAAACTGCAAAATGCACCAAATGACAAATTCCACCGCTTAAGCCTCTCTGCCTTCGTTCTTAAGGAAGCAGAGGAGGCAGCTCGTGGGTGATCAGGGAAAGAAAGAAAGAAAGAAGAAGAAGAAGAAGAAGAAGAAGAAGAAGAAGAGAAAGAAAATTGGGGCTTTTAGGGTTCTTGCTTTAATCTTGTCATTTCGGGTCAAAATTTCCAAAGGCAAGTGTTCTAACCCCATCCTACAGCAGTATTAGACTCTGTTTTTATGTTGATTCAAAATAAATTGGAAGATTTCTATTTAGAAACTGATATGTCTCTCCTTGGACATAAAACCATGGAATCTGAAAGTTTTTTTTCGGTAAACTGACCCCTAAGCACTGTTTCAGCTATAAGTTTTAGTACAGAATGAGGATTCAGGCAGGAACTATTTTTGTTTGAAATTAGACTCGTATATATTTCTTTTGACACTGATTTTGTAGATTTTGGACACCGAATACTTACCCAAAAATTTGTTTCAAAAGAGCCTATAGACGCTGTAAAACAGAGTTCAAGACTTCTGACCTTTCGAAACTAAAACGCCTATAACTCCCTGTTGAAAATTCTGATTTGTACCAAACTGATTTTATTTGAAACTAGACTTGAAATCCTCTCTTTTGACATATAGTTTGAACATTTTGGAGTTCAATTGCTCATCCTATCGTCTGTTGAATCCGATCCTATAAAGTCTGCAAACCAGTGATTGTGATTTTGACCTTACGTTACCAAATCAGAGGTAACTCTGTGTTGGGAGCCCTGTTTCATATGAAATCTGTTCCATCCGAATATAGACTGATATATGGTTCAACCATAGCCTTCTTATGAGTATTGGAGCATATTTGTTATTTTGAAATATTTGTTGGATGTGCCACTGGAATTCTGTCCGAAATCGAGCTTTGGTCGATTTCGCGTATTCTGTTTCATTTCCTTTGGATACTTGAATTCGCCTAACCTTCTTATTGGAATTGAGCTGGTTACGATTGCTTAGAATCCCTGTACACTCTTGCTTTCAATTCTTTCCCTAAAATGAATATTTTTGTGAGAGATTTGTTCCTTGCATCACATTGCTTTTGAAAAGGCACATGTACGTTTGGTTGTTCCGCGTGTGCTTCCGTTATATGCTGCAATTTGTTGAAACTGCCTTCTTGTACTCTGGTGTGTGGGATTGTCTGGACCTTTGCCAGAAATGGTAAAGGGTATGCGCTGATTTGCCCGCTATGTGGGGTCCCGCTATGTGGGATATTCTGGTATGCGCTTATTTGCCCGCTATGTGGGGTCCCGCTATGTGGGATATTGCTTAGAGCCTGCGATGCTCTGCCGGCCCCCTTTGACTTCACCTAGACGTGGGTGGATGGAGCTCCCAGACGTGGGAGACTTTTGTCAGGTGGTCATTCAGAAATGGATGAATCACATTCTGACTGAGATCCCACTATACCCTCTATATGTTTGATATGACATCCAGAGTTTTGGTGAGTTATTTCTGTTCGTGCTCTGGATAGTTATGATATGATTGCAACGTCAAGGACGACGTTTGAGCTTCTGTATGACATATGAGTTTGATATGCTCTGAAATGCTTCATTCACTGTTGATTTTGCTTCGTAATGTTCCATATGTCGTTGATGTGATTTGGAACATTTTAAATGCCATTGATAAGCTCCGATATGTTTCCTTTGTTTCTGATATGCTCCAATTACTCTATGCCCCATCTGTCAGGAACCAAATATGTATGATTAAAAAGGACAATTATGATTCTGCTCCTAATGATATTATGTATACGAAATCGTATATTCTGCTTCGTGTTTGAAAACTGCATCTCTTTGGAAATTGTACTATTTTGATATGGATATGTTAGTCACTTGCTGAGCTCTTTATGCTCACCCCATTTGTTGATAAATTTTTCAGGATAGCGTAACTCTTGCTTAAATGTTAAGAATGGGCTGAGGCAGCGGAAAGTTTAGAAGACGTTGGGCAGAACTTTTGTTAGCATATATGTAGTTGTGTATAAGCTACCTTGCATCTAATGAAATGTGACTATGAATCTAAACCTGTGGATTTTGTGTAAGTTAAAGGATCCCTCATGTATAGGGTTTTGGAATGTTAAATTAAATTGTGTAATGATATGAACTTATGGTAAATCGATGATTGTGGTGACTGCATAGATTTCCCCACTTGTGGATTTATGTTGTGGTTTTTTTTTATTTTGATGAGTCGAGTTCAGATTGTATGAATTATCGAGTGATGTGTGCTATGTTTATGAATTGCACAGGGTTATGAATTGATAGATTATAGAAGTGAAATTTTTGATCCGAATGTTTTTCTTAGTGACCTCAAATGTGTGTTTGGATCCTGGGTTAGTTGTGGCGAAAAAATTTAAATATCATGGATAAATTCGAAACCTCTCCCATCGACCTCCGAGGCGATGGTTTTGGGCCTCGGAATTTGCCGTGACGGCTACGCAGTCAGTCTCGTGGGGCTCGGAGAGAGGTTTCCGGAATGGGGTCGCAATAGCGATTCCGAGTTCGTTCGAGAAAGTCGCAATCGTTTCGGCGCGCGCTTGCCGTGTCCGGTACGCGGTGGGCATCGGCGAGATCCGACAATGGCGATTCCGATATCGTTCGAGAGGTTTAGGGGCTCCATACGCCGTCCGCGACGTGCACAAAGGCGAGGGACGACGCAAACAAAACGAGTGCGATCATACCAGCACTAAAGCACTGGATCCCTTCAGGACTCCGAAGTTAAGCGTGCTTGGGCGGGAGTAGTACTAGGATTGGTGACCCCCTGGGAAGTCCTCGTGTTGCACTCCTTTTTGCGCCCCAAGCGACCGAAACCTCTCCCGTCGACCTCCGAGGCGATGGTTTTGGGCCTCGGAATTTTCCGTGACCGCTACGAAGTCAGTCTCATGGGGCTCGGAGAGAGGTTTCTGGAATGGGGTCGCAATAGCGATTCCGAGTTCATTCGAGAAAGTCGCGATCGTTTCGGCGCGCGCTTGCCGTGTCCGGTATGCGGTGGGCATCGGAGAGATCCGACAACGGCGATTCCGATATCGTTCGAGAGGTTTAGGGGCTCAATACGCCGTCCGCGACGTGCACAAAGGCGAGGGACGATGCAAACGAAACGAGTGCGATCATACCAGCACTAAAGCACCGGATCCCATCAGGACTCTGAATTTAAGCGTGCTTGGGCGGGAGTAGTACTAGGATGGGTGACCCCTTGAGAAGTCCTCGTGTTGCACTCCTTTTTGCGCCCCGAGCGACCGAAACCTCTCCCGTGGACCTCTGAGGCGATGGTTTTGGGCCTCGGAATTTGCCGTGACCGCAACGCAGTCAGTCTCGTGGGGCTCGGAGAGAGGTTTTCGGAATGGGGTCGCAATAGCGATTCCGAGTTCGTTCGAGAAAGTCGCGATTGTTTCGGCGCGCGCCTGCCGTGTCCGGTACGCGGTGGGCATCGGAGAGATCCGACAACGGCGATTCCGAGATCGTTCGAGAGGTTTAGGGGCTCCATACGCCGTCCGCGACGTGCACAAAGGCGAGGGACGACGCAAATGAAATGAGTGCGATCATACCAGCACTAAAGCACCGGATCCCATCAGAACTCCGAACTTAAGCGTGCTTGGGCGAGAGTAGTACTAGGATTGGTGACCCCCTGGGAAGTCCTCGTGTTGCACTCCTTTTTGCGCCCCGAGCGACCGAAACCACTCCCGTCGACCTCCGAGGCGATGGTTTTGGGCCTCGAAATTTGCCGAGACCGCTACGCAGTCAGTCTCGTGGGGCTCGGAGAGAGGTTTCTGGAATGGGGTCGCAATAGCGATTCCGAGTTCGTTCGAGAAAGTCGCGATCGTTTCGGCGCGCGCTTGCCGTGTCCGGTATGCGGTGGGCATCGGAGAGATCCGACAATGGCGATTCCGAGATCGTTCGAGAGGTTTAGGGGCTCCATATGCCGTCCGCGACGTGCACAAAGGCGAGGGGCGACGTAAATGAAACGAGTGCGATCATACCAGCACTAAAGCACCGGATCCCATCAGAACTCCAAAGTTAAGCGTGCTTGGGCGAGAGTAGTACTAGGATGGTTGACCCCTTGGGAAGTCCTCGTGTTGCACTCCTTTTTGCGCCCCGATCGACCGAAACCTCTCCCGTCGACATCCGAGGCGATGGTTTTGGGCTTCGGAATTTGCCGTGACCGCTACGCAGTCAGTCTCGTGGGGCTCGGAGAGAGGTTTCCGGAATGGGGTCGCAATAGCGATTCCGAGTTCGTTCGAGAAAGTCGCGATCGTTTCGGCGCGCGCTTGCCGTGTCCGGTATGCGGTGGGCATCGGAGAGATCCGACAACGGCGATTCCGAGATCGTTCGAGAGGTTTAGGGGCTCAATACGCCGTCCGCGACGTGCACAAAGGCGAGGGACGACGCAAACGAAACGAGTGCGATCATACCAGCACTAAAGCACCGGATCCCATCAGGACTCTGAATTTAAGCGTGCTTGGGCGGGAGTAGTACTAGGATGGTTGACCCCTTGGGAAGTCCTCGTGTTGCACTCCTTTTTGCGCCCCGAGTGACCGAAACCTCTCCCGTCGACCTCCGAGGCGATGGTTTTGGGCCTCGGAATTTGCCGTGACCGCTACGCTGTCAGTCTCGTGGGGCTCGGAGAGAGGTTTCCGGAATGGGGTCGCAATAGCGATTCCGAGTTCGTTCGAGAAAGTCGCGATCGTTTCGGCGCGCGCTTGCCGTGTCCGGTATGCGGTGGGCATCGGAGAGATCCGACAATGGCGATTCCGAGATCGTTCGAGAGGTTTAGGGGCTCCATACGCCATCCGCGACGTGCACAAAGGCGAGGGGCGATGCAAATGAAACGAGTGCGATCATACCAGCACTAAAGCACCGGATCCCATCAGAACTCCGAAGTTAAGCGTGCTTGGGCGAGAGTAGTACTAGGATGGTTGACCCCTTGGGAAGTCCTCATGTTGCACTCCTTTTTGCGCCCCGAGCGACCGAAACCTCTCCCGTCGATATCCGAGGCGATGGTTTTGGGCCTCGGAATTTGCCGTGACCGCTACGCTGTCAGTCTCGTGGGGCTCGGAGAGAGGTTTCCGGAATGGGGTTGCAATAGCGATTCCGAGTTCGTTCGATAAAGTCGCGATCATTTCGGTGCGCGCTTGCCGTGTCCGGTATGCGGTGGGCATCGGAGAGATCCGACAACGGCGATTCCGAGATCGTTCGAGAGGTTTAGGGGCTCCATACGCCGTCCGCGACGTGCACAAAGGAGAGGGACGACGCTAATGAAACGAGTGCGATCATACCAGCACTAGAGCACCGGATCCCATCAGAACTCCGAAGTTAAGCGTGCTTGGGCGAGAGTAGTACTAGGATTGGTGACCACCTGGGAAGTCCTCGTGTTGCACTCCTTTTTGCGCCTCGAGCGTCCGAAACCTCTCCCGTCGACCTCCGATCGCAATAGCGATTCCGAGTTCGTTCGAGAAAGTCGCGATCGTTTCGGCGCGCGCTTGCCGTGTCCGGTACGCGGTGGGCATCGGCGAGATCCGACAATGGCGATTCCGATATCGTTCGAGAGGTTTAGGGGCTCCATACGCCGTCCGCGACGTGCACAAAGGCGAGGGACGACGCAAACAAAACGAGTGCGATCATACCATGACTAAAGCACCGGATCCCATCAGGACTCCGAAGTTAAGCGTGCTTGGGTGGGAGTAGTACTAGGATTGGTGACCCCCTGGGAAGTCCTCGTGTTGCACTCCTTTTTGCGCCCCGAGCGACCGAAACCTCTCCCGTCGACCTCCGAGGCGATGGTTTTGGGCCTCGGAATTTGCCGTGACCGCTACGCAGTCAGTCTCGTGGGGCTCGGAGAGAGGTTTCCAGAATGGGGTCGCAATAGCGATTCCGAGTTCGTTCGAGAAAGTCGCGATCGTTTCGGCGCGCGCTTGCCGTGTCCGGTATGTGGTGGGCATCGGAGAGATCCGACAATGGCGATTCCGAGATCGTTCGAGAGGTTTAGGGGCTCCATACGCCGTCCACGACGTGCACAAAGGCGAGGGGCGACGCAAACGAAACGAGTGCGATCTTACCAGCACTAAAGCACCGGATCCCATCAGAACTCCGAAGTTAAGCGTGCTTGGGCGAGAGTAGTACTAGGATGGTTGACCCCTTGGGAAGTCCTCGTGTTGCACTCCTTTTTGCGCCCCGAGCGACCGAAACCTCTCCCGTCGACATCCGAGGCGATGGTTTTGGGCCTCGGAATTTGCCGTGACGGCTACGCAGTCAGTCTCGTGGGGCTCGGAGAGAGGTTTCCGGAATGGGGTCGCAATAGCGATTCCGAGTTCGTTCGACAAAGTCGCGATCGTTTCGGCGCGTGCTTGCCGTGTTCGGTATGCGGTGGGCATCGGAGAGATCCGACAATGGCGATTCCGAGATCGTTCGAGAGGTTTAGGGGCTCCATACGCCGTCCGCGACGTGCACAAAGGCGAGGGGCGACGCAAACGAAACGAGTGCGATCTTACCAGCACTAAAGCACCGGATCCCATCAGAACTCCGAAGTTAAGCGTGCTTGGGCGAGAGTAGTACTAGGATGGTTGACCCCTTGGGAAGTCCTCGTGTTGCACTCCTTTTTGCGCCCCGAGCGACCGAAACCTCTCCCGTCGACATCCGAGGCGATGGTTTTGGGCCTCGAAATTTGCCGTGACCGCTACGCAGTCAGTCTCGTGGGGCTCGGAGAGAGGTTTCCGGAATGGGGTCGCAATAGCGATTCCGAGTTCGTTCGAGAAAGTCGCGATCGTTTCAGCGCGCGCTTGCCGTGTCCGGTACGCGGTGGGCATCGGAGAGATCCGACAATGGCGATTCCGATATCGTTCGAGAGGTTTAGGGGCTCCATACGCCGTCCGCGACGTGCACAAAGGCGAGGGACGACGCAAACGAAACGAGTGCGATCATACCAGGACTAAAGCACCGGATCCCATCAGGACTCTGAAGTTAAGCGTGCTTGGGCGGGAGTAGTACTAGGATTGGTGACCCCCTGGGAAGTCCTCGTGTTGCACTCCTTTTTGCGCCCCGAGCGACCGAAACCTCTCCCGTCGACCTCCGAGGCGATGGTTTTGGGCCTCGGAATTTTCCGTGACCGCTACGAAGTCAGTCTCGTGGGGCTCGGAGAGAGGTTTCTGGAATGGGGTCGCAATAGCGATTCTGAGTTCGTTCGAGAAAGTCGCGATCGTTTCGGCGCGCGCTTGCCGTGTCCGGTATGCGGTGGGCATCGGTAAGATCCGACAACGGCGATTCCGATATCGTTCGAGAGGTTTAGGGGCTCAATACGCCGTCCGCGACGTGCACAAAGGCGAGGGACGACGCAAACGAAACGAGTGCGATCGTACCAGCACTAAAGCACCGGATCCCATCAGGACTCTGAATTTAAGCGTGCTTGGGCGGGAGTAGTACTAGGATGGGTGACCCCTTGGGAAGTCCTCGTGTTGCACTCCTTTTTGCGCCCCGAGCGACCGAAACCTCTCCCGTCGACCTCCGAGGCGATGGTTTTGGGCCTCGGACTTTGCCGTGACCGCTATGCAGTCAGTCTCGTGGGGCTCGGAGAGAGGTTTTCGGAATGGGGTCGCAATAGCGATTCCGTGTTCGTTCGAGAAAGTCGCGATTGTTTCGGCGCGCGCCTGCCGTGTCCGGTACGCGGTGGGCATCGGAGAGATCCGACAACGGCGATTCCGAGATCGTTCGAGAGGTTTAGGGGCTCCATACGCCGTCCGCGACGTGCACAAAGGCGAGGGACGACGCAAACGAAATGAGTGCGATCATACCAGCACTAAAGCACCGGATCCCATCAGAACTCCGAACTTAAGCGTGCTTGGGCGGGAGTAGTACTAGGATGGTTGACCCCTTGGGAAGTCCTCGTGTTGCACTCCTTTTTGCGCCCCGAGCGACCGAAACCTCTCCCGTCGACCTCCGAGGCGATGGTTTTGGGCCTCGGAATTTGCCGTGACCGCTACGCTGTCAGTCTCGTGGGGCTCGGAGAGAGGTTTCCGGAATGGGGTCGCAATAGCGATTCCGAGTTCGTTCGAGAAAGTCGCGATCGTTTCGGCGCGCGCTTGCCGTGTCCGGTATGCGGTGGGCTTCGGAGAGATCCGACAATGGCGATTCCGAGATCGTTCGAGAGGTTTAGGTGCTCCATACGCCGTCCGCGACGTGCACAGAGGCGAGGGGCGACGCAAATGAAACGAGTGCGATCATACCAGCACTAAAGCACCGGATCCCATCAGAACTCCGAAGTTAAGCGTGCTTGGGCGAGAGTAGTACTAGGATGGTTGACCCCTTGGGAAGTCCTCGTGTTGCACTCCTTTTTGCGCCCCGAGCGACCGAAACCTCTCCCGTCGACATCCGAGGCGATGGTTTTGGGCCTCGGAATTTGCCGTGACCGCTACGCAGTCAGTCTCGTGGGGCTCGGAGAGAGGTTTCTGGAATGGGGTCGCAATAGCGATTCCGAGTTCGTTCGATAAAGTCGCGATCGTTTCGGTGCGCGCTTGCCGTGTCCGGTATGCGGTGGGCATCGGAGAGATCCGACAACGGCGATTCCGAGATCGTTCGAGAGGTTTAGGGGCTCCATACGCCGTCCGCGATGTGCACAAAGGAGAGGGACGACGCTAATGAAACGAGTGCGATCATACAAGCACTAGAGCACCGGATCCCATCAGAACTCCGAAGTTAAGCGTGCTTGGGCGAGAGTAGTACTAGGATTGGTGACCACCTGGGAAGTCCTCGTGTTGCACTCCTTTTTGCGCCTCGAGCGACCGAAACCTCTCCCGTCGACCTCCGATCGCAATAGCGATTCCGAGTTCGTTCGAGAAAGTCGCGATCGTTTCGGCACGCGCTTGCCGTGTCCGGTACGCGGTGGGCATCGGCGAGATCCGACAATGGCGATTCCGATATCGTTCGAGAGGTTTAGGGGCTCCATACGCCGTCCGCGACGTGCACAAAGGCGAGGGACGACGCAAACAAAACGAGTGCGATCATACCATGACTAAAGCACCGGATCCCATCAGGACTCCGAAGTTAAGCGTGCTTGGGTGGGAGTAGTACTAGGATTGGTGACCCCCTGGGAAGTCCTCGTGTTGCAGTCTTTTTTGCGCCCCGAGCGACCGAAACCTCTCCCGTCGACCTCCGAGGCGATGGTTTTGGGCCTCGGAATTTGCCGTGACCGCTACGCAGTCAGTCTCGTGGGGCTCGGAGAGAAGTTTCCGGAATGGGGTCGCAATAGCGATTCCGAGTTCGTTCGAGAAATTCGCGATCGTTTCGGCACGCGCTTGCCGTGTCCGGTATGCGGTGGGCATCGGAGAGATCCGACAATGGCGATTCCGAGATCGTTCGAGAGGTTTAGGGGCTCCATACGCCGTCCGCGACGTGCACAAAGGCGAGGGGCGACGCAAACGAAACGATTGCGATCATACCAGCACTAAAGCACCGGATCCCATCAGAACTCCGAAGTTAAGCGTGCTTGGGCAAGAGTAGTACTAGGATGGTTGACCCCTTGGGAAGTCCTCGTGTTGCACTCCTTTTTGCGCCCCGAGCGATCGAAACCTCTCCCGTCGACCTCCGAGGCGATGGTTTTGGGCCTCGGAATTTGCCGTGACGGCTACGCAGTCAGTCTCGTGGGGCACGGAGAGAGGTTTCCGGAATGGGGTCGCAATAGTGATTCCGAGTTCGTTCGAGAAAGTCGCGATCGTTTCGTCGCGCGCTTGCCGTGTCCGGTATGCGGTGGGCATCGGAGAGATCCGACAACGGCGATTCCGAGATCGTTCGAGAGGTTTAGGGGCTCCATACGCCGTCCGCGACGTGCACAAAGGCGAGGGACGACGCAAACGAAACGAGTGCGATCATGCCAGCACTTAAGCACCGGATCCAATTAGAACTTTGAAGTTAAGCGTGCTTGGGCCAGAGTAGTACTAGAATGGGTGACACCCTGGGAAGTCCTCGTGTTGAACTCCTTTTTGCGCCCCGAGCGACCGAAACCTCTCCCGTCGACCTCCGAGGCGATGGTTTTGGGCCTCGGAATTTGCCGTGACCACTACGCAGTCAGTCTCGTGGGTCTCGGAGAGAGGTTTCTGGAATGGGGTCGCAATAGCGATTCCGAGTTCGTTCGATAAAGTCACGATCGTTTCGGCGCGCGCTTGCCGTGTCCGGTATGCGGTGGGCATCGGAGAGATCCGACAACGGCGATTCCGAGATCGTTCGAGAGGTTTAGGGGCTCAATACGCCGTCCGCGATGTGCACAAAGGCGAGGGACGATGCAAACGAAACGAGTGCGATCATACCAGCACTAAAGCACCGGATCCCATCAGGACTCTGAATTTAAGCGTGCTTGGGCGGGAGTAGTACTAGGATGGTTGACCCCTTGGGAAGTCCTCGTGTTGCACTCCTTTTTGCGCCCCGAGCGACCGAAACCTCTCCCGTCGACCTCCGAGGCGATGGTTTTGGGCCTCGTAATTTGCCGTGACCGCTACGCTGTCAGTCTCATGGGGCTCGGAGAGAGGTTTCCGGAATGGGGTCGCAATAGCGATTCCGAGTTCGTTCGAGAAAGTCGCGATCGTTTCGGCGCGCGCTTGCCGTGTCCGGTATGCGGTGGGCATCGGAGAGATCCGACAATGGCGATTTCGAGATCGTTCGAGAGGTTTAGGGGCTCCATACGCCGTCCGCGACTTGCACAAAGGCGAGGGGCGACGCAAATGAAACGAGTGCGATCATACCAGCACTAAAGCACCGGATCCCATCAGAACTCCGAAGTTAAGCGTGCTTGGGCGAGAGTAGTACTAGGATGGTTGACCCCTTGGGAAGTCCTCGTGTTGCACTCCTTTTTGCGCCCCGAGTGACCGAAACCTCTCCCGTCGACATCCGAAGCGATGGTTTTGGGCCTCGGAATTTGCCGTGACGGCTACGCAGTCAGTCTCGTGGGGCTCGGAGAGAGGTTTCCGGAATGGGGTCGCAATAGCGATTCCGAGTTCGTTCGAGAAAGTCGCAATCGTTTCGGCGCGCGCTTGCCGTGTCCGGTACGCGGTGGGCATCGGCGAGATCCGACAATGGCGATTCCGATATCGTTCGAGAGGTTTAGGGGCTCCATACGCCGTCCGCGACGTGCACAAAGGCGAGGGACGACGCAAACAAAACGAGTGCGATCATACCAGCACTAAAGCACCGGATCCCTTCAGGACTCCGAAGTTAAGCGTGCTTGGGCGGGAGTAGTACTAGGATTGGTGACCCCCTGGGAAGTCCTCGTGTTGCACTCCTTTTTGCGCCCCGAGCGACCGAAACCTCTCCCGTCGACCTCCGAAGCGATGGTTTTGGGCCTCGGAATTTGCCGTGACCGCTACGCAGTCAGTCTCGTGGGGCTCGGAGAGAGGTTTCCGGAATGGGGTCGCAATAGCGATTCCGAGTTCGTTCGAGAAAGTCGCGATCGTTTCGGCGCGCGCTTGCCGTGTCCGGTATGCGGTGGGCATCGGAGAGATCCGACAACGGCGATTCCGAGATCGTTCGAGAGGTTTAGGGGCTCAATACGCCGTCCGCGACGTGCACAAAGGCGAGGGACGACGCAAACGAAACGAGTGCGATCATGCCAGCACTAAAGCACCGGATCCCATCAGGACTCTGAATTTAAGCGTGCTTGGGCGGGAGTAGTACTAGGATGGTTGACCCCTTGGGAAGTCCTCGTGTTGCACTCCTTTTTGCGCCCCGAGCGACCGAAACCTCTCCCGTCGACCTCCGAGGCGATGGTTTTGGGCCTCGGAATTTGCCGTGACCGCTACGCTGTCAGTCTCGTGGGGCTCGGAGAGAGGTTTCCGGAATGGGGTCGCAATAGCGATTCCGAGTTCGTTCGAGAAAGTCGCGATCGTTTCGGCGCGCGCTTGCCGTGTTCGGTATGCGGTGGGCATCGGAGAGATCCGACAACGGCGATTCCGAGATCGTTCGAGAGGTTTAGGGGCTCCATACGCCGTCCGCGACGTGCACAAAGGCGAGGGATGATGCAAACGAAACGAGTGCGATCATGCCAGCACTTAAGCACCGGATCCAATTAGAACTTTGAAGTTAAGCGTGCTTGGGCCAGAGTAGTACTAGAATGGGTGACTCCCTGGGAAGTCCTCGTGTTGCACTCCTTTTTGCGCCCCGAGCGACCGAAACCTCTCCCGTCGACCTCCGAGGCGATGGTTTTGGGCCTCGGAATTTGCCGTGACCACTACGCAGTCAGTCTCGTGGGGCTCGGAGAGAGGTTTCCGGAATGGGGTCGCAATAGCGATTCCGAGTTCGTTCGAGAAAGTCGCGATGGTTTCGGCACGCGCTTGCCGTGTCCGGTATGCGGTGGGCATCGGAGAGATCCGACAACGGCGATTCCGAAATCGTTCGAGAGGTTTAGGGGCTCCATACGCCGTCCGCGACGTGCACAAAGGCGAGGGGCGACACAAACGAAATGAGTGCGATCATACCAGCACTAAAGCACCGGATCCCATCAGAACTCCGAAGTTAATTGTGCTTGGGCGAGAGTAGTACTAGGATGGGTGACCTCTTGGGAAGTTCTCGTGTTGCACTCCTTTTTGCGCCCCGAGCGACCGAAACCTCTCTCGTCGACCTCCGAGGCGATGGTTTTGGGCCTCGGAATTTGCCGTGACCGTTACGCTGTCAGTCTCGTGGGGCTCGGAGAGAGGTTTCCGGAATGGGGTCGCAATAGCGATTCCGAGTTCGTTCGATAAAGTCGCGATCGTTTCGTCGCGCGCTTGCCGTGTCCGGTATGCGGTGGGCATCGGAGAGATCCGACAACGGCGATTCCGAGATCGTTCGAGAGGTTTAGGGGCTACATACGCCGTCCGCGATGTGCACAAATGAGAGGGACGACGCTAATGAAACGAGTGCGATCATACCAGCACTAGAGCACCGGAACCCATAAGAACTCCGAAGTTAAGCGTGCTTGGGCGAGAGTAGTACTAGGATTGGTGACCACCTGGGAAGTCCTCGTGTTGCACTCCTTTTTGCGCCTCGAGCGACCGAAACCTCTCCCGTCGACCTCCGATCGCAATAGCGATTCCGAGTTCGTTCGAGAAAGTCGCGATCGTTTCGGCACGCGCTTGCCGTGTCCGTTACGCGGTGGGCATCGGCGAGATCCGACAATGGCGATTCCGATATCGTTCGAGAGGTTTAGGGGCTCCATACGCCGTCCGCGACGTGCACAAAGGCGAGGGACGACGCAAACAAAACGAGTGCGATCATACCATGACTAAAGCACCGGATCCCATCAGGACTCCGAAGTTAAGCGTGCTTGGGTGGGAGTAGTACTAGGATTGGTGACCCCCTGGGAAGTCCTCGTGTTGCAGTCCTTTTTGCGCCCCGAGCGACCGAAACCTCTCCCGTCGACCTCCGAGGCGATGGTTTTGGGCCTCGGAATTTGCCGTGACCGCTACGCAGTCAGACTCGTGGGGCTCGGAGAGAGGTTTCCGGAATGGGGTCGCAATAGCGATTCCGAGTTCGTTCGAGAAAGTCGCGATCGTTTCGGCGCGCGCTTGCCGTGTCCGGTATGCGGTGGGCATCGGAGAGATCCGACAATTGCGATTCCGAGATCGTTCGAGAGGTTTAGGGGCTCCATACGCCGTCCGCGACGTGCACAAAGGCGAGGGGCGACGCAAACGAAACGATTGCGATCATACCAGCACTAAAGCACCGGATCCCATCAGAACTCCGAAGTTAAGCGTGCTTGGGCGAGAGTAGTACTAGGATGGTTGACCCCTTGGGAAGTCCTCGTGTTGCACTCCTTTTTGCGCCCCGAGCGATCGAAACCTCTCCCGTCGACCTCCGAGGCGATGGTTTTGGGCCTCGGAATTTGCCGTGACGGCTACGCAGTCAGTCTCGTGGGGCACGGAGAGAGGTTTCCGGAATGGGGTCGCAATAGCGATTCCGAGTTCGTTCGAGAAAGTCGCGATCGTTTCGGCGCGCGCTTGCCGTGTCCGGTATGCGGTGGGCATCGGAGAGATCCGACAACGGCGATTCCGAGATCGTTCGAGAGGTTTAGGGGCTCCATACGCCGTCCGCGACGTGCACAAAGGCGAGGGACGATGCAAACGAAACGAGTGCGATCATGCCAGCACTTAAGCACCGGATCCAATTAGAACTTTGAAGTTAAGCGTGCTTGGGCCAGAGTAGTACTAGAATGGGTGACACCCTGGGAAGTCCTCGTGTTGAACTCCTTTTTGCGCCCCGAGCGACCGAAACCTCTCCCGTCGACCTCCGAGGCGATGGTTTTGGGCCTCGGAATTTGCCGTGACCACTACGCAGTCAGTCTCGTGGGGCTCGGAGAGAGGTTTCCGGAATGGGGTCGCAATAGCGATTCCGAGTTCGTTCGATAAAGTCGCGATCGTTTCGGCGCGCGCTTGCCGTGTCCGGTATGCGGTGGGCATCGGAGAGATCCGACAACGGCGATTCCGAGATTGTTCGAGAGGTTTAGGGGCTCAATACGCCGTCCGCGATGTGCACAAAGGCGAGGGACGATGCAAACGAAACGAGTGCGATCATACCAGCACTAAAGCACCGGATCCCATCAGGACTCTGAATTTAAGCGTGCTTGGGCGGGAGTAGTACTAGGATGGTTGACCCCTTGGGAAGTCCTCGTGTTGCACTCCTTTTTGCGCCCCGAGCGACCGAAACCTCTCCCGTCGACCTCCGAGGCGATGGTTTTGGGCCTCGTAATTTGCCGTGACCGCTACGCTGTCAGTCTCGTGGGGCTCGGAGAGAGGTTTCGGGAATGGGGTCGCAATAGCGATTCCGAGTTCGTTCGAGAAAGTCGCGATCGTTTCGGCGCGCGCTTGCCGTGTCCGGTATGCGGTGGGCATCGGAGAGATCCGACAATGGCGATTCCGAGATCGTTCGAGAGGTTTAGGGGCTCCATACGCCGTCCGCGACGTGCACAAAGGTGAGGGGCGACGCAAATGAAACGAGTGCGATCATACCAGCACTAAAGCACCGGATCCCATCAGAACTCCGAAGTTAAGCGTGCTTGGGCGAGAGTAGTACTAGGATGGTTGACCCCTTGGGAAGTCCTCGTGTTGCACTCCTTTTTGCGCCCCGAGCGACCGAAACCTCTCCCGTCGACATCCGAGGCGATGGTTTTGGGCCTCGGAATTTGCCGTGACCGCTACGCAGTCAGTCTCGTGGGGGTTGGAGAGAGGTTTCCGGAATGGGGTCGCAATAGCGATTCCGAGTTCGTTCGAGAAAGTCG
This sequence comes from Musa acuminata AAA Group, assembly GCF_036884655.1. NCBI lineage: Eukaryota > Viridiplantae > Streptophyta > Magnoliopsida > Zingiberales > Musaceae > Musa > Musa acuminata. The sequence goes on along the minus strand of NC_088334.1, from coordinate 31,976,517 downwards.
CAATCGTTTCGGCGCGCGCTTGCCGTGTCCGGTACGCGGTGGGCATCGGCGAGATCCGACAATGGCGATTCCGATATCGTTCGAGAGGTTTAGGGGCTCCATACGCCGTCCGCGACGTGCACAAAGGCGAGGGATGACGCAAACAAAACGAGTGCGATCATACCAGCACTAAAGCACCGGATCCCTTCAGGACTCCGAAGTTAAGCGTGCTTGGGCGGGAGTAGTACTAGGATTGGTGACCCCCTGGGAAGTCCTCGTGTTGCACTCCTTTTTGCGCCCCGAGCGACCGAAACCTCTCCCGTCGACCTCCGAAGCGATGGTTTTGGGCCTCGGAATTTGCCGTGACCGCTACGCAGTCAGTCTCGTGGGGCTCGGAGAGAGGTTTCCGGAATGGGGTCGCAATAGCGATTCCGAGTTCGTTCGAGAAAGTCGCGATCGTTTCGGCGCGCGCTTGCCGTGTCCGGTATGCGGTGGGCATCGGAGAGATCCGACAACGGCGATTCCGAGATCGTTCGAGAGGTTTAGGGGCTCAATACGCCGTCCGCGACGTGCACAAAGGCGAGGGACGACGCAAACGAAACGAGTGCGATCATGCCAGCACTAAAGCACCGGATCCCATCAGGACTCTGAAATTAAGCGTGCTTGGGCGGGAGTAGTACTAGGATGGTTGACCCCTTGGGAAGTCCTCGTGTTGCACTCCTTTTTGCGCCCCGAGCGACCGAAACCTCTCCCGTCGACCTCCGAGGCGATGGTTTTGGGCCTCGGAATTTGCCGTGACCGCTACGCTGTCAGTCTCGTGGGGCTCGGAGAGAGGTTTCCGGAATGGGGTCGCAATAGCGATTCCGAGTTCGTTCGAGAAAGTCGCGATCGTTTCGGCGCGCGCTTGCCGTGTTCGGTATGCGGTGGGCATCGGAGAGATCCGACAACGGCGATTCCGAGATCGTTCGAGAGGTTTAGGGGCTCCATACGCCGTCCGCGACGTGCACAAAGGCGAGGGACGACGCAAACGAAACGAGTGCGATCATGCCAGCACTTAAGCACCGGATCCAATTAGAACTTTGAAGTTAAGCGTGCTTGGGCCAGAGTAGTACTAGAATGGGTGACACCTTGGGAAGTCCTCGTGTTGCACTCCTTTTTGCGCCCCGAGCGACCGAAACCTCTCCCGTCGACCTCCGAGGCGATGGTTTTGGGCCTCGGAATTTGCCGTGACCACTACGCAGTCAGTCTCGTGGGGCTCGGAGAGAGGTTTCCGGAATGGGGTCGCAATAGCGATTCCGAGTTCGTTCGAGAAAGTCGCGATGGTTTCGGCTCGCGCTTGCCGTGTCCGGTATGCGGTGGGCATCGGATAGATCTGACAACGGCGATTCCGAGATCGTTCGAGAGGTTTAGGGGCTCCATACGCCGTCCGCGACGTGCACAAAGGCGAGGGGCGACACAAACGAAATTAGTGCGATCATACCAGCACTAAAGCACCGGATCCCATCAGAACTCCGAAGTTAAGCTTGCTTGGGCGAGAGTAGTACTAGGATGGGTGACCCCTTGGGAAGTTCTCGTGTTGCACTCCTTTTTGCGCCCCGAGCGACCGAAACCTCTCTCGTCGACCTCCGAGGCGATGGTTTTGGGCCTCGGAATTTGCCGTGACCGTTACGCTGTCAGTCTCGTGGGGCTCGGAGAGAGGTTTCCGGAATGGGGTCGCAATAGCGATTCCGAGTTCGTTCGAGAAAGTCACGATCGTTTCGGCGCGTGCTTGCCGTGTCCGGTATGCGGTGGGCATCGGAGAGATCCGACAACGGCGTTTCCGAGATCGTTCGAGAGGTTTAGGGGCTCCATACGCCGTCCGCGACGTGCACAAAGGCGAGGGACGACGCAAACGAAACTAGTGCGATCATACCAGCACTTAAGCACCGGATTCCATCAGAACTTTGAAGTTAAGCGTGCTTGGGCGAGAGTAGTACTAGGATGGATGACCCCCTGGGAAGTCCTCGTGTTGCACTCCTTTTAGCGATTCCGAGTTCGTTCGAGAAAGTCGCGATTGTTTCGGCGCGCGCTTGCAGTGTCCGGTACGCGGCGGGCATCGGAGAGATCCGACAATGGTGTTTCCGAGATCTTTCGAGAGGTTTAGGGGCTCCATACGCCGTCCGCGACATGCACAAAGGCGAGGGACGACGCAAACGAAACTAGTGCGATCATACCTGCACTAAAGCACTGGATCCCATCAGAACTCCGAAGCTAAGCGTGCTTGGGCGAGAGTAGTACTAGGATGGTTGACCCCCTGGGAAGTCCTCGTGTTGCACTCCTTTTTGCGCCCCGAGCGACCGAAACCTCCGAGGCGATGGTTTTGGGCCTCGGAATTTGCCACGGAATGGGGTCGCAATAGCGATTCCGAGTTCGTTCGAGAAAGTCGAGATTGTTTCGGCGCGCGCTTGCCGTGTCCGGTACGCGGTGGGCATTGGAGAGATCCGACAACGGCGATTCCGAGATCGTTCGAGAGGTTTAGGGGATCCATACGCCGTCCGCGACGTGCACAAAGGCGAGGGACGACGCAAACGAAACGAGTGCGATCATACCAGCACTAAAGCACCGGATCCTATTAGAACTCCGAAGTTAAGCCTGCTTAGGCGAGAGTAGTACTAGGATGGGTGACCCCTTGGGAAGTCCTCTTGTTGAACTACTTTTTGGGCCTCGGAGAGAGTTTTCCGGAATGGGGTCGCAATAGCGATTCCGAGTTCGTTCGAGAAAGTCGCGATGGTTTCGGCACGCGCTTGCCGTGTCCGGTATGCGGTGGGCATCGGAGAGATCCGACAACGGCGATTCCGAGATCGTTCGAGAGGTTTAGGGGCACCATACGCCGTCCGCGACGTGCACAAAGGCGAGGGGCGACACAAACAAAATGAGTGCAAGCATACCAGCACTAAAGCACCGGATCCCATCAGAACTCCGAAGTGAAGCGTGCTTGGGCGAGAGTAGTACTAGGATGGGTGACCCCTTGGGAAGTCCTCGTGTTGCACTCCTTTTTGCGCCCCGTGCGACCGAAACCTCTCTCGTCGACCTCCGAGGCGATGGTTTTGGGCCTCGGAATTTGCCGTGACCGTTACGCTGTCAGTCTCGTGGGGCTCGGATAGAGGTTTCCGGAATGGGGTCGCAATAGCGATTCCGAGTTCGTTCGAGAAAGTCGCGATTGTTTCGGCGCGCGCTTGCCATGTCCGGTACGCGGTGGGCATCGGAGAGATCCGACAACGGCGATTCCGAGATCGTTCGAGAGGTTTAGGGGCACCATACGCCGTCCTCGACGTGCTCAAAGGCGAGGGACGACGCAAACGAAACGAGTGCGATCATACCAGCACTAAAGCATCGGATCCCATCAGGACTCCGAAGTTAAGCGTGCTTGGGCGGGAGTAGTACTAGGATTGGTGACCCCTTGGGAAGTCCTCTTGTTGCACTCCTTTTTGCGCCCCGTGCGACCGAAACCTCTCTCGTCGACCTCCGAGGCGATGGTTTTGGGCCTCGGAATTTGCCGTGACCGCTACGCAGTCAGTCTCGTGGGGCTCGGAGAGAGGTTTCCGGAATGGGGTCGCAATAGCGATTCCGAGTTCGTTCGAGAAAGTCGCGATGGTTTCGGCGCGCGCTTGCCGTGTCCGGTACGCGGTGGGCATCGGAGAGATCCGACAACGGCGATTCCGAGATCGTTCGAGAGGTTTAGGGGCTCCATACGCCGTCCGCGACGTGCACAAAGGCGAGGGGCGACACAAACAAAATGAGTGCGATCATACCAGCACTAAAGCACCGAATCCCATCAGAACTCCGAAGTGAAGCGTGCTTGGGCGAGAGTAGTACTAGGATGGGTGACCCCTTGGGAAGTCCTCGTGTTGCACTCCTTTTTGCGCCCCGTGCGACCGAAACCTCTCTCGTCGACCTCCGAGGCGATGGTTTTGGGCCTCGGAATTTGCCGGCTCCATACGCCGTCCGCGACGTGCACAAAGGCGAGGGGCGACACAAACAAAATGAGTGCAAGCATACCAGCACTAAAGCACCGGATCCTATCAGAACTCCGAAGTGAAGCGTGCTTGGGCGAGAGTAGTACTAGGATGGGTGACCCCTTGGGAAGTCCTCGTGTTGCACTCCTTTTTGCGCCCCGTGCGACCGAAACCTCTCTCGTCGACCTCCGAGGCGATGGTTTTGGGCCTCGGAATTTGCCGTGACCGTTACGCTGTCAGTCTCGTGGGGCTCGGATAGAGGTTTCCGGAATGGGGTCGCAATAGCGATTCCGAGTTCGTTCGAGAAAGTCGCGTTTGTTTCGGCGCGCGCTTGCCGTGTCCGGTACGCGGTGGGCATCGGAGAGATCCGACAACGGCGATTCCGAGATCGTTCGAGAGGTTTAGGGGCACCATACGCCGTCCTCGACGTGCTCAAAGGCGAGGGGCGACGCAAACGAAAAGAGTGTGATCATACCAGCACTAAAGCCCCGGTTCCCATTAGAACTCCGAAGTTAAGCGAGCTTGGGTGAGAGTAGTATTAGGATGGGTGACCCCTTGGGAAGTCCTCGTGTTGCACTCCTTTTTGCGCCCCGAGCGACCGAAACCTCTCCCGTCGACCTCCGAGGCGATGGTTTTGGGCCTCGGAATTTGCCATGACCGCTACGCTATCAGTCTCGTGGGGCTCGGAGAGAGGTTTCCGGAATGGGGTCGCAATAGCGATTCCGAGTTCGTTCGAGAAAGTCTCGATTGTTTCGGCGCGCGCTTGCCGTGTCCAGTACGCGGTGGGCATCGGAGAGATCCGACAACGGCGATTCCGAGATCGTTCGAGAGGTTTAGGGGCTCCATACGCCGTCCGCGACGTGCTCAAAGGCGAGGGACGACGCAAACGAAACGAGTGCGATCATACCAGCACTAAAGCATCGGATCCCATCAGGACTCCGAAGTTAAGCATGCTTGGGCGGGAGTAGTACTAGGATTGGTGACCCCTTGGGAAGTCCTCGTGTTGCACTCCTTTTTGCGCCCCGTGCGACCGAAACCTCTCTCGTCGACCTCCGAGGCGATGGTTTTGGGCCTCGGAATTTGCCGTGACCGCTACGCAGTCAGTCTCGTGGGGCTCGGAGAGAGGTTTCCGGAATGGGGTCGCAATAGCGATTCCGAGTTCGTTCGAGAAAGTCGCGATGGTTTCGGCGCGCGCTTGCCGTGTCCGGTACGCGGTGGGCATCGGAGAGATCCGACAACGGCGATTCCGAGATCGTTCGAGAGGTTTAGGGGCTCCATACGCCGTCCGCGACGTGCACAAAGGCGAGGGGCGACACAAACAAAATGATTGCGATCATACCAGCACTAAAGCACCGGATCCCATCAGAACTCCGAAGTGAAGCGTGCTTGGGCGAGAGTAGTACTAGGATGGGTGACCCCTTGGGAAGTCCTCGTGTTGCACTCCTTTTTGCGCCCCGTGCGACCGAAACCTCTCTCGTCGACCATACGCCGTCCGCGACGTGCTCAAAGCCGAGGGGCGACGTAAACGAAAAGAGTGTTATCATACCAGCACTAAAGCACTGGTTCCCATCAGAACTCCGAAGTTAAGCGAGCTTGGGCGAAAGTAGTATTAGGATGGGTGACCCATTGGGAAGTCCTCGTGTCGCATTCCTTTTTGCGCCCCGAGTGACCGAAACCTCTCCCGTCGACCTCCGAGGCGATGGTTTTGGGCCTCGGAATTTGCCATGACCGCTACGCTGTCAGTCTCGTGGGGCTCGGAGAGAGGTTTCCGGAATCGGAATGGGGTCGCAATAGCGATTCCGAGTTCGTTCGAGAAAGTCGCGATTGTTTCGGCACGCGCTTGCCGTGTCCAGTACGCGGTGGGCATCGGAGAGATCCGACAACGGCGATTCCGAGATCGTTCGAGAGGTTTAGGGGCTCCATACGCCGTCCGCGACGTGCTCAAAGGCGAGGGACGACGCAAACGAAACTAGTGCGATCATACCAGCACTAAAGCATCGGATCCCATCAGGACTCCGAAGTTAAGCGTGCTTGGGCGGGAGTAGTACTAGGATTGGTGACCCCTTGGGAAGTCCTCGTGTTGCACTCCTTTTTGCGCCCCGTGCGACCGAAACCTCTCTCGTCGACCTCCGAGGCGATGGTTTTGGGCCTCGGAATTTGCCGTGACCGCTACGCAGTGAGTCTCGTGGGGCTCGGAGAGAGGTTTCCGGAATGGGGTCGCAATAGCGATTCCGAGTTCGTTCGAGAAAGTCGCGATGGTTTCGGCGCGCGCTTGCCGTGTCCGGTACGCGGTGGGCATCGGAGAGATCCGACAACGGCGATTCCGAGATCGTTCGAGAGGTTTAGGGGCACCATACGCCGTCCGCGACGTGCTCAAAGGCGAGGGGCGACGTAAATGAAAAGAGAGTGATCATACCAGCACTAAAGCACCGGTTCCCATCAGAACTCCGAAGTTAAGCGAGCTTGGGCGAGAGTAGTATTAGGATGGGTGACCCCTTGGGAAGTCCTCGTGTTGCACTCCTTTTTGCGCCCCGAGTGACCGAAACCTCTCCCGTCGACCTCCGAGGCGATGGTTTTGGGCCTCGGAATTTGCCACGGAATGGGGTCGCAATAGCGATTCCGAGTTCGTTCGAGAAAGTCGCGATGGTTTCGGCGCGCGCTTGCCGTGTCCGGTACGCGGTGGGCATTGGAGAGATCCGACAACGGCGATTCCGAGATCGTTCGAGAGGTTTAGGGGCTCCATACGCCGTCCGCGACGTGCACAAAGGCGAGGGACGACGCAAACGAAACGAGTGCGATCATACCAGCACTAAAGCATCGGATCCTATTAGAACTCCGAAGTTAAGCCTGCTTAGGCGAGAGTAGTACTAGGATGGGTGACCCCTTGGGAAGTCCTCTTGTTGAACTACTTTTTGGGCCTCGGAGAGAGTTTTCCGGAATGGGGTCGCAATAGCGATTCCGAGTTCGTTCGAGAAAGTCGCGATGGTTTCGGCGCGCGCTTGCCGTGTCCGGTACGCGGTGGGCATCGGAGAGATCCGACAACGGCGATTCCGAGATTGTTCGAGAGGTTTAGGGGCTCCATACGCCGTCCGCGACGTGCACAAAGGCGAGGGACGACGCAAACGAAACGAGTGCGATCATACCAGCACTAAAGCATCGGATCCCATCAGGACTCCGAAGTTAAGCGTGCTTGGGCGGGAGTAGTACTAGGATTGGTGACCCCTTGGGAAGTCCACGTGTTGCACTCCTTTTTGCGCCCCGAGCGACCGAAACCTCTCCCGTCGACCTCCGAGGCGATGGTTTTGGGCCTCGGAATTTGCCGTGACCGCTACGCAGTCAGTCTCGTGGGGCTCGGAGAGAGGTTTCCGGAATGGGGTCGCAATAGCGATTCCGAGTTCGTTCGAGAAAGTCGCGATGGTTTCGGCACGCGCTTGCCGTGTCCGGTATGCGGTGGTCATCGGAGAGATCCGACAACGGCGATTCCGAGATCGTTCGAGAGGTTTAGCGGCTCCATACGCCGTCCGCGACGTGCACAAAGGCGAGGGGCGACACAAACAAAATGAGTGCAAGCATACCAGCACTAAAGCACTGGATCCCATTAGAACTCCAAAGTGAAGCGTGCTTGGGCGAGAGTAGTACTAGGATGGGTGACCCCTTGGGAAGTCCTCGTGTTGCACTCCTTTTTGCGCCCCGTGCGACCGAAACCTCTCTCGTCGACCTCCGAGGCGATGGTTTTGGGCCTCGGAATTTGCCGTGACCGTTACGCTGTCAGTCTCGTGGGGCTCGGATAGAGGTTTCCGGAATGGGGTCGCAATAGCGATTCCGAGTTCGTTCGAGAAAGTCGCGATTGTTTCGGCGCGCGCTTGCCGTGTCCGGTACGCGGTGGGCATCGGAGAGATCCGACAACGGCGATTCCGAGATCGTTCGAGAGGTTTAGGGGCACCATACGCCGTCCTCGACGTGCTCAAAGGCGAGGGGCGACGCAAACAAAAAGAGTGTGATCATACCAGCACTAAAGCCCCGGTTCCCATTAGAACTCCGAAGTTAAGCGAGCTTGGGCGAGAGTAGTATTAGGATGGGTGACCCCTTGGGAAGTCCTCGTGTTGCACTCCTTTTTGCGCCCCGAGCGACCGAAACCTCTCCCGTCGACCTCCGAGGCGATGGTTTTGGGCCTCGGAATTTGCCATGACCGCTACGCTGTCAGTCTCGTGGGGCTCGGAGAGAGGTTTCCGGAATGGGGTCGCAATAGCGATTCCGAGTTCGTTCGAGAAAGTCGTGATTGTTTCGGCGCGCGCTTGCCGTGTCCAGTACGCGGTGGGCATCGGAGAGATCCGACAACGGCGATTCCGAGATCGTTCGAGAGGTTTAGGGGCTCCATACGCCGTCCGCGACGTGCTCAAAGGCGAGGGACGACGCAAACGAAACGAGTGCGATCATACCAGCACTAAAGCATCGGATCCCATCAGGACTCCGAAGTTAAGCGTGCTTGGGCGGGAGTAGTACTAGGATTGGTGACCCCTTGGGAAGTCCTCGTGTTGCACTCCTTTTTGCGCCCCGTGCGACCGAAACCTCTCTCGTCGACCTCCGAGGCGATGGTTTTGGGCCTCGGAATTTGCCGTGACCGCTACGCAATCAGTCTCGTGGGGCTCGGAGAGAGGTTTCCGGAATGGGGTCGCAATAGCGATTCCGAGTTCGTTCGAGAAAGTCGCGATGGTTTCGGCGCGCGCTTGCCGTGTCCGGTACGCGGTGGGCATCGGAGAGATCCGACAACGGCGATTCCGAGATCGTTCGAGAGGTTTAGGGGCTCCATACGCCGTCCGCGACGTGCACAAAGGCGAGGGGCGACACAAACAAAATGAGTGCGATCATACCAGCACTAAAGCACCGGATCCCATCAGAACTCCGAAGTGAAGCGTGCTTGGGCGAGAGTAGTACTAGGATTGGTGACCCCTTGGGAAGTCCTCGTGTTGCACTCCTTTTTGCGCCCCGTGCGACCGAAACCTCTCTCGTCGACCTCCGAGGCGATGGTTTTGGGCCTCGGAATTTGCCGTGACCGTTACGCTGTCAGTCTCGTGGGGCTCGGATAGAGGTTTCCGGAATGGGGTCGCAATAGCGATTCCGAGTTCGTTCGATAAAGTCGCGATTGTTTCGGCGCGCGCTTGCCGTGTCTGGTACGCGGTGGGCATCGGAGAGATCCGACAACGGCGATTCCGAGATCGTTCGAGAGGTTTAGGGGCACCATACGCCGTCCGCGACGTGCTCAAAGGCGAGGGGCGACGCAAACGAAAAGCGTGTGATCATACCAGCACTAAAGCACCGGTTCCCATCAGAACCCCGAAGTTAAGCGAGCTTTGGCGAGAGTAGTATTAGGATGGGTGACCCCTTGGGAAGTCCTCGTGTTGCACTCCTTTTTGCGCCCCGAGTGACCGAAACCTCTCCCGTCGACCTCCGAGGCGATGGTTTTGGGCCTCGGAATTTGCCATGACCGCTACGCTGTCAGTCTCGTGGGGCTCGGAGAGAGGTTTCCGGAATGGGGTCGCAATAGCGATTCCGAGTTCGTTCGAGAAAGTCGCGATTGTTTCGGCGCGCGCTTGCCGTGTCCAGTACGCGGTGGGCATCGGAGAGATCCGACAACGGCGATTCCGAGATCGTTCGAGAGGTTTAGGGGCTCCATACGCCGTCCGCGACGTGCTCAAAGGCGAGGGACGACGCAAACGAAACGAGTGCGATCATACCAGCACTAAAGCATCGGATCCCATCAGGACTCCGAAGTTAAGCGTGCTTGGGCGGGAGTAGTACTAGGATTGGTGACCCCTTGGGAAGTCCTCGTGTTGCACTCCTTTTTGCGCCCCGTGCGACCGAAACCTCTCTCGTCGACCTCCGAGGCGATGGTTTTGGGCCTCGGAATTTGCCGTGACCGCTACGCAGTCAGTCTCGTGGGGCTCGGAGAGAGGTTTCCGGAATGGGGTCGCAATAGCGATTCCGAGTTCGTTCGAGAAAGTCGCGATGGTTTCGGCGCGCGCTTGCCGTGTCCGGTACGCGGTGGGCATCGGAGAGATCCGACAACGGCGATTCCGAGATCGTTCGAGAGGTTTAGGGGCACCATACGCCGTCCGCGACGTGCTCAAAGGCGAGGGGCGACGCAATTGAAAAGAGTTTGATCATACCAGCACTAAAGCACCGGTTCCCATCAGAACTCCGAAGTTAAGCGAGCTTGGGCGAGAGTAGTATTAGGATGGGTGACCCCTTGGGAAGTCCTCGTGTTGCACTCCTTTTTGCGCCTCGAGTGACCGAAACCTCTCCCGTCGACCTCCGAGGCGATGGTTTTGGTCCTCGGAATTTGCCATGACCGCTACGCTGTCAGTCTCGTGGGGCTCGGAGAGAGGTTTCCGGAATAGGGTCGCAATAGCGATTCCGAGTTCGTTCGAGAAAGTCGCGATTGTTTCGGCGCGCGCTTGCCGTGTCCAGTACGCGGTGGGCATCGGAGAGATCCGACAACGGCGATTCCGAGATCGTTCGAGAGGTTTAGGGGCTCCATACGCCGTCCGCGACGTGCTCAAAGGCGAGGGACGACGCAAACGAAACGAGTGCGATCATACCAGCACTAAAGCATCGGATCCCATCAGGACTCCGAAGTTAAGCGTGCTTGGGCGGGAGTAGTACTAGGATTGGTGACCCCTTGGGAAGTCCTCGTGTTGCACTCCTTTTTGCGCCCCGTGCGACCGAAACCTCTCTCGTCGACCTCCGAGGCGATGGTTTTGGGCCTCGGAATTTGCCGTGACCGCTACGCAGTCAGTCTCGTGGGGCTCGGAGAGAGGTTTCCGGAATGGGGTCGCAATAGCGATTCCGAGTTCGTTCGAGAAAGTCGCGATGGTTTCGGCGCGCGCTTGCCGTGTCCGGTACGCGGTGGGCATCGGAGAGATCCGACAACGGCGATTCCGAGATCGTTCGAGAGGTTTAGGGGCTCCATACGCCGTCCGCGACGTGCACAAAGGCGAGTGGTGACACAAACAAAATCAGTGTGATCATACCAGCACTAAAGCACCGGATCCCATCAAAACTCCGAAGTGAAGCGTGCTTGGGCGAGAGTAGTACTAGGATGGGTGACCCCTTGGGAAGTCCTCTTGTTGCACTCCTTTTTGCGCCCCGTGCGACCGAGACCTCCGAGGCGATGGTTTTGGGCCTCGGAATTTGCCGTGACCGTTACGCTGTCAGTCTCGTGGGGCTCGGATAGAGGTTTCCGGAATGGGGTCGCAATAGCGATTCCGAGTTCGTTCGAGAAAGTCGCGATTGTTTCGGCGCGCGCTTGCCGTGTCCGGTACGCGGTGGGCATCGGAGAGATCCGACAACGGCGATTCCGAGATCGTTCGAGAGGTTTAGGGGCACCATACGCCGTCCGTGACGTGCTCAATGGCGAGGGGCGACGCAAACGAAAAGAGTATGATCATACCAGCACTAAAGCATCGGTTCCTATCAGAACTCCGAAGTTAAGCGAGCTTGGTCGAGATTATTATTAGGATGGGTGACCCCTTGGGAAGTCCTCGTGTTGCACTCCTTTTTGCACCCCGAGCGACCGAAACCTCTCCCGTCGACCTCCGAGGCGATGGTTTTGGGCCTCGGAATTTGCCATGACCGCTACGCTGTCAGTCTCGTGGGGCTCGGAGAGAGGTTTCCGGATTGGGGTCGCAATAGCGATTCCGAGTTTGTTCGAGAAAGTCGCGATTGTTTCGGCGCGCGCTTGCCGTGTCCAGTACGCGGTGGGCATCGGAGAGATCCGACAACGGCGATTCCGAGATCGTTCGAGAGGTTTAGGGGCTCCATACGCCGTCCGCGACGTGCTCAAAGGCGAGGGACGACGCAAACGAAACGAGTGCGATCATACCAGCACTAAAGCATCGGATCCCATCAGGACTCCGAAGTTAAGCGTGCTTGGGCGGGAGTAGTACTAGGATTGGTGACCCCCTGGGAAGTCCTCGTGTTGCACTCCTTTTTGCGCCCCGAGCGACCGAAACCTCTCCCGCCGACCTCTGAGGCGATGGTTTTGGGCCTCGGAATTTACCGTGACCGCTACGCAGTCAGTCTCGTGGGGCTCGGAGAGAGGTTTCCGGAATGGGGTCGCAATAGCGATTCCGAGTTCGTTCGAGAAAGTCGCGATGGTTTCGGCACGCGCTTGCCGGGTCCGGTATGCGGTGGGCATCGGAGAGATCCGACAACGGCGATTCCGAGATCGTTCGAGAGGTTTAGGGGCTCCATACGCCGTCCGCGACGTGCACAAAGGCGAGGGGCGACACAAACAAAATGAGTGCGATCATACCAGCACTAAAGCACCGGATCCCATCAGAACTCCGAAGTGAAGCGTGCTTGGGCGAGAGTAGTACTAGGATTGGTGAACCCCTGGGAAGTCCTCGTGTTGCACTCCTTTTTGCGCCCCGTGCGACCGAAACCTCTCTCGTCGACCTCCGAGAAGATGGTTTTGGGCCTCGGAATTTGCCGTGACCGTTACGCTGTCAGTCTCGTGGGGCTCGGATAGAGGTTTCCGGAATGGGGTCGCAATAGCGATTCCGAGTTCGTTCGAGAAAGTCGCGATTGTTTCGGCGCGCGCTTGCCGTGTCCGGTACGCGGTGGGCATCGGAGAGATCCGACAACGGCGATTCCGAGATCGTTCGAGAGGTTTAGGGGCACCATACGCCGTCCGCGACGTGCTCAAAGGCGAGGGGCGACGCAAACGAAAAGAGTTTGATCATACCAGCACTAAAGCACCGGATCCCATCAAAACTCCGAAGTTAAGCGAGCTTGGGCGAGAGTAGTATTAGGATGGGTGACCCCTTGGGAAGTCCTCGTGTTGCACTGCTTTTTGCGCCCCGAGCGACCGAAACCTCTCCCGTCGACCTCCGAGGCGATGGTTTTGGGCCTCGGAATTTGCCATGACCGCTACGCAGTCAGTCTCGTGGGGCTCGGAGAGAGGTTTCCGGAATGGGGTCGCAATAGCGATTCCGAGTTCGTTCGTGAAAGTCGCGATGGTTTGGGCACGCGCTTGCCGTGTCCGGTATGCGGTGGGCATCGGAGAGATCCGACAACGGCGATTCCGAGATCGTTCGAGAGGTTTAAGGGCTCCATACGTCGTCCGCGACGTGCACAAAGGCGAGGGGCGACACAAATGAAACGATTTCGATCATACCAGCACTAAAGCATTGGATCCCATTAGAATTCTTAAGTTAAGCGTGCTTGAGCGAGAGTAGTACTAGGATGTGTGACCCCTTGGGAAGTCCTCGTGTTGCACTCCTTTTTGCGCCCCGAGCGACCGAAACCTCTCCCGTCGACCTCCGAGGTGATGGTTTTGGGCCTCGGAATTTGCCGTGACCGCTACGCTGTCAGTCTCGTGGGGCTCGGAGAGAGGTTTCCGGAATGGGGTCGCAATAGCGATTCCGAGTTCGTTCGAGAAAGTCGCGATTGTTTCGGCGCGCGCTTGCCGTGTCCAGTACGCGGTGGGCATCGGAGAGATCCGACAACGGCGATTCCGAGATCGTTCGAGAGGTTTAGGGGCTCCATACGCCGTCCGCGACGTGCTCAAAGGCGAGGGACGACGCAAACGAAACGAGTGCGATCATACCAGCACTAAAGCATCGGATCCCATCAGGACTCCGAAGTTAAGCGTGCTTGGGCGGGAGTAGTACTAGGATTGGTGACCCCTTGGGAAGTCCTCGTGTTGCACTCCTTTTTGCGCCTCGAGCGACCGAAACCTCTCCCGTCGACCTCCGAGGTGATGGTTTTGGGCCTCGGAATTTGCCATGACCACTACGCAGTCAGTCTCGTGGGGCTCGGAGAGATCCGACAACGGTCGAGAGGTTTAGGGGCTCCATATGCCGTCCGCGACGTGCACAAAGGAGAGGGGCGACGCAAACGAAACAAGTGCGATCATACCAGCACTAAAGCACCAGATCCCATCAGATCTCCAATGTTAACCGTGCTTGGGCGAGAGTAGTACTAGGATGGGTGACCCCCTCGGAAGTCCTCATGTTGCACTCCTTTTTGCGCCCCGAGCTCCATACGCCGCGACGTGCACAAAGGCGAGGGACGACGCAAACAAAATGAGTGCGATCATACCAGCACTAAAGCACCGGATCCTATTAGAACTTTGAAGTTAAGCGTGCTTGGGCGAGAGTAGTACTAGGATGGGTGACACCCTGGGAAGTCCTCGTGTTGCATTCCTTTTTGCGCCCCGAGCGACCAAAACCTCTCCCGTCGACCTCCGAGGCGATGGTTTTGGGCCTCGGAATTTGCCGTGACCGCTGCTGCAGCCCTAGCTGCTGCCACCTCTCGCTCCTCTCCCTCTCTTTTCCCTCTTCTTCTCCTTCTTTTCTTCTCCTCTTCCCTTTTCCTCCCCAACGCCACACACCTCCTCGCTGCAGCCTAGCCGCAGCTATCCTCCTCTCTTCTTCTTCTTCTTCTTCTCTTCTCCCTCTTCTTCCTCTCTCCTTCTCCCCACGCCCCACAGCTCCTCTGCAGCCACCTCCTCTTCTTCTTCTTCTTCTTCTTCTTCTCTTCTCCCTCTTCTTCCTCTCTTCTTCCTCCCCACGCCCCACAGCTCCTCGCTGCAGCCCTCGCTGCAGCCACCTCCTCTTCTTCTTCTTCTTCTTCTTCTTCTTCTTCTTCTCTTCTCCCTCTTCTTCCTCTCTTCTTCCTCTCTTCTTCCTCCTCTCTTCTTTTCCCTCTTCTTCTTCTTTTCTTCACTCCCCACGCCCCACCGCTCCTCTCTGTTTCTCAAAGAAACAGAGAGTGCGTGGGAGGCGGTGGGATAAAACCGAAATTTTCGGTTTTCTTTATTTTCTTTTCATTTTGCAACTTAGCAGTTTAGTCATTGAAATTTTTATATTTACATATAGGTCCTCAAATTTACATATAATTTCTTATTAATAATTTTCAAAAGTGAGGGATATTACACTCTCCCCTCCTTAAAAGAAAATTTAGTCCTCTAAATTGATCATAGCCCAATCGACGAAAAGATGAGGATTATGATATCTTTATTTCCTCCTCCTGCTCTCAAATAATTTCATCAATACAATATAATGACACAATTATCCAAGAATGACTGAAATATTCTCCTCCTTGATCCTCAATAGACGGTAACTCAACCTTCAATCAATTTCTAAAAATACTTGCGCACCCTGCAGTTAATCAAGTAAATCGTTACTTCAGAAAATACTCGTTTCTTATGATCACCTGATTCAACTGTCCATAATCAATACAAAGTCTCAATATTCCCTCCATCTTTTTAACTAACACCGTAGCACCCCATGATGAAATATTAAGCCAAATAAAATCCTTATTTAATAGTCCTTGTAGTTGCTTTTCTAATTCTACTCACTCAAATGATGTCATTCTCTAGAGAGGCTTAGATATTGAGATTATCCCAAGGACCAAATCAAAAACAAATTCACGTTTGGAGGTAATCTAAGCAAGTCATCCTGGGATACATTAGGCAAGAAAATAAATCATGTCCAATACTCTCAAAATAAAAGATCCACTGATCAAATATGCAAAAAGTGATCATTTGTTATATATCAATCCATACTGGTATGATAGGAAGATAGCCAATCTATACCAAGTTTAATATCATAACTCCAAATCTCTAGGAGAACTAAATCGGCAAAAGTTCAAGTTCTCCAATAAAAATCAGACAAGAGGACCATATTCAAGTTCGTTATCAAAGAATCTCCAATGATCGTATTTACATATAGCACATAATGTAGTGGTCTAGGTTGAATACCCATGTGATAAGCAAAATATTACGAATCAAATCGTAGATGGGACTCATGGTCAAACAAATATTTGCATTCTTTCATAAACATGAATAATACCTTCGACCACTAATTCAAAAGTTTTAAAATCATATTCAGTGATAGCATACACTCTGACATGGGCGGATGATTTAAGAGGCGGTGACTCTTTCTTCTTGTTCAAAGGGCAGTCTTTTATTTTATAATCCAATTTCCCACAAGCAAAATAGGCTCTAGTCACCCAAAAACATAAACTTGTTTCATAATTTAACTTTAATTCACACATGATTGAGTCTTTTGTGATGACTTCCCTTTTCAAATCCAAATGTCTTGACCCTCTAGTTATCACTTTCTGATTCATTTCCAATCATATTTTTATTGGTAAACTTGTCCTTATCATTCTTGCCATAGATCTCCAAAAATTCTTTTCATTATTGCCATTAATGATCAGCCTTTACTTCCAATATAAGGTGGCAAAAGAAATCTTTCGATCATCAGAACAATTTTGTACATCAAATATCTTCTCTGTTTGCATCATCCATTTTTCTACCACCAATGAAATTAGGTGCATCATGCTTCTGCTGCGCCACTCTGATTCAATATCCGCAATCAATCCTTTCATTCTCCTTAATTAATCAGAAACAAATGAAATAGGAGGACCAAATGTCCTCATCATCCCAGATTCCTAAAATGCATCAAAGAAAATTTCCACCGATCACTATAGTTCACTAGACCTCAATATATTTTGCATGTCAACATATCAAATATTTCAGTAATCCTCAAACAATGCTCTGATACCACCTCTGTCACGCCCCTCAAAATATCCATGAGATTAAAATTTTCAACACAAAACAATCCAGGATCCAAACACACATTTGAGGACACTGAAAACATTCCATCAAATTCACATCTATAAAACCTGTGCAGTTTATAATCAAATATCACATCACTCGATAATTCACATTTATGGCAACCCAAGCCAACTTGACAAATATGAACAACATTTATAAATCCACAAGCTAAATAAATTATACAATCAGAACTCCAACCATTCACCACAAGTTCATATCGTCATAAATTAGACTTAACATTCCGAAAATTCCAAATAAGAGAGATCTTCTAACACTTTTACACAGTATATCCATTTCGATTCATCAACAACATTTCATTACATACAAAATGTGCTTATACAACAATAGCATAACAACCAACAAGACTTGCCCATAATTCTGAATAGCTATCCACTACCTCAGCCCAAATCAAACATCTCAAATGGTGACAAGCTGACCTGAAAGATTTATATAACAACGGAATGAGCTAAAAACAGCTCAGCAAGTGACAAAGCATATTCAGAACAAAATGAATGGTTTCAAACAAGTAAGGTATCATAATGCAAGGCAGAATACAAGAATTCTCAAGGATACCATTTCATTAGATACAAAATCATATGTATCATGTCATTCAAAACATATTTGATTCATAACAAATGGAGCATATCAATAGCGTACGAGATGATCCGGAGCATATTAATGGCAAACAGGACATTTCAGAATATATCAGTTCATAGCGAATGGAGCACAGAGTAACTGGAGCATATCAATAGCGTATGAAATGTTCCGGAGCATATCAATGACATATGGAACATTTCGAAGCGTAACAATAACAAATGAAACATTTCGGAGCATATCAAAGGCGTATGAAATGTTTCGGAGCATATCAATAACAAATGAAACATTTCGGAGCTTGTCAATGGCGTATGAAATGTTTCGGAGCATATCAATAACAAATGAAACATTTCGGAGCTTGTCAATGGTGTATGAAATGTTCCGGAGCATATCAACGGCATATGGAACATTTCGAAGCATATCAACAGTGAATGAAACTTTTCAGAGCATATCAATAACAAATACCGTACAGAAGCTCAAACTGTTAGGATCGAGAGCACTAAGAAGGGGGGGGGGGGGGTGAATTAGTGCAGCGAAAATCTTTCAGCGATTAAAAACGAAAGCTGCGTTCGTTCGATAAAAACTATTTTGATGCAAAAGCCGATTCTAAGATTACTTATGATTAAGTGCAGTTTACGTCCAAACACAGTTTGCGTCTAAGCGCAGTTTACGCAATTTGCGTCTAAATGCAGTTTGCGTCTAAATGCAGATTGCGTCTAAGCGCAGTTTGCATCTAAGCGCAGTTTGCGTCTAAGCTCAGATTACGTCTAAGCGCAGTTTGCGTCTAAGCGCAGATTGTGTCTAAGCGCAGTTTGCATCTAAATACAGTTCGCGTCTAAATGGAATCAAAACATAAACGTAAACTGCAATGAAACTCGTTCGTAAAAGCGCAGAAGATAGTTTGCAGTTATAAATAGAATCAAAACGTAAATGTAAACTGCAATGTAAAGATCGTACGAAAACATCGATTTACGTCTGAATGCAGATTCGGAAAGATCAGAACTTAGAAACTTGTTCGTAAAAGCGCAGAAAGCAGTAGCTATGTAGGAGGTTTGCAGTAATGATAAAGTGCTCAAAATAAAAGCAAACCAGAGATTTAAAGTGGTTCGGTCAGTCTTGACCTACTCCACTTTTGGCTTCCTCCACCGACGAGGTCACCGACGTCAACTAGAGGCCTTCCTTCAATAGGCGAAGGCCAACTACCCTTTTACAGTTTCACTCCTTTTGACGGGCTTAGGAGACAACCCTTATAGAACCTTTCTCTCCTCTCTTTACAACTCAAACTTGAAGAATAGAAATAGGAGAACTAGCAGTTTTGAGCTCTAAGAAACACAGAAAGATAGCAAGATTTCGAGTGTGTGTTCTGTGCTTTCAGTGCTGAATGGGTGGGGTATTTATAGGCCCCAACCCAGTTCAAATTTGGAGCTCAAAACGATCAAATCCCGGAATTCCGGGATCAGGCGGTTGCACCTCCTGACTGGAGAGGTTGCACCGCCTGGCAGAGCTCGAGGACTGAGCCCAAGCGGTTGCACCTCTCTGTCAGGGGCGGTTGCACCGCTCTGCCAGAGCTCGAAGACCGAGCTCAGGCGGTTGCACCTCCTGACTGGAGAGGTTGCACCGCCTGGCAGAGCTCGAAACTTGAGCTCTGGCGGTGCTACCTCCTGACAAAGGAGGTTGCACCGTCCAGTCTCGCTCAGAGACTGAGCCCTGGGCAGTTGCACCTCTTGGCTGGGGCGGTTGCACCGCCCAGTCTCGCTGGGAGACATAGCTTGGGTGGTGCTACCTCCCTGCCTGGGCGGTGCTACCTCCCTGCTTGGGCGGTTGCACCTCCCACAGCAACCTGGGTCCGAATGGGTTGAACCATTCGACCCAATTTGAGTTCTTCAGGGGCCCAATTGCCCCAGGATTAAGCTAATGGGATCACCTCCCATTTCTAACTTAATCAAAGTGCTAACTACGATTATTTCCTAAGACATATTCTGCAGCTTGCTTCGGTGCGTCACTTGCTTCTTCCGGCGAGTTTCCAGCGAACTTCCGTCGATCATCCGATGAACCCTCGGTGATGCTCCTGCGGACTTCCGGCAAACTCCTGGACTGCGACGATCCACTTGGCAAGTTCCGACGAGCTCCTTTGGCAAGCTTCTAGACTTCTCGGATTTGTTCCCGTAGAACCTCCGACGACTATCCGAACTTCCGTCGAGCTCTCGAACTCCCAACGTGATCATTGTCATGACTCCGGCGCAACTCCTGTTGCATGTCTTACTTTCATCGTAGTTAATCCTGCACACATAAAAACAAAAACTTCGATCGAGACAATTAATCCTAAGCAATTAACCAAGTTGTCCGGCATGTCATTGGTCCCTCGACGCTTCGTCTGATTCTTCGGCGCATCGTCCTTTCCTGCAGCCTATTGCCCAATCGGCCAGTTGACTCCGCAACTCCGATATCCTTGGCACAATACCCGCTCTTCTTGGCCCGATGCCCGAGTCCATGGCTCAAAGCCTTCTGTCGATACGTCGACCGATCCACCGGCCCGATGTCCAATCTTCTGACATGTTCCTCCGGCACAACATGATGTTCCTGCTTTAATTGTCTCATCCTGATCGAAGCACCCTGCGTCACTCAAAACGCAGATTAAATCATAAACATATATCAAGTAGTTTCATCATCAAAATACGAGATTCAACAATCTCCCCCTTTTTGATGATGACAACTACTTGATGACGGAGCTAATCTTAACTCCCGGAGTTTAAACAAACTCCCCCTATCAATATGCCATATTGATAGAAACTCTTAGATTCAAAAATCTAAGCAGCATGTCATCATAAACGGAGTTAACCTTAACTCCCAGAGTTTAAACAAACTCCCCCTATCAATATGCCATATTGATAGAAATTCTTGGATTCAAAAATCCAAGCAACATGTCATCATAAACTTATGCATAACATGTGATGTCATCAACATACTTCTCCCCCTTTGTCATCAACAAAAAGGAGAAGTACCACAATCAAGTGTTAGTGATGTAAGTTTTAACTCATTGCATGAAAAACATAATATCTATAGTTACCATCATGCAGGTTTGCTATTATTAAATGGTAAGATATCAACATGTAAAATTGCGATTCAAGTTCTTGATATCTTAACATGATATGACATTCATAGCACCTATTCATATGAATGCTGCTTTTGATATTTCATCATAATATGGCATTCATGACATCTATTCATATTCTTCAAATATGACACTCATAGTATCAATTTATATATTTCTCCCCCTTTGTCATCAACAACAAGGAGAACGATATAAGCAAATTTTAAATATTAGTGCGATGCCATAAGTTGATTCATGTCATTTTCCAACAGTGAGTGATAGGATACCAATTATGCAAACATCTCGAGGAAAACATGACATAGAGATAGCTTTTATTGCTTCTTCCTTTTTATTTGTTATCTTTTTACATGAAGGAGGAAAGCCATATATGAAGTTCAAATTGATAAGATATTAAAGCACACTTCATTTTTGCAAGGATTAAGATATGTAAGTGAGTCAAATCCTTGTATATAAAAATATCTTCCTTTTATAAGAGGGAATCATCAAATATGTTTCTCGAAAAATATTTTTCACATGATAAGTGCATTTGCTAGATGATTCCATATGTCAAAAATCAATGATGTGAATTAAACTTGATATGACATATGCTTGTTAAATTCGGAAGAGGATAATGTATCAAGAAAATCCAATTGTTAGGATCAAGAAAATCCAAAAATGAAATTTGACACTTTCATACATTCGGACAGGGTTTTACTAGAGATATTCAATTACAATCATGAAGGTAAAACATGCTTATTATCATGGAAATTTTTGTATTCAAGCACATAATTTCCAACATGTAATCATGGCAAGTAATTGTATAAAATCATTATGGCAATCAAGCGATTTGATCATTTAATCAAAAAAGTCCGAAAAATAATTTTAACAGGTTTAATCATTCGGACAGATTTTTGCCATAGTTTTTCAAATATGAAGATAAGGTATGCTCATCATCATGGTAGTATGATAGCAAGTTTACCATATTCAAGCTAGCAAAAAATTTCTACATTTTAAGGCCCGCAAGCTAGCAATTTTGAGATGTTCAAGAAAGCAACTCTTGCTTCTTGAAATATAAGTTTTGCTAGATGTGCAAGTTAACTTTTTGCTTCTTGAGATAGGCAAGATAGCATTCCTTGGTGATGTTCAATATAGCTAAGTTCTACATCATGCAAGCTAGTGAATTTTATAACATTTTAGAACATGCATAATCACCAAAGCATCATAAATTTTAATGATGTGCAAAATTACAAATTTTGCAAGATTGCATTTGTGTGTCTTGAGATTTGCAAGATAGCACTTCTTGGTGATGTTCAAGATAGCAATTTCTTCTCTTTTAAGAAGTGCAATTTTTGCTTTCTTCTTGAATTGTGCAAGCTAGCTATCTCCCCTTTTGTCATTGTCAAAAAGAAGGGAAAAACCCTTTACATCAATTTTTAAATCATGACAAAGGTTAGTATCAATCTCATTTGTGCATCATTATATTTTCAAATTAAAACATGCACATTTTCAAAACATATAAACTCATTATTATATGCATGATTCCAAATCATTATTCATATTATTTCAATCATTGTTTCAATCACCACTTATAGCTTATCATGCACAATATATAAAATCATCTAACATGATACAATCATTTATTTTCAAAATATTTATCACTATTTTAATGTATGATAATGAAGTATTCATGATACCGAACATTAAATCAATATTTTTTAAGTATTTATCACTTCATTTTAATCATGATTCCAAACATTTATCATTTAAAGCATTCATGATACACATCATAAAAAAAAGCATATGCATCATTCCAAATCATAAATATTTTAAATCATCATGGTATTAATTTGTCACATTGCATTCTACCATGCATGATTGAAGCTTCTCATTTGCATACATCAAAATAAATTCATGAATATCTCATGCATTCATATCATCACTTGAGGAATATTGAAAAAGAAATAATTGGGTGATGAGATAAATATTTCATAAATACAAAGAATTGCATAAAAATCATATCAAGGAATACAAGTCACAATCATTCAAGAGAAAAATCAAGATCATGATTTTAATAAAACTCATTTCAAATTTGAATCATCAAAATCATTTTTATGGCTCACAAAATTTATAACATAAATAGATTCATGATTTCATTGATAATATATTTTTTCCTTTTTAAGTGTTTCATTTTAAGTGATCGATTTCATATTAGCATGCCTTTTCATTTATGAAAACATGCATCAATTTTTTTAAAGCCACTGTTATTATCATGAAAATCGATAATCAAGAATCATCATACATAATTTCAAAAATATATACTCATTAATCATAACTTCAAATTAAACATGATTTCATATACTTAAAATCGAGAAATAACAATGGAAATCAACATGATACACATTATTACTTCTCAACCACATATAGCATGATTTCATAAGGTATTTTTAATCAAAATCATTTTGTTTATCATAAACATGTAATTTTCATGATTATTTTCAAAATTACTAGAATGATAAGCATGATTCCTAATTGTTTGTATTTTCATTATAAAATTATTAAACATGTAATTTTCAAGAAAATTAAAAAAGGAGAAATGCTTTATGAAAAGCATCATGTAATTTCAAAGTAAATTAAAGGCATTTTGATTACCTCAGCGTCGAAAGGCGTAAAGGCGTAGTTTGCCACCTCGCCTTTGTTGATTTTCTCCTCGTCTTCGGAGGAGCTCGATTCATCCCAGTTTTTGTTCTTCTTCTTGCGTTCAAAGCAAGTAGTTCCATTCTTTTTACTTTTTAATTTTTGTTTCATTTGTAGTTTAAGTTCACCATCACTTGAGCTTATGCTCGAGTGGTCTTCAAATATTCTATGTCCCAAATCCTTCCTGTTCTTTGGAAGGTGGTTCTCAAGTTTTTCACGTGCATTGCACGTCATTTCATATGTGATCAATGAACCAATTAGTTCTTCAAGTGGAAATTGGTTCAAGTTTTTCGATTCTTGAATAGCAGTTACTTTTGAATCCCAAGTTTTAGAAAGTGAGCGCAAAACTTTGTTAACGAGTTCAAAATCCGAAAAGCTTTTACCAAGTTATTTTAAACCATTGACGACATCCGTAAAACGGGTGTACATGTCAACAACGGTTTCGCTTGGTTTCATATGAAAAAGCTCGAAATCATGCAGTAAAATATTAACTTTCGAGTCTTTGACTCTACTAGTTCCCTCGTGCATGATTTCAACGCCCTCTTGAAGAGCCATTTCTCTCGGGTGTAAATCCGAAATTAGAAATACCCCGCTCTGATACCAATTGTTAGGATCGAGAGCACTAAGAGGGGGGGGGGGGGGGGGGGGGGGTGAATTAGTGCAGCAGAAATCTTTCAGCGATTAAAAATGAAAGCTGCGTTTGTTCGATAAAAACTATTTTGATGCAAAAGCCGATTCTAAGATTACTTATGATTAAGTGCAGTTTACGTCCAAACACAGTTTGCGTCTAAGCGCAGTTTACGCAGTTTGCGTCTAAATGCAGTTTGCGTCTAAATGCAGATTGCGTCTAAGCGCAGTTTGCATCTAAGCGCAGTTTGCGTCTAAGCTCAGATTGCGTCTAAGCGCAGTTTGCATCTAAGCGCAGATTGCGTCTAAGCACAGTTTGCGTCTAAATGCAGTTTGCGTCTAAATGGAATCAAAACGTAAACGTAAACTGCAAAGAAACTCGTTCGTAAAAGCGCAGAAGACAGTTTGCAATTATAAATAGAATCAAAACGTAAATGTAAACTGCAATGTAAAGATCGTACGAAAACACCGATTTACGTCTGAATGCATATTCGGAAAGATCAGAACTTAGAAACTTGTTCGTAAAAGCGCAGAGCAGTAGCTATGTAGGAGGTTTGCAGTAATGATAAAGTGCTCAAAATAAAAGCAAACCAGAGATTTAGAGTGGTTCGGTCAGTCTTGACCTACTCCACTTTTCGCTTCCTCCGCCGACGAGATCACCGACGTCAACTAGAGGCCTTCCTTCAATAGGCGAAGGCCAATTGCCCTTTTACAATTTCACTCCTTTTGACGGGCTCAGGAGACAACCCTTACAGAACCTTTCTCTCCTCTCTTTACAACTCAAACTTGAAGAATAGAAAGAGGAGTACTAGCAGTTTTGAGCTCTTAGAAACACAGAAAGATAGCAAGATTTCGAGTGTGTGTTCTGTGCTTTCAGTGCTGAATGAGTGGGGTATTTATAGGCCCCAACCCAGTTCAAATTTGGAGCTCAAAACGATCAAATCCCGGAATTCCGGGATCAGGCGGTTGCACCTCCTGACTGGAGAGGTTGCACCGCCTAGCAGAGCTCGAGGATTGAGCCCAGGCAGTTGCACCTCTCTGTCAGGGGCGGTTGCATCGCTCTGCCAGAGCTCGAAGACCGAGCTCAGGCGGTTGCACCTCCTGACTGGAGAGGTTGCACCGCCTGGCAGAGCTCGAAACTTGAGCTCTGGCGGTGCTACCTCCTGACAAAGGAGGTTGCACCGCCCAGTCTCGCTCGGAGACTGAGCCCTGGGCGGTTGCACCTCTTGGCTGGGGCGGTTGCACCGCCCAGTCTCGCTGGGAGACATAGCCTGGGCGGTGCTACCTCCCTGCCTGGGCGGTTGC
Organism: Musa acuminata AAA Group; assembly: GCF_036884655.1. Classification (NCBI taxonomy): domain Eukaryota; kingdom Viridiplantae; phylum Streptophyta; class Magnoliopsida; order Zingiberales; family Musaceae; genus Musa; species Musa acuminata. Next base: position 31,951,604 of record NC_088334.1, on the reverse strand, counting down.
ACCTCCCACAGCAACCTGGGTCCGAATGGGTTGAACCATTCGACCCAATTTGAGTTCTTCAGGGGCCCAATTGCCCTAGGATTAAGCTAATGGGATCACCTCCCATTTCTAACTTAATCAAAGTGCTAACTACGATTATTTCCTAAGACATATTCTGCAGCTTGCTTCGGTGCGTCACTTGCTTCTTCCGGCGAGTTTCCAGCGAACTTCCGTCGATCATCCGATGAACCCTCGGTGATGCTCCTGCGGACTTCCGGCAAACTCCTGGACTGCGACGATCCACTTGGCAAGTTCTGACAAGCTCCTTTGGCAAGCTTCTGGACTTCTCGGATTTGTTCCCGTAGAACCTCCGACGACTGTCCGAACTTCTGTCGAGCTCTCGAACTCCCAACGTGATCATTGTCATGACTCCGGCGCAACTCCTGTTGCATGTCTTACTTTCATCGTAGTTAATCCTGCACACATAAAAACAAAAACTTCGATCGAGACAATTAATCCTAAGCAATTAACCAAGTTTTCCGGCATGTCATTGATCCCTCGACGCTTCGTCCGATTCTTCGGCGCATCGTCCTTTCCTGCAGCCTATTGCCCAATCGGCCAGTTGACTCCGCAACTCCGATATCCTTGGCACAATACCCGCTCTTCTTGGCCCGATGCCCGAGTCCATGGCCCGAAGCCTTCTGTCGATACGTCGACCGATCCACCGGCCCGACGTCCAATCTTCTGACATGTTCCTCCGGCACAACATGATGTTCCTGCTTTAATTGTCTCATCCTGATCGAAGCACCCTGCGTCACTCAAAACGCAAATTAAATCATAAACATATATCAAGTAGTTTCATCATCAAAATACGAGATTCAACACAAATGTCGTCTTTGACGTTGCAATCATATCATTCTTATCCAAAGCATGTACCGAAACACATAACCAAAGCTCTGGATATCATATCAAACATATAGAAGGTGTAGTGGGATCTCAGTCAGAATGTGATTCATCCATTTCTGAATGACCACCTGGCAAAAGTCTCCCACGTCTGGGAGCTCCATCCACCCATGTCTAGGTGAAGCCAGAGGGGGCCGGCAGAGCATCGCTGGCTCTAAGCACATACCCTTTACCATTTCTGGCAAAGGTCCAGAATAACACCCTTTACCATTTCTGGCAAAGGTCCAGACAATCCCACAACACCAGAGTACAAGAGGGCAGTTTTAACAATAAGTAGCACATATCGGAAGCACACGCGGAACAACAAAACGTACATGTGCCTTTACGAGTCAATACGAAGTAAGCAATAATCTTTCACAATGATATTCGGATTTGAAAGGAAATGGAATAGGCACATATCGAAAGTAAATGCGGAACAATGGGATACACATGTGCCTAAATGAGTCAATACGATATAGCATAAACGTTACACAATAGTTTTCAAGAATGCAAATAACTTTAAGGACAAGAGCATACAAGAATTCAAAGTAGTAATATAAAGCTCAATTGAATAAGAAAGCTAAATGATATCAATTTCCAAAGGAATGAAACCAGAATATTAGAAATCGACTAAAGCTCGATTTCTGGCAGAATACAATAGGCACATTGAACAAATGATTCAAACTATCAATCGTGCTCCAATTTACTCAGAAATATATCATTGGATTATACTTTCAGATAAGACAGGCTTCATATGAATTGAACTGTCCAATAGAGAGAGTTACAAATAATTTGGTAAACAAGGGTCGTAGAAAAAATCTCTGTTTGGCAGAATTCATAATGTCAGATTCAACAGATAACTGGGCAGGTGTTTGGATTCCAAATCTTTCAATCCATATATCAAAAGAAAGATCTATGAGTCTAGTTTCCAATGAAATAAACTTTGAATAAATCAATGTTTGCAACAGGGACTTATAAGCAGTTCAGTATCAAAAGGTCAGAAATTACGATCCCAGTTTTGCAGAATCTGTAGGCTCATTTGAAACAGAAGTTTGGGCAGACAAACTTACTCCGAATTCTTAAAATAAGCTATCAAAACAAAGGTTTATGAGTCTATATTCTGATCAAATAAGTTTTGTCCAAATCAGATGTCAATACATGGAGTTATAATCATAACAAGGTAGAAAGGTCAGAATCTTGGAAGTTGCACAGATTCGAATCGTTACGTCTAAACAGGAGATATATCAAGTGCAAGGCTAGAACAATTCAAAGTTCCTCATATTCAAAGCAAATGTAGAGATAAAATTGCAGTGAGGAAAGATCAGGATACTTGCAATAGGAAAGATTAGAACAATTACAGGAGAAACGATTAGGAACTTGCCTTTCAAATAATTTGATCCGAAGATCCAAAGAAGGTGTCAGCCCAAATCCTTCTACTTTTCCTCCACAACTGCAGCTCATGCAGAACATAGAGGCATAGTCACCTACTCTCTCTTACTCTCATTCCTTCGTTTTCTTTTTTCAAACGCAGCTGTCACAGCCGCCGCCGCTGCCGCTGTCACAATCGCAGCCCCTTCCACCGCACTACCTTTCTTTTCTTTCCCCGCTGCAACTGCCGTAGTCGCAGTCGCAGCCATGGCCGCAGCCACCATAACCACAGCCTCTTCTTCCTCCCCTGCTCTGTTTCCTCTCCTTCTCTTCCAGCTGCAGCTGCCACTGCCACAGCTGCCTCCCCTTCTCCTCTTCCTCTCTTCTTCCCTTTTCCTTTCTTTCTTCTTCCTTTCCTTCTCTTCTTTCCCAGCTGCACTGCTGCAGTCGCAGCCTCAGCCACGGCCACAGCCTCTTCTTCCTCCCTTGCTCATCTTCCTCTCCTTCTTCTCTTCCAACTGCAGCTGCCATCGCCGCAGCCGCAGCCCCTTCTTTCCCTTCTCTTCTTCCTCTCCTTCCCTTCTTCCTTTCTCTTCCTCTTTCCCTGCCATAGCTGCAGCTGCCACAGCCGCAGCCGCAGCTACTTCTTTCCCTTCTACTCTTCCTTCTCCTTCCTTTCTTCTTCTTCTCTTCTTCTCCTTCCTCCCCTTCTTCTCCCCGACGAACAGCACCTCCTTTCCTCTGTTTCCTCCTGCAGGAAACAGAGGTGCTGCCTCTTCACCCGCTTCTACTTCTTCTCTTCTTCCTCACCATCTCTTCCCCTCCTTCTCTTCCAGCTGTAGCTCCCACCGCCGCAGCCGCACCTCATCCTTTCCCGTCTCTTCTTCTTCTCCTCTTCTTCTTCCCTCCTCCTCCCCGGCGTCACACACACCCTCTCCTCTGTTTCCTCTGCAGGAAACAGAGGTATCACAACCTCTTCTCCTGCTTCCTCTTCCTCTTCTCTTCCTCTTCTTCTTCTTCTCCTCTTCGAACGCCCCACACCTCTCCTCTGTTTCCACCTGCAGGAAACAGAGGTGCTGCAGCCCTAGCTGCTGCCACCTCTCGCTCCTCTCCCTCTTCCCTCTCTTTTCCCTCTTCTTATCCTTCTTTTCTTCTCCTCTTCCCTTTTCCTCCCCAACGCCACACACCTCCTCGCTGCAGCCTTGCCGCAGCTATCCTCCTCTCTTCTTCTTCTTCTTCTTCTTCTTCTTCTTCTTCTTCTTCTCTTCTCCCTCTTCTTCCTCTCTCCTTCTCCCCACGCCCCACAGCTCCTCGCTGCAGCCCTCGCTGCAGCCACCTCCTCTTCTTCTTCTTCTTCTTCTTCTTCTTCTTCTTCTCTTCTCCCTCTTCTTCCTCTCTTCTTCCTCCCCACGCCCCACAGCTCCTCGCTGCAGCCCTCGCTGCAGCCACCTCCTCTTCTTCTTCTTCTTCTTCTTCTTCTTCTCTTCTCCCTCTTCTTCCTCTCTTCTTCCTCCTCTCTTCTTTTCCCTCTTCTGCAGCCACCGCCACTCCCTGTTTCTCGAAAGAAACAGAGAGTGCGTGGGAGGCGGTGGGATAAAACCGAAATATTCGGTTTTCTTTATTTTCTTTTCATTTTGCAACTCAGCAGTTTAGTCCGTAAAATTTTTATATTTACATATATGTCCTCAAATGTACATATAATTTTTTATTAATAATTTTCAAAAGTGAGGGATATTACAGTACTAGGATGGGTGACCCCCAGGGAAGTCCTAGTGTTGCACTCCTTTTTGCGCCCCGAGCGACCAAAACCTCTCCCGTCGACCTCCGAGGTGATGGTTTTGGGCCTCGGAATTTGCCGTGACCGCTACGCAGTCAGTCTCGTGGGGCTCGGAGAGAGGTTTCCGGAATGGGGACGCAATAGCGACTCCGAGTTCGTTCGAGAAAGTCGCGATGGTTTCGGCGAGCGCTTGCCGTGTCCGGTACGCGGTGGGCATCGGAGAGATCCGACAATGGCGATTCCGAGATCGTTCGAGAGGTTTAGGGGCTCCATACGCCATCCGCGACGTGCACAAAGGAGAGGGACGACGCAAACCAAACGAGTGCAATCATACCAGCACTAAAGCACCAGATCCCATCAGAACTTTGAAGTTAAGCGTGCTTGGACGAGAGTAGTACTAGGATGGGTGACCCCCTGGGAAGTACTTGTGTTGCAATCCTTTGACCGCTACGCAGTCAGTCTCGTGGGGCTCGGAGAGAGGTTTCCAGAATGGGGTCGCAATAGCGACTCCGAGTTCGTTCGAGAAAGTCGCGATGGTTTCGTCGCGCGCTTGTCGTGATCCCATCAGAACTCTGAAGTTAAGCGTGCTTGGGCGAGAGTAGTACTAGGATGGGTGACCGCCTGGGAAGTCCCCGTGTTGCACTCCTTTTTGCGCCCTGAGCGACCAAAACCTCTCCCGTGGACCTCCGAGGCGATGGTTTTGGGCCTCGGAATGGGGTCGCAATAGCGACTCCGAGTTCGTTCAAGGGGTCTCCATGCGCCGTCCGCTACGTGCACAAAGGCGAGGGACGATGCAAACGAAACAAATGCGATCATACCAGCACTAAAGCACCGGATCCCATCAGAACATTGAAGTTAAGCGTGCTTGGGAGAGAGTAGTATTAGGATGGGTGACCCCCTGGGAAGTCCTCGTGTTGCACTCCTTTTTGCGCCCCGAGCGACCAAAACCTCTCCCGTCAACCTCCGAGGCGATGGTTTTGGGCCTCGGAATTTGCCGCGCGCAAAACAAAGAAAACTCAATTTTTTTTTATTCCTCACGTCCAGGATTACGTCCCGGATCATTAGATAAGAATCCGAAGATGAAGAGAGAAACAAAGAATATCACTACTGTGTAAACAAAGAGTTTGAGAGTAAGCATTACACAATCTCCAAGATAAGATCATTTTCGAAAAAGGGAATAGATTACCTATTTTTTCTTTTTACCACATATACTATTTCATCGGAGAGATCCGACAATGGCGATTCTGAGATCGTTCGAAAGGTTTAGGGGCTCCATACGCCGTCCGCGACGTGCACAAAGGCGAGGGACGACGCAAATGAAATGAGTGTGATCATACAAGCACTAAAGCATCAAATCCCATCAGAACTCCGAAGTTAAGCGTGCTTGGGCGAGAGTAGTACTAGGATGGGTGACCCCCTTGGAAGTCCTCGTTTTGCACTCCTTTTTGTGCCCCGAGCGACCAAAACCTCTCCCGTCGACCTCCGAGGCAATGGTTTTGGGCCTTGGAATTTGCCGTGACCGCTTCGCAGTGAGGTTGTGCTTGCCTTGTCCGGTACGTGATGGGCATCGGAGAGATCCGACAATGGCGATTTCGAGATCGTTCGAGAGGTTTAGGGGCTCCATACGCCGTCCGCGACGTGCACAAAGGCGAGGGACGACGCAAATGAAACCAGTGCGATCATACCAACAATAAAGCACCGGATCCCATCAGAACTCCGAAGTTAAGCGTGCTTGGGCGAGAGTAGTACTAGGATGGGTGACCCCCTGAAGTTAAGCGTGCTTGGATAAGAGTAGTACTAGGATGGGTGACCCCCTGGAAAGTCCTCGTGTTGCAATCCTTTTTGTGCCCCGAGCGACCAAAACCTCTCCCGTCGACCTCCGAGGCGATGGTTTTGGGCCTCGGAATTTGCCGTGACCGCTACTCAGTCAGTCTCGTGGGGCTCGGAGAGAGGTTTCCGGAATGGGGTCGCAATAGCAATTCCGAGTTCGTTCGAGAAAGTCGCGATGGTTTCGGCGCGCGCTTGCCGTGTCCGGTACGCGGTGGGCATCGGAGAGATCCGACAATGGCGATTCCGAGATCGTTCGAGAGGTTTATGGGCTCCATACGCCGTCCGCGACGTGCACAAAGGCGAGGGAGGACGAGAATGAAATGAGTGCGATCATACCAACAATAAAGCATCGGATCCCCTTAGAACTCTGAAGTTAAGCGTGCTTGGGCGAGAGTAGTACAAGGATGGGTAACCCCTTGGGGAAGTCCTCGTGTTGCACTCCTTTTTGCACCCCGAGCGACCGAAACCTCTCCCGTCGACCTCCGAGGCGATGGTTTTGGAGTTAGTTCGAGAAAGTCGCGATGGTTTTGGAGTTAGTTCGAGAAAGTCGCGATGGTTTCGGCGCACGCTTGCCGTGTCCGGTACGCTGTGGGCATCGAATAGATCCGACTATGGCGATTTCGAGATCGTTCGAGAGGTTTAGGGGCTCCATGCGCCGTCCGCGACGTGCACAAAGGCGAGGGACGACGCAAACAAAACGATTGCGATCATACCATCACTAAAGCACCGGATCCCATTAGAACTCTGAAGTTAAACGTGCTTGGGCGAGAGTTGTACTAGGATGGGTGACCCCCTGGGAAGTCCTCGTTTTGCACTCCTTTTTGCGCCCCGAGCGACCAAAACCTCTCCCGTCGACCTCGAGGCGATGGTACGCCGTCCGCGACATGCACAAAGGCGAGTGACGACGCAAACAAAACGAGTGCGATAATACCAGCACTAAAGCACCGGATCCCATCAGAACTCCGAAGTTAAGCTTGCTTGGGCGAGAGTAGTACTAGGATGGGTGACCCCCTGGGAAGTCCTCGTGTTGCACTCCTTTTTGCGCCCCGAGCGACCAAAACCTCTCCCGTCAACCTCCGAGGCGATGGTTTTGGGCCTCGGAATTTGCCGTGTCCGCTACGTAGTCAGTCTCGTGGGGCTCGGAGAGAGGTTTCTGGAATGGGGTTGCAATAGCGATTCCGAGTTCGTTCGAGAAAGTCGCGATGGTTTCGGCACACGCTTGCCGTGTCCGGTACGCGGTGGGCATCGGAGAGATCCGACAATGGCGATTCCGAGATCGTTCGAGAGGTCTAGGGGCTCCATACGCCGTCCACGACGTGCACAAAGGCGAGGGACGATGCAAACGAATCGAGTGCGATCATACCAGCACTAAGCTCCGAAATGTTTCATTCATTGTTGATATGCTTCGAAATGTTCCATACGCCGTTGATATGCTCCGGAACATTTCATACATCATTGATAAGCTTTGATATGTTTCATTTGTTATTGATATGCTCTGAAATGTTCCATACACCGTTGATATGCTCCGGAACATTTCATACGTCTCTGATAGGCTCCGAAACATTTCATTTGTTATTTATATGCTCCGAAATGTTTCATTCATTGTTGATATGCTTCGATATGTTCCATACGCCGTTGATATGCTCTGGAACATTTCATATGCCATTGATAAGCTCTGATATGTTTCATTTGTTATTGATATGCTCCAAAACGTTTCATTCGTTGCTGATATGCTCCAATTACTCTATGCTCCATTTGTTATGACCAAATATGTTATGAATGAAATGACATTTGCGATTCTGTGTCTAATGAGATGATATCCTTGAATCTCTTGGATTCTTTCTTGCATTGTGATATCTTGTTCGTTTGAAACCGTTTCTTTGTTCTGAATATGCTTTGTCACTTGCTAAGCTGTTTTTAGCTCACTCCGTTGTTATATAAATCTTTCAGGTTAGCTTGTCACTCTCTGAGATGTTTGAATTGGGCTAAGGTAGTGGATAGCTTTATGGGCAAGTCTTGTTGGTTATTATGTTATTGTTGTATAATCATATTTTGTATGTAATGAAATATTGTCGATGAATCGAAATGGATATACCTTGTAAAAGTATTAGAAGATCTCTCTTATTTGGAATTTCGGAATGTTAAGTCTAGCTTGTGATGATATGAACTTGTGGTGAATAGTTGGAGTTATGATTGTATAAATTACATAGCTTGTGGATTTATAAATGTTGTTCATATTTGTTAAGTTGGCTTGGGTTGTCATAAATGTGAATTATCGAGTGATGTGATATATGGTTATAAACTGCATAGGTTTTAAAGATGTGAATTTGATAGAATGTTTTTCAGTGTCCTCAAATGTGTGTATGGATCCTGGATTGGTTTATGTTGAAATTTTTTAAATCATCGATATTATTTGAGGGGCGTGACATCTAGACTCCATAACTATTGCTGTTTAGGAGGATAGTAATGAGCAAGAGTAAATGAATCAAAAACAGAATTTAAGGGCTTCTTAGAGAATACCTTAGTGAGATCTTCAAGAGGGGGAAAGATTGTTGATCTTTTGCTTCGAAATGAGGAGTATTTGGTATGCTATGAGGGGAGAAATGGAGGTGGAGAACCTTTGGAAGAGTAAAGAGGAGAAAGGAGTGAGTTGGGGTCGGTTCCACCGCTAGCCCTAGCTCGGTTTAAAAAGGGGCAGAGTTGCGGGCGGTTGCACCTCTAGTTGGGGCGGTGCAACCGCTTCCAACACGTGACAGCCGGAGGTGCTACCTCCAGCTGGGGCGGTGCCACCGCCTGCAGGCGGTGAGCACTTGTTCTGACCGTAGTGTGATCTGATTTGAAAGTTTTTGACTTGAGAAGAATTTTCATTCAGAGCAATCAACTTTACTTACATAATTACGTAGGAATTTTCATTGTAAGATAAGAAATTTTGCATGATCAAGATAGATCTTGTGACATGTATACATGTTTGTGACGGATTGTTCAGATTGGTAAGCCTTGCAAGTTCATGACAACCTTAGTAAGTTCATGATATAGTTGGAATTGAAAGTAACGAACGGATGAAATCAATGAGTTTGAAAATCTACAGGATATGTGAAGTGAGGATCATGGGTTTCCAATTCTGAGAGATCAAATAGGATTATATCTATATCACATTTGTAATTTGAACTTTCTAATCCTCTTCTGTTATTTAGGCTAGAGAGCATCGCGAGTTCTTTTTGGATCTCGTGTCATGAATATCGAGAATCCAAAGAGCAGGATATTATTTCTTGCTCCTAGCTTAAGATGTTTTATGTCTTTTCAAGAAAGGATGATCTTTAGGTACCCATTTGCTCTTGGGTGCCTCAAAAATAGATCTACATTGTTTATCATGTTACATAGAATTTATCATGGTTCCTTTAGGAACCCAAATTAATTTGTTCGGACTAATTTTCTTGAATGGACAATAATGCATTTTGTATCCAAGTTTGCAACAAAAGTTGCATTTGCTTTGATGTCGAACATGTAAGATGGGGCCTTTTATGAAGGTGGTTGGATTTTGGTGAGGACTTCTCACAAATCCGATTCCACTTCTTTTGAGAACGTGACCCTTGTTTGCAAGGATCATGTTCAGTGACTTGCTACCAACCTCGAATTTCTTCAAGGTGTCCTTAAGTAGCAAGTTTTCCTTTTGGAGAGTTTCTAGATCATGGCATTTTATGCATGAACTTAAACTATCATGATATTCAGTTTTTAACTTATCAAAATTACAAGACTATCATTCTCCTTTTTTAGCAATTTATATTTTCTACTAATAATATTGCATTCATCAAATAAGTCATGGAAGGCATTTAATAATTCATCAAATGATAAATCTGCATCTATTAAATTCGTTACCTCCTCTCCGATGGCTATTAAGGCGTAATGAGCAACTTGCTCGGTGTTGGACTCCTCTTCTTCGGATGCGCTCGAGTCATCCCATGTTGCTTTGAGCGCCTTCTTCTTTGATGTTCTCTTTTTGACTTGGGGACAATCACTCTTGTAGTGTCCCGGCTTTTTGCACTCATAGCAAATAACTTGGTCCTTCTTGGGTTCAAGTTTATTTTTTGTATCATTCTTAAACTTGTTTCTTTTAATGAATTTTTTAAATTTTCTTGTTACAAGTGCCAAGTTATCGTCACAGTCCTCATCACTTGAGTTTTCTCTCAAGTGGTCTTCTGAAGTTCTAAGTGTCATATCCTTCCTATTCTTTGGAAGGATGTCTTCTTGCTCTTCATGAGCTTTGCAAGTCATCTCGTAGGTCATTAATGACCCGATTAGTTCTTCAAGAGGGAAGTTGTTTAGATCTTTCGCCTCTTGAATAGCAGTGACTTTAGGATCCCAACTCTTAGGAAGGGATCTTAGAATCTTATTTACGAGCTCAAAATCCGAAAAGCTTTTTTCGAGTCCTTTCAGACCGTTGACGACATCCGTGAAACGGGTAAACATGTCGCCAATAGTCTCACTCGGTTTCATCCGGAAAAGTTCGAAAGAGTATAACAAAAGATTGATTTTTGACTCTTTCACTCTACTTGTGCCTTCGTGAGTCACTTCGAGTGTGTGCCAAATATCAAATGCGGTTTCACAAATCGAAACACGGTTGAACTCATTTTTATCAAGCGCATAAAATAAGGCATTCATAGCCTTTGCATTAAGAGCGAAAGCCTTCTTCTCCAATTCATTCCAATCGATCATTGGAAGAGAAGACTTCGAAAATCCATTTTCGACAAGATTCCAAAGTTCAAAATCCATAGAAATAAGAAAGATCCTCATTCGGGTCTTCCAATAGGTGTAGTCCGTCCCATTGAACATGGGTGGACGTGTAATAGAGTGGCCCTCTTGGTTTCCGGTGTATGCCATCTCTCTTGGGTTTTAATCCGTTTCAGAGTTAACCCCGCTCTGATACCAATTGTTAGGATCAAGAGCACTAAGAGGGGGGGGTGAATTAGTGTAGCGGAAATCTTTCAACGATAAAAAAACGTTCGAACGATAAAAACGATTTCGGTGTGAAAGTCGATTCTAAGATTACTTTAACTTAAGATCAAGCGAGATGATGTTAAAGACAATCTATGAAGGCAATTTGCAGTTATGATGAAAACCAGAATAAGCGCAAACTGAAATATAACATTTGTACGAAGAAACTGATTTACGTCTAAATGTTGATTCATAAATCAATTGATTAGGCGAGATGCAGTTTAAGCAAGGATATAAAGGCAGTTTGCAGTTATGATAGAAATCAAAATGTAAACGCAAACTGAAATATGATGATCATACGAAAAAACAGATTTACGTCTAAACGCTGATTCGGAAAGTGCAAAGCTTGAAACCCGATTGTATATGCGTAGAAAGCAGTAAGCTTTAGAGGAGGTTTGCAGTAAAGATAATATAATCAAAGTAAATGCAAACCGAGATTTAGAGTGGTTCGGTCAATCTTGACCTACTCCACTTTTGGCTTCCTCCACCGACGAGGTCACCGACGTCAACTAGAGGCCTTCCTTCAATAGGCGAAGGCCAACCACCCTTTTACAGTTGCACTCCTTTTGACGGGCTTAGGAGACAACCCTTACAGAATTTTCTCTCCTCTCTTTACAGCTCAAAACTTGGAAGAAAAGAGGGAGAATAACTTTTGCCCTTTACAACAATTTTGAGCTCTAAAAATCATAGAAAAAGATCAAGATTTCGGTGTGTGTTCAGTTCTATTTCAGTGCTGAATGAGTGGGGTATTTATAGGCCCCAACCCAGTTTAATTTTGGAGCTCAAAACATTCAATTCTCGGAATTCCGGGATCAGGCGGTTGCACCTCCTGACTGGAGCGGTTGCACCGCCTGGCAGAGCTCGAAGATTGAGCCTCTGGGCAGTGCTACCTCCTGTCAGGGGTGGTTGCACCTCCTGCTAGAGCTCGAAGACCAAGCTCAGGCGGTGCAACCTCCTGACTGAGGTGGTTGCACCGCTCAGCCAGTGCTCGGAGACCGAGCCCAGGCGGTGCCACCTCTTGTCAAGGGAGGTTGCACCGCCCAGTCTCGCTCGGAGACTGAGCCCAGGCGGTGCCACCGCCTGGCTGGAGCGGTTGCACCTCCCAATCTCGCTCAGAGACTGAGCCCAGGCAGTGCAACCTCCTGCCTTGGGTGGTTCAACCGCCTGGCAGAAATCAGGGTCCGAATGGGTTGATCCATTCGGCCCAATTTGGGTTTTTCAGGGGCCCAATTGCCCCAAGATTAAGTTAATGGGATCACCTCCCATTTCTAACTTAATCATTGTGCTAACTACGATATTCTCTAAGACATTTACTGCAACTTGCTCCGGTGCGTCAATCGCTTCTTCCGGCAAGCTTCCGGCGAACTTCCGTCGATCATCCGATGAACCCTCGGTGATGCTCCTGCGGACTTCCGGCAAACTCCTGGACTTGCGACGATCCACTTGGCGAGTTCCGATGAGCTTCTTTGGCAAGCTCATGGACTTTTCGGATTTGTTCCCGCAGAATCTCCGACGATTGTCCGAACTTCCGTCGAACTCTCGAACTCCCAACGTGATCATTGTCTTGACTCCGGCACAACTCCTGCTGCATGTCTTACTTTCATCGTAGTTAATCCTGCACACTTATCTCAACATATAGATTAGATAACAAATGACAATTGACTTCATCATCAAAATCCGAGATTCAACAGTCGCAAGTCCAGGAGTTTGTCGGAAGTCCACCGGAGCATCGCCGAAGGTTCGTCGGATGTTCGCCGGAAGAAGCAATTGACGCACCAGAGCAAGTTGCAGTAAATGTCTTAAGAAATATCGTAGACCTAAATTGGGCGAATGGATCAACCCATTCAGATCAGAATTCCTGCTAGGCGGTGGCACCACCAAGGAGATAGTCTCCCAGGAAAGCTGTGTTGAATCTCGTATTTTGATGATGAAAATACTTGATATATGTTTATGATTTAATCTGCGTTTTGAGTGACGCAGGGTGCTTCGATCAGGATGAGACAATTAAAGCAGGAACATCATGTTGTGCCGGAGGAACATGTCAGAAGATTGGACGTCAGGCCGGTGGATCGGTCGACGTATCGACAAAAGGCTTCGGGCCGTGGACTCGGGCATCGGGCCAAGAAGAGCGGGTATTGTGCCAAGGATATCAGAGTTGCGGAGTCAACTAGCCGATTGGGCAATAGGCTGCAGGAAAGGACGATGCGCCGAAGAATCGGACGAAGCGTCGAGGGACCAATGACATGCCGGACAACTTAGTTAATTGCTTAGGATTAATTGTCTCGATCGAAGTTTGTTTACATGTGCAGGATTAACTACGATGAAAGTTAGACAAGCAGCAGAAGTTACGCCGGAGTCAAGTTCATGATCACGTTGGGAGTTCGAGAGTTCGACGGAAGTTCGGACGGTCGTCGGAGGTTCTGCGAGAACAGATCCGAGAAGTCCAGAAGCTTGCCAAGCGAAGCTCATCGGAACTCGCCAAGTGGATCGTCGCAAAGTCCAGGAGTTTTCCGGAAGTCCATAGGAGCATCACCGAGGGTTCATCGGATGATCAACGGAAGTTCGCCGGAAACTCGCCGGAAGAAGCGATTGACGCACCGAAGCAAAGCTGCAGAAATTGTCTTAGATCTAATTGTAGTTAGCACGTTGATTAAGTTGGAAAATGGGAGGTGATCCCATTAGCTTAATCTTGGGGCAATTGGGCCCCTGAAAAACTGAAATTGAGCCGAATGGAGCTAACTATTCGGACCCTGATTGCACCAGGAGGTGCAACCGCCTAGGCCAGGAGGTGGCACCGCCTGGGCTAAGCCTCCCAGCAAGACTGGGCGGTGCAACCGCCCCAGCCAGGAGGTGGCACCGCCTGAGCTCAGTCTTCGAGCTAGATTGGGCGGTGCAACCTCCCTGACAGAGAGGTGGCACCGCCTGAGATCAGTCTTCGAGCTAGACTGGGTGGTGCAACCTCCCTGACAGAGAGGTGGCATCGCCTGAGCTCGGTCTTCGAGCTCTGGCAGAGAGGTGCAACCGCCTCAGTCAAGAGGTGGCACCGCTTGGGGCTCAGTCTCCGAGCCAGACTCAGGCGGTGCAACCGCCCCTGACAGAGAGGTGCAACCGCCTGGGCTCGGTCCTCGAGCTCTGCCAGGCGGTGCAACCTCTCCAGTCAGGAGGTGCAACCACCTGATCCCGGAATTCCGGGATTTGATCGTTTTGAGCTCCAAATTTGAACTGGGTTGGGGCCTATAAATACCCCACCCATTCAGCACTGAAAGCACAGAACACACACTCAAAATCTTGCTATCTTTCTGTGTTTCTTAGAGCTCAAAACTGCTAGCTCTCCTCTTTCTATTCTTCAAGTTTGAGTTGTAAAGAGAGGAGAGAAAACTTCTGTAAGGGTTGTCTCCTAAGCCCGTTAAAAGGAGTGAATCTGTAAGAGGGTAGTTGGCCTTCGCCTATTGAAGGAAGGCTTCTAGTTGACGTCAGTGACCTCGTCGGTGGAGGAAGCCAAAAGTGGAGTTGGTCAAGACTGACCAAACCACTCTAAATCTCTGGTTTGCGTTTATTTTGAGCACTTTATCATTACTGCAAACCTCCTACATAGCTACTGCTCTCTACGCCTTTACGAACAAGTTTCTAAGTGCTGATCTTTCCGAATCTGCATTCAGACGTAAATCGGTGTTTTCATACATTACAGTTTACGTTTACGTTTTGATTCTGCAAAACTGTCTTCTGCGCTTTTACGAACGAAGTTTCTAAGTTCAGATCCCTTTAAAATTGTGTTTTAGACGTAAACTACTTTTAAACGTAAAACTACGTTTAGACGTAAAACTACGTTTAGACGCAAACTACGTTTAGACGTAAAACTACGTTTAGACGTAAAACTGCGTTTAGACGTAAACTGCATTTAGACGTAAAACTACGTTTAGACGTAAAACTGTGTTTAGACGTAAAACTGCGTTTAGACACAAACTGCACTGCGCTTAGACGCAATCTGATCTTAGACGCAAACTGCGCTTAGACGCAAACTGCGCTTAGACGCAATCTGCATTTAGACGCAAACTGCATTTAGACGCAAACTGTGCTTAGACGCAAACTGTGTTTAGACATAAACTGCACTTAATCATAAGTATTCTTAGAATCGGCTTTTGCATCAAAATAGTTTTTATCAAACGAACGCAGCTTTCATTTTTAATCGCTGAAAGATTTCCGTTGCACTAATTCACCCCCCCCCCCCCTCTTAGTGCTCTCGATCCTAACAATTGGTATCAGAGCGGGGTATTTCTCATTTCGGATTTACACCCGAGAGAAATGGCTCTTCAAGAGGGCTTTTCGGTCTTTCGTCCACCGTTCTTTAACGGATTGGACTACACTTATTGGAAAACTCGAATGAGAGTTTTCTTGATTTCTCTAAATCTGGATTTATGGAATATTGTTGAAAACGGTTTTCAACTTCCCTCTAAACCAATGAACGAATGGTCGGATTTAGAAAAGAAGTATTTTTCTTTAAACGCAAAGGCTATGAATGCCTTATTTTGTGCTTTGGACAAAAATGAGTTCAATCGGGTTTCTTTATGCGAAACGGCTTTCGATATTTGGCGCACTCTTGAAATCACGCACGAGGGAACTAGTAGAGTCAAAGACTCGAAAGTTAATATTTTACTGCATGATTTCGAGCTTTTTCATATGAAACCAAGCGAAACCGTTGTTGACATGTACACCCGTTTTACGGATGTCGTCAATGGTTTAAAATCACTTGGTAAAAGCTTTTCAGATTTTGAACTCGTTAACAAAGTTTTGCGCTCACTTTCTAAAACTTGGGATTCAAAAGTAACTGCTATTCAAGAGTCGAAAAACTTGAACCAATTTCCACTTGAAGAACTAATTGGTTCATTGATCACATATGAAATGACGTGCAATGCACGTGAAGAACTTGAGAACCACCTTCCAAAGAACAGGAAGGATTTGGGACATAGAACATTTGAAGACCACTCGAGCATAAGCTCAAGTGATGGTGAACTTAAACAACAAATGAAACAAAAATTAAAAAGTAAAAAGAACGGAACTACTCGCTTTGAACGCAAGAAGAAGAACAAAAATTGGGATGAATCGAGCTCCTCTAAAGACGAGGAGAAAATCAACAAAGGCGAGGTGGCAAACTACGCCTTTACGCCTTTCGACGCTGAGGTAATCAAAATGCCTTTAATTTACTTTGAAATTACATGATGTTTTTCATGATGCATTTTTCTTTTTCTTTAAATTTTCTTGAAAATTACATTTTTAACAATTTAATAATGCAAAAATATGATCATGCTTGTAATTTTGAAAATGAAAATGAAAATTGCATGTCTTATGTTAATGCAAGATAGAAATCTAATGATTGTACACCTAGTGAGATTAAATCTTATTTATGTGCTTGAGAAGCAAGAATGTATATTTTGATGATTTTCATATTGCTTTTCAGTGACGATACATGGCTTTTGTCTGGAAGGCTTGATATTTTTCATTGTCTTTGTTTGTTAAATATGATGTATGATTTTGACATAAGAATAAAGATTTGAGCATGCTATTATAAAGTCAATCATATAAATTAAAACTAAAGAAGTTTTAGGCATTTATAAGAATCATTCAAAATGATGTTCAATGAAACCTTGCTTAATGTTGCAATGAAAATATTAAAGTTTTGATACTATGATTTGACGATTTTATGCATGAGATTTTAAAGTTATACATGATGATTTTTGTGATTGATGGTTTTATGATCCTAAACGTTGATGCATGTTTTCATTTGACTTAAATGAAAAGGCATGCTAACATGAAATCGATCACTTAAGATGAAACACTTAAAAAAAAAAGGGGGAGAAATATATGAATTGTTATGTTTACTATCACTAATGTTGATATGGTTGATGCTGAAATGTTTACTAACGATGATATGGTTGCTATCACTGATTGCTATCACTGATGCTATGATAAGGCTATACTTGCATCACCAAGAAATATATGATTGCTATCATTGCTATATGCCCTGTACCAAGATATCAAACAAAAATTTGCATCATACGAGCTGATATCTTACCATGTGATGCAATGCTATACTTGCTAAAATATTCGAAATGTGTACATCATGCCCTGTATCAAGATATCAAACAAAATCTTGCTTCATAGTTTTACGCATTGATATCTTACCATATGATGAAATGCTACAATTGATGAACACTTGAAATGTAATCCTCTATCTTATTGATTTTTCAATAAATCTATGCTTGTCATACATGAATTCATTGAATGTAATTTTGAGGATGATTTCAGATTTGACAAATGCTTGATTCGTATTTACGACATAAGATACACTTTAAATATGAATCATGCTTCAATCATGTTAAATGCTTCAATCATTTTCTATCTCTAGAGTTCTCGATTTTGATGAAATACAAGTGATAAATTCATTTATGATATCTTGTAAATCACTTGAATTATGAATGAGTTTTTTATGATGTGTTAAAAGAATCACTTAAAAAGAAAATGCTTTTCCCATCTTATCGAGATTAATGATATTGTGTGAATCTCGAAATTGATTTTGATAGTAATAACGTTATTCATGTTATGAATCTTAAAAATGATAATATGCTTCAGGTGATAATATGAATACATGAAACACTTATGATATTCCGTGTATTCATAAAATATTTATCTCATCATCCAATAACTCTTCTTGATATTCCTTATGAGATGAAATGAAATAATGCATGAAATACAAATGAGGAGTCAATGATCATGCATAATAGGATGTAATGAATTCTGACATTTAGATACCATCGTTTGAATATCTATGATCATGTTGCCAAAACGATATATCATGAATGCTTGAATATCATGTTTGATATGCTCATGATGATGATTGATTTTTCGGTATCGTGCATAAAAAAAAAAATGAAATGTAATGTTAATGAATTTGTGCATTGAAACTATAATGATGCACAAATAAGAATGATTACTTACCTTTGTCATGATTTAGAAATTGATGTAAAGAGTTTTTCCCTTCTTTTTGACAATGACAAAGGGGGAGATAGATTGCTAGCACAATTCAAGAAAAAAGCAAAAATGACACTTCTCAAAAGAGAAGAAAGAGCTTGTTATCTTGAACATCACAAGCTTGCCAAACAAAAATTGCAAAAGTGCTATCTTGCCTATCTCAAGAAGCAAAACTTGCATATCGTAAAAATTTGCTAGCTTGCAACTTGCATATTTCAAGAAGCAAGAGTTGCCTTCTTGAACATCTCTAAATTGCTAGCTTGCAAGTTTTAAAATGTTGCAACATTGCTAGCTTGCATGTTATAAAAGTGCTATCTTGTATGCTGTAAAACTTGCATATCTAAAACTTGATAGCTTGAATGTTCTAAGCATGATGTAACATTTGCTAAATTTTTCGGCTTCAAAACTGCATGATGATAAAACTTGATATTATGTTTTTCATGCAATGAGTTGAACCAATATCACAAACACTTGATTGTGGTACTTCTCCTTTTTGTTGATGACAAAGGGGGAGAAGTATTTGATGACATGACATGCATAAGTATTTGATGACATGACATGCATAAGTTTATGCATAAGTTCATGATAGCGTGTTGCAAGTATTCATGATGAATATTGCAATGACTTGAATTCAGTTTGAATTCAAGGTTCTATCAATATGGCATATTGATAGGGGGAGTTTGTTTAAACTCTGGGAGTTAAGGTTAACTCCGTTTATGATGACATGTTGCTTAGATTTTTGAATCTAAGAGTTTCTATCAATATGGCATATTGATAGGGGGAGTTTGTTTAAACTCCGGGAGTTAAGTTTAACTCCGTCATCAAGTAGTTGTCATCATCAAAAAGGGGGAGATTGTTGAATCTCGGATTTTGATGATGAAGTCAATTGTCATTTGTTGTCTAATCTATGTGTTGAGATAAGTGTGCAAGATTAACTACGATGAAAGATAGACAAGCAGCAGGAGTTGCGCCGGAGTCAAGTTCATGATCACGTTGGGAGTTCGAGAGTTCGACGGAAGTACGGACGGTCGTCGGAGGTTCTGCGGGAACAGATCCGAGAAGTCCAGAAGCTTGCCAAGCGAAGCTCGTCGGAACTCGTCAAGTGGATCGTCGCAAAGTCCAGGAGTTTGCCGGAAGTCCGCAGAAGCATCACCGAGGGTTCATCGGATGATCGACGGAAGTTCGCCGGAAACTCGCCGGAAAAAGCAATTGACGTACCGAAGCAAAGCTGCAGAAATTGTCTTAGATTTAATCGTAGTTAGCACGGTGATTAAGTTAGAAATGGGAGGTGATCCCATTAGCTTAATCCTGGGGCAATTGGGCCCCTGAAGAACTCAAGTTGGGTCGAATGGTTCAACCCATTCGAACCCAAGAAGCTGTGGGAGGTGCAACCGCCCAGGCAAGGAGGTGCCACCGCCCAGGCTAAGTCTCCCAGCGAGACTGGGAGGTGCAACCGCTCCAGCCAGGCGGTGCAACCGCCCAGGGCTCAGTCTCCAAGCGAGACTGGGCGGTGCAACCTCCTCTGTCAAGCGGTAGCACCGCCTGAGCTCAAGTTTCGAGCTCTGCCTGGTGATGCAATCACCGAGCTCAGTCTTCGAGCTCTGGAAGAGAAGTACGACCTCTCTGGCCAGGAGATGCACAGCCTAAGCTTAGTCTTCGAGCTCTGGCAGAGAGGTGCAACCACCTCTGGCAGAGAGGTGCAACCACCTCTGGCAGAAAGGGGCGATCACCTCTGGCAGAGAAGAGAAACTTCTCTGGTCAGGAGATGCACCGCCTAAGCTCGGTCTTCGAGCTCTGGCAGGAAGGTGCAACCACCCCTGACAGAGAAGGTGCAACCGTCTGAGCTCAGTCTTCGAGCTCTGCCAGGCGGTGCCACCTCTCCAGTCGAGAGGTGCAACCGCCTGAGCTCAGACTTCGAGCTCTGCCAAGCGGTGCCACCTCTCCAGTCAAGAGGTGCAACCGCCTGATCCCGGAATTTCGGGATTTGATCGTTTTGAGCTCGAAATTTGAATTGGGTTGGGGCCTATAAATACCCCACCCATTCAGCACTGAAAAGATACAGACCCACACCGAAATCTTGATCTTTTCTGTGATTCTAAGAGCTCAAAAGTGTTGTAAAGCCTTTAAGTCTCCTCCTTCTGTTCTTCAAGTTTTCAGTTGTAAAGTGAGGAGAGAAAGGTCTGTAAAGGTTGTCTCCTGAGCCTGTTAAAAGGAGAGAAACTGTAAAAGGGCAGTTTGGCCTTCGCCCATTGAAGGAAGGCCCCTAGTTGACGTCGGCAACCTCGTCGGTGGAGGAAGCCAAAAGTGGAGTAGGTCAAGGCTGACCGAACCACTCTAAATCTCTGGTTTGCGTTTATTTTTGAGCACTTTATCATTACTGCAAACCTCCTCCATTACTACTGCTCTCTGCGCTTTCACGAACAAGTTCTAAGTGCTGTTCTTCCGAATCTGCATTCAGACGTAAATTCGTATTTTCGTACATTACAGTTTACGTTTACGTTTGATTCTGCAGAACTGTCTTCGGTGCTTTTACGAAAGAGTTTCTTTGCAGTTTACACTTACATTTTGATCCTATTGATAACTGCAAACTGTCCTCTACAATTTTACGAACGAGTTTCAATATTTAGACGTAAAACTGCATTTAGACGTAAATCGACTTTCCTCTCACAATCATCAGTTCTCAGTTCACGTTTACGTCTTGATTTCAACTGCATACTGCTTTCTGCGAGTATACAAACGAGTGTCAAAGTTTAGACGTAAATCTGCGTCTAGACGTAAAACATCGTTTAGACGTAAATCTGAGTTTAGACGTAAAACTGCGTTTAGACGTAAATCTGAGTTTAGACGTAAACTGCGCTTAGACGTAAAACTGCGCTTAGACGCAAACTGTGTTTAGACGCAAACTGCGCTTAGACGCAAACTGTGTTTAGACGCAAACTGCGCTTAGACGCAATCTGCGCTTAGACGCAAACTGCACTTAGATACAAACTGAGAATTAGCTTTTGCATCATAATAGTTTTTTTTTATTGAACGAACGCAGCTTTTGGTTTTTAATCGCTGTAAGATTTCCGCTGCACTAATTCACCCCCCCCCTCTTAGTGCTCTCGATCCTAACAATTGTTGAATCTCGTATTTTGATGATGAAAATACTTGATATATGTTTATGATTTCATCTGCGTTTTGAGTGACGCAGGGTGCTTCGATCAGGATGAGACAATTAAAGCAGGAACATCATGTTGTGCCGGAGGAACATGTCAGAAGATTGGACGTCGGGCCGGTGGATCGGTCGATGTATCGACAGAAGGCTTCGGGCCGTGGACTCGGGCATCGGGCCAAGAAGAGCGGGTATTGTGCCAAGGATATCGGAGTTGCGGAGTCAACTGGCCGATTGGGCAATAGGATGCAGGAAAGGACGATGCGCCGAAGAATCGGACGAAGCGTCGAGGGACCAATGACATGCCGGACAACTTGGTTAATTGCTTAGGATTAATTGTCTCGATCGAAGTTTGTTTACATGTGCAGGATTAACTACGATGAAAGTTAGACAAGCAGCAGAAGTTGCGCCGGAGTCAAGTTCATGATCACGTTGGGAGTTCGAGAGTTCGACGGAAGTTCGGACGGTCGTCGGAGGTTCTGCGAGAACAGATCTGAGAAGTCCATAAGCTTGCCAAGTGAAGCTCATTGGAACTCGCCAAGTGGATCGTCGCAAAGTCCAGGAGTTTTCCGGAAGTCCGCAGGAGCATCACCGAGGGTTCATCGGATGATCAACGGAAGTTTGCCGGAAACTCGCCGGAAGAAGCGATTAACGCACCGAAGCAAAGCTGCAGAAATTATCTTAGATCTAATTGTAGTTAGCACGTTGATTAAGTTGGAAAATGGGAGGTGATCCCATTAGCTTAATCTTGGGGCAATTGGGCCCCTGAAAGACTGAAATTGGGCCGAATGGAGCTAACCATTCGGACCCTGATTGCACCAGGAGGTGCAACCGCCTAGGCCAGGAGGTGGCACCGCTTGGGCTAAGCCTCCCAGCGAGACTGGGCGGTGCAACCGCCCCAGCCAGGAGGTGGCACCGCCTGAGCTCAGTCTTCGAGCTAGACTGGGCGGTGCAACCTCCCTGACAGAGAGGTGGCACCGCCTGAGCTCAGTCTTCGAGCTAGACTGGGCGGTGCAACCTCCCTGACAAAGAGGTGGCACCGCCTGAGCTCGGTCTTCGAGCTCTGGAAGAGAGGTGCAACCGCCTCAGTCAAGAGGTGGCACCGCTTGGGGCTCAGTCTCCGAGCCAAACTCAGGCGGTGCAACCGCCCCTGACAGAGAGGTGCAACCGCCTGGGCTCGGTCCTCGAGCTCTGCCAGGCGGTGCAACCTCTCCAGTCAGGAGGTGCAACCGCCTGATCCCGGAATTCCGGGATTTGATCGTTTTGAGCTCCAAATTTGAACTGGGTTGGGGCCTATAAATACCCCACCCATTCAGCACTGGAAGCACAGAACACACACTCGAAATCTTGCTATCTTTCTGTGTTTCTTAGAGCTCAAAACTGCTAGTTCTCCTCTTTCTATTCTTCAAGTTTGAGTTGTAAAGAGAGGAGAGAAAACTTCTGTAAGGGTTGTCTCCTAAGCCCGTCAAAAGGAGTGAATCTGTAAGAGGGTAGTTGGCCTTCGCCTATTGAAGGAAGGCTTCTAGTTGACGTCGGTGACCTCGTCGGTGGAGGAAGCCAAAAGTGGAGTAGGTCAAGACTGACCGAACCACTCTAAATCTCTAGTTTGCGTTTATTTTGAGCACTTTATCATTACTGCAAACCTCCTACATAGCTACTGCTCTCTACGCCTTTACGAATAAGTTTCTAAGTGCTGATCTTTCCGAATCTGCATTCAGACATAAATCGGTGTTTTCATACATTACAGTTTACGTTTACGTTTTGATTCTGCAAAACTGTCTTCTGCGCTTTTACGAACGAAGTTTCTAAGTTCAGATCCCTTTAAAACTGTGTTTTAGACGTAAACTACTTTTAAACGTAAAACTACATTTAGACGTAAAACTGCGTTTAGACGCAAACTGCGTTTAGACGTAAAACTACGTTTAGACGTAAAACTGCGTTTAGACGCAAACTGCGTTTAGACGTAAAACTACGTTTAGACGTAAAACTGTGTTTAGACGTAAAACTGCGTTTAGATGCAAACTGCACTGCGCTTAGATGCAATCTGATCTTAGACGCAAACTGCGCTTAGACGCAAACTACGCTTAGACGCAATCTGCATTTAGACGCAAACTGCATTTAGACGCAAACTGCGCTTAGACACAAACTGTGTTTAGACATAAACTGCACTTAATCATAAGTATTCTTAGAATCGGCTTTTGCATCAAAATAGTTTTTATCAAACAAACGCAGCTTTCGTTTTTAATCGCTGAAAGATTTCCGCTACACTAATTCACCCCCCCCCCCCCCCCCCCCTCTTAGTGCTCTCGATCCTAATAAGCTGGGCGGTGCAACCGCCCAGGTTAGGCGGTGGCACCGCTTAGGCTCAGTCTCCGAGCGAGACTGGGCAGTGCAACCACCCCAGTCAGGCAGTGGCACTCCCCAGAGGCTTAGTCTCCAAGCTATCAAGCGATTGTACCGCCTTAGTCAGGAGGTAGTACCACCAGGACCCCGGAAATCCGGGAAAAGACACTTTTGAGCTCCAAATTCAAACCAGTTTGGGGCCTATATAAACCTCACCCTTTCCTGCATGAAAGGGCAACTAAAAGGACTGAAAATCCAATCTTACTCTGTGATTTTTAGAGCTCAAAAGTGTTGTAAAAGCTAGAAGTTCTCCTCCCTCTTTTCTTCCAAGTTTTGAGCTTTCAAGAGAGGAGAGAAATTTTGTAATGGTTGTCTCCTAAGCCTGTCAAAAGGAATGAAACTATAAAAGGATGGTTGGCTTTCGCCTATTGAAGGAAGGCCTCTAGTGGACGTTAGTGACCTCGTCGGAGGAGGAAGCCGAAAGTGAATGTAGGTCATGTTTGACCGAACCACTCTAAAATCTGGTTTGCATTTCCTTTGTGCTATTTATCTTAACTACAAACTGCCTGCCTTACTTTTCTTCAAATATGTTTCCATAAGCTTTCAAAGTTATTATCTGCATGAAACAACTTTTACGTGGGAATCGGATTTCAACGTACGAACGCAATTTTAATTGTCGAAAGTTTTCCGCGGAACTAATTCAAACACCCCCCCCCCCTCTTAGTGCTCTTGATCCTAATAGCACTCCTTTTTGCGCCCCAAGCGACGAAAACCTCTCCTGTAGACCTCCGAGGCAATGGTTTTAGGCCTCGGAATTTGTCGTGACCGCTACGCCATTAGTCTTGTAGGGCTCGGAGAGAGCTTTCCGGACTGGGGTCGCAATAACGATTCCGAGTTCGTTCGAGAAAGTCTCGATGGTTTCGACGCGCGCTTGCCGTATCTAGTACGCAGTCGGCCTCGTGGGGCTTGTAGAGAGCCAACAATAGCGATTCCAAGATCGTTTGAGAGGTTTTAGGGCGCACAAGGGGCTCTGTTCATCGATACGCCGTCTGTGACGTGCATAAAGGCGAGGGAAGATGCACACAAAATGAGTGTGATCATATCGGCACTAAAGCACCAGATCCCATTAGAACTTCGAAGTTAAGCATGCTTAGGCGAGAGTAGTACCTGGATGGGTGACCCCTTGGGAAGATCTCGTGTTGCACTCCTTTTTACGCCCTGAGCGACGTAAACCTCCCCAGTAGACTTCCGAGGCGATGGTTTTGGGACTTGAAATTAGCTTTCCAGACTAGGGTCACAAGAGTGATTCCGAGTTCATTCTAGAATGTCCTGATGGTTTTGGCACGCGCTTGCCATGTTCGGTACGCAGTCAGCCTCGTGGGCATCGGAGAGATCCGACAATAGCGATTCCGAGATCGTTCGAGAGGTTTAGGGGCGCACAAGGGGCTCCGGTCGTCAATACGTCATCCGCGATGTGCACAAAGGTGAGGGACGACGCACACAAAATGAGTGCGATCATACCATCACTAAAGCATTGGATCCCATCAGAACTCCGAAGTTAAGCGTGCTTGGGCGAGAGTGGGTGAACCCCTGGGAAGTCCTCTTGTTGCACTCCTCTTTGCACCCCGAGCGACAAAAACCTCTCCCGTAGACCTCCGAGGCGATGGTTTTGGGCCTCTGAATTTGCTGTGACCGCTACGCATTCAGTCTCGTGGGGCTCGGAGAGAGCTTTCCGGACTGGGGTCACAATAGCGATTCCGTGTTCATTCGAGAAAGTCCCGATGGTTTCGGCACGCGCATGCCGTGTCCGTTACGCAGTCGGCCTCGTGGGCATTGGAGAGATCTGACAATAGCGATTTTGAGATCGTTCGAGACGTTTCGGGGTGCGCAAGGGGCTCCGGTCATCGATATGCCATCCGCGACGTGCACAAAGGCGAGGAACGACGCAAACAAAATGATTGCGATCATACCAGCACTAAAGCACCGGATCCCATTAGAACTTCGATGTTAAGTGTGCTTGGGCGAGAGTAGTACTAGGATGGGTGACCCCTTGGGAAAACCTCGTGTTGCACTACTTTTTACACCCCGAGCGACGAAAACCTCTCCCGTAAACCTCCGAGGCGATGGTTTTGGGCCTCCGACGTGCACAAAGGCAAGGGACAATCCCATCAGAACTCTGATTTTAAGCGTGCTTGGGTGAGAGTAGTACTAGGATGGGTGACTGTAATATCCCTTGCTTTTGAAAATTATTAATAAAGATTTATTTATAAATCGGGGGACCTATATGTAAATATAGAAATTTCAAAGACTAAACTGTTAAGTTGTAAAAAAGAAGAAAATAAAGAAAACCGAAAATTTCGGTTTTATCCCACCGCCTCCCACGCTTCTCTCAAACAGAGAGAAGCGGTGGGGCGTGGGGAGAAGAAGAAGAGAAGTAGAGGGAGAAGAGAAGAAAAGGGAAAAGAAGAGAGGAGGAAGAAGAAGAAGAAGAAGAAGAGGAAGAAAAGAGGAGGTGGCTGCAGCGAGGGCTGCAGCGAGGAGCTGTGGGGCGTTGGGAAAGAGAGAGGAAGAGACAGTGAGGAAGAAGAGAAGAAGAAGAAAGGAAGAAGAAGAGAAGAAGAAGAAGGAAAAAGAAAAAGAAGAAGAGGAAAAGAGGAGGTGGCTGCGGCAAGGGCTGCAGCGAGGAGCTGTGGGGTGTAGGGGAGGAGAAAGAAAGAAGAGGAGAAGAAGAAGAAGAGGAAGAGGAAGCAGGAGAAGAGGTTGGGATACCTCTGTTTCCTGCAGAGGAAACAGAGGAGAGGGTGTGTGTGACGCCGGCGAGGAGGAGAGAAGAAGAAGAGGAGAAGAAGAAGAGAAGGGAAAGGAAGAGCTGCGGCGGTGGCAGCTGCAGCTGGAAGAGAAGGGGAGGAAGAGATGGTGAGGAAGAAGAGAAGAAGTGGAAGCGGGTGAAGAGGCGGCACCTCTGTTTCCTGCAGGAGGAAACAGAGGAAAGGAGGTGCTGTTTGTCGGGGGAGAAGAAGGGGAGGAAGGAGAAGAAGAGAAGAAGAAGAAAGGAAGGAGAAGGAAGAGGAGAAGGGAAAGTAGTAGCTGCGGCTGCGGTTGTGGCAGCTGCAGCTGTGGCAGGGAAAGAGGAAGAGATGGTGAGGAAGAAGAGAAGAGGTGGAAGCGGGTGAAGAGGCGGCACCTCTGTTTCCTGCAGGAGGAAACAGAGGAAAGGAGGTGCTGTTCGTCGGGGAGAAGAAGGGGAGGAAGGAGAAGAAGAGAAGAAGAAGAAAGGAAGGAGAAGGAAGAGGAGAAGGGAAAGAAGTAGCTGCGGCTGCGGTTGTGGCAGCTGCAGCTATGGCAGGGAAAGAGGAAGAGAAAAAGGAAAGGAAGAAGAAGAGAAAGGGAAGGAGAGGAAGAAGAGAGGAAGAGGAGAAGGGGCTGCGGCTGCGGCGATGGCAGCTGCAGCTGTGGCAGGGAAAGAGAAAAAGGAAAGAAAGAAGAAGAGAAAGGGAAGGAGAGGAAGAAGAGAGGAAGAGGAGAAGGGGCTGCGGCTGCGGCGATGGCAGCTGCAGCTGTGGCTGGGAAAGAAGAGAAGGAAAGGAAGAAGAAGAGAAAGGGAAGGAGAGGAAGAAGAGAGGAAGAGGAGAAGGGGTGGCAGCTGCGGCAGTGGCAGCTGCAGTTGGAAGAGAAGTAGGAGAGGAAATAGAGTAGCGGAGGAAGAAAGGCTGCGGTTGTGGTGGCTGCGGCCATGGCTGCGACTGTGACTGCGGCAATTGCAGCGGGGAAAGAAAGGAAAGGAAAGGGGAAAAAGGGGCTGCGGACAGGATTGCGGCAGCAGCGGCAGCGACTGCATATGCAGCAGTTATGTCTGCGAGAGAAGGGAGGAAGGAAGGTAGTGCGGTGGAAGGGGCTGCGATTGTGGCAGTGGCAGCGGCGGCGGTTGTGGCAGCTGCGTTTGGGAAAGAAAAAGAAGGAATGAGAGTAAGAGAGAGCAGGTGACTGTGCCTCGATGTTCGACAAGTGGTGTAGTTGCGAAGAAAGGAAGAAAACGGGAGCACAAAACGAAACAGAGAGAGGACATGGAGGAAAAGTAGAAGGATTTGGGCTAGCACCTTCTTTGGATCTTCGGATCGAAATCCTTGAAAGGCAAGTTCCCTGATCGTTTCTCCTATAATTGCTCTGATATGTCTTATTGCAAGTTCCCTGATCGTTTCCCCTATAATTGCTCTGATATGTCTTATTGCAAGTTCCCTGATCGTTTCTCCTATAATTGCTCTGATATGTCTTATTGCAAGTTCCCTGATCGTTTCTCCTATAATTGCTCTGATATTTCTTATTGCAAGTTCCCTGATCGTTCCTCCTATAATTGCTCTAATCTTTCCTATTGCAAGTATCCTGATCGTTCCTCACTGCCATTTTTATCTCTACATTTGCTTTGAATATGAGGAACTTTGAATTGTTCTAGCCTTGCATTTGATATATCTCCTGTTTAGACGTAACGATTCGAATCTGTGCAACTTCTGATATTCTGACCTTTTGATACCGAGCTGCCTATAAGTCTTTGTTGGAAACTCTGATTTGTTCAAAACTGATTTCATTGGAAACTAGACTCGTAGACCTTTCTTTGATATATGGATTGAAAGATTTGGAATCCAAACACTTGCCCAGTTATCTGTTGAATCTGACATTATGAATTCTGCCAACAGAGATTTTGTTCTACGACACTTGCTTACCAAATTATTTGTAACTCTCTCTGTTGGACATTTCAATTCATATGAAGCATGTCTTATCTGAAAGTATTATCCAATGATTATTTCTGAGTAAATTAGAGCACGATTGATAGTTTGAATCATTTGTTCAATGTGCCTTCTGTATTCTGCCAGAAATCGAGCTTTGGTCGATTTCTCATATTCTGGTTTCATTCCTTTGGAAATTGATATCCTTTAGCTTTCTCATTCAATTGAGCTTTATATTACTGCTTTGAATTCTTGTATGCTCTTGTCCTTAAAATTATTGCATTCTTGAAAACTGTTGTGTAACGTTTATGCTATATCGTATTGACTCATATAGGCACATGTATATCCTATTGTTCCGCATTTGCTTTTGATATGTGCCTATTCCAGTTTCATTCCTTTGGACATTGAATTCATCAAATCTTCTTATTGAATTGAGTTATATATGATTGCTTGGATTCCATATGTGCCCTTGCTTTTAAATTCCTTTCAAATCTGAATATACTTGTGAAAGATTATTGCTTACTTCGGATTGACTCGTAAAGGCACATGTATGCTTTGTTGTTCCGCGTGTGCTTCCGATATATGCTACTTATTGTTGAAACTGCCCTTTTGTACTCTGGTGTGTGGGATTGTCTGGACCTTTGCCAGAAATGGTAAAGGGTATGCGCTTGTTGCCCGCTATGTGGGGTCCCGCTATGAGGGATATGCGCTTGTTGCCCGCTATGTGGGTATGTGCTTAGAGCCTGCGATGCTCTGCCGGCCCCCTTTGACTTCACCTGGACGTGGGTGGATGGAGCTCCCAGACGTGGGAGACTTTTGTCAGGTGGTCATTCAGAAATGGATGAATCACATTCTGACTGAGATCCCACTACACCTTCTGTATGTTTGATATGATATCCAGAGCTTTGGTTATGTGTTTCTGTACATGCTTTGGATAAGATTGATATGTTTGCAACGTCAAAGACGACGTTTGAGCTTCTGTACGGTATTTGTTATTGATATGCTCTGAAATGTTTCATCCACTGTTGATATGTTTCGAAATGTTCCATATGTCGTTGATATGCTCCGGAACATTTCATACGCCATTGATATGCTCCAATTACTCTGTGCTCCATTTGCTATGAACTGATATGTTCTGAAATGTCCTATCTGCCATTGATATGCTCCAATTACTTTGTGCTCCATTTGCTATGAACTGATATGTTCTGAAATGTCCTATCTGCCATTGATATGCTCCAATTACTCTGTGCTCCATTTGTTATGAATCAAATATGTTTGAATGACATGATACATATGATTTTGTATCTAATGAGATGGTATCCTTGAGAATCCTTGTATTCTGCCTTGCATTATGATACCTTACTTGTTTGAAATCGTTCTTTTGTTCTGAATATGCTTTGTCACTTGCTGAGCCGTTTTTGGCTCACTCCATTGTTATATAAATCTTTCAGGTCAGCTTGTCACTCTTCGAGATGTTTGATTTGGGCTGAGGTAGTAGATAGCTATTCAGAATTATGGGCAAGTCTGGTTGGTTATTATGATATTGTTGTATAAGTATGTTTTGTATATAATGAAATGTTATCGATGAACCGAAATGGATATATTGTGTCAAAGTGTTAGGAGATCTCTCTTATATGGAATTTCGGAATGTTAAGTCTAATTTATGACGATATGAACTTGTGGTGAATAGTTGGAGTTCTGATTGTATAATTTATTTAGCTTGTGGATTTATAAATGTTGTTCATGTTTGTCAAGTTGGCTTGGGTTGCCATAAATGTGAATTATCGAGTGATGTGATATATGATTTTTAAAATGCACAGGTTTTATAGATGTGAATTTTGATAGAATGTTTTCAGTGTCCTCAAACGTTAGTTTGGATCCTGGATTGGTCTGTGATGAAAATTGTTTTAATATCATGGATAATTTTTGAGGGGCGTGACAGTGACCCCCTGGGAAGACCTCGTTGTTGCACTTCTTTTTGTGCCTCGAGCGACGAAAACCTCTCCCATCAACCTTCGAGGCGATGGTTTTGGCCTCGGAATTTGCTGTGACCGCTACGTAGTGAGTCTCATGGGGCTCGGAGAGAGCTTTCCGGACTGGGATCGCAATAGCGATTACGAGTTCGTTCGAGAAAGTCCTGATGGTTTCGGCTCACGCTTGCCCTATCCGGTACGCAGTCGGCCTCGTGGTCATCGGAGAGATCTGACAATAGCGATTCTGAAATCATTCGAGTGGTTTCGGGGCACGCAAGGGGCTCCGATCATCAATACGCCATCCGTGACGTGCACAAAAGCAAGGGACGACGTACACAGAATGAGTGTGATCATACCAATACTAAAGCACCGAATCCCATCAGAACTCTGATGTTAAGCGTGCTTGGGCGATAGTAGTACTAGGATGGGTTACCCACTGGGAAGTCCTTGTGGGCCATCAATACGCCGTCTGCGATGTGCACAGAGGCTAGGGACGACGCACACAAAATGAGTGCGATCATACCAGCACTAAAGCACTGGATCCCATCAAAACTTTGATGTTAAGCATGCTTGGGCAAGAGTAGTACTAGGATGGGTGACCTCATGGGAAGTCCTCTTGTTGCACTCCTTTTTGCACCCCATGTGACGAAAACCTCTCCCGTAGACCTCCGAGGCGATGGTTTTGGGCCTCAGAATTTGCCATGACCGTTACGCATTTAGTCTCGTAGGGCTCGGTGAGAGCTTTCCGGACTGGGGTTGCAATAGCGATTCCGAGTTCATCTGAGAAAGTCCCGATTGTTTCGGCGCGCGCTTGTCGTGTCCAGTATGCAGTTGGCCTAGTGGGCAATAGAGAGATCTGACAATATCGATTCCCTGGAGTGGTTTTAGGGTGCGCAAGGGGCTCTGGCATTCGATACGCCATCTGTGACATGCACAAAGGCGAGGGACGACGCACATAGAATGAGTGCGAGCATACAAGCACTAAAGCACTGGATCCCATTAAAACCCCAATGTTAAGGGTGCTTGGGTGAGAGTAGTACTAGGATGGGTGACCCCCTAGGAAGACCTCGTGTTGCACTCCTTTTTGCTCCCCGAGCAATGAAAACCTCTCCCGTCGACCTCCGAGGCGATGGTTTTGGGCCTCGGAATTTGCCATGACCGCTACGCATTCAGTCTCATGGGGCTCGAAGAGAGCTTTCCGGACTGGGGTCACAATAGCGATTCCGAGTTCATTCGAGAAAGTCCCGATTGTTTCGGCGCGCGCTTGCCGTGTCCGGTACGCAGTCGGCCTAGTGGGCAACGAAGAGATCTGACAATAGCGATTCCGAGATCGCTCGAGTGGTTTTAGGGTGCGCAAGGGGCTCCGATATTCAATACGCCATCCGTGACATGCACAAAGGCGAGGGACGACGCACACAGAATGAGTGCGAGCATACAAGCATTAAAGCACCGGATCCCATTAGAACCCCAATGTTAAGCGTGCTTGGGTGAGAGTAGTACTAGGATGGGTGACCTTGTGTTGCACTCCTTTTTGTGCCCCGAGCTACGAAAACCTCTCCCGTCGACCTCCGAGGCGATGGTTTTGGGTCTCGGAATTTGCCATGACCGCTATAGCAATTACGAGTTCATTCGAGAAAGTCCCGATGGTTTCAGCGCACGCTTGCCGTGTCCGATATGTAGTCGGCCTCGTGGGCATCGGAGAGATCTGACAATAGCGATTCTGAGATCGTTTGAGAGGTTTTGGGGCACGTAAGGGGCTCTGGTCGTCGATTCGCCATCCGCGACATGCATAAAGGTGAGGGACGATACATATAAATTGAGTGCGATTATACCATCACTAAAGCATCAAATCTTATTAGAACTCTAAAGTTAAGTGTGCTTGGGTGAGAGTAGTACTAGGATGGGTGACCTCGTGGGAAGTCCTCAGGTTACACTCTTTTTTGCGCCTCGAGCGACGAAAACCTCTCCCGTAGACCTCCGAGGCGATGGTTCTGGGGCTCGGACAGAGCTTTCTAAACTAGGGTCGTAGTCCTGATGCTTTCGATGTGCACTTGCTATGTCCAGTACACAGTCGGCCTCATGGGTATCGGAGAGATCCAACGATAGCGATTCCGAGATCGTTCGAGAGGTTTCGGGGTGCGCAAGGGGCTCCGGTCGTCAATACGCTGTCCGCGATGTGCACAAAGGCGAGGGACAATGCACACAAAACGAGTGCGATCATACCAGCACTAAAGTACCAAATCCCATCAGAACTTCAATGTTAAGGCACTCCTTTTTGCTCCCCGAGCGACAAAAACCTCTCCCGTCGACCTCCGAGGCGATGGTTTTGGGCCTCGGAATTTGCCATGACCGCAATGCAGTTAGTCTCGTGGGGCTTGTAGAGAGCATTCCGGACTAGGATCGCAATAGCGATTCTGAGTTTGTTCGAGAAAGTCCCGATGGTTTCGGTGCGCGCTTGCCGTGTCCAGTACGCAGTCGGCCTCGTGGGCATCGGATAGATCCAACAAAAGCGATTCCGAGATCGTTCGAGAGGTTTCGGGGCACGCAAGGGGCTCCGGTCATCGATACGCCGTCCGCGACATGCACAAAGGCGAGGGACGACGCATACAAAATGGGTATGATCATACCAGCACTAAAGCATCGGATCCCATTAGAACTCCGAAGTTAAGCGTGCTTGGGTGAGAGTAGTAATAGGATGGGTGACCCCTTGGGAAATCCTCGTGTTGCACTCCTTTTTACGCCTCGAGCGACGAAAACCTCTCCCGTAGACCTCCTAGGCGATGGTTTTGGGCCTCGGAATTTGTCGTGACCGCTACACTGTCAGTCTTATGGGGCTCGGAGAGAGCTTTCCGCAATAGCGATTCTGAGATCGTTCGAGTGGTTTCGGGGCGCTCAAGGGGCTCCGATCATCGATACGCCGTCCGTGACATGCACAAAGGTGAGGGACGACGCACACAGAACGAGTGCGATCATACCAGCACTAAAGCACCGGATCCCATCATAACTCCGATGTTAAGTGTGCTTGGGCGAGAGTAGTACTAGGTTGGGTCACCCCCTGGGAAGACCTCATGTTGCATGCCTTTTTGTGCCCCGAGCGACGAAAACCTCTCCCGTACTAGGATGGGTGACCCCTTGGGAAGTCCTCGTGTTGCATTCCTTTTTACGCCTCGAGTGATGAAAACCTCTCCCGTAGACCTCCTAGGCGATGGTTTTGGGCCTCGGAATTTGTCGTGACCGCTACACTGTCAGTCTTGTGGGGCTCGGAGAGAGCTTTCCACAATAGCGATTCTGAGATCGTTCGAGTGGTTTCGGGGCACACAAGGGGCTTCGATCATCGATACGCCGTCCGTGACATGCACAAAGGCGAGGGACGACGAACACAGAACGAGTGCGATCATACCAGCACTAAAGCACCGGATCCCATCATAACTCTGATGTTAAGTGTGCTTGGGCGAGAGTAGTACTAGGTTGGGTCTATTGAATCTCGTATTTTGATGATGAAACTACTTGATATATGTTTATGATTTAATTTGCATTTTGAGTGACGCAGGATGCCTCGATCAGGATGAGACAATTAAGGCAGGAAAATCATGTTGTGCCGGAGGAACATGTCAGAAGATTGGACGTCGGGCCGGTGGATCGGTCGACGTATCGACAGAAGGCTTCGGGCCGTGAACTCGGGCATCGGGCCAAGAAGAGCGGGTATTGTGCCAAGGATATCGGAGTTGCGGAGTCAACATGCCGATTGGGCAATAGGCTGTAGGAAAGGACGATGCGCCGAAGAATCGGACGAAGCGTCGAGGGACCAATGACATGCCGGACAACTTGGTTAATTGCTTAGGATTAATTATCTCGATCGAAGTTTTGTTTTACATGTGCAGGATTAACTATGATGAAAGTAAGACATGCAGCAGGAGTTGCGCCGGAGTCATGACAATGATCACGTTGGGAGTTCGAGAGCTCGACGGAAGTTCGGACAGTCGTCAGAGGTTCTGCGGGAACAAATCCGAGAAGTCCAGAAGCTTGCCAAAGGAGCTCGTCGGAACTTGCCAAGAGGATCATCGCAGTCCAGGAGTTTGCCGGAAGTCCGCAGGAGCATCACCGAGGGTTCATCGGATGATCGACGGAAGTTCGCTGGAAACTCGCCGGAAGAAGCGAGTGACGCACCGAAGCAAGCTGCAAAATATGTCTTAGGAAATAATCGTAGTTAGCACTTTGATTAAGTTAGAAATGGGAGGTGATCCCATTAGCTTAATCTTGGGGCAATTGGGCCCCTGAAGAACTCAAGTTGGGTCGAATGGGTCAACCCATTCGGACCCAGGTTGTTGTGGGAGGTGCAACCGCCCAGGTAGGGAGGTAGCACCGCCCAGGCTATGTCTCCCAGCGAGACTGGGCGGTGCAACCACCCCAGCCAAGAGGTGCAACCGCCCAGGGCTCAGTCTCCGAGCGAGACTGGGCGGTGCAACCTCCTCTGTCAGGAGGTAGCACCGCTAGAGCTCAAGTTTCGAGCTCTGCCAGGTGGTGCAACCTCCCCAGTCAGGCGGTGCAACCGCCTGAGCTCGGTCTTCGAGCTCTGGCAGAGAGGTGCAACCGCCCCTGACAGAGGTAGCATCGCCCAGAGGCTCAGTCTTCGAGCTCTGCCAGGCGGTGCAACCTCTCCAGTCAGGAGGTGCAACCGCCTGATCCCGGAATTCCGGGATTTGATCGTTTTGAGCTCCAAATTTGAACTGGGTTGGGGCCTATAATTACCCCACCCATTCAACACTGAAAAGATACAGAACTACACCGAATTCTTGATCTTTTCTGTGATTCTAAGAGCTCAAATTTGTGTTAAGTCCAAAAGTTCTCCTCTTTCTGTTCTTCAAGTCTTGAGTTGTAAAGAGAGGAGAGAAAGGTTCTGTAAGGGTTGTCTCATGAGCTCGTCGAAAGGAGTGAAACTGTAAAAGGGTAGTTGGCCTTCGCCTATTGAAGGAAGGCCTCTAGTTGACGTCGGTGACCTCGTCGGTGGAGGAAGCCAAAAGTGGAGTAGGTCAAGACTGACCGAACCACTCTAAATCTCTGGTTTGCTTTCATTTTGAGCACTTTATCATTACTGCAAACCTCCTACATAGCTACTGCTCTCTGCGCTTTTACGAAGAAGTTTCTAAGTTCTGTTCTTTCCGAATCTGCATTCAGACGTAAATCGGTGTTTTCGTACGATCTCTACATTACGATTTACACTTACGTTTTGATTCTATTTATAACTGCAAACTGTCTTCTGCGATTTTACGAACGAGTTTCTTTGCAGTTTACGTTTATGTCTTGATTATGTTTATAACTGCAAACTGATTTCTGCGCTTTTACGAACGAGTTCCTCTGTAGTTTACGTCTACGTTTTGATTCCATTTATAACTGCAAACTGACTTCTGTGCTTTTACGAACGAGTGTCTAAGTTCAGATCTTTCCGAATCTACGTTTTGACGTAAAACTGTGTTTAGACGCAAACTGCGCTTAGACGCAATCTGCGCTTAAGACGCAAACTGCGCTTAGACGCAAACTGCGCTTAGACGCAATCTGAGCTTCGACGTAATCTGCGCTTAGACGCAGACTGCGCTTCGATGCAAACTGTGCTTATACACAATCTGAGCCTAAGACGCAAACTGCACTTAGATGCAAACTGCGCTTAGACGCAATCTGCATTTAGACGCAAACTGCGTTTAGACGCAAACTGCATTTAGACGCAAACTGCGTAAACTGCGCTTAGACGCAAACTGTGTTTAGACATAAACTGTACTCAATCATAAGTAATCTTAGAATCGGCTTTTGCATCAAAATAGTTTTTATCAAATGAACGCAGCTTTCGTTTTTAATCGCTGAAAGATTTCCGCTGCACTAATTCACCCCCCCCTCTTAGTGCTCTCGATCCTAACAATTGGTATCAGAGCGGGGTATTTCTCATTTCGGATTTACACCCGAGAGAAATGGCTCTTCAAGAGGGCTTTTCGGTCTTTCGTCCACCGTTCTTTAACGGATTGGACTACACTTATTGGAAAACTCGAATGAGAGTTTTCTTGATTTCTCTAAATCTGGATTTATGGAATATCATTGAAAATGGTTTTCAACTTCCCTCTAAACCGATGAACGAATGGTCGGATTTAGAGAAGAAGTATTTTTCCTTAAATGCAAAGGCTATGAATGCCTTATTTTGCGCTTTGGACAAAAATGAGTTCAATCGGGTTTCTTTATGCGAAACGGCTTTCGATATTTGGCGCACTCTTGAAATCACGCACGAGGGAACTAGTAGAGTCAAAGACTCGAAAGTTAATATTTTACTGCATGATTTCGAGCTTTTTCATATGAAACCAAGCGAAACCGTTGTTGACATGTACACCCGTTTTACGGATGTCGTCATTGGTTTAAAATCACTTGGTAAAAGCTTTTCGGATTTTGAACTCGTTAACAAAGTTTTGCGCTCACTTTCTAAAACTTAGGATTCAAAAGTAACTGCTATTCAAGAATCGAAAAACTTGAACCAATTTCCACTTGAAGAACTAATTGGTTCATTGATCACATATGAAATGACGTGCAATGCACGTGAAGAACTTGAGAACCACCTTCCAAAGAACAGGAAGGATTTGGGACATAGAACATTTGAAGACCACTCGAGCATAAGCTCAAGTTATGGTGAACTTAAACTACAAATGAAACAAAAATTAAAAAGTAAAAAGAACGGAACTACTTGCTTTGAACGCAAGAAGAAGAATAAAAATTGGGATGAATCGAGCTCCTCCGAAGACGAGGAGAAAATCAACAAAGGCGAGGTGGTAAACTACGCCTTTACGCCTTTCGACGCTGAGGTAATCAAAATGCCTTTAATTTACTTTGAAATTACATGATGCTTAAAGCATTTTTCTTTTTTATTTCATTTTCTTGAAAATTACATGTTTAATAATTTTATAATGAAAATACAAACAATTAGGAATCATGCTTATCATTCTAGTAATTTTGAAAATAATCATGAAAATTGCATGTTTATGATAAACAAAATGATTGTGATTAAAAATACCTTATGAAATCATGCTATATGTGGTTGAGAAATAATAATGTGTATCATGTTGATTTCCATTGTTATTTCTCGATTTTGAGTATATGAAATCATGCTTAATTTGAAGTTATGATTAATGAGTATATATTTTTTATGTATGATGATTATCGATTTTCATGATAATAACAGTGGCTTTAAAAAATTGATGCATGTTTTCATAAATGAAAAGGCATGCTAACATGAAATCGACCACTTAAAATGAAACACTTAAAAAGGGGGAAAATATATTATCAATGAAATCATGAATCTATTTATGTTATAAATTTTGTGAGCCATAAAAATGATTTTGATGATTTAAATTTGAAATGAGTTTTATCAAAATCATGATCTTGATTTATCAAATTGAATGAATTAAAAATGAATGATGATTTTTCTCTTGAATGATTGTGACTTGTATTCCTTGTATTCATGATATGATTTTTATGCAATTCTTTATACTCATGAAATATTTATCTCATCACCCAATTATTTCTTTTCAATATTCCTCAAGTGATAATATGAATGCATGAGATATTCATGAATTTATATTGATGTATGCAAATGAGAAGTTTCGATCATGCATGATAGGATGCAATGTGACAAATTAATACCATGATGATTTGAAATATTTATGATTTGGAATGATGTATATGCTTTTTATTATGATAATGTATGATGTATCATGAATGCTTAAAAAATTAAATAAATAAATGTTTATATCATGTTAGATGGTTTTACATATTATGCATGATAAGCTATAGTGATGAGTGAAACAATGATTGAAATAATATGAATGATGAGTTGGAATCATGCATATAATAATGAGTTTATATGTTTTGAAAATGTGCATGTTTTAATTTGAAAATATAATGATGCACAAATGAGATTGATACTAACCTTTGTCATGATTTAAAAATTGATGTAAAGGGTTTTTCCCTTCTTTTTGACAATGACAAAAGGGGAAATAGCTAGCTTGCACAATTCAAGAAGAAAGCAAAAATTGCACTTCTCAAAAGAGAAGAAATTGCTATCTTGAACATCACCAAGAAGTGCTATCTTGCAAATCTCAAGACACACAAATGCAATCATGCAAAATTTGTAATTTTGCACATCATTAAAATTTATGATGCTTTGGTGATTATGCATGTTCTAAAATGTTATAAAATTTACTAGCTTGCATGATGTAGAACTTAGCTATATTGAACATCACCAAGGAATGCTATCTTGCCTATCTCAAGAAGCAAAAAGTTAACTTGCACATCTAGCAAAACTTATATTTCAAGAAGCAAGAGTTGCTTTCTTGAACATCTCAAAATTGCTAGCTTGCGGGCCTTAAAATGTAGAAATTTTTTGCTAGCTTGTATATGGTAAACTTGCTATCATACTACCATGATGATGAGCATGCCTTATCTTCATGATTATATTTGAAAAACTATGGCAAAAATATGTCCGAATGATTAAACGTGTTCAAATTATTTTTCGGACTTTTTTGATTGAATGATCAAATCACTTGATTGCCATAATGATCTTACACAATTACTTGCCATGATTACATGTTGGAAATTATGTGCTTGAATACAATAATTTCCATGATAATAAGCATGTTTTACCTTCATGATTGTAATTGAATATCTCTAGTAAAACCCTGTCCGAATGTATGAAAGTGTCAAATTTCATTTTTGGATTTTCTTGATCCTAACAATTGGATTTTCTTGATACATTATCCTCTTCCAAACTTAACAAGAATATGTCATATCAAGTTTAATTCACATCATTGATTTTTGACATATGGAATCATCTAGCAAATGCACTTATCATGTGAAAAATATTTTTCGAGAAACATATTTGATGATTCCCTCTTATAAAAGGAAGATATTTTTATATACAAGGATTTGACTCACTTACATATCTTAATCCTTGCAAAAATGAAGTGTGCTTTAATATCTTATCGATTTGAACTTCACATATGGCTTTCCTCCTTCATGTAAAAAGATAACAAATAAAAAGGAAGAAGCAATAAAAGCTATCTCCATGTCATGTTTTCCTCGAGATGTTTGCATAATTGGTATCCTATCACTCACTGTTGGAAAATGACATGAACCAACTTATGGCATCGCACTTATATTTAAAATTTGCTTATATCGTTCTCCTTGTTGTTGATGACAAAGGGGGAGAAATATATAAATTGATACTATGAGTGCCATATTTGAAGAATATGAATAGATGTCATGAATGTCATATTATGATGAGATATCAAAAGCAGCATTCATATGAATAGGTGCTATGAATGTCATATCATGTTAAGATATCAAGAACTTGAATCGCAATTTTACATGTTGATATCTTACCATTTGATGATAGTAAACTTGCATGATGATAACAATAGATATTATGTTTTTCATGCAATGAGTTAAACCAATATCACAAACACTTGATTGTGGTACCTTCTCCTTTTTGTTGATGACAAAGGGGGAGAAGTATGTTGATGACATGACATGTTATGCATAAGTTTATGATGACATGTTGCTTGGATTTTTGAATCCAAGAGTTTCTATCAATATGGCATATTGATAGGGGGAGTTTGTTTAAACTCTGGGAGTTAAGGTTAACTCCGTTTATGATGACATGTTGCTTAGATTTTTGAATCTAAGAGTTTCTATCAATATGGCATATTAATAGGGGGAGTTTGTTTAAACTTCGGGAGTTAAGGTTAACTCCGTCATCAAGTGGTTGTCATCATCAAAAAGGGGGAGATTGTTGAATCTCGTATTTTGATGATAAAACTACTTGATATATGTTTATGATTTAATTTGCATTTTGAGTGACGCAGGATGCCTCGATCAGGATGAGACAATTAAGGCAGAAAAATCATGTTATGCCGGAGGAACATGTCAGAAGATTGGACGTCGGGCCGGTGGATCGGTCGACGTATCGACAGAAGGCTTCGGGCCGTGGACTCGGGCATCGGGCCAAAAAGAGCGGGTATTGTGCCAAGGATATCGGAGTTGCGGAGTCAACAGGCCGATTGGGCAATAGGCTGTAGGAAAGGACGATGCGCCGAAGAATCGGACGACGCGTCGAGGGACCAATGACATGCCGGACAACTTGGTTAATTGCTTAGGATTAATTGTCTCGATCGAAGTTTTGTTTTACATGTACAGGATTAACTACGATGAAAGTAAGACATGCAGCAGGAGTTGCGCCGGAGTCATGACAATGATCACGTTGGGAGTTCGAGAGCTCGACGGAAGTTCGGACAGTCGTCGGAGGTTCTGCGGGAACAAATCCGAGAAGTCCAGAAGCTTGCCAAAGGAGCTCGTCGGAACTTGCCAAGTGGATCGTCGCAGTCAAGGAGTTTGCCGGAAGTCCGCAGGAGCATCACCGAGGGTTCATCGGATGATCGACGGAAGTTCGCCGGAAACTCGCCGGAAGAAGCGAGTGACGCACCGAAGCAAGCTGCAGAATATGTCTTAGGAAATAATCGTAGTTAGCACTTTTATTAAGTTAGAAATGGGAGGTGATCCCATTAGCTTAATCTTGGGGCAATTGGGCCCCTGAAGAACTCAAGTTGGGTCGAATGGTTCAACCCATTCGGACCCAGGTTGCTGTGGGAGGTGCAACCGCCCAGGCAGGGAGGTAGCACCGCCCAGGCTATGTCTCCCAGCGAGACTGGGCGGTGCAACCGCCCAGGGCTCAGTCTCCGAGCGAGACTAGGCGGTGCAACCTCCTCTGTCAGGAGGTAGCACCGCCAGAGCTCAAGTTTCGAGCTCTGCCAGGCGGTGCAACCTCCCCAGTCAGGCGGTGCAACCGCCTGAGCTCGGTCTTCAAGCTCTGGCAGAGAGGTGCAACCGCCCCTGACAGAGGTAGCACCGCCCAGAGGCTTAGTCTTCGAGCTCTGCCAGGCGGTGCAACCTCTCCAGTCAGGAGGTGCAACCGCCTGATCCCGGAATTCCGGGATTTGATCGTTTTGAGCTCTAAATTTGAACTGGGTTGGGGCCTATAAATACCCCACCCATTCAGCACTGAAAAGATACAGAACTACACCGAATTCCTGATCTTTCTGTGATTCTAAGAGCTCAAATTTGTGTTAAGTCCAAAAGTTCTCCTCTTTCTGTTCTTCAAATCTTGAGTTGTAAAGAGAGGAGAGAAAGGTTTTGTAAGGGTTGTCTCCTGAGCCCGTCAAAAAGAGTGAAACTGTAAAAGGGCAGTTGGCCTTCGCCTATTGAAGGAAGGCCTCTAGTTGACGTCGGTGACCTCGTCGGTGGAGGAAGCCAAAAGTGGAGTAGGTCAAGACTGACCGAACCACTCTAAATCTCTGGTTTGCTTTCATTTTGAGCACTTTATCATTACTGCAAACCTCCTACATAGCTACTGCTCTCTGCGCTTTTACGAAGAAGTTTCTAAGTTCTGTTCTTTCCGAATCTGCATTCAAACGTAAATCGGTGTTTTCGTACGATCTCTACATTACGATTTACACTTACGTTTTGATTCTATTTATAACTGCAAACTGTCTTCTGCGATTTTACGAACGAGTTTCTTTGCAGTTTACGTTTACATCTTGATTCTGTTTATAACTGCAAACTGATTTCTGCGCTTTTACGAACGAGTTCCTCTGTAGTTTACGTCTACGTTTTGATTCCATTTATAACTGCAAACTGACTTCTGCGCTTTTAAGAACGAGTGTCTAAGTTCAGATCTTTCCGAATCTACGTTTTGACGTAAAACTGTGTTTAGACGCAAACTGCGCTTAGACGCAATCTGCGCTTAAGACGCAAACTGCGCTTAGACGCAAACTGCGCTTAGACCCAATCTGAGCTTCGACGTAATTTGCGCTTAGACGCAAACTGCGCTTAGACGCAAACTGCGCTTAGACACAATCTGAGCCTAAGACGCAAACTGTCCTTAGATGCAAACTACGCTTAGACGCAATCTGCATTTAGACGCAAACTGCGTTTAGACGTAAACTGCATTTAGACGCAAACTGCGTAAACTGCGCTTAGACGCAAACTGTGTTTAGACGTAAACTATACTCAATCATAAGTAATCTTAGAATCGGCTTTTGCATCAAAATAGTTTTTATCAAACGAACGCAGCTTTCGTTTTTAATCGCTGAAAGATTTTCGCTGCACTAATTCACCCCCCCCTCTTAGTGCTCTCGATCCTAACAGGGTCACCCCCTGGGAAGACCTCATGTTGCACGCCTTTTTGTGCCCCGAGCGACGAAAACCTCTCCCGTAGACCTCCGAGGCATTGGTTTTGGGGCTCAGAATTTGCCGTGACCGCTATGCAGTTAGTCTCGTGGGGCTCGGAGAGAGCTTTCTGGACTGGGGTCGTAATAGCGAGACACGACTCAACCTGCGAGCCAAGTGTGGTCTAGTTCAATGATAAAGCTTAGCCCAACTATGCGATTGACATTAGATATATTATCATTGCTCTATCAAGCTCATTGTACCTTAACTCAACCTATTATTTGGGATGGTCATGTGCAAGGCACGCGACCCATCAAAGACTCAAGTGGGTCAATTTAGTATAGGTCGGCATAATATAATATACTTTAATTTTCTCTCGCTTTGAGCTCGTTGATTGATTGAATCAAACAAGTTTGACCGATTCATGTCGGTTTAGAGTAATTCTAAACCAGACTAGTTCAAATCTATTTAACCTAATTAAAATTAATCAAATCTAAATTAGACTAATTTAAGATAATTTGAGATTAGTTCCGCTATGTCTTAATTGAATTGAGTTTGATTTAAATTAATTGAGTTATTCCAATTAGGGTTTTAGCTAATTGAGAATTATTAAGAGATTGATGTTTTATGTTTTTATAATTTGGTGAACCTAATAATTTTATCTAAAAGTATTATTTAGAAATAATTATTAACTTTTTATTTATTAATTAAGTTTATAATATTGATGTGATTATTGTCATGTAGTATATGTGATTATGCTAGTGGTTTACATTGGAAGTGCAACCTATGAAAGGAGCTTCGAGCCCATTATAGTATGGAGCCACTAATAGACATATTCTAGTAGATCATACATCAAGCATGGTCCTTTATAATATTTTATCATACTATTTTCTATATGTATGCGTGAATAAATGAATGTAAATGAATGATCATAGTTATTTATGTACTCTTACCGAGGGTAAGTAGGGTGATTGCCTTCGAGGATTAGTGGGCCATTAGATATGACAGTTAGATAGTTCCTCTATTTACTATTGGGAGGAATATGTCCCCACTTGGGTTGGTGAGGAATATCACTCTATTCATTGTTGGGAGTGCGATATAGGTTCTCTCTATTTGTTATTGGGAGGTATCCATCTTATGGAGTGCACTACTGAATGTGATATACGTCTTTATTATCCGACTATTATATATGTGTTACAGATTTTATTTACTATATAGAATTATTATATTTTTAATATATAAATTTTATAATAAAAGAATATATTTTTTATTAAATTATTGATATTTTTATATGTTTCACAATGATTAAAGATTATTTTTATGATTTTTTAAAGTTTCTCACTCGTATATGATTATTGATATATTTTGATCTTATATTTATTTTTAAAGTAATTTATTACTTTGTAATAGATCTAAAGTTTGAGTGGAGAAAACTTTTTATCACTTATGGTCGTACCAAGAAGATGTTTCTTTTAGTAAAAAAATATTTTTGGTATTGTAAAGATATAAATTTAAATTCAAAATTAAAAAAATTCTGGAAATAAAGTTTATGATTTATTTTTTAAAATCTAAAAAATGACAATTAGCACTTAAATATAAACAGCAGAAATTATAAAAAAGATAACATTAAATATTCAAGCGGATGTTATCCCAATTCTTGACATTCAAAGGAGCATTAAAAATTTTTATTCAAGATAACTCATATTTTACCATTGTAAAATTTAATCAGAATCCTAACCTTAGGAAATATCAATCAGTATCTTTCCACTTGAATAATATTCTAATAAAAATTTATAATATCGAACAACATGAAATGATAGAATGTCAAAAGTGGAAGACATCTTACCAATATCAGTAGACTAACATCTTCACTTGACTCGTGAGTGCTTGCTTGATAAGTTAGTTATCTTCGCACTTGGCACCGATACTTCCTCTTCCTCTTGTGCAACTGCAGCAGAAACTTCTATACCTTTGCGTCGATGCCTATCTCTATTAGCCATGTTTGGTAAGTTGCTACAGTCTATTGAAACATTAGGCAATTATTTATATAATTAAAGCCATGGCTTAGGTTTCAAGAGCAACTAAAAACAATCGTATCCACTAATAACTGCAAACATATTATATCTGCCCAAGTCAAAACCACTGTTTCTTATCTTGGAACTTCTCTCTCTAGGCAGTGTGTTGTGCTTGCAATAGTCACGAAGTAAATGTTGATCAGAACTGAAAT
Source organism: Musa acuminata AAA Group (assembly GCF_036884655.1). Classification (NCBI taxonomy): domain Eukaryota; kingdom Viridiplantae; phylum Streptophyta; class Magnoliopsida; order Zingiberales; family Musaceae; genus Musa; species Musa acuminata. Next base: position 31,907,020 of record NC_088334.1, on the reverse strand, counting down.
TAAAGAAAATGCTTCGGACTGAATGGAGAAGCTATAATAACCTTAAAGGCAGTGTGGGGATCCTGTCCTGCATTGGAACTAAATGAGTATTTAATTCTAAAATATCAAAACAGAATGTGATGCTGGAAACATTCAATTACAAACTATACTGTTCAAAATCATTACAACCAGCCTTATAGAAATCAAAAGAAAGATAAGGATAGTAATGTTCAAAATCTGTGACTTCTGAAGAACAGTAATGCAAAGATAAAATTGTCTGGAACTAATAATGTCTTAATCTTCTTCATTAATTAACAAGCACATCTTCACTGTCATCACTATCTCCACCATCATTATCTATGGAATCTTCAGTATCATACTTTTTATCATTGTCATCAATTGCCTTATAGTCTACTCATATCAATAGTTGACGCTTGAAGATCATTTCTTTCCCAAATCAAATCACTAATATGACTTCCTTTCATCGTAGGCATGACCATTAGTGTTTGAAGATTTTCTTTGTTGAATTGGCTCATTTTCTTGTTCTTCATTGATTTCTTTTTCACATTAGAATTCATCTCTGGTTGACACATTATAAAAATCTCGAGGCTCACTCTGTACAACAGTATATAGAATCATTATTATTTTTAATGTAATAGACTTGTTTAACATGGCTTGAGAGAACAAAGGGATTAGTTCTCCCCTCTCTTAAAGTCCTAAGCAAATTTATCATGATAAAACCATAATCATCAATAATAATTCTTCTTTCTATAGAATCAACATCAAATCAATGATACTTCAACGACACAACCTGATAACCCACGATATAACACAAGTCAATAATATCAATTAAAACACTAAAGAAATTTAATAATGTTATAGTCAGGTTCTCTTTTCACCACTACTTTACTATTTTGTGATTGCTTATGCTTTTCATGATTCTAGTATGGACATGAAAATCATTTACAATATATCCACTAAAGCTTGTGACTTCTTGCATCAAATTATATTCTAATGACATAAGTTGATTATCCACTTCTTGCATTTAAGTTATAGGAAAAAAAATATTAATAACTATTAATTTTATAAATAAAAATTATTTGTAAATATACTTCCACGTTTATCAAACCACTGATTGAATATTTTTTACCTCAATTTCATATTCTCTAGGTAAATAGATAGTGAGAAAATATTATAAAAAAATATCAAACAAGATATATAAACAAATAATATGAGCTACAATTATTACTCATTTAAAGAATGGACAAACTTGAGCCGTTGAGTACTTTTTTTTCATTATCATCTTTGAAGAGAAATTTGAGTAGTTCTACCTATGTTGCAACTTATGTTGAGCCTATAGTTTTATACCATCAAGGAAGCTAAAAAGTTAATATTTCTTCGATGTCCAATATTAACTAAAAAATTAGTTTACATAATCCTAAATTGTACGGGTCTAGGGAAGGTATTATAACTTTCATCATCGGACAAACTATGTGTTCTGTCGAATGAATTGAGTTCATAATTCCCTCTTCAAGGCATCCCAAGTATGGATATTACAATGACCTTTGAACATTTTCTCCCAACATATAGATCACTATAATTTTGGCATCTTTTGATTCAGATAGCATCACTTGAAAGTACAGGTCTATATTGAAAAGAAAATTTTCTAACTCTCTAACATCCTGAGTACCCTAGTAACTCTTCAATTTTGGAGCCCTTACTCTCAATGCTATGAGACTATCATCTATTCTCATGCATTACTTACATGAGTATCGACACGAGCCATAAATTTCCTTACTTGCTCTTGTAAGTATTGCACTAATTCTCTCATATCATCCATTAATCTTTCGACTTGGATCTCTAGCTAATCAGTTAGGATTCTAACCATTCTTCCTTTAGTGCTTCTATGTTGTTTAGGCTACCTTTCAAATTGTCTCTCTTTCTAGTTAAAAAACTCTTACTCTATGGATTATCATTGCAAATGTCATGTTCCTATTAAGCGACTTTACTAATTTCTGCAAGAGTTTTAATTTATTTCTCTCATGTAATAAATACTATTGCTCTCTTGTACAATAATACTATTATTTATCATGCAACTCTGTCATGATAAATTTAATATTTACTTGACTCACTTTGATATTGTCTTGTCACATCTTTAGCTAGGATTGTCTTATGCATGCAATACCTAAGTGATATTCATCTACAAAGATAAACATAAACTTTAATATTGTAGATCCATGAAGAGTCTACATAGAGAAAAAAAATATTCAAAAGATAAACATACAAGTAATATGCCACCCTTACATACAAAAAGGGTAATATAATAGAGATCACAAATAAAACAAAGTAATTAGCTTTTTTTATGCATAGTCTCTTGCAAATTTGCTAAACAATCGTACATAAAAAGGGGTTCCAAATGTAGGTATAAGCCCAATGTTATTTAATATTTTTATCAAACAAAAAACATGATGTAGGAAAAAATACTTGATTTATTAATAAAATAAAATTGATTAGTTTAAAGGTATTTTATATTTGTTATAAGTTATCATATGACAACATCTACTTAATAATAAGAAAAAGAAAACAAATAAAAAAAGAAATTAAATTTGTTCTTGATTGAATATTACAAATCTTGACTAAAAGATCTATCTCTACAAAAATGGAAGTTTAACAATCAAGAATATCATCAAGAGAAGAATATTATTTTTTAAATCAAGTTTGATACAATTATAATTTTATTTATTTATATTTTTTTCTTATTAATCCTTGTACTTAAGAATATAAAAAAGGCTAGAACATTATAATAGAGATCATTAGAAATGAATCCATGAATTTAGTTATGTTCCCACATTATTGTGAGGCCATAATTATTTTTATCGATGAAATGATTATCTTCTAAGTGTGAGATTTGTAGAGGTGTGAGACATTCATCCAAAGAGTTTGCTCCTTTAGCCAAAGTGATTCCGATAATTATCTAAATTTTTAATATTATCTCTCAATTATTATATTTTTTCATCACTTTCTATTTCTCTATTATAAAAAAATCACTATCACTCGTCCTGCATCAGATTTAGTATCAATATTTTTTATCTAGCCAAAGGGCAACTTAATTGATTTATTAAAAAAATAAATTTGATTAATTTAGAGATATTTTGCATATGTAACAAGTTATCACAAGACAACAACTAGTAAAAGAAAGTAAATGTAAAAAAATAAAAAAATAATATCCATTCTTGATTAAAGATTAAAAATCTTTTATTTTTATTTTCTTTTTTTATCCTTATGCTTTGATCTACAAAAGGGGCTAGAATATTATAATGGAAATCATAAAAATGATCAATGAATCAAATTTTGCTCTCACATTATGTATGAATGGTGTCAGGTCATAATTATTTTTTTAATAAAATAATTTCATTATCTACATTTGAGATGTATAGAGGTGTGAGGCTTTATTGTAAGACTTCGCTCCCTAAGCCAGAGTGAGTTTAATAACTATACAAGATTTTTTATATTATCTTAGTTATTTTTTTTTCTTTTTCAAACCTTCTATTATAAAAAAAAATTCATTGCCAACCATCATATAATTAAAGTAGGAAAACTAAAAATTTTGCACTACCCCTTAAACATATTAAACATATAACTAAGATTACATCCAATCAGATACTACTAAGGTGTTCCAAGGGGCTGAGGTAACTAATATTTTGCGAGACTAACAGTCAAAAATCAACTTGTGGTATATGAGAATAAAGTTATTTTAGTATTTTTTATCTTTACATAAAGTTTAAATATTTCTAAATTTTATAAGATAAATAAAAATTAAAAATACTAACAATAAATCAAAATGGGGCTGACAAGACTATTTCTTACATCGTACAAGTTACCTTTAAAAAAACACTTAAAAATAATAAATAATTTAAAATAATTTAAAATAATAATAAAAAAATCAAAAACATGTAACAAATACCTTGGTTATATGGTTCCGTGCAAATGACATCCAATACATAGTTGTGGTTGATGACACCAAGGCAATGGAAGTGCCTAATTTTTATTTTTTTTAACAGGAGTCTTCTTCTATCATATGCTTGAAATTTAAAAGGCTCCCAACTATAATTGTACAAAATTTTGCTTTGCACTAGAATACTACTTTTACAAACTTTTATGTACATTTTTGTTATGACTACTTTTCAAATTAAATCTGCCCTTAAGAAAAATACTTTTTTGAGATGTTTGATGTTCCTAGTTTAAGTAATGTCTAGACCTCCAAGCATATAGAGTTTGTACATCCTTTCCGAACCTCCTTGAAGACCCAATAAAATCCTCATTTAGTAGTAACATTTCTTAAGAATGAACCGAGTCACTTTCATCAACCTTTCTCGATACTAAATCTCTGGGCTTTAGTAGATATTATTAGATTTTTTGAATATTATATTTTGTCATAGTATACTTGTAGGTTAAATTCTTTGGATGCACCCTCACCTGCATCTTCTCGGTTAGGTCAAGGTTTGTAAATATATTATTATTATAAATTTGATTGTTCGACATGCTAAGTATTTAAAATTTATTCAAATTCGACATCTAAGCTTGTCGTTAGTCTAATATCAAGAGATAGGAGGTTTTAAGGTAAAGATCTTATAAAAACTATATTATGAGTGTATTTGACAAATATTTCTTTCATGCTAAAGTAGGAATATGTTGTGACCTTAAGTTGCTCTAAGAGGATTTAAGCAATATACCTAGAGCCCTTTTAAAGTGAGCTCTACTAATCATCTGAGTTAAATGTAGTGTTAATCTGTAGGACAATTACATAAAAGATATTATCCATTATTCAATCATCGAGATGTTCGTCAAATCACTAAACATTATGGTTATAGTACGAAGGTTCATGTTGATGAGATCAGAGGGTCCCGACTAATATATCAGGATATTAATATAGATCAATTGTTCAATGGAAGCATCAAATTGTTGATATATTTGATACAGTATGATGTATCATCATATTGTCAACATGTGAGAATCTTTATCATTTTGCAATAAGCTAGTAAACCGAAAGCTTTGATGTGAGAGTATGAGGTTATGATGTTATAATGTCGATGGAAGAGTTTGAGGCTGTGATTTTCCTTTTACTCAACATAATATTAAGTAAGTATATTAATTTAAATTTACCATATGAGTTGTAAAAGAAAATGCTCCATAAATATATGGTTGGTGTTCAATGATTCAACACCCTGAATCACGGAGAGGGATATCCAAAAACAACAGTGGTATTGATAAAACCACATAATCTTAAACTAAACAATGTGCTTCTCATTGTGTTGGACTAATGAAATGTCGAGTAGGATGCGACTTATCATGGTTTGATAAAAATAATAGAAGATAAGAATAATTATTGAAGAAGCTTTATTGAAGTAACTTTAGCTTGAATACATTAACATGTCCCTCTCCTATTTATAGGGATTAGGAGAGAGGATTTTCCTTAACAGAATAGAGGCTCCTGTCAAGGATACCAATCTTGGATCAATGCAAAGAATGGTTTACGAGCCAGAGGCTTCGTGAGTAGGGCAAGAGCAGATTGCTGCTGTTGTTGTTGCGGCTGCGATGACGACGGCTGCAGTAGAGGAGAAAGCTACAACAATAGAAAAAACTATAGCAATGCTATAGCAGAGGAATAAGCTGTAGTAGAGGAGGAAGTTGTAGTAAAGAAGGAAGTTGCAGCAATGCTATAACAGAGGAGGAAGCTACAGTAGAGGTGCAGTAGAGGAGAAAGTTGCAATAGAAGTACAACAGAGGAGGAAGCTGCAACGATGCTACAATAGAGAAGGCTATAGCAAAGGAGGAAAGGTGAGGCAGTGCTGGTGAGCGTAGCACTAGAGGCGCCACAGCGGAAGGGAACGGACGTTGGTGCAGAATAGCAGTGGAGAAGATAGTTACCGTTCATCAAGGAGGAAAGATTTATTGCACCGATAGCCTGACAATAGAAAAGCAGTAGTAGAATGCTTTTTCTTTTGCCGTCGAAGATGGAGAAGCAACAGATGAGTCGACAGCAAGAAGAGAGCTTGTTCTAGGTGAGTGACTCTGATACTATGATATAAATAATAGAAAATAAGAATAATTATTGAAGAAATTTTATTGAAATAACTTTAGCTTGAATACATTAATATTTTTGATAAGTGAATGAATTGGAAAGCTTGGACGTAAAAGTTTCTTTTCACTCGACATAATATTAAGCATATTAATTTAAATATACTATATGAGTTGTAAAAGAAAAATGCTTCACATGGTTGGTGTTCAATGATTCGAACACCTTGAATCTTGGAGAGAAATATCCAATCTTAAACAACACAATGTTCTTCCCATGTCTAAGAGCAAATGATTGGTTATGAGAGGAGAGATACGATTGCTTGTGGCGGAGCATGAAGGATCAGATGATGAGGTTTTACATCAAACTGTGAGCTTTTCTCATTGGTCGACTGCATATGCAGTTGACATGCCACTACCAATTTTTACTCAAACCTTGGTTTTTAAGGTTGGCCAATGACTGCAGACAAGGATGGTGAGGGGCACTTCAAGAACTCCTGTGGGTCTGTAGAAAAGCTAGATGAACGTCGGGAAAACTTACGCATTGAATATTCTCAAACCCAGTATAGAAACATAAATCTGAACTTCTCAACACATATTTATGTAAATCTACATTGAACTAGACAATGGAGTATTTGTATGCACCGGAGAGAGTGGTATCATCTCTTCTTATTTTTTCTGTTTGTAAAATCAAGAAAAAGGAACTTCAGGCAGGTCAAACAGTGTTTTTTTTTTTTTAAAACAAAAACCAAAAAAGTCTGAGATTAATGAGTTCCTCGCATATCAGCAGAATCCATTCTTGGTTATCCTTCTTCTCAGAAAACTTCAAATTAACCTTTTGTTTTTTTTCCTATAAAAAACATATATTAAGATCAATGAGTTCATTTCAGATTAGCAGGGATTCAATCTTTATTATTATTTTTTAAATCAAGATTGGGTCACACTTTTTTTCTAAGAAAAAATATATTTAAAAGTAATGAGCTGCTCACAACTTGGCAGAGTCTCATTTTCCTTTTTCTTTAAAAAATATTCATGATAGATCAATTTTTTTTTTTTTGGAGAGGAAAAAAAAATAATTCAGATGGATGAGTTGAATCGAGATGGGCCATAATTGGTTGGTTGCCAAAAGATCACATGATGGGCAAGTTGACGACTTTTTGCCACCGGATCAGTTGTCAGCACCCAACCCGTCACGGAACATGAAAAATTCTACAACCGAAATATATTATTAATAATTCTTTAATGTTTGTGATCTGATTCCAAAGGCAAGAGTTGCAAGACAACGAATGAAGAAGCACACGGATCTTTCTCTTCTCTCTGCCTTGAACCCAACGCAGGTATTAATGCCACAAAATTCTCTCAATTATTATATTAAACTAATATATATATACGTATATATATATATAACGAGAGAGAAATTAATAAATGGTTTATTATCTTGCGGGCGGAGACTTCGTCGGGGCAATGTCAGAAAGGTCCGGCCGGGTGGGTCCCGCCTCACCTCACCTCAAATCAGCCACATCCTGAAGGTGGGCCCCGCACGAGGAGCAACATTGGTCGTCACGGAGGTTGACCCGTGACCACTCGATGCCGACCCGCGGACTCCAAGGCGAGCGGCGACCAACGGGACCACAACGTCACGCCCACGCGCCAACTGGCCGAGCCTCGTGGACGGTCTTCTCTAAGAATAGGGTGAGTCCAATACCTCTCTTTACTTCACAAATGTACCCTCCTCATATTCTGCTAATTCCTATCAAGACGAGTTGAATGATACTAATTATTAATATTATTTCGAGCATGAGTAAATAAAATCCTTTGTCAACAAAGTTTATACTGGAACATGATGGCACGATGAGTGTTCTAAGGATAGGATATTATTTATTTATAAACTCCAAAAAGCACAGTATATCTTATCCACTAGAATGTCTTTTCAATGGATCATTGTTATATATATATATATATATATATATATATATATATATATATATATATAATGATTTTTTTTAATCTTATCTTTTCGAACAGAGAACTGAACTATCTCAAGACTATATACAGTATGTCTTATCTACTAGAACATCTTGTAAAAAAAATATAAAAAATTATTATTATCTCAAATTATATATAATATAAATATATTATCTCAAAAAATATTCAGTTATTTCTATTTGGCATGTTCTTATTTACTTTTTCTCCTTTTCGATCGAGGAATACTATAGATGAGTGCTTCTAAAGGCATATTAACGAGAGTTGTAAGGGGGGTAAGAACTTACCTTTTTCTTTTTTCGTACGATAAAAATGATTTCGATAAGAAAGTCGATTTGAAAATTATTTTAACTTAGACTAGGCAAAGTGCAGTTAAAGTAAAGCTATGGAAACAGTTTACAATTAAGATAAAGAATAGAAAGTAAATGCAAACCGAGATTTAGAGTGGTTTGATCAATCTTGACCTACATCCACTTTTGGCTTCCTCCTCCGATGAGGTCATCGACATCCACTAGAGGCCTTCATTCAATAGGCAATCCTTTTATAATTTCACTCCTTTTGATTGGCTTAGGAGACAACCCTTACAAAATTTTCTCTCATCTCTTAAAAGATCACAACTTGGAAGAAAAGAGGGAGGAGAACTTTTAGCTTATAGAAGACTTTTGAGCTCTAAAAATCACATAGTAAGATTGGATTTTTGGTGCCCTTTCATGCCGGAAAGGGTAGGGTATATATAGGCCCCAAACTGGTTTAAATTTGGAGCTAAAAAATGTCATCTCTTGGATTTTCGGGGTCCTAGCAGTACGACTACCAGACTAGGCGGTACGACCGCATGACAGAGCTTGGAGACTGAGCTCTACCGGTGCCACCGCCTGATTGGGGCGGTTCCACCACCCAGTCTTGCTCGGAGACTGAGCCCAAGCGGTGCCACCGCCTGATTGGGGCGGTTCCATCGCCTAGCTTTCGTGGGAGACTGAGCTCCTAGGCGGTGCCACCGCCAACCCAAGCGGTGTCACCGTCGGCCAGGAAATCTAGGTCCGAATGGGCTAATCCATTCGGCCTAATTTAGGCCTGTCAAGGTCCCAATTGCCCCCAGATTAAGTTAATGGGATCACCTCCATTTCCTAGCTTAATCTACATACTAATTACGATATTTCTTAAGATATTTACTGTAACTTGCTCCGGTGCGTCAATTGCTTCTTCCGGTGAGCTTCCGGCGAACTTCTGGCGAACATTCGACGAACCCTCGGCGATGCTTCGGTGAACTTCCGGCAAACTCTTAGACTTGCGACGATCCACTTGGCGAGTTTCGACGAGCTTCTTTGGCAAGCTTTTGGACTTCTCGGATTTGTTCTACAGAACCTCCGACGACCGTCGAGACTTCCGTCGAACTCTCGAACCCCCAACGTGATCATGGTCTTGACTCTAGCGCAACTCCTACTGCATATCTTATTTCCATCGTAGTTAATCCTGCATATGTAAAACAAACTTCGATCTAGATAATTAATACTAAGCATTAATCAAGTTGTTCGGCATGTCATTGGTCCCTCGACGCTTCGTTCGATTCTTCGGCGCATCGTCCTCTCCTGTGGCCTATTGCCCAATCGGCCAGTTGACTCCACAACTCCGATATCTTTGGCACTATACCTGCTCTTCTTGGCCCGATGCCCGAGCCCACGGCTCGAAGCCTTCTGTCAATACGTCGACCTATCCACCGGCCCGACGTCCAATCTTCTAACATGTTCCTCCGGCCCAACATGATTTTCCTGCTTTAATTGTCTCATCTTGATCGAAGTATCCTGCGTCACTCAAAATGCAGATTAAATCATAAACATATATCAAGTGTTTCATCATCAAAATATGAGATTCAATAATCTCCCCCTTTTTTATGATGACAACCACTTGATGACGGAGTTAACCTTAACTCCTGAAGTTTAAACAAACTCCCCCTATCAATATGCCATATTGATAGAAACTCTTGGATTCAAAAATCTAAGCAACATGTCATCATAAACTTATGCATAACATGTCATGTCATCAACATACTTCTCCCCCATTGTCATCAACAAAAAGGAGAAGTACCACAATCAAGTGTTTGTTATATAAGTTCAACTCATTGCATGAAAAACATAATATCCATTTTTATCATTATGTAGTTTTGAATCTAAAAAATTTAGCAAGTGTTACATCATGCTTAGAACATTCAAGCTATCAAGTTTTAGATATGTAAGTTTTACAACATACAAGATAGCACTTTTGCTTCTTTTGAGATAGCAACTTCTATATGCAAGCTAGCAAATTAGAGATGTTCAAGAAGACAACTCTTGCTTCTTGAAATATGCAAGTTTACTAGATGTGCACGTTAGCATGTTTGCTTCTTCTTAAGATTTCAAACTAGCAACTCTTGGTGATGTTTCAAGATAGCAATTTCTTCTCAAAATGTGTAACTTAGCACACATTGCTTCTCTTGAGATTTGCAAGCTAGCTAGCAAGCTAGGAAAATTTGCTGCCCCTATGTCATTGTCAAATAGAAGGGAATAACAATATAATAGTGTAATTAATTTTCCTTTACTATAATCTTCAAATCATGACAAGGGTTAAGTATCAATCTTATTTGTGTATCATTATATTTTCAAATTAAAACATGCACATTTTCAAAACCTTACATTTTATTTATTTTATGTAATAAATCAATCATCATTGCAACTCATCATGCATATTATTAAAATGTAAAATCATCAAACATGATACAAATATTTATTTTTATTTTTGCAAGGATCAAATCCATTTTTGCAAGGATCAAGCTTTATTTTTGCAAGGATCAAGATATGTATGTGAATCAAATCCTTGCAAATGTTAAAAAAGATCTTCCATTTTCAAGAAGAAATTCATAAGAAGGAATCATTTCATCAAATCCATTTCTCAAAAAAAATATTTTTCATATGATAAGTCTATTAGAGATGCATTTGTTAATTGATTCCATATGTAAAAAATCAATGATATGAAACAAACTCGATATGACATGTTTATGAGAGCTACATCAAGTTCGGAAGAGAAATACTAAATCATGTTAGGATCAAGAAAATCCGAAAATGAAATTTAACACTTTCATGAATTCAGACATGGTTTTACTATAGATTTTCAAACACAATCATGAAGATAAAACATGCTCATCATCATGGAAATTTTTGTATCCAAAACACATAATTTCCAACATGTTATTAAGGCATGTAATAGTGTAAAATTCTCATTATAGCAATTATATCTTATCATGCGATCAAAATTTCTCCCCATTTTATCATTGTAAACAAGAAAGAAGAAGGGAAAAACATGATTCATTTTGATCATTTCAAGACATACAAGCCATAAATACAATCACATCAAGTCATGAAAGATAAAAATCACTTAAATACTAAAAGACATGATTCATTTTGACACATATCCTCTTTAAATAAAAAATGAAAGGAATTCTTAGGAGATCATGATATAGATAAAATTCATTCAATCTTGTATGAGAACAAGATATTAATTTAAGCATATAAATTTCTCAATTCATTATGAATCATAAAAAAAATGTGGTTCCGAAAAATTATGATTCATTTAGGAAAATTTTCTTTTAGTACACGACAAGAAGAAATATAGCAATGATACCAATCATGATTCATTTGGATGGTAGATGGCAAAAAGTAACATTGAGGATAAAAGCTCTCGATTTTTAGAGTAAATTTCAAATTTTAAATCTCAGAAAATCAAAATAAAGCCCATTCAAATTCAAATCATCAAATCATCAAATCAAAATTATTTTCAAGAGATTCATAAAAAGATGATAAAATAGATTCATCAAAGTCAATACAATAGAGAAAAAGAATTTTCAAGAAAAATGATTTTCTCTATTTAGTTGTTTCATACAAGCATGCTTTTGTCAAAAAGAATATATATCATCAATCATTTAGGATCGAAAAATAAATTCCATCATAAAAACCATCAAGATCAATAAACCACAAAAATCATCATGTATAACTTTAAAATCTCATGCATAAAATCATCAATCATGGTGTTAAAATATTTAATATTTTTATTACATCATTATGCATTACTTCAACTCAAACATGATTTTATTTAATCAAAATCAAGAAATAACAATAGAAATCAACATGATAACCATTATTACTTCTTAACCACATATAGCATGATTTCATAAGGTATTTTCAATCAAAATCATTTTATTTATCATAAACATGTAATTTTCATGATTATTTTTAAAATCATTGGAAAGGTAAGCATGATAAGCATAATCTTAATTCATTAGCATTTTCATTATATTATTTAAACATGTAATTTTTAAGAAAATTAATTCTATACTAAAAAAGAAAATGCATTATAGAAAGCATCATGTAATTTTAAAATAAATTAAGGGGGTTTTGATTACCTCATCGTTGAATGTCGTTAAGACGTAGTTTGCCACCTCGCCATTCTTGATTTTCTCCTCGTCTTCGGAGGAGTTTGATTCATCCCAATTTTTTTTCTTCTTCTTGCGTTCAAAGCAAGTAGTTTCATTCTTTTTGCTTTTTAATTTTTATTTCATTTGTAGTTTAAGTTCACCATCACTTGAGCTTATGCTCGAGTGGTCTTCAAATGTTCATTGTCCTAAATCCTTCCTGTTCTTTGGAAGGTTGTTTTGTTCATCATGTGCATTACGCACCATTTCATATGTCATCAATGAACCGATAAGTTCTTCAAGTGAAAAAATATTTAAATTTTTTGTTTATTGTATTGTCGTTATTTTTTATTCCCAAGCTTTAGAAAGTGATCGTAAAACTTTACTAACAAGTTCAAAATTCGAGAAACATTTGCCAAGAGCTTTTAAACCATTGACGACATCCGTAAAACGGGTGTACATGTCAGCGATGGTTTCGCTCGGCTTCATTCGAAAAAGCTGGAAATCATACATTAAAAAGTTGATTTTCGAATCTTCAACTCTAGAAGTGCCTTCGTGTGTGATTTCAAGAGTGTGTCATATGTCGAAAGCCGTTTTGCACAAAAAAACCCGATTGAATTCATTTTTATCTAAGGCGCAAAACAAGGCATTCATAGCCTTTGCATTTAGAGAAAACGTCTTCTTCTCCAAATCATTCCAATGGTTCATTGGAAGAGAAGACATTTCAAATTTGTTTTCGACTATATGTCATAAATCAAGATTCAATGAAAGCAAGAAAACTCTCATTCAAGTTTTCAAGTGTAGTCCATCCCATTGAAGAAGGGAGGACGAATGAGAGAGTGACCCTCTTGGTTGCCGAAAAGAGCCATTTCTCTTGGGTGTTAATCCAAGTGAGAAATAACGATGCTCTGATACCAATTGTTAGGATCAAGAGCACTAAGAGGGGGGAGGGGGGGGGGGGGGGGAGTGAATTAGTGCAGTGGAAAACTTTCGACGATTTAAAATGACGTTCGTATGATAAAAACAATTTCGATAAGAAAGTCGATTTGAAAATTGCTTTAACTTAGATTAGGCGAACTGCAGTTAAAGTAAAGCTATGGAGACAGTTTGCAGTTAAGATAGAGAACAGAAAGTAAATGCAAACCGAGATTTAGAGTGGTTCGATTAATCTTGACCTACATCCACTTTTAGCTTCCTCCTCCGATGAGGTCACCGACGTCCACTAGAGGCCTTCCTTCAATAGGCAAAGGCCAACCACCTTTTTACAGTTTCACTCCTTTTGACGGGCCTAGAAGACAACCCTTACAAAATTTTCTCTCCTCTCTTGAAAGATCAAAACTTGGAAGAAAAGAGGGAGGAGAACTTTTAGTTTATACAATACTTTTGAGCTCTAAAAATTACAAAGTAAGATTGGATTTTCGGTGCCCTTTCATGCTGGAAAGGGTGGGGTATATATAAGCCCCAAACTGGTTTAAATTTGGAGCTCAAAAATGCCATCTCCCGGATTTCCGGGGTCCTGGCGATACGATCGCCAGATTGGGCGGTACGACCGCTTGACAAAGCTCGGAGATCGAGCTCTGGCGGTGCCACCGCCTAATTGGGGCGGTTCCACCGCCCAATCTTGCTTGGAGACTAAGCCCAGGCGGTGCCACTGCCTGACTGGGGAGGTTCCACCACCCAGATTTCCTAGGAGACTGAGCTCCTGGGCGGTGCCACCGTTGACCCAGGCGGTGCCACCGCCGGCCAGGAAATCTGGGTCCGAATGGGCTGATCCATTCGGCCCAATTTGGGTCTGTCAAGGGCCCAATTGCCCCAATATTAAGTTAATGGGATCACCTCCCATTCCTAGCTTAATCTACATGCTAACTACGATATTTCTTAAGACATTTACTGTAACTTGCTCCGATGCGTCAATTGCTTCTTCCGGCGAGCTTCCGGCGAACATCCGATGAACCCTCGACGATGCTTTGGCGGACTTCCGGCAAACTCCTGGACTTGCGATGATGCACTTGGCGAGTTTGGATGAGCTTCTTTGGTAAGCTCCTAGACTTCTCGGATTTGTTCCTGCAGAACCTCCGACGACCGTCCGGACTTCCGTCGAACTCTCGAACCCCTAACGTGATCATGGTCTTAACTCCGGCACAACTCCTGCTGCATGTCTTACTTCCATCGTAGTTAATCTTGCACATGTAAAACAAACTTCGATCTAGACAATTATTATTAAGCATTAATCAAGTTGTCCGACATATCATTGGTCCCTCGACGCTTCGTCCGATTCTTCGGCGTATCGTCCTCTCCTGCGGCCTATTGCCCAATCGGCCAGTTGACTCCGTAACTCCGATATCTTTAGCGCAATACTCGCTCTTCTTGGCCCGATGCCCGAGTCCACGGCCTGAAGCCTTCTGTCGATACGTCGACCGATCCACCGGCCTAACGTCCAATCTTCTGACATGTTCCTCCGGCCCAACATGATTTTTCTGCTTTAATTATCTCATCATGATCGAAGTATCCTACGTCACTCAAAACACAGATTAAATCATAAACATATATCAAATGGTTTCATCATCAAAATATAATATTCAATACTAATGAATCGAGATAATCAATGGATACGCAAAATATTCTGCAAGTAAATCTATCTGCCTTCAATTAGTTCAATTCTTGATCAAGATGATGTAAATTATTTTTCCTCGTCTCCTATAATTGACACATCTAGCAGTGATATATAATCTAACTAATTATCAATAACAAGGTGTGAATTCTAGGTTGATTGTCTCACCAACCAACCCAATGCTGTCATAAGCCCCTTATCAGGCATCACAAATCACTTACTTGATAGGACAATCTTAATTTAGCTTAAACCGCCTCTACCTCAATCTAAAGTATACTTCACTTATGAGATGAGTCCTAGTTTGCATGAACAATTATAAGATAAGGATAAATGCCTTAATGATATAAGATGTAACATTTGAGAGAGAAAACCCAACCAAGTGGGGCTCCAAAACCAATAGCTTTTACTCATCATGTTAAGGAGAAAATTATTCTCTCCAAAACCAATAGCTTCTAAATCTAAATCCAATTTTTTCACAAAACAAATACCACTTTCAACTCTCTCATAAGTCAAATTATTTTTACTATTTTATGAAAAAATGCTTAAGAATATTACTCTCACCTTCCTCCGGTGTCGATTGCATCCTTTGGGCAGATGACAAATAATTTTGAGCTTCACTTTTTTAACTTCCAACACTTGTAGAAGTCTACAATAATATTGTTGATCATTCGATAAGGTAAGATAGTGGACTACATTATGAGATTACGAGACTTAGCAAGAGGTCAATTCACACTTGCCTATGATAATTTGCACATTCATCAATGGTTTAAGGTCATTGTGATTTTTCTAGTTGATGGCTAAGAAATCTCTAATAATATTTCTTGAACTATTCTAAAATGTGAATCGACATATAATAATCGAAGTTTATAATAAAAAAAAAAGAAGGGCAACATCAAGAAGTGACATAGAGAGGACAATCTATATGACACATTCTGAAATCAAAATATATTTACACCTTGCTCTCTTAGGTCGGCAATAATTTAATCTCTTTGCACTGATCGTTTTCTCAAGTTAGCCAAACTTCAAAATATTTTCTCCTTAAGTTGTTTATATTGTCAAAACAATCACTTCTTCAGTCTATCATATCTTTCAAGATAGTCGTTTCTTTAAAACAATTATTCCTTAAGTAGATTATCTCATTAAGATCATCACCTCATCAATATATTCGTTTTAGCTTACATCTTTAACTTGGTATCATCTTCCAATTATCCTCAAGATAACAACTATGTATTGATCGCACTATGTCTTTGAGGCTTCGTTTACTCTTCAAATATAAAATCTTAATACGCAAGAGTGATTTCTAAGTTATATTGATAATTTCAATATGTGAGGGTACATGGTATAACATTGGACTTCTCAACTTGACCTCCCTAAGTTGGGACTCTCATTTTGACCTTCTTAAGTCTTAAAAGAGAAGTTACTAGATGCGTCAAATATTTTAGATACTTTTTTGTTATGAATAGACTCATCACTCATATAAGAGATATTATAGGATATATCGAATACTAAAGATCTATTTGGTCTTATGCCAATACATCATGCATGATATCATAGGATATCTCAAGTGGTTCAAATTTTTTTATGTCGTGGGTGAACTCATCACGCATAAAACAGATATTTTAGAATATGTGTGATGCAACGAGTAGAAAGATATCTTATGTACTTTTATATGATATTTTTTAATATAATAATAAAGCTATATGATGACAAAAGTTTAAATCTCGAAAACAAAAAAGGCATGAACTTATTCGGACTTTGCCCAACTTGACTTGAGTATATGAAAATTATATTTTATTTTCTGATTGTGTATGAATATTGAACACAAATAGTTTAGTAAAATTGTAAAAATAAAGATTTCAAAGTAGGTCATGGGTGGCATGTGTTAAGGGTTGAAGGTAAGCCCTCTTTTAAACATACTAAAGGTCAAATAAATGCTAGAGACATGCACAAATAAATCCTTTGTATAGCTGTGTTAATAATATTAACATAAATGATGTTAATATGTGATGATAAGAAAGCTTCACACTTGAGTAAGAAGATTAAGAGTTCAAATTTTAAAGGGTTAAATGATATATATAATTAATTTTACTAAATCAAATTAATGACAAATTTGAGTCTATATTAGATTCACACTAAAACAAGGAGCTGAACCTTCTTCTTCTTCAACCTTGTGACGAATGAAATCCGGTTATTATTGTATTCCACAATTATGATCCTATCTCATTATAAATACAAGTTTGTATGTAAGTTTTTCTATGATTTTGGAAACCAATGGAGAATGATTACCACCACCTCCAACTCCACCTCCACCTCCAGAGGCCGAGAATATTCTGATCATTTAAATGCAAATTAAGCTAATCATGAATCAATTCCACAAGTTTGGTGTTAGGTGAAGCCACAGAACCATGTCCCCAAATTCCAACAAATCTTTTTGGCAAAACGGCGCCACCTACCCTTCCCTTCTCAATATCTCTTTCCACATAATTACAAACAATAATTTGGGATTGGATTGTTCAGATATTTTAGTTATGTTAGTTTTCGATTTCTTTTTAACTTCCTATAATTTGCAACTTATATATGGTATTTCTCATGTTCTCCTCGTATAGATTTCTTTTCTTATGCTCCCACAAAAAGGAACATTATCTATCTATTCATCAAAAGCAAAAACTTAATCCAATCAAATCCAGTTTAACATAAATTCTAATATTATTTTTATCATTTGACCAACAAATTTATGTATATGAGGAGCCTCTTTGGATCTGATAGTGGGATTGGATTACTACATTAGATTTATTTATGATACGATTCTGATTTAAGAAGTTTAATATATATTTTTTGCCTACTTGTATAATTATTACTTTATGACTAATCATAATTATTTATTATTTTATTTTTTGCGAAAAATTCCTCTTGAATAATCAATCGTGTTTACTTCACATATCATTATTTTCCTAAAATGGAAATAATATAATAATAATAATAATAATAATTAAAAACAAAAAATATATATTCCGCACTATCACTTCCGCGCTCGTCTATAAAAGCTATTCCATCCCCCGGTCTTCCCCCCACCCTCGCGCCTCTTTGTGTTGGTAAGAGTTGGATCGCGACCATGGCTCTGCTTACGGATCTCATCAACCTCGACCTTTCAGAGACGACCGACAAGATCATAGCTGAATACATATGGTGCGTTCTTTCTCTTCTTCTGCTTTCCTGGGTTTTTCTGCTACTTTTTTGGGTTTTGTTGGGAGTTCCGGTGGAAAGATTGCTCCTTTTCGGCTTGCTTTTAGTTATCGACGCCTCCTTTCGGGATTCTTTGCGGTTTTCAACATTGGTCCATGTTTGGCCCTGGTTGAGATCTGTTGGGAAACGCTTTTGGTTATTTGGGACTTTTATGTGCGTAGCTTGGCTCTTGCTTCTTAGATCTCTGTTCGTCTTTTGTAGCAGACATGCTTGGCTGCCCTATCATTGATTTGTTCTGGCAAAGAAAAGATCCGCCTTTGTTAGAAATTTTTGTGTCTTTGGTTCTTCCATGTATCAACTTCTTCCATGTTGTAGAGATTTTCTTTGGTTATTTTCGGAATTTGTGCTGGCATTCTGGCTTTTAAGCAAGATATTCCATGGTTTACAATGATGCAAAAATCGTTTTTTTCCCACTTGTAAGGATTTTTTGTGCTACTCACTTTAGTGAATATTTGATGGGTCATAATGACTACTTCAACTCTGTTTCGAATTATGTTATCTTTTTCTTGTTCGGTTGTTTGATCGATTGGTGTTGATCTCTTTGCTCTTGAGATTGATTGGGTCCACTGAGAGGTGCTTTTTTACTCTAGCAAATCATTCTGTCACTGAACTCTTTTATTATGTGATACTTAACATGCCTACTACATGCTTCAGGATTGGAGGATCTGGTCTGGACTTAAGAAGCAAGGCTAGGGTAAGATTTGAACAAATTTGTTTTTTTTTCATTTAAGCCTGCATTTTTTATGTCTCAGATATATATAGCTAAAAATATCATCCCATCTGTTATGATTAAAGCACTTACAATTTCTTTCTTTCTCTTGGCAGACTCTCCCAGGTCCTGTCACTGATCCCTCCCAGCTTCCTAAGTGGAACTACGATGGTTCTAGCACAGGTCAAGCTCCTGGTGAGGACAGCGAAGTAATCTTATAGTAAGTATTTTATCTCCTTTGCATTTGCTTTTTTCTTATTTTAGTTAGTTTTAAATATTAGCTCTTAGTTTGTTTTCATGTTAATAACGTGTATCTGTATCATGTATCTTGTAGTCCTCAAGCAATTTTCAAGGATCCATTCAGGAGGGGAAACAACATCCTTGTAAGTATAATCTCTGTCTATCAACCAGCATATACTGCACTGGAGCATTCATCACAGCCATTGCATCCATATCATGTGTCGGATATTAATCCATAATTTAAGCACTTAGCCAGCTATTTAGTTGAATATTTTGGATAATAAATTTTATGAATTGTTTGAAGTTGATCCTTTTGGTTTCTAAGGCTTTTTCTCATGGTATGTTTGATTATTGTGCCCTTATATTTCTACAAAATCAAACATGAGTTTATGTATGATTACCAAACTATTTTTCCATTGTCTTGCCTTGAAGACTCGCTACTGTCTCTTTCTTCACTTGGAGACTCGTGTATATTCACATCTGATTGCCTATCTTAGATACCATTAACAACACAAATGACATATCACTTTGATGATTTGAAAGGCATGGATCTAATTCTACAGAATTTCTGAAAGGCATACATGGGTTCTACAAAGCCTTCAAGATTGCTTATTTCAGTACTGCTTAGTAAATTGAAACCAAATAGTATATATTTTATATTATTACTTGAAAAGATTTAGTCTGTTTAAATGGTGGTAGAGCAAGCAAATTGACTAATACAGGTTATAGTTAGTTCTTGTCATTTGGTAACACTATACAGTCACCTTTTGGATAGTAGTCTGTAGACTGAAGTAATTACTTCAAGCCAGCATGACAACTTGATGCATATGATCCGCAATCAGCATTTATGTGTCTGTCTGATATTGTTAAATAATATTATTTGTGTAACTATATTACAATGTTCATGAGGAATATAATATTTTTACCAACATCCCATTAAATATGCATTTGATCCCTTCTTTGTATCTTATAATTTAGGAGAAAGTGTACAAGTTGCGGTTGAATGTGAATTGGTAAATATAATTTCACATTTGTTTGATGGTTTATAGGTTATGTGTGACTGTTATACCCCGGCTGGAGAGCCAATCCCCACTAACAAAAGATACAATGCTGCTAAGGTTTTTAGCCATCCTGATGTTGTTGCAGAAGAGCCTTGGTATGTTTCTATATATCATATTTTTGCCACATTTCAACCTTTTGTTCTTCTGAGTTAATGGATCTTTTTTGGTTCATCTTGTTACTCATTCAGGTATGGAATTGAGCAGGAGTACACCCTCTTGCAAAAAGATGTCAAATGGCCTCTTGGGTGGCCGGTTGGTGGCTTTCCTGGTCCTCAGGTAATAATCTCGAATTAGACTTATTGGTGTTGACATGGTAGGTTCCATTTTGCTTTCTGTTGCTTTATTGCTTGTTTATAATGTCTTTTGTTTGCCTAAAGTCAACTTCTGGCCCTCATGTTTATTTTATTTCTTGGTTTTCTGGTTCTGTGAGACTTAAAAATAGTATACAACTATTAACTGTTTTTTTCTCATCAATTTCTTATCTTCAAACTTTTATGTCTATTATCTAATATCTCTGAGATTGAGGACATGTAGAAACATAAATAAGACAAGACATGTTCTGTTATGTTTTCTATTAATTTGGATCATCAGCTGCTCCTCTCAAATTTGAGTAGAAGGTGCAATACAACTCTTTCGTGCAATGACTCTGAATTAAGATCATGAAGTAGAGAATGATACATGTCCATTTGATTGGTCCATTGATATGATTATTTTCTGTTACTTTGAATTTGTCTTGAAACTCGAATCACATACCTCAACTTTGACACTTTCAATTATATCTAATAAATAAAAATTTATGTTCAGGGTCCATACTATTGCTCTGCTGGTGCAGATAAATCTTTCGGCCGTGACATAGTTGATGGCCACTACAAGGCCTGTCTTTATGCTGGCATCAATGTTAGCGGCATCAATGGAGAAGTCATGCCAGGCCAGGTAATATCTTTTGTTTCTTTCATTAATTTGGAGTCCTGCTCCTTGTCTTACATGGTGCAGAACCTTGTAACAATTTCTTTGTTGAATTGCAGTGGGAGTTTCAGGTTGGACCTTCTGTTGGCATTTCTTCTGGTGATCAAATATGGGTTGCCCGCTACATTCTTGAGGTAATTTCCACATATTGGAAATTTCATCTTATAGATTTCATGTAAAATTAACCTTGCTAATCCAATCAAACTTAATTGTTCAAATAGAGAATCACTGAGATTGCAGGAGTAGTTCTCTCTTTAGACCCAAAGCCAATCCAGGTCAGAACTTGTATTCTCAATATATTCCAACATGTCTAATCATTTGTCATTCTGTAATATAAGACCATGCAATGAAACTTGTGCTGCGTGATATATGAAATTATTATTTTCTTGTGTTAATCTACTAGGGAGATTGGAATGGTGCTGGTGCGCACACAAATTATAGGTAAAGGAAAACATCATTATGCCCCTAATTCTTGTCATGCAATCAAGAAAACAATCAATCTTTATATTTTCACAATAATGTTTTCAGTACCAAATCCATGAGAAATGATGGAGGATATGAAATCATCAAGAGTGCTATTGAAAAGCTTGGCAAGAGGCACAAGGAGCACATTGCTGCATATGGAGAAGGCAATGAACGCCGCCTCACTGGACGACATGAGACTGCTGACATCAACACCTTCATATGGGTATGCGATGCTTGTCTGATAAAAAACATACTGATTTAGAGGAAACTATTCTTCTCACAATCACACTTTACGATCTCCAGGGAGTTGCTAATCGCGGTGCATCCATTCGAGTTGGTCGTGAGACAGAGCAAAATGGCAAAGGTCAGATTCCTTCCCTACATTTTTTTTCTTTTTGTACATTTCTTGATAGTTTTTACTGCATCAACTTGGCATGCAACTGCATAGTCAAACTTTGTTGTGATGGCTGTGTGCCATATGTGCAGGTTATTTCGAGGACCGGAGGCCAGCGTCAAACATGGATCCCTATGTTGTGACCTCCATGATTGCCGAGACCACCATCCTCTGGAAACCATGAACAGTGAAATAATGCAGAACTTACACTTTCTCTTTGTTCTGGGACTCTGTTTACTCAATCATTTCATGTTCTTCTGGTTGTCAATTTCCATTGGGAACTCCCATTCTATATGTTGGAGGGAACCTCCATGCCCTGTTTGAATCCTTCAGTGGACAGTTGGGTATTGTTCATCTGATTTAGCTTCCCCCTGCTACTTAAACTTACTGCATTGGCAATAATTCAACAAAATAGTGAACCGAGTGATGTTATGAAGCATTATCCAATCTCCTTGTGTTAATGAGGCTGCTTGTGTGCATGACTTCACCATCATCATTCCTTTTCTTATAAGAACTGCCTGTGCATCAATGCCAATTATATACTTAAAGCTCCTGCTACGGTCGTTTCTGTAATGTTTGAAGTCAAAGTCTGCTTGAATTATAAATTTAAAAAATAAAAAAAATTAAGTATGCTTTAATGCAATGATGTTATTGCAGTTATTTCAAAGATTAAGTTGTCATTTCTTGTATGTTTGCCCTTGAGTTTGTTCCGATTTGTGACTGTAAACTGAGGGCTTTCATGAGTTTTCCTTTGTATGACAGCTTTGGTGAGTAAAAGTTCTTATCAATCATATGAGAATGAAAATAGCTGCAAGGATGTTACAGTAGGTAGAGGATGACATTGATCATTGTCCCATTCATAGCTGCAAGTATCTCCATCATCCTTTTCATAATATTAATGGATTCAGCTTACATCAAACTCCTCGGAGTACAAAATGAGTCTTTTAACTTTTTGATGCCACTCATCCTTTCAAAAACCCGAAACATGATTGCCCATTCAAAACTGAGTCAATCAATGCGTGTCTCTATTTCCTTCTCTACCTACTATATAAATCTTTTTTAACTCCTCATATATGTTCGAGAGAGTTAGCATAGATTTGACCTCATTTCCGATACACAATGGCTCATGTCCAAACTATTCAGCACATTTGTGTCGTTCTCAACAACAATCCATCTAATGTCTTTTTGGTAAGTACGGGTGTCCCTCGAGAACCCGTACTTACGGGGATATCTGGATGAACCCTCTCATTCATGTTTAATGGTGAGAGACCAGCATTTCTATCCTATCGAGGAACAGTATCGGGTTGGTGAGTGATGATAGCCATGACTGATTGATTGCATTAACATTACCATAATTTGTCTATCAACAGCACCAACGTCCTTCTTGTTCGGTATGGGAATGCATAAACGATGCGAGTGTTGCGACTGGTGAACATGATTCTTTTCTTTTATATCTCTGATCTAGAGATCACGTTTTGGTCACCCAATTGATAGTAGCAGAGGTGCATGCAAAATGCTTTTTGATTATGTTGTTATATATATATACTTATTAAACTAATATATTTTTGAGATAAGTGATCAGCAAAAACTATTTTGATCATGAACTTAGACTATCAAAAGCTAATTATTTAATAATAAAATCGAATATTGTATCAAAAAATTATCACGTAAAAAATTAGACGTTGAATCGAAAGATTGATCAACGTGTTGAAATTTGGACTTTTGGGCATTATATTAGAAAGATAAGATATTATGTCAGAAGATTGGACGTTGCAAGAGCATGTACCGAAAGCTTCATAAATATATTAGATGTATAATTGATTTATTAAGATATTAATCAAAGTTATTTTAGATCAATTTAAGCTGATATTGGGTTAAAACAGAACCCACTTGTTAAGAAAACTTTTGGGATTGAAATGGGATCAAATTTAGCCCATTAGAAGGCTAGATCAATGGCTGAAGTTACAATATCTCTCATTTTTTTTAAATTTTATAAGAGTTTATTTATAATGTAGGGATCTAAATATAAATAGTAGCAATCGGATATGATTTATAAAAGATTCATATTTAAAAAAAAATAAAGAACATATGTCACTAGCTAACCTAATGCCACATATGTTTGTTCTATGAATGACAAATAAGATTTTTTCATGTATACTTGCCACTTTGTAATCCTTATATTAGCCAAATTTAATACAATTAGAGGAGAAACTAAAAGAGAACATCATAAAACAACTATAATCAGCGTAGGCTTGAGAAGAGGAGAGAGGAGGAATTGAAGTACAAGAAGAAGAAGCTTGCTTTGGCTTGAGGTTTTGCATCAATTCTTCATATTTAAGAATTAAATTTTTTAAAGTAAGTATTCTAACCTAACCCTTTCCTATAGTAATATTAATCTCTGATTTCATTTTAATTCTAAAACTTTGGAAGATTTTGGCTTCGTACATGATATTTCTATCTTTTGGGAATAAAAATGTGAATCTAAATTTTTTTGAGATTTCACCTTTCTATATTGTTCTAACCATAACTTTCGGCACCGATTTTTGATTTAGTAAAAATTAAATTTATCCAAAAATAAACTCACATCTCTTTCTTTTGACACTAAAATTGATAAATTTAGAGTATAATTACCTATCCAAATTGTTATTTCAACTGACTCTATAAAATCTATAAAATAGAGATTATTGGTTCTGACCTTTTCGTACTCTCTTGCTTGTAACTTTCTATTAAAAATTATGATTTATGTAAAAATAATTTATTAGAAATTAAACTCATACATATTTCTTGCATAGTTGATTTAAAAGATTTAGAGCATAAATGTCTATTGAAGCATCTGTTCTAATCAATTCTATGAATTCTACAAAACAAAGATAATGTTTTCTGACCTTTGGTTACTAAACTATTTATAACTCCTTGTTAAAACTCCAATTTATAAAAAAATTAATTTATCTAAAACTAGATTTATACATCTTTCAAATGACACTAAATTTGTGCAAATTGGAGTATAATTGGTTATTTAAATAATTTATGCAATATGCCTCTCAAATTCTATTAGAATCGAGATTTAGTCGATTTAATCTATTCTTGTTTCATCTCTTTGGAAATTGATTTCTACTAAAATCTTTACTTCAGTTGAGCTTTACATTATTACTTTGAAATCTTGTATACTCTTGTCCTTCAATTATTTATATACATGAATCTATTATATAAATTTTATATTTGTATCATAATGTTTTGTATAGGTTCATACATTTTGTTGTTTTGCATATATTTCCGATATATACTGATTTTATATTTTATAATGTCCTTTTTGTACTTTAGTGTTTGTGGGATAATGTAAACCTTTGCCAGAAATGATAAAGGGAGTTATGCATAGAGCCCGCGATGCTCTACCGGCCCCTTATAACTTCACTCAGACATGGGTGGATGGAGCTCTCAGATATGAGAGACTTATGTTTGGTGGTCATTCAAAAATGGATGGACCATATTATATTATGATCCTACTTCACCTTCTATGTGTTTGATATGATATCCATGTTGAATCTCGTATTTTGATGATGAAACTACTTGATATATGTTTATGATTTAATCTGCGTTTTGAGTGACGCAGGATGCTTCGATCAGGATGAGACAATTAAAGCAGCAACATCATGTTGTGCCGGAGGAACATGTCAGAAGATTGGACGTCAGGCCGGTGGATCGGTCGACGTATCGATAGAAGGTTTCGGGTCGTGGACTCGGGCATCGGGCCAAGAAGAGCAGGTATTGTGCCAAGGATATCGGAGTTGCGGAGTCAACTGGCCGATTGGGCAATAGGCTGTAGGAAAGGACTATGCGCCGAAGAATCGGACGAAGCGTCGAGGGACCAATGACATGCCGGACAACTTGGTTAATTGCTTAGGATTAATTGTCTCGATCGAAGTTTTTGTTTTAAGTGTGCAGGATTAACTACGATGAAAGTAAGACATGCAGTAGGAGTTGCACCGGAGTCATGACAATGATCACGTTGGGAGTTCAAGAGCTCGACGGAAGTTCGGACAGTCGTCGGAGGTTCTGCGGGAACAAATCCGAGAAGTCCAGAAGCTTGGTAAAGGAGCTCGTCGGAACTTGCCAAGTGGATCGTCGCAAGTCCAGGAGTTTGCCGGAAGTCCGCAGGAGGATCACCGAGGGTTCGTCGGATGATCGACGGAAGTTCGCCGGAAACTCGCCGGAAGAAGTGATTGACGCACCGGAGCAAGCTGCAGAATATGTCTTAGGAAATAATCGTAGTTAGCACATTGATTAAGTTAGAAATGGGAGGTGATCCCATTAGCTTAATCTTGGGGCAATTGGGCCCCTGAAAGAATCAAATTGGGCCGAATGGATTAACCCATTCGGACCCTGATTGCTGTGGGAGGTGCAACCGCCCAAGCCAGGAGGTAGCACCGCCCAGGCTATGTCTCCCAGCGAGACTGGGCAGTGCAACCGCCCCAGCCAAGAGGTGGCACCGCCCTGAGCTCAGTCTTCGAGCGAGACTGGGCGGTGCAACCTCTTCTGTCAAGAGGTAGCACCGCAAGAGCTCAAGTTTCGAGCTCTGCCAGGAGGTGCAACCTCCCCAGTCAAGCGGTGCAACCGCCTGAGCTCGGTCTTCGAGCTCTGGCAGAGAGGTGCAACCGCCCCTGACAGAGGTGGCACCGCCTAGAGGCTCAGTCTTCGAGCTCTGCCAGGCGGTGCAACCGCCCCAGTCAGGAGGTGCAACCGCCTGATCCCGGAATTCCGGGAATTGACAGATTTGAGCTCCAAATTTTAACTAGGTTAGGGCCTATAAATACCCCACCCATTCAGCACTGAAAGCACAGAACACACACTCGAAATCTTGCTGTCTTTCTGTGGTTCTTAGAGCTCAAAACTGCTAGTTCTCCTCTTTCTGTTCTTCAAAGTTTGAGTTGTAAAGAGAGGAGAGAAAACTTCTGTAAGGGTTGTCTCCTAAGCCCGTCAAAAGGAGTGAATCTGTAAGAGGGTGGTTGGCCTTCGCCTATTGAAGAAAGGCCTCTAGTTGACGTCGGTGACCTCGTCGGTGGAGGAAGCCAAAAGTGGAGTAGGTCAAGATTGACCGAACCACTCTAAATCTCGGTTTGCATTTCCTTTGAGCATTTTACCTTCACTGCAAACTTCTCAATAGCTTACTGCCCTCTGCGATTTTACGAACGAGTTTCAAGGTTTAGACGTAAATATGCGTTTAGACGTAAATTTGCGTTTAGACGTAAATCTGCTTTTTCGTATGATCATCATATTGCAGATTGCGTTTACGTTTTGAGCTTTACCATAACTGCACACTGCCTTTATACTCCTGCTTAAACTGCGTCTTATCTAATCAAGTGATTTACGAATCAGCATTTAGACGTAAATCAGTTTCTTCGTACGAATGTCGGATTTTAGTTTGCGCCGATATTCTGGTTTTCATCATAGCTGCAAACTGCCTGCATAGTTTGACTTTAACCTTGCTTAGTATCAACTTTCATACAGAAGTTGTTTTTATCGTTCGAACGCAGCTTTCGATTTTAATCGCAGAAAGTTTTCCGCTGCACTAATTCACCCCCCCCCCCCCTCTTAGTGCTCTCGATCCTAACAATCCAGAGCATTGGTTATATTCTTCTATGCGTGCTTTGGATAAGAATGAAATAAATGCAATGTCAAATACGATGCTTGAGCTTCTGTTTCGTATTTATTCTTTGATATATTCAGAAATGTTTCTTATGCCCTTGAAATATTCATACGCTATCAATACACTTTGAAATATTCTATATGTCATTGATATGCTCTAGAACATTTTATATGTCATTGATATACTTTGAAATATTTTATTTATTATTAATATGCTCCAAAATATTTCATGCATTATTGATATGCTTCGAAATGTTTCATATGCCAATGATATATTCTGAAACATTTTATATACTGTTAATATGCTTCAAAATATTTTATATGCTATTGATATGCTCCGTAATATATCATATGCTATTGATATGCCCCGAAATGCTCCTTACGCCATTGATATGCTCCAATTATTCTTTACTCCCTTGTTATGAACAAAACATGTTTCAAATGAAATGACATTGTAATTTTACATTCGCTGAGTAGCTATCTATGAACTCTTATATCTCTGCCTTGTATTTGGTACCTTATTTTTTTGAAACTATTCTCTTTCGCCATGCATATGTTAATTGCTTATTGAGCTTTATATGCTCACTGTATTGCTATATAAATTTTTTAGGATAACTTGTCGCTCGCTAAAATGTTTAAATTAGGCGGAGGCAATGGAAAACTAGAAGATTTTGGGGCAAACCTTTAGTGGATGATATATCATAATTGTATAAGTACATTTGGTGTCTAATGAAATGTTGATGGTAAATTTGAATTTATGAGTTTTATAAAAGTTTAAAGGACCTCTCATGTTTAGGATTTTAGATATTAAGTTTAATTTGTGTAATAATATAAATATGTGGTAAGTATTGGTTTTTGTGATTGTATAGAATACTACACTTGCGGATTTATGAGGTGGTTATTGTCTTGGTGAGTTAGTTTCATATTTTATGATTCATCGAGTGATGTGGTATATGATTTTAAACTGCATACAAGTTTTATGAATTGTGAATTATTGTTAAATTATAATATTATTGATTTTAAGATAAGTTAATATCTCTTGGGTGTGATAGAGGTGGTATCAAAGCATGATTTGAGGATCACTGAAATATTTGATATGTTTGATGTGTAAAATATATTAAGGTCTAGTAAACTATAATGATTGGTGAAAAATTACTTTGATGTGTTTTAAGAATCTATAATGTCAAGAACATTTAGTCCTCTTGCTTCATCTTCTATTGAGTAATTGAGTGAGATGACAATGCTGATCGGGGACAACAAATTAGAAAGGACAAGGAATGAGATAATTTAAAGAGCTTAGTCCTTCCAGTTTTAGTGGTGAGCCTGATCCAATGGTAGCAGAACAATGGATGATACAGATAGAGAAAATATTTAACGTCTTAAATTGTCCTGGTGATCAAAAGGTTTCTCTTGCCACCTTTATGTTGGAAGGAGAGGCTGAGCACTAGTAGAGAACGATAAAAAGGATTTCTGAAGTCAAACATGAGCCAATCTCATGGAACGTATTCGTAGAAAAGTTTAACGATAAATATTTTTTAGTTTGCATTAGAGAGTAGAAAGAATTGGAGTTCTTGAATCTTATCTAGGGAAACTTGACAATAGCATAGTATGAATCTAAATTCACTAAACTCTTCATATTTGTCACTTATATAATTGATGATGAAACTAGAAAATCAAAGAAATTTGAAAGGGGCCTAAGGCTAGCAATAAGAATCTGGATATCAGCCTTAAAACTCTAAGCATATACTGATGTGGTAAAAAGGGATTTGATAATTGAAAGAGACTCGGAGGAAATTCAGGAAATTAGGGATAAGAAAGATAAGGACAAGTTATCAGCAAAAGTAAGAGAGGGAATGAATCTGAAATAAGAAACAAAAAGGTAAAGACATCTAGATTTGAGAAAGAAAAGTTATCGCAAAGGACTCAATCATGTGCAAGATGCGGGTTAAATAAGGAAACAAGTCAATATTTTTGTATAATTGGAGCCTATTTTATTTGCAGGAAGTTGGATCATAAAATAAAAGATTACCCTCTGAAAAAGAAGAAAGAGCCACTACCTCATAGAACATTAGCCCATGCTAGAGTATATGCTATCACTAAATAAGATTCCAAAGTTTCTAAATCAGGGGTCGAAGGTATTATTAATGTTTCTGATAAAATATAAAAAGTTTTGTATAATCCTAGTTCCAACTTACCTTTTGTTTTATAATATTTTGCTTGTTACTTGGGCATTCAACCTAGACCACTAGATTATATGTTATATGTAACTACTGCCGTTAAAGATTCTTTGACTACAAACTTGGTTTATCTATCTTGTTTGATTTCTATCGGAGAACACAAACTCCTTGCTGATTTGATTCTCCTAGAGATTCGGGGTTTTGATATTATACTTAGCATGGATTGACTATCTTCCTATCATGTTTGTATTGATTACAGATAGTTGAATCAAGCGACCAAAAAAAAAGGGAGAAGTATCCTCTACCTAGAATTAATGATTTATTGGATCAATTACAATGAGCACAAAAAGATTGATTTGTGTTCAGGTTACTATCAATTAAAGATTAAGAAGAAGGATATTCCACAAATAGCTTTTAGAATAAGATATGGTCACTATGAATTTTTAGTAATACCTTTTGGTTTAAATAGTAGACTTATTCTCACTATTCCAAATGGTAATAAGGGATTTGTAATTTATACCGATACTTCAAGAAAGGGCCTTGGATGTATTTTGATGCAAGAAGGGGAAAGTGATTGCTTATGCTTCTAGACAATTAAAGAGTTATGAACCGAATTATCCAACTCATAATTTGGAATTGGCAGCAATTATTTTTGCTATAAAGATTTGGAGGCATTACTTGGATGGGCGAACATTTAAAGTCTTTAATCACAAGATTTAAAGTATATTTTTACCTAGAAAGAGTTAAACATGAGGCAACAGAGATAGATAGAACTTCTAAAGGATTATGATTGTACGATCTGTTATCACCCAAGTAAAGCCAATGTTATAGCTGATGCACTTAGTAGAAAATCTATAAGTTTTATGACTAGACTGGTTGTGAAACAATGAAAATTAATAGAAGAAAATTTTAATTTGAAGGTTATGAAAAAAGAGAAAGACTCAATGATATTGGTGGCCTTTATCCAGGTGCAATCTTGATCTCATCTTTTCGTCGAAGGAGGTATGACAAATTTAGAGGACTAAAATTTTCTTTTAAGGAGGGGAGAGTGTAACATCCCTCATTTTTAAAAATTTTATAAGGGCTTATTTGTAATGTAGGGACCTAAATGTAAATCTTAGTAATTAGATATGATTTGTGAAAGATTCATATTAAAAAAAGAGGAGGATATGTGTTACTAGCTAACTTAAGGATGGTGACACTTATATTTGTTCTATAGATGACATATACGATTCTTTCATGCATGCTTACCACCTTGCAATCCTTACATTAGCCAAACTTAATGCAATTAGAGAAAAAACTAAAGGAAAACTTAACAAAGTAGCTGCAACCGGCATAGGCTTGAGAAGAGGAGGGAAGAGGAATTGAAGTAGTAGAAGAAGAAGCTTGCTTTGACTTGAGGTTTTGCATCAATTCTTCACATTTGGGAGACAAATTTTTAAGGCAAGTATTCTAAACCCTTTCTTGTAGTAATCTTGATCTCTGATTTCATCTTAATATTAAAAATTTTGGAATATTTTGGCTTCGTACATAATATTTCTGTCATTTGGGAGTAAAACTATCAATTTGAAAATTTTTAAGATTTGACATTTCTGTATTGTTCTAGCCATAACATTCTGCACTGATTTTTGATTTAGGAAAAACTAAATTCATCGGAAAATAGACTCATATCTCTTTCTTTTGACACTAAGATTGACAAATTTGAAGTCTAATTGCCTATCCAAATTATTATTTCAATTAAACTTATAAAATCTGTAAAACTCTCTTACTTGTAACTCTAGAAACTCCGATTTATGTGAAACATAATTTATTGGAAACTAGATTCATAAATCTTTTTATTCATAGCTGATTTGAAAGATTTGGATAATAAGTGCCTATTAAAGTATCTGTTCTAATCAACTCTCTGAATTATACAAAACATAAATAATGTTCTAAGACCTTTGATTATTAAACTATTTATAACTCCTTGTTGGACACTTCAATTCATACAAAACTTAATTTACCTAAAACTAGATTAATACATCTTTCGAATAACACCTAATTACAAATTAGAGTATAATTGGTTTTCCAAATAATTTATGTAATGTGCCTTTTAAATTCTGTCATCGAGCTTTTGTCGATTTCACCTATTCTTATTTCATCTCTTTGGAAATTGGTTTCTACAAAAATCTTTACTTCAATTGAGCTTTATATTATTGTTTTGAAATCTTGTATGCTCTTGTCATTCAGTTATTTGCATACCTAAATCTATTATGTAAAGTTTATATTTATATCGTAATGTTTTATATAGGCACATGTATTCCATTGCTCCGCATGTGCTTTTGATATTTGTCAATTTTATTGTTCACAGTGTCCTTTTTGTACTCTAGTGTTTGTGGAATAATATGAACCTTTGCTAGAAATGGTAAAGATAGTTATGCTTAGAGCCTCCGAAGCTTTGTCGACCCCCTTTGACTTCACTTAGACTTGGATGGATGGAGCTCCCAAATGTGGGAGACTTATGTTTAGTGGCCATTTAGAAATTGATGGACCATATTATGTTATGATCCCATTTCACATTTTATGTGTTTGATATGATATCCAGAGCTTTGGTTATATGCTTCTATATATGCTTTGGATAAGAATGAAATGAATGCAATGTCAAATATGACGTTCGAGCTTCTGTTTCATATTTATTCTTTGATATGTTCTAAAATGCTTCTTATGCCTCCAAAATATTCATATGTCATTAATATACTTTGAAATATTCTATATGTCATTGATATACTCCAAAATATTTCATACGTCATTGATATACTCCAAAATATTTTATTTGTTATTGATATACTCCGAAACATTTCATGCGCCATTGATATGCTCCGAAATGTTTAATATGCCATTGATATGTTTAAAAACATTTTATACACCGTTGATATACTCCAAAAAATATCATATGCTATTGATATGCTCCGTAACATATCATACGCTATTGATATGTCCCGAAATGCTCCTTACGTCATGGATATGCTTCAATTAGTCTTTACTCCCTTATTATGAACAAAACATGCTTCAAATAAAATGATATTGTAATTATGGATTCGTTGAGTGGTTATCTATGAACTCTTGTATCCCTACCATGTATTTGGTATCTTATTTGTTTGAAATTATCCTCTTTTGCCATGGATATGTTAGTCACTTGTTGAGCTTTATATGCTCACTTCGTCGCTATATAAATTTTTTAGGATAGCTTATCACTCGCTAAAATATTTAAATTGGGTTGAGGTAGTGGAAAGCTAGAAGATTTTAGGGCAAACCTTTAGTAGATAATATATTTTTATTGTATAAATACACTTGGTGTCTAATGAAATGTTGATGATAAATCTGAACTTATGAGTTTTGTAAAAGTTTAAAGGACCTCTCATGTTTAGGATTTTGGAGTGTTAAGTTTAATTTGTGTAATGATGTGAACATGTGATAAATATTGATTTTTATGATTGTAGGGAATGCCACACTTGTAGATTTTTGAGATGGTTATTATTTTGGTGAGTTGGCTTCAAATTTTATGATTCATCGAGTAATATAGTATATGATTTTAAACCGCACACATGTTTTATGAATTGACTTGAATGTTTTCTTAGTGGCCTCAAATATATAATATTATTTATTTAAGATAGGTTCACACCTCTTGAACGTGAAAATTTGGGGGGGGGGGGCGACGGCTTGACATAAGTGGTAGTATTGCTAGGCCCAAGCGATAATACTATTTGAGTCAATCGATAAGCACTATTTGTGCTTTGTCAACCCTTCCAATGGTGGTACCACCTATGGCGACGGTAGTACCACCTATAATGATAGCATTACTACCTAGGGCCATGATAATACTGTCAAAATCCAGATTTATAGCATAGTTATGGTGGTAGTATTGCCCAGTACCGATAGTAGTATCACCCGTATCCTAAAATTTTAGGGATTTAAATTTTTGGTTTAATTCTTGAAGACTTTTGTACCTATAAATATCTGTTAGAACCCTTGCAGATTCTAAACTTTGGGTTGATCTCTTTAGGGGATCGGCCTCCTTGGAACTCTATAGGGGTTCCTCCCTCCAAGTTGCTGCTCAAAGGCTATAGAAAAGATTCATCTATTGCTTAAGAAAATAGAAGGAATACATGGCTATTTATAGGGCTTCTAATCCCTAAATCCTAATAGGACTCCTACTTAAGACTCTTACTTCTAACCAACTCCTAATAGGACTCTTACTCAAGACTCCTATTCCCTTACAACTCCTAATTCTTCTCTAAGAAAAAACCTCCTACATGAATGCCCCTCTCAATTAGGACTCTCCTAGCTAGAGTCCTAACAGAATGTCCCTCTCAATTAGGACTCTCCTAGCTAGAGTCCTAACAATTTTACATGAATGTCCCTCTCAATTAGGACTCTCCAAGCTAGAGTCCTAACAGACCTGCCCTCTTCAAATCAGCCTTGTCCTCAAGGCTGATGATTCGTGAATTCTGGGAATTTGATCTTTAAGTCATCATAGTTCTCCCAAGTGGCATCTTTTATTGGTAGGTTCGCCCACTGTATTAGCACTTCGTTAGTGGGTCATCGTCGTCGAGTCACGATCCGTCGATCAATAATGGCACTTGGCTGGGTCTGAAGTTCTCTTTGGGTAGTCATATTTGGTGGGTGGCTTTGGGCTGTCTCCAAGCACCTATTTAAAACTTCCGTCTGGCTATTGGTTTGTGGGTGATATGTTGTTCTCCTTTTCAATTTAGTACCCTGCATATGGAATAACTTTGTCCAAAATCTACTCTTGAAGATGCAAGTAAAATTTGTCACAAGCACAATGCGTCCCTTATAGCATAATTCTTTTGAGTCCCGATTGTAATGAGCCACGGAGCTTGGTGCTTCCTCTAATTTTTTTTGTATCTTACTGGTCTCCGAATCTTCCTACCATTCCATCTTAATATCCTCAAGGAAGTCGCTGGTTGGAAGTAAAACGACCGAAAATTCAGCTTGCTCAGGTAGCTGCGAAAGCGCATCTGCAACAACATTCTCTTTCCACCGTTTGTAAGTTATTTCATAATCAAATCCAAGAAGTTTTGTTACCCATTTTTGCTGCTCGGGGGAAGATATCTTCTGCTCCAAGAGATATTTTAGGCTTTTATTGTTGGTCTTGATTTGAAAGTATCGCCTGATCAAGTACGATCTCCACCTCATTGTTGTGTGAATAATGGCGAGCATCTCCTTATCATATGTTAACATGTTTTGATAGGGGGGAGACAATGTCTTGCTAATGTATGTGAGTGGTCGACCATCTTGCATGAGAACGTCTCCCATTCTGTCTCTAGATGCATCGGCCTTAATGATGAAGGGTCGGTTGAAATCTGGTAGCGCTAGCACCGACGTCGTCGTTATGGCTGCCTTAAGTTTGTCGAAAGCAGTGGAGGCTTTGTCCGACCATTGGAAGACATCTTTTCCCAGTAAGGAAGTCAGTGGTGCACTGATCTTTCCATAGTTTTTCACGAACTTACGGTAGTAGCCTGTTAAACCCAAAAAGCCATGTAGCAATTTTATGTTCCTCGAGGTAGGCCAGTTTTGCATTACTTCAATTTTGAAGGGGTCCACCATCACACCTTCCTTTGATATGATATGCCCAAGATATTTCACCTTTTGTTGAAGAAAGTAAAAATTCGTAGTGGTCGTTGTGTGTTCGAAAGGCGGTTTTCGGTATGACTTCTTCATACACTCATATTTGATAATACCCGGATCGAAGGTCCAGCTTTGTGAAGATTTGTGCTCCCTTTCATCTAGCAATTCATCTGCTATTGGAATAAGGTATTTGTTCTTGATGGTTATGCCATTGAGAGCTTGGTAATCAACGCATATTCGCCATGTTCCGTCCTTCTTGTGTACAAGTAGCACTGGTGAAAAGTAGAGGTTGCAACTTGGCCGAATAACTCCTGTTTCAAGCTTCTCTTTTAAAATCCTTTCTATTTCATCATTCTGGAGATGTGGATACCGATATGGCTGAGTATTTTCTGGAGATTTGACTGGAAAAATCATTATACAATGATCATGCCGACGAGTAAGAGGTAGGTTGTGCGGCTCGTCAAATATATCTGAAAATTCAGCAAGCAAAGGAAATAGGTTTCGAACTTTAAATTCTATTGGCTCTCCTTTAATTTGCTGCTCAAGTTGTACCAAAAAGCCCCTGCATGCTTTATGCAAAACCTTCTCCATTTGTTGTGTGCAAATCATCGTTACGTCGCCCTCACGTTTCCCATGCAGTATCACCTATTTCTCCTTATTGTAAAATTTTATAAATAGTTACATAAAATTTCAAGAAATATCACCTAATGTCATCAACCATTTTATTCTGAGTATGGCCTCATGATCATCAAGAGGGAGGAGGAAGAAATCTACAATTATCTCTTGGTCCTACAGCAACAGTTTCACCTGCGGGCACCTATGATCACACTTCAAAATCCGTCCGTTGGCGACCTTAACGATAAACCTGCTGTAATTCTTAATAGGTAAGTTCATATGGACAGCAACCTTACTATTTAGGAAGTTATTAGTGCTGCTCGTGTCGATGAGAACAGTGATCGGTTGTTGTTTGAGAAGGCCTCCAACTTTCATCGTTTGTGGGTTTGAGTAGCCAGCTAGTGTATGTACCGTAACTTCGGTCAGTTGTGGCTCTTCTTCTGCATCTTTTTCTTCATGTTCAAGGCTCTCTTTTGAATGTTCAATGACCTCTTCTTCTATCGGTTCAATCATAAGAAGTCCTCCTTTACTTCAGCGATGCTCACGACTCCACGGCTCGTCACAATGCCAACATAACCCCTTCGCATATCGCTCTCGAAGCTCTTCTCTTGTTAACCTCTTTGGTGTAGGGACTTGGTCAATAGTAGGGAGCGCTGAGGGCTTCAATATTACTAGTTGAGGAGCAACCCGAGTCCTCCGAGCTTCATGGTTCAATTGCTCCTCTTGATGTCGTGCGAAAGAGATGGCTGCCATAAGCGTATACGGTTGTCGCGCTTTAACTTCTCCTCGGATCTCCGGCTTCAAGCCCTCAATGAAGGTCCTCAATAGCTGTTTTTGAGACCAATCATGAGTTTGATTAGATAACCTTTCAAACCTGGTTTGGTACTCCTTAATGGTGGAAGTTTGTCGGATCTTTGCTAGTTGTCCATCAATATTCTCGTAATCGGTTGGTCTGAAGCGGATCAGCAGTCCTTCTTTGAATTGTTGCATGAAAGGACTCCATAAGTATGTTCAAACCAGTCAAACCACTGTATAGGATCCCCTTCAAGATGTATAACTGTAATTTTCACCATAGATGCATCCGCGGTTTTGTGGTACTGAAAATATCGCTCCGCGCGCGAGATCCAACCAATCGGGTCTCCTTCTTCCCATCTAGGGAAGTCCACTCTCATGCATGGATAGTTGTGTTCAGTCATAGAGCCTCCCCTCCCTTGGAACTTATCTCTTCGTGCCGGGTGCGATTGGGCAAAGCTCTCTCCGTGATATGATTTTTTCGGGCTTAGTGGTCAGCCCAATCATAGTTCGGTAAAGAGCGTCCGAATCTTATCCTCCATTCACGCCTCCAAGGCTTCGAATTTAGCATTGATTGCCTCCTTAGATGCCATAGTATATGCCTCCAAATCTATGATGTTAAGATCTCTCTTTTGTTGTCAGGTTAAAGGCATGTATAGTTGAGAGAAATGATGGTCAAAAGGATTGGTGGATCGATGGATGTAGGCTACGATTTAGGCTTGTTTTGTGGCTATTTTGGGTGCAGTTTGAGGGTGTGGTTTGGTGGAGTTTTAGGGCTATGGATGAATATTTTGGATCTATGGTAGATGGTAGCAAAGGTTTGATAGAAATCAGTGGAAGTTGCAGCAAGTATGTGTTGTCTTGTAAGAGTAGAATTATCGTCGAAGAAACAACGGTTTCTCGATGTAATTTCCACCAAAAACTTGAGAGAATTGAGGAGGGAATTGATAGCAAAATTAGAGCTTATATGACAGCAAGGATATCTAATTTAATCAAGAAAATTTTGGTAGTATAACAGCAAGGAAATTAGTGCAAGTTGCGATTGCAGAATTCTCGTCGAAAAATTCAGCGAGTTACGACGAAAATTTACAGCAACATAAAATCGTTTTTAGAGATGAATTTCTTAATAGATCAATCTTAGATGGAAGCCAAGATGATCTATGAAGTGTATAAGAAATTTCATTCAAAAAAGATTGCAAATAGATGGGTTAAGGCAACAATATGCGGCTAAAATTTTCTGCAGCATAGATTTTTAGGCATAGCAGATTGGACGTAAAAAATCAGTGGTTTATATTGAGAATTTTTTGATGAAACTAAAGGGAAATCTAATCTAATGTTAGGAAGTGTCAAAGCTATCATAAAAATTTCATAGAGATTTGGATAGAAACAATGTAGTATCAAGATCAAACAAACAGTGCTATGCGGCTGAAATTTTACAGTGCAGATTTTCAAGTATAGCAGATTTGACGTAAAAGATCAATGGTTTATATTAAGAATTTTTTGAAAAAACCAAAGGGAAATCTGCTGTTATGAAGTGTCAAAGATGTCATAAAAATTTCATAAAAATTTGGATAGAAAAAGCATAGTAGCAAGATCAAACAGATGGTACTATGCGACTAGAATTCTGCAATGTATCTTTCATCGTCGAGATGAAAACTTTGTGACGAAAGGTTTATGCAGCAATATAGGAACTGTTAGGATCGAGAGCACTAAGAGGGGGGGGTGAATTAGTGCAGCGGAAATCTTTCAGCAATTAAAAACGAAAGCTGCGTTCGTTCGATAAAAACTATTTTGATGCAAAAGCCGATTCTAAGATTACTTATGATTAAGTGCAGTTTACGTCTAAACACAGTTTGCGTCTAAGCGCAGTTTACGCAGTTTGCATCTAAATGCAGTTTGCGTCTAAATGCAGTTTGCGTCTAAATGCAGATTGCGTCTAAGCGCAGTTTGCATCTAAGCGCAGTTTGCGTCTAAGCTCAGATTGCGTCTAAGCGTAGTTTGCGTCTAAGCGTAGATTGCGTCTAAGCGCAGTTTGCGTCTAAACACAGTTTTACGTCAAAACGTAGTTTACGTCTAAACGCAGATTTGGAAAGATCTGAACTTAGACACTCGTTCGTAAAAGCGTAGAAGGCAGTTTGCAGTTATAAATGGAATCAAAAAGTAAACGTAAACTGCAAAGAAACTCGTTCGTAAAAGCGCAGAAGACAGTTTGCAGTTATAAATAGAATCAAAACGTAAATGTAAACTGCAATGTAAAGATCGTACGAAAACACCGATTTACGTCTGAATGCAGATTCGGAAAGATCAGAACTTAGAAACTTGTTCGTAAAAGCGCAGAGAGCAGTAGCTATGTAGGAGGTTTGCAGTAATGATAAAGTGCTCAAAATAAACGCAAACCAGAGATTTAGAGTGGTTCGGTCAGTCTTGACCTACTCCACTTTTGGCTTCCTCCACCGACAAGGTTACCGACGTCAACTAGAGGCCTTCCTTCAATAGGCGAAGGCCAACTACCCTCTTACAGATTCACTCCTTTTGACGGGCTTAGGAGACAACCCTTACAGAAGTTTTCTCTCCTCTCTTTACAACTCAAACTTGAAGAATAGAAAGAGGAGAACTAGCAGTTTTGAGCTCTAAGAAACACAGAAAGATAGCAAGATTTCGAGTGTGTGTTCTGTGCTTTCAGTGCTGAATGGGTGGGGTATTTATAGGCCCCAACCCAGTTCAAATTTGGAGCTCAAAACGATCAAATCCCGGAATTTCGGGATCAGGTGGTTGCACCTCCTGACTGGAGCGGTTGCACTGCCAAGCAGA
Organism: Musa acuminata AAA Group; assembly: GCF_036884655.1. NCBI lineage: Eukaryota > Viridiplantae > Streptophyta > Magnoliopsida > Zingiberales > Musaceae > Musa > Musa acuminata. The sequence continues at coordinate 31,867,190 of NC_088334.1, read as the reverse complement.
GCTCGAAGACTGAGCCTTTGGGCGGTGCTACCTCTGTCAGGGGCGGTTGCACCTCTCTGCCAGAGCTCGAAGACCGAGCTCAGGCGGTTGCACCGCCTGATTGGAGAGGTTGCACCGCCTGGCAGAGCTCGAAACTTGAGCTTTGGCGGTGCTACCTCCTGACAGAGGAGGTTGCACCGCCCAGTCTCGCTCGGAGACTGAGCCCTGGGCGGTTGCACCTCTTGGCTGGAGCGGTTGCACCTCCCACAGCAACCTGGGTCCGAATGGGCTGAACCATTCGACCCAATTTGAGTTCTTCAAGGGCCCAATTGCCCCAGGATTAAGCTAATGGGATCACCTCCCATTTCTAACTTAATCAAAGTGCTAACTACGATTATTTCCTAAGACATATTCTGCAGCTTGCTTCGGTGCGTCACTCGCTTCTTCCGGCGAGTTTCCGGCGAACTTCCGTTGATCATCCGATGAACCCTCGGGGATGCTCCTACGGACTTCCGGCAAACTCCTGGACTGCGACGATCCACTTGGCAAGTTCCGACGAGCTCCTTTGGCAAGCTTCTGGACTTCTCGGATTTGTTCCCGCAGAACCTCCGACGACTGTCCGAACTTCCGTCGAGCTCTCGAACTCCCAACATGATCATTGTCATGACTCCGGCGCAACTCCTGCTACATGTCTTACTTTCATCGTAGTTAATCATGCACACTTAAAACAAAAACTTCGATCGAGACAATTAATCCTAAGCAATTAACCAAGTTGTCCGGCATGTCATTGGTCCCTCGACGCTTCGTCCGATTCTTCGGCGCATCGTCCTTTCCTGCAGCCTATTGCCCAATCGTCCTGTTGACTCCGCAACTCTGATATCCTTGGCACAATACCCGCTCTTCTTGGCCCGATGCCCGAGTCCATGGCCCGAAGCCTTTTGTCGATACGTCGACCGATCCATCGGCCCGACGTCCAATCTTCTGACATGTTCCTCCGGCACAACATGATTTTCCTGCTTTAATTGTCTCATCCTGATCGAGGCATCCTGCATCACTCAAAATGCAAATTAAATCATAAACATATATCAAGTAGTTTCATCATCAAAATATGAGATTCAACAATCTCCCCCTTTTTGATGATGACAACCACTTAATGACGGAGTTAATCTTAACTCCCGAAGTTTAAACAAACTCCCCCTATCAATATGCCATATTGATAGAAACTCTTAGATTCAAAAATCTAAGCAACATGTCATCATAAACTTATGCATAACATGTCATGTCATCAACATACTTCTCCCCCTTTGTCATCAACAAAAAGGAGAAGTACCACAATCAAGTGTTTGTGATATAAGTTTAACTCATTGCATGAAAAACATAATATCTATTGTTACCTGTTGAATCTCAGATTTTGATGATGAAACTAATTGATTGTGTTTAGATGTTTAACTGTATTTTGAGTGATGCAGGTCTACTCGATCAGGTTTAGACAGTTGACGCAAGAGGAATTGACGTTGCGCTGGAAGAGATCACGTTAGGATATTGGATGGCTGAACGCTTCGAACGTCGGGCATCGGGCTAAGGAGAGCGAAACTGTGCCAAGGATATCGGCGTTGCGGAGGTCAACCGTCGATTGGGCAACAAGCCGCAAGAGAGGATGATGCGCCGAAGAATCGGACGAAGCGCCAACTAATGACGTGCCGGGCAACAGAATGTCAATTCGCTTTATAATAATTGTCTAGATTGGAGTAGAGTTTTTGCTTGTGTGTGCAGGATTAACTACGATAACGACGAAGACATAAAGCAAAACAAAGTGTCGGAGTCAAGCATGAAGGATTCATTGCGAGTTCGAGAGTTCGACGGAAGTCCGAAGGTTTGTCGGGAATGCTGCCGAAACTAGCCAAGAATGAGTAGGGAGCTTGCCGAAGGGTTTTTCGGAAGCTCGCCGGAAGGTTCGTTGGAAGTTTGCGGAGCTCACCGAGAATGATCGGAGCTTTCCGAAGAAGCTCGTTGGAACTCGCCAAGATCAAATCGTGAAGTCTAGGAGCTTGTCGGGAGTCCGCAGAATGGTTTCCGAGAGTTTATCGGAAGACCGTCGGAAGTTCGCCGAAAGCTCGCCGGAAGAAGTCTTGACTTACGGACTTTGTAATAGCTTATAAAATGTCTTTAAATTCGTAGTTATCATGTTAATTAGAGTTAGGATTAGGTATTAATCCTATAACCCAAGTAGGGGCTAATTGGGCCCGAGTTCGGACTAGTTTGGGCCAAGTTTGGAGCTCAACCAGTGAGCTGATTTGGCCTAGGCGGTGGCACCGCCTAGACTGGCGGTGGCACCGCCCAGCACCCGAGAGCTGGGCGGTGACACCTCCTGGGCTGGGCGGTTGCACCGTCCAACACCCGAGCGCTGGGCGGTGGCACCGCTTGGCTGGGCGGTGGCACCTCCAGCATCGGGAACCCTAAGAGAATTCAAATTTTGGAGCCCAAATTTGAATCCTCTTGAGGCCTATAAATACCCCTCAAATCTCAGCTGAGATTACAACTTTTTGAGCAGCAAGTGTTTGAGAGAAAGGCCTTAGAAAAGTGTTAGCTTGTCTTGTTTTCAATTTGCTAGTGTTCACCTCCTTCCTTCTTTCTGAAAATCTGTAAGAGAGTGAACCGCTTGTAAAAGTTGTAAGAGGGGTATTCACTCTTCATTTTCAAGAGATTTGCTAGTGAAAGGTGGGAGCCTCATCGAAGAGGGGCCTCGCAAGTGGATGTAGGTCACTTGACCGAACCACTTTAAAAACGGCGTAATCTCTGGTTTGCATTTCTTATTATCATTTACATTACTGCAAACCTTCTTACTTGCTTTGTTTCATCATTATCTTTGCTGCTCAACTTTGCGAATACGCTTTCAAGTTAATCACTTCCGATTCTGATTTTTATCGTACGAAAGATTTGTCGAAATCAACGTTTTAATCCATTGCACTAATTCACCCCCCCCCCTCTTAGTGCCGCTCCGATCCTAACAATTGGTATCAGAGCCACGTTTTTCTACCTTGGTTTAACACCCAAATAGAAATGGCTCTTTACGGCTTTCAAGAGAGTCACTCTCTCATTTGTCCTCCCTTTTTCAATGGGACGGACTACACTTATTGGAAAACTCGAATGAGAGTTTTCTTACTTTCTTTGGATTTGAATTTATGGCACATAGTCGAAAATGGATTTGAAATTTCTTCTCTTTCAATGAACCATTGGAATGATTTGGAGAAGAAGATGTTTTCTCTAAATGCAAAGGCTATGAATGCCTTATATTGTGCACTTGACAAAAATGAATTTAATCGCATTTCGATGTGTGACTCGGCTTTTGATATTTGGAGAACTCTAGAGGTCACTCATGAAGGCACTAGCCGAGTGAAAGAGTCCAAAATCAATATTCTTATGCATTCTTACGAACTTTTCCGGATGAAACCAAGTGAATCCATCGGAGACATGTACACCCATTTCATGGATGTCATCAATGGACTCAAAGCTCTTGGTAAAAGTTTTTCTAATTTTGAACTAGTCACTAAAATCTTAAGATCCCTTCCAAAATGTTGGGATCCAAAAGTTACGGCCATTCAAGAGGCCAAGGACCTTAAAACATTCCCGCTCGAAGAACTTATTGGGTCTCTAATGACCTACGAAATGAACAATGTGACAAAAAGGAAACTCGAGAATAACCTTCCAAAGGACATGAAGGATTTCGGACATAGAACACATGAAGACCACTCGAGCATAAGCTCAAGTGATGATGAACTTAAACTACAAATGAAACAAAAATTAAAAAGAAAAAAGAATGAAACTACTTGCTTTGAACGCAAGAAGAATAAAAATTGGGATGAATTGAGCTCTTCCGAAGACGAGGAGAAAATCAAGAAAGGCGAGGTGGCAAACTACGCCTCAACCACTTTCAAAAATGAGGTAATTGAAATCCCCCTAATTTATTTCAAAATTACATAATACTTTCATGAGTTATTTTTAATTTAGCTTAGGATTAATTTTCTTGAAAATTACATGTGTTATGTTAATGCAATAAAATGTTAGATATAAATCTAATGCTTATACACCTAGTAAGATTAATCTTATGTATGTGCTTGAGAAGCAAGAATGTGTCTTTTGACGATTTCTATATTTATTTTCAATGACGATGCATGACTTTTGAAAGGAAGGCTTGATGATTTTTTTTTTTTGAACCTTGTCTTTGGTTTTCAAACATGATGTATGGTTTTGACATATGAACAAAATTTGAGCATGCTAAGATAAAGTTAATCATATAAATTAAAACTAAAGAAGTTTTAGTTATCTATAAGAATCATTCAAAATTATGTTCAATAAAAATGCAAAATGATGGAATGAAAATATTAAATGTTTTAATACCATTTTATGCATGAGATTTTAAAAGTCATACATAATGATCTTGATGGTTGTTATGAAGAAATTTGTTTTTCGATCCTAAATGATTGATGATATATATATTTTTTTTGGCACAAAAAGGACAAAGGCATACTTATATGAAACAACTAAATAGATAAAAGTATTTTTCTTGAAAATTCTTGGTTTGATGAATCTATTTTATCATCCTTTTATGAATATCTTGAAAATGATTTTGATTTGATGATTTTAATTTGAATGAGCTTTATCTTGATTTTTTGAGATTTATAACTTGAGATTTACTCTATAAAAATCAAGATCTTGTATCCTCAATGTTCCTTTTTAGCATCTATTATCCAAATGAATTATGATTGGCATCATTGCTATATTTCTTCTTATCGTGCACTAAAGAGAAAATTTTTCTAAATGAATCGTGATATTTCGGAACCACAATTCTTTTTATGATTCATAATGAATTGAAAAATTTTATATGCTTGAATTAATATCTTATTTTAAGATTGAATGAATTTTATCTATATCATGATCTCCTAAGATTTTTTCTTGATTATTTAAGAGGAGATTTTTCAAAACAAAATGTGTCTTCTATTATTATCTTTTCATGATATGATTTTCATGCAATTCCTTGTACTCATGAAATATTTATCTCATCACCCAATAACTCTTCTTGATATTCCTTATGTGATGAAACAAAATAATGCATGAAATTCAAATAAGAAGTTAATGATCATGCATGATAGGATGTAATGAATTTTGACATTTAGATACTATCATTTGAATAGCTATGATCATGTTGCCAAAATGATTTATCATGAATGCTTGAATATCATGTATGATATGCCGATATTGATGATTGAGTTATTTGTATCATGCATGAAAAATAAAAGATATAGTTTTGAAATTGTGCATGTTCGAATTTGAAAATATGATGATGCATAATGATTAAATTGTGCAATGAAAATATTAAACATTTTAAAACCATGTTTTAGTGTCATGCATAATGATCATGCTTAATAAATTTTAAAATTATGCATGATGAATCTTGCGATTTATGGATTATTGATTTTTACTATAATGGAAGTGCCTTATTGATCTTTGTTGTAATAAATCTTACACTTTCGGTTTTAAACATGATACATGTTTTTATTTGGCATAAATGAAATAAAATCATATGAATTGAAACAACTAAAAAGAGAAAAATATTTTTTCCTTGAAAATTTAATTTTCTCTATCTTATTGATCTTGATGATTATTATGATAAATCTATGTATACCATTTTGAATCTCTTGAAAGTAATGTTGAGATTTTGATGAATTTGATGATTTGAATTTGAATGAGGTTGTATTTAAATTATGATCTTGATTTCTTGGATTTACTACTTGAGATTCTTTTTTAATCACAATCTCTTCTTTGTACACCTACAATTTTTGTTATTTATAAAAGGAAGAGATTTGATAAAATGAATCATGTCTTTTAGTATTCAAATGGTCTTATCTTTGATGATATGATTTCTTTATATCTATGATATAAATGCCTTGAAATGATTGAAATATTTTACACAAATGTTATGCTCTTCCCTACTTCTTTCTTGTTTTCAATGATAAAACGGGGAGAAGTTTTGATCATGCATGGTAGGATATAATTTGACAAAATTTATACCATCATGAAACATTTATGATTTACAATGATGCATGCAATACTTGTGCTTTCTAATTTTGATGTTATGTATTGCATATGATGTATTGCATATGATGTAAATCATGATTTAAAATGCTATGAGTTGCTGCTAAAATGATAAATGTTGATTTAATGTTTTGTATCATGAATGCTCTAAATGATGATTGTTTGGTACCATGATCAAAATATTGATAAATAGTTAAAAACTGTTAGGATCGAGAGCACTAAGAGGGGGGGGGGTGAATTAGTGCAGCGGAAATCTTACAGCGATTAAAAACCAAAAGCTGCGTTCGTTCAATAAAAAAAAAACTATTATGATGCAAAAGCTAATTCTCAGTTTGTATCTAAGTGCAGTTTGCGTCTAAGCGCAGATTGCGTCTAAGCGCAGTTTGCGTCTAAACACAATTTGCGTCTAAGCGCAGTTTGCGTCTAAACACAGTTTGCGTCTAAGCGCAGTTTTACGTCTAAGCGCAGTTTACGTCTAAACTCAGATTTACGTCTAAACGCAGTTTTACGTCTAAACTCAGATTTACGTCTAAACGCTGTTTTACGTCTAGACGCAGATTTACGTCTAAACTTTGAAACTCGTTTGTATACTCGCAGAAAGCAGTATGCAGTTGAAATCAAGACGTAAACGTGAACTGAGAACTGATGATTGTGAGAGGAAAGCTGATTTACGTCTAAATGCAGTTTTACGTCTAAATGTTGAAACTCGTTCGTAAAATTGTAGAGGACAGTTTGCAGTTATCAATAGGATCAAAATGTAAGTGTAAACTACAAAGAAACTCTTTCGTAAAAGCACCGAAGACAGTTCTGCAGAATCAAACGTAAACGTAAACTGTAATGTACGAAAATACGAATTTACGTCTGAATGCAGATTCGGAAGAACAGCACTTAGAACTTGTTCGTGAAAGCGCAGAGAGCAGTAGTAATGGAGGAGGTTTGCAGTAATGATAAAGTGCTCAAAAACAAATGCAAACCAGAGATTTAGAGTGGTTCGGTCAGCCTTGACCTACTCCACTTTTGGCTTCCTCCACCGACGAGGTTGCCGACGTCAACTAGGGGCCTTCCTTCAATGGGCGAAGGCCAAACTGCCCTTTTACAGTTTCTCTCCTTTTAACAGGCTCAGGAGACAACCTTTACAGACCTTTCTCTCCTCACTTTACAACTGAAAACTTGAAGAACAGAAGGAGGAGACTTAAAGGCTTTACAACACTTTTGAGCTCTTAGAATCACAGAAAAGATCAAGATTTCGGTGTGGGTCTATATCTTTTCAGTGCTGAATGGGTGGGGTATTTATAGGCCCCAACCCAATTCAAATTTCGAGCTCAAAACGATCAAATCCCGAAATTCCGGGATCAGGCGGTTGCACCTCTTGACTGGAGAGGTGGCACCGCCTGGCAGAGCTCGAAGTCTGAGCTCAGGCGGTTGCACCTCTCGACTGGAGAGGTGGCACCGCCTGGCAGAGCTCGAAGACTGAGCTCAGACGGTTGCACCTTCTCTGTCAGGGGTGGTTGCACCTTCCTGCCAGAGCTCGAAGACCGAGCTCAGGCGGTGCATCTCCTGACCAGAGAAGTTTCTCTTCTCTGCCAGAGGTGATCGCCCCTTTCTGCCAGAGGTGGTTGCACCTCTCTGCCAGAGGTGGTTGCACCTCTCTGCTAGAGCTCGAAGACTGAGCTTAGGTTGTGCATCTCCTGGCCAAAGAGGTCGTACTTCTCTTCCAGAGCTCGAAGACTGAGCTCGGTGATTGCATCACCAGGCAGAGCTCGAAACTTGAGCTCAGGCGGTGCTACCGCTTGACAGAGGAGGTTGCACCGCCCAGTCTCGCTTGGAGACTGAGCCCTGGGCGGTTGCACCGCCTGGCTGGAGCGGTTGCACCTCCCAGTCTCGCTGGGAGACTTAGCCTGGGCGGTGGCACCTCCCTGCCTGGGCGGTTGCACCTCCCACAGCTTCTTGGGTTCGAATGGGTTGAACCATTCGACCCAACTTGAGTTCTTCAGGGGCCCAATTGCCCCAGGATTAAGCTAATGGGATCACCTCCCATTTCTAACTTAATCACCGTGCTAACTACGATTAAATCTAAGACAATTTCTACAGCTTTGCTTCGGTACGTCAATTGCTTTTTCCGGCGAGTTTCCGGCGAACTTCCGTCGATCATCCGATGAACCCTCGGTGATGCTTCTGCGGACTTCCGGCAAACTCCTGGACTTTGCGACGATCCACTTGGCGAGTTCCGACGAGCTTCGCTTGGCAAGCTTCTGGACTTCTCGGATCTGTTCCCGCAGAACCTCCAACGACCGTCCGTACTTCCGTCGAACTCTCGAACTCCCAACGTGATCATGAACTTGACTCCGGCGCAACTCCTGCTGCTTGTCTATCTTTCATCGTAGTTAATCCTGCACACTTATCTCAACACATAGATTAGACAACAAATGACAATTGACTTCATCATCAAAATCCGAGATTCAACAATCTCCCCCTTTTTGATGATGACAATCAATTGATAATGGAGTTATCCTTAACTCCCCCTGTCTATATGCCATAGTTGAGATAAGTCAACCTTGAATTCAAGACCTAAGAATTCAAGTGACGTATTGATAAGTTAGATCAGTTAAACTTATCAATACTCCCATCATGATACCTATCATGATGTATCTCTTCAAGGATGATGTCAAAGCTTGACATTCATCATCAAGTTTGTATGATAGTGTTTGTGACTATTCATCATGTAATTGAACATTATCATTTAAAGCTCGAAGGACTATTACATGATGCACACATATTATCATTCTAGCAAGTTTGCATTTACTTCACAAAATAGGATATCAACTCAAGACATAATGCAAACTATAGCACATGTTTCATATATCTCTTGGTGATGCAAGGATGGCATTGTGCAAACATTATTTATAGCATCACTCAAGGTATTTCTAATCACAGTGTTTATCAATTCATATATTTCTCCCCCTTTGTCATCAACAAAAAGCATTGTTATACAAGGAAGACCAATTTAGACAAAAGCTTATAGAGGGATTTTACATAGATTGCTTTGAAAACTTCTTCCCCCTTTTGTTATAATTCATTTTACCCGTAAAGATATTACAGAATGACATACATATTCAGGAATCACTTTATCAGATTTATTTCAAAAAACTCATTTTTCATGAAAGTGTACGAATAAATCTGTTTTATAGCATTCGAACAACTAAGATGCATTTGGACAAGATTTTGTTACAGATTTTCACATATAATCATAGAAAATGGCATTCATGTGATCTGATCATTCAATATAGTCCGAAAAATAATTTTAACAAGTTTATTTATTCGGACACATCAACATTCCTAATCAATGCACAAGGTTTTCAAAACTTTTAGTTTCAGAACACAATATTCTTATCACATATCAAAAAAAACGATATGATTAAAGTTCGAGATAACCTTTACCACAAAGCACATGTCAAATGTTTACCACAATAGTTGTTTACAACCAGCATGTCAGAAGTAACATAAGAAGTTTACAACAACAAATGTTCATACAAGTTCATTCATGAGGTGGAAAATTAAAGTGCCTAAACAAGGAGTCGAATTGACTATGAATCTGCTGTAGCTCTGATAGAATTTGATCTTGTCGTTGTTCAATCCGTTCTTGTCTCTGTTCGAATCGGTCCATTCGAATCCCAATTTCTTCGACGGATGTATGAGTTTGCTCAACTAGATGTGTTTCCTCAAGGGGAAGGATTGGAGGAGATTGAGTACCCCTAAATACTGGTGTTTCCGGTTCTGGTTCAGATTGAGGGTGATCTGTCCTTCTAGGGAGTCTAACCCAGTTACCGTTTCTATAGTAACATCTTAGTCGGTGAAGTAGATTTTTGTTTATTATGCTGTATCGATCTACTTTCATTACTTCTTCTTCTGGTGATATTAGAATGTCGTAAGCTTTTATTATTCTAGTGATTATACCACCATATGGGAGCATCATATCTTTCTTAGATAATTCTAACATGCTTTGTTGGATAAGATAGCCAAGACAGATGTCATGTCCCTTCATGATTAAGTACATAGTTCCTAATTCTAATTGACTCACTTTATCATGATGGTATTGTTTAGGAAGGATTATACTAGTCATGATATGATGAAGTAATTTAGTGTTCATAGGTAGTAGATGTTCACAACTTTTAGGAACTAATGTTATGTCGGGATTGTCCAAGATTGTTCCTAAGGCTTCAGCATAGGATGTTCCAATAGTTTCATCAACCCATGATCCTCTAAAGTAAAGTCCTATGCTTTTCATGGGAATGCCTATCATATCACAAATGAATCTATTAGTGATTGAGATGTGTTGTCCTAAAAGATAGGTGGATATCCTTTCTTCCTCATCTATTTTTATGTTATTGTAAAACAATCGAACTAGTCTAGGATAGATGGGTTCATTAATCTGCAAGATTGGAAGTAGATCTAGGTTTGCAAACCATTGGATAGTTTCTAAGTTTCTAAGTTCATGTATGTCTACGTATTTTCCCTTATGGATGCTTCTAAGTTCGAAAGAGGGAAATTTTTCAGCATGGTTTTTCGAATCAAAGAGGGTGAAATCAAACTCTTCTACTAATCTCCTCTTTCCCTTGTCCCTTGAGGATCTTCTAGATCCCATAACTACAACAGTTTAGAGGGATAAAGATGAGCAAGAGTGAATGGAGAGCAAAACAGAATTTAAGAGGTTCTTAGAGAATACCTTGGTTGATTCTTCAAAAGAGAGAAGGATTCTTGATGTTTTGCTCCGAAATGGGAGGTATTTGGGAAGCTCAACGGGGTGAAGTGGAGATGGAGGAGGTTTGGGGGAGTAGAGAAGGGAAGGGAAGTGAACTGGGGTCGGTTTCACAGCCGGCCCTAGTGTGGGTTTAAAGGGCAGAGCTGCTGGCGGTTGCACCTCTGGCTGGAGCGGTGCAACCTCTGGCAACCCGTGATAGCTGGAGGTGCCACCGCCAGCTGGAGAGGTGCCACCGCCTGCAGCCAGTGAGCACCTAATATGATTTGATTAGGGAGCTTTTGCCTTGAGGAGAGTTTCAGAGCAATTAATGTTTGTTACATGATTTCGTATGAGTTTTTTATTTAAGGAAGAAGCTCTTGTACGATCAAGATAGATCTTTTAACGTGCATACGTATGTTTGTTTGGTATCCCTTTTAAGATCATGACATATTTAGTTTCTACAAGAATTAATTCGTAGATGAACGGGTTTTGAAGATCAGGGGGGTATGTGAATTTGGATATCATACGTTTCTAATAAGGTTGTATCGAATTTGTGATTTCACAACTTCCACTTGTTACTTAAGCGTTGCGAGTTCCTTTTTGATTCTTGGTTTATGACCATTGAGAGTCAAGGAGCAGAATATCATTTCTTGCTCCGGCCTAGACTTTTAATGTTTTTATAGGAAGGGATGATCTTTAGGAACCCATTTGCTTTTGGGTGCCTCATAAATAGATCTACATTTTCTATCATATTGCATAGAGTTTATCATGGTTCCTTTAGGAACCCAAATTAATTTGTTTGGACTTATTTTCTTGAATGGACAACAATGTGTCTTGTGTCCAGATTTGCAACAAAAGTTGCACTTGGTTTGGTGTTGAACATGTAAGATGGAGCCTTTTATGAAGGTGGTTGGATTTTGGTGAGGATTTCTCACAAATCCAATCCCGCTCCTTTTTGGAATGTGACCCTTGTTTGCAAGGATCATGTTTAATGACTTGCTACCAACCTCGAATTTCTTCAAGGTGTCCTTGAGTAGCAGGTTTTCTTTTTGCATAGTTTCTAAATCATGACATTTGATACATGAATTTAAACTATCATGATGTTCGACTTTTAACTTATCAAACTCACAAGTAAGACTATCATGCATCTTTTTCAGCAATTTATATTTTCTACTTATACTCTTGCATTCGTCAAATAAGTCATTGAAAGCATTTAATAATTCATCGAAAGATAAATCAGCATCTATTGAATTTGTTACCTCGTCTTCGATGGCCATTAAGGCATAATGAGCAACTTGCTCGGTGTTGGACTCCTCTTCCTCAGATGCGCTCGAATCATCCCATGTTGCTTGGAGCGCCTTCTTCTTTGTTGTTCTTTTCTTGACTTGGGGACAATCACTTTTGTAGTGTCCCGGCTTTTTGCATTCATAGCAGATCACTTGGTCCTTTTTGGGTTCAAGTTTATTTTTTGCATCATTCTTAAACTTGTTTCTTTTAAAGAACTTTTTAAACTTTCTTGTTAGAAGTGCCAAGTCATCATCACAGTCCTCATCACTTGAGTTTTCTCTCAAGTGGCATTCTGACGTTTTGAGTGCCATATCCTTCCTGTTCTTTGGAAGGATGTCTTCTTGCTCTTCATGAGCTTTACAAGTCATTTCATAGGTCATTAGTGACCCGATTAGTTCTTCAAGAGGGAAATTTCGCAGATCTTTTGCCTCTTGAATAGCAGTGACTTTAGGATCCCAACTCTTAGGAAGGGATCTTAGTATCTTATTAACAAGCTCAAAATCCGAAAAGCTCTTTCCGAGTCCTTTTAGACCGTTGACGACATCCGTGAAACGGGTAAACATGTCGCCAATGGTTTCACTCGGTTTCATCCGAAAGAGTTCGAAAGAGTGTAACAACAAATTGATTTTTGACTCTTTTACTCTACTTGTGCCCTCATGGGTCACTTCGAGTGTGTGCCAAATATCAAATGCAGTTTCACAAGTTGAAACACGGTTAAACTCGTTTTTATCGAGTGCACAAAATAAGGCATTCATAGCCTTTGCATTTAGAGCGAAAGCCTTCTTCTCCAAATCATTCCAATCGATCATTGGAAGAGAAGACTTTGAAAAACCATTCTCGACAAGATTCCATAATTCAAAATCCATAGAAATAAGAAAGATCCTCATTCGGGTTTTCCAGTAGGTGTAGTCCGTCCCATTAAACATGGGTGGACGTGTAATAGAATGGCCCTCTTGGTTTCCGGCGTAAGCCATCTCTCTTGGGTTTTAATCCTTTTGAGAGTTAACCGGGCTCTGATACCAATTGTTAGGATCGAGAGCACTAAGAGAGGGGGGGTGAATTAGTGCAGCGGAAATCTTACAGCGATTAAAAACCAGAAGCTGCGTTCGTTCAATAAAAAAAAAACTATTATGATGCAAAAGCTAATTCTCAGTTTGTATCTAAGTGCAGTTTGCGTCTAAGCGCAGATTGCGTCTAAGCGCAGTTTGCGTCTAAACACAGTTTGCGTCTAAGCGCAGTTTGCGTCTAAACACAGTTTGCGTCTAAGCGCAGTTTTACGTCTAAGCGCAGTTTACGTCTAAACTCAGATTTACGTCTAAACGCAGTTTTACGTCTAAACTCAGATTTACGTCTAAACGCTGTTTTACGTCTAGACGCAGATTTACGTCTAAACTTTGAAACTCGTTTGTATACTCGCAGAAAGCAGTATGCAGTTGAAATCAAGACGTAAACGTGAACTGAGAACTGATGATTGTGAGAGGAAAGCCGATTTACGTCTAAATGCAGTTTTACGTCTAAATGTTGAAACTCGTTCGTAAAATTGTAGAGGACAGTTTGCAGTTATCAATAGGATCAAAATGTAAGTGTAAACTGTAAAGAAACTCTTTCGTAAAAGCACCGAAGACAGTTCTGCAGAATCAAACGTAAACGTAAACTGTAATGTACGAAAATACGAATTTACGTCTGAATGCAGATTCGGAAGAATAGCACTTAGAACTTGTTCGTGAAAGCGCAGAGAGCAGTAGTAATGGAGGAGGTTTGCAGTAATGATAAAGTGCTCAAAAATAAACGCAAACCAGAGATTTAGAGTGGTTCGGTCAGCCTTGACCTACTCCACTTTTGGCTTTCTCCACCGACGAGGTTGCCGACGTCAACTAGGGGCCTTCCTTCAATGGGCGAAGGCCAAACTGCCCTTTTACAGTTTCTCTCCTTTTAACAGGCTCAGGAGACAACCTTTACAGACCTTTCTCTCCTCACTTTACAACTGAAAACTTGAAGAACAGAAGGAGGAGACTTAAAGGCTTTACAACACTTTTGAGCTCTTAGAATCACAGAAAAGATCAAGATTTCGGTGTGGGTCTGTATCTTTTCAGTGCTGAATGGGTGGGGTATTTATAGGCCCCAACCCAATTCAAATTTCAAGCTCAAAACGATCAAATCCTGAAATTCCGGGATCAGGCGGTTACACCTCTTGACTGGAGAGGTGGCACCGCCTGGCAGAGCTCGAAGTCTGAGCTCAGGCGGTTGCACCTCTCGACTGGAGAGGTGGCACCGCCTGGCAGAGCTCGAAGACTGAGCTCAGACGGTTGCACCTTCTCTGTCAGGGGTGGTTGCACCTTCCTGCCAGAGCTCGAAGACCGAGCTCAGGCGGTGCATCTCCTGACCAGAGAAGTTTCTCTTCTCTGCCAGAGGTGATCGCCCCTTTCTGCCAGAGGTGGTTGCACCTCTCTGCCAAAGGTGGTTGCACCTCTCTGCCAGAGCTCGAAGACTGAGCTTAGGCTGTGCATCTCCTGGCCAGAGAGGTCGTACTTCTCTTCCAGAGCTCGAAGACTGAGCTCGGTGATTGCATCACCAGGCAGAGCTCAAAACTTGAGCTCAGGCGGTGCTACCGCTTGACAGAGGAGGTTGCACCGCCCAGTCTCGCTTGGAGACTGAGCCCTGGGCGGTTGCACCGCCTGGCTGGAGCGGTTGCACCTCCCAGTCTCGCTGGGAGACTTAGCCTGGGCGGTGGCACCTCCCTGCCTGGGCGGTTGCACCTCCCACAGCTTCTTGGGTTCGAATGGGTTGAACCATTCGACCCAATTTGAGTTCTTCAGGGGCCCAATTGCCCCAGGATTAAGCTAATGGGATCACCTCCCATTTCTAACTTAATCACCGTGCTAACTACGATTAAATCTAAGACAATTTCTGCAGCTTTGCTTCGGTACGTCAATTGCTTTTTCCGGCGAGTTTCCGGCGAACTTCCGTCGATCATCCGATGAACCCTCGGTGATGCTTCTGCGGACTTCCGGCAAACTCCTGGACTTTGCGACGATCCACTTGGCGAGTTCCGACGAGCTTCGCTTGGCAAGCTTCTGGACTTCTCGGATCTGTTCCCGCAGAACCTCCGACGACCGTCCGTACTTCCGTCGAACTCTCGAACTCCCAACGTGATCATGAACTTGACTCCGGCGCAACTCCTGCTGCTTGTCTATCTTTCATCATAGTTAATCCTGCACACTTATCTCAACACATAGATTAGACAACAAATGACAATTGACTTCATCATCAAAATCCGAGATTCAACAAAAACATGATGATTGTTTAGTATCATGTATGATATCCTCATAATGTCGATCGATTTATTCAATATCGTGCATGAATGAAATATAAGGTTTTCGAAAATATGCATGTAATACTTCAACTTATGATAATGATGCATGCAATGATAAAATATTCATGATGAAAAATTGTCTTGACATTCATAACTTGATTATTCATCCTTTGTCATGATTTTGAAATCATTGTAAAAGGAAAAAGAACAACAAAACTGTATTCTTCTTTTCTTTTTGACAATGACAAAGGGGGAGAAATATTGCTCGCTCAAGATGCAAAATTTGAAAACTTACACATTGCAAAAGAAGCAAAACTTACAACTTGCACATTGCAATAAGAAGCAAGAATCATGAGCTTACACAAGAAAGCTATCTTGTATTTGCTTTCGTAATTTTTTTTGCTAGCTTGCATGTAGTAAAACTTGCATAGTGTAAAAATTGCTATCTTATAGTCTAAAGAGAAGCCAATAGTTGCTATCTCAAAATGCAAAATATGCTAACTTGCTACAGAAGCAAAATTGCTAGCTCAAACATTGCAAAGGAAGCAAAAATTTGCTAGCTTGCAACTTGCATATCGTGAAAACTGCTAGCTAGTAGTCTAAAGAGAAGCAATCAATAGCTATCTCAAGAAGATCAAGCATGTTAAACTTACACATCTTTAATCGTTAGATTGCATGATGATAAAACTTGATATTATGTTTTTCATGCAATAAGTTGAACCCATATAACAAACACTTGATTGTGATACTTCTCCTTTTTGTTGATGACAAAGGGGGAGAAGTATGTTGATGACATGACATATGATGCATAAGTTTTATGCATATGTTCATGATGATGTGTTGCAAGTATTCATGATGAATATTGCAATGACTTGAATTCTGTTTGAATTCAAGGTTCTATCAATATGGCATATTGATAGGGGGAGTTTGTTTAAACTCCGGGAGTTAAGGTTAACTCCGTTAGTCATCAATTAGTTGTCATCATCAAAAAGGGGGAGATTGTTGAATCTCAGATTTTGATGATGAAACTAATTGATTGTGTTTAGATGTTTAACTGTATTTTGAGTGATGCAGGTCTACTCGATCAGGTTTAGACAGTTGACGCAGGAGGAATTGACATTGCGCTGGAAGAGATCACGTTAGGATATTGGATGGCTGAACGCTTCGAACGTCGGGCATCGGGCCAAGGAGAGCAAAACTGTGCCAAGGATATCGGCGTTGCGGAGGTCAACCGTCGATTGGGCAACAAGCCGCAAGAGAGGATGATGCGCCGAAGAATCGGACGAAGCGCCAACTAATGACGTGCCGGGCAACAGAATGTCAATTCGCTTTATAATAATTGTCTAGATCGGAGTAGAGTTTTTGCTTGTGTGTGCAGGATTAACTATGATAACGACGAAGACATAAAGCAAAACAAAGTGTCGGAGTCAAGCACGAAGGATTCATTGCGAGTTCGAGAGTTCGACGGAAGTCCGAAGGTTCGTCGGGAATGCTGCCGAAACTAGCCAAGAATGAGTAGGGAGCTTGCCGAAGGGTTTTTCGGAAGCTCGCCGGAAGGTTCGTTGGAAGTTCGCGGAGCTCACCGAGAATGATCGGAGCTTTCCGAAGAAGCTCGTTGGAACTCACCAAGATCAAATCGTGAAGTCTAGGAACTTGTCGGGAGTCCGCAGAATGGTTTCCGAGAGTTTATCGGAAGACCGTCGGAAGTTCGCCGAAAGCTCGCCGGAAGAAGTCTTGACTTACGGACTTTGTAATAGCTTATAAAATGTCTTTAAATTCGTAGTTATCATGTTAATTAGAGTTAGGATTAGGTGTTAATCCTATAACCCAAGTAGGGGCTAATTGGGCCCGAGTTCGGACTGGTTTGGGCCAAGTTTGGAGCTCAACCAGTGAGCTGATTTGGCCTAGGCGGTGGCACCACCCAGCACCCGAGAGCTGGGCGGTGACACCTCCTGGGCTGGGCGGTTGCACCGTCCAACACCCGAGCACTGGGCGGTGGCACCGCTTGGCTGGGCGGTGGCACCTCCAGCATCGGGAACCCTAAGAGAATTCAAATTTTGGAGCCCAAATTTGAATCCTCTTGAGGCCTATAAATACCCCTCAAATCTCAGCTGAGATTACAACTTTTTGAGCAGCAAGTGTTTGAGAGAAAGGCCTTAGAAAAGTGTTAGCTTGTCTTGTTTTCAATTTGCTAGTGTTCACCTCCTTCCTTCTTTCTGAAAATCTGTAAGAGAGTGAACCGCTTGTAAAAGTTGTAAGAGGGGTATTCACCCTTCACTTTCAAGAGATTTGCTAGTGGAAGGTGGGAGCCTCATCGAAGAGGGGCCTCGCAAGTGGATGTAGGTCACTTGACCGAACCACTTTAAAAACGGCGTAATCTCTGGTTTGCATTTCTTATTATCATTTACATTACTACAAACCTTCTTACTTGCTTTGTTTCATCATTA
This sequence comes from Musa acuminata AAA Group, assembly GCF_036884655.1. NCBI lineage: Eukaryota > Viridiplantae > Streptophyta > Magnoliopsida > Zingiberales > Musaceae > Musa > Musa acuminata. Next base: position 31,849,333 of record NC_088334.1, on the reverse strand, counting down.
TCTTTGCTGCTCAACTTTGCGAATACGCTTTCAAGTTAATCACTTCCGATTCTGATTTTTATCGTACGAAAGATTTGTCGAAATCAACGTTTTAATCCGTTGCACTAATTCACCCCCCCTCTTAGTGCCGCTCCGATCCTAACATTACCATCATGCAAGTTTGCTATCATCAAATGGTAAGATATCAATATGTAAAATTACGATTCAAGTTCTTGATATCTCAACATGATATGACATTCATAGCACCTATTCATATGAATGCTGCTTTTGATATCTCATCATAATATGGCATTCATAACATCTATTCATATTCTTCAAATATGGCACTCATAGTATTAATTTATATATTTCTCCCCCTTTGTCATCAACAACAAGGAGAAAGATATAAGCAAATTTTAAATATAAGTGTGATGCCATAAGTTGGTTCATGTCATTTTCCAAAAGTGAGTGATAGGATACCAATTATGCAAACATCTCGAGGAAAACATGACATGGAGATAGCTTTTATTGCTTCTTCCTTTTTATTTGTTATCTTTTTACATGAAGGAGGAAAGCCATTTGTGAAGTTCAAATTGATAAGATATTAAAGTACACTTCATTTTTGCAAGGATTAAGATATGTAAGTGAGTCAAATCCTTGTATGTAAAAATATCTTCCTTTTATAAGAGGGAATCATCAAATATGTTTATTGAAAAATATTTTTCACATGATAAGTGCATTTGCTAGATGATTCCATATGTCAAAAGTCAATGATGTGAATTAAACTAGATATGACATATGCTTGTTAAGTTTGGAAGAGGATAATGTATCAAGAAAATCCAATTGTTAGGATCAAGAAAATCTGAAAATGAAATTTGACACTTTCATACATTCGGACAGTGTTTTACTAGAGATATTCAATTACAATCATGAAGGTAAAACATGCTTATTATCATGAAAATTTTTGTATTCAAGCACATAATTTCCAACATGTAATCATGGCAAGTAATTGTGTAAAATCATTATGGCAATCAGGTGATTTGATCATTCAATCAAAAAAGTCTGAAAAATAATTTTAACACGTTTAATCATTCGGACATATTTTTGCCATATTTTTTCAAATATAATCATGAAGATAAGGTATGCTCATCATCATGGTAGTATGATAGCAAGTTTACCATATTCAAGCAAGCAAAAAATTTCTACATTTTAAGGCCCGCAAGCTAGCAATTTTGAGATGTTCAAGAAAGCAACTTTTGCTTCTTGAAATATAAGTTTTGCTAGATGTGCAAGTTAACTTTTTGCTTCTTGAGATAGGCAAGACAACATTCCTTGGTGATGTTCAATATAGCTAAGTTCTACATCATGCAAGCTAGTAAATTTTATAACATTTTAGAACATGCATAATCACCAAAGCATCATAAATTTTAATGATGTGCAAAATTACAAATTTTGCATTATTGCATTTGTGTGTCTTGAGATTTGCAAGATAGCACTTCTTGGTGATGTTCAAGATAGCAATTTCTTCTCTTTTGAGAAGTGCAATTTTTGCTTTCTTCTTGAATTGTGCAAGCTAGCTATCTCCCCTTTTGTCATTGTCAAAAAGAAGGGAAAAACCCTTTACATCAATTTTTAAATCATGACAAAGGTTAGTATGAATCTCATTTGTGCATCATTATATTTTCAAATTAAAACATGCACATTTTCAAAACATATAAACTCATTATTATATGCATGATTCCAACTCATCATTCATATTATTTCAATCATTGTTTCACTCATCACTATAGCTTATCATGCATAATATGTAAAACCATCTAACATGATATAAACATTTATTTATTTAATTTTTTAAGCATTCATGATACATCATACATTATCATAATAAAAAGCATATGCATCATTCCAAATCATAAATATTTCAAATCATCATGGTATTAATTTGTCACATTGCATCCTACCATGCATGATCGAAACTTCTCATTTGCATACATCAATATAAATTCATGAATATCTCATGCATTCATATCATCACTTGAGGAATATTGAAAAGAAATAATTGGGTGATGAGATAAATATTTCATGAGTATAAAGAATTGCATAAAAATCATATCATGAATACAAGGAATACAAGTCACAATCATTCAAGAGAAAAATCATCATTCATTTTTAATTCATTCAATTTGATAAATCAAGATCAGGATTTTGATAAAACTCATTTCAAATTTAAATCATCAAAATAATTTTTATGGCTCACAAAATTTATAACATAAATAGATTCATGATTTCATTGATAATATATTTTTCCCTTTTTAAGTGTTTCATTTTAAGTGATCGATTTCATGTTAGCATGCCTTTTCATTTATGAAAACATGCATCAATTTTTTTAAAGCCACTGTTATTATCATGAAAATCGATAATCAAGAATCATCATACATAATTTCAAAAATATATACTCATTAATCATAACTTCAAATTAAACATGATTTCATATACTCAAAATCGAGAAATAATAATGGAAATCAACATGATACACATTATTACTTCTCAACCACATATAGCATGATTTCATAAGGTATTTTTAATCCAAATCATTTTGTTTATCATAAACATGCAATTTTCATGATTATTTTCAAAATTACTAGAATGATAAGCATGATTCCTAATTGTTTGTATTTTCATTATAAAATTATTAAACATGTAATTTTCAAGAAAATTAAAAAAGGAGAAATGCTTTATGAAAAGCATCATGTAATTTTAAAGTAAATTAAAGGCATTTTGATTACCTCAGCGTCGAAAGGCGTAAAGGCGTAGTTTGCCACCTCGCCTTTGTTGATTTTCTCCTCGTCTTCGGAGGAGCTCGATTCATCCCAGTTTTTGTTCTTCTTCTTGCGTTCAAAGCAAGTAGTTCCGTTCTTTTTACTTTTTAATTTTTGTTTCATTTGTAGTTTAAGTTCACCATCACTTGAGCTTATGCTCGAGTGGTCTTCAAATGTTCTATGTCCCAAATCCTTCCTGTTCTTTGGAAGGTGGTTCTCAAGTTCTTCACGTGCATTGCACGTCATTTCATATGTGATCAATGAACCAATTAGTTCTTCAAGTGGAAATTGGTTCAAGTTTTTCGATTCTTGAATAGTAGTTACTTTTGAATCCCAAGTTTTAGAAAGTGAGCGTAAAACTTTGTTAACGAGTTCAAAATCCGAAAAGCTTTTACCAAGTGATTTTAAACCATTGACGACATCCATAAAACGGGTGTACATGTCAACAACGGTTTCGCTTGGTTTCATATGAAAAAGCTCGAAATCATGCAGTAAAATATTAACTTTCGAGTCTTTGACTCTACTAGTTCCCTCGTGCGTGATTTCAAGAGTGCGCCAAATATCGAAAGCCGTTTCGCACAAAGAAACCCGATTGAACTCATTTTTGTCCAAAGCGCAAAATAAGGCATTCATATCCTTTGCGTTTAAAGAAAAATACTTCTTCTCTAAATCCGACCATTCGTTCATCGGTTTAGAGGGAAGTTGAAAACCGTTTTCAACGATATTCCATAAATCCAGATTTAAAGAAATCAAGAAAACTCTCATTCGAGTTTTCCAATAAGTGTAGTCCAATCCGTTAAAGAACGGTGGACGAAAGACCGAAAAGCCCTCTTGAAGAGCCATTTCTCTCGGGTGTAAATCTGAAATGAGAAATACCCCGCTCTGATACCAATTGTTAGGATCGAGAGCACTAAGAGGGGGGGTGAATTAGTGCAGCGGAAATCTTTCAGCGATTAAAAACGAAAGCTGCGTTCGTTCGATAAAAACTATTTTGATGCAAAAGCCGATTCTAAGATTACTTATGATTAAGTGCAGTTTACGTCTAAACACAATTTGCATCTAAGCGCAGTTTACGCAGTTTGCATCTAAATGCAGATTGCGTCTAAGCGCAGTTTGCATCTAAGCGTAGTTTGCATCTAAGCTCAGATTGCGTCTAAGCGCAGTTTGCATCTAAGCGTAGTTTGCGTCTAAGCGCAGATTGCGTCTAAGCGTAGTTTGCGTCTAAACACAGTTTTACGTCAAAACGTAGTTTACGTCTAAACGCAGATTTGGAAAGATCTAAACTTAGACACTCGTTCGTAAAAGCGCAGAAGGCAGTTTGCAGTTATAAATGGAATCAAAACGTAAACGTAAACTGCAAAGAAACTCGTTCGTAAAAGCACAGAAGACAGTTTGCAGTTATAAATAGAATCAAAACGTAAATGTAAACTGCAATGTAAAGATCGTACGAAAACACCGATTTACGTCTGAATGCAGATTTGGAAAGATCAGAACTTAGAAACTTGTTCGTAAAAGCGCAGAGAGCAGTAGCTATGTAGGAGGTTTGCAGTAATGATAAAGTGCTCAAAATAAACGCAAACCAGAGATTTAGAGTGGTTCGGTCAGTCTTGACCTACTCCACTTTTGGCTTCCTCTACCGACGAGGTTACTGACGTCAACTAGAGGCCTTCCTTCAATAGGCGAAGGCCAACTACCCTCTTACAGATTCACTCCTTTTGACGGGCTTAAGAGACAACCCTTACAGAAGTTTTCTCTCCTCTCTTTACAACTCAAACTTGAAGAATAGAAAGAGGAGAACTAGCAGTTTTGAGCTCTAAGAAACACAGAAAGATAGCAAGATTTCGAGTGTGTGTTCTGTGCTTTCAGTGCTGAATGGGTGGGGTATTTATAGGCCCCAACCCAGTTTAAATTTGGAGCTCAAAACGATCAAATCCCGGAATTCCAGGATCAGGCGGTTGCACCTCCTGACTGGAGCGGTTGCATCGCCTGGCAGAGCTCGAAGACTGAGCCTCTAGGCGGTGCTACCTCTGTCAGGGGCGGTTGCACCTCTCTGCCAGAGCTCGAAGATCGAGCTCAGGCAGTTGCACCGCCTGACTGGAGAGGTTGCACCGCCTGGCAGAGCTCGAAACTTGAGCTCTGGCGGTGCTACCTCCTGACAGAGGAGGTTGCACTGCCCAGTCTCGCTCGAAGACTGAGCCCTGGGCGGTTGCACCTCTTGGTTGGAGTGGTTGCACCTCCCACAGCAACTTGGGTCCGAATGGGCTGAACCATTCGACCCAATTTGAGTTCTTCAAGGGCCCAATTGCCCCAGGATTAAGCTAATGGGATCACCTCCCATTTCTAACTTAATCAAAGTGCTAACTACGATTATTTCCTAAGACATATTCTGCAGCTTGCTTCGGTGCGTCACTCGCTTCTTCCGGCGAGTTTCCGGCGAACTTTCGTCGATCATCCGATGAACCCTCGGTGATGCTCTTGCGGACTTCCGGCAAACTCCTGGACTGCGACGATCCACTTGGCAAGTTCTGACGAGCTCCTTTGGCAAGCTTCTGGACTTCTCGGATTTGTTCCCGTAGAACCTCCGACGACTGTCCGAACTTCCGTCGAGCTCTCGAACTCCCAACGTGATCATTGTCATGACTCCGGCGCAACTCCTGCTGCATGTCTTACTTTCATCGTAGTTAATCCTGCACACTTAAAACAAAAACTTCGATCGAGACAATTAATCCTAAGTAATTAACCAAGTTGTCCGACATGTCATTGGTCCCTCGACGCTTCGTCCGATTCTTCGGCGCATCGTCCTTTCCTGTAGCCTATTGCCCAATCGGCCTGTTGACTTCGCAACTCCGATATCCTTGGCACAATACCCGCTCTTCTTGGCCTGATGCCCGAGTCCACGGCCCGAAGCCTTCTGTCGATACGTCGACCGATCCACCGGCCCGACGTCCAATCTTCTGACATGTTCCTCCGGCACAACATGATTTTCCTGCTTTAATTGTCTCATCCTGATCGAGGCATCCTGCGTCACTCAAAACGCAAATTAAATCATAAACATATATCAAGTAGTTTCATCATCAAAATACGAGATTCAACAAGAACAGATTTTTTTTTTTGGATTTTCGAATAAGGATAACTAAATTGCAGCAGCAGTAAGGTAGGAAACCAGAACTTGTTGCAATTCACGGGGAGATCAAAGGATGATCCGCGGTGGTGGAGATGATGGTGGAATTCGGCGACGATCTTTTAAGCAATTGTGGGAATTGCTTTGGGCGATTGTGGAGGGCTGATGGATGGCAGTGGAAGGGCAGCGAGATGCCAAGAACGCTGCTATGATACCAGGTGATAGAACCCTTGTAGATTCTAAACTTGGGGTTGATCTCTTTAGGGGATCGGCCTCCTTGGAACTCTATAGGGGTTCCTCCCTCTAAGTTGCTGCTCAAAGGCTATAGAAAAGATTCATCTATTGCTTAAGAAAATAGAAGGAATACATGGCTATTTATAGGGCTTCTAATCCCTAACTCCTAATAGGACTCCTACTTAAGACTCTTACTTCTAACCAACTCCTAATAGGACTCCTACTCAAGACTCCTATTCCCTTACAACTCCTAATTCTTCTCTAAGAAAAAATCTCCTACATGAATGCCCCTCTCAATTAGGACTCTCCTAGCTAGAGTCCTAACAGAATGTCCCTCTCAATTAGGACTCTCCTAGCTAGAGTCCTAACAGTTTTACATGAATGTCCCTCTCAATTAGGACTCTCCAAGCTAGAGTCCTAACAATATCCCACTCAAGCTTAGTTGATTGAGCATCCATTCCTGAGCTAGTAAAGTATTTTAAGCTCTTATTTTAAGTATAGTTTGAGTCTCCTCCTCTTGAGTTTGATTATAATTTTAAGTTAGACGATGTGAGAGATCTTGTATAAAAAAAGAATATGAAGATTATCTCCTTAGCCTAAAAAGGAAAAAAGTTATAACAATTGATCTATATCCATTAGAAAGAAGATCGATAGTAAAGTCAATGACCTCGAAGGAAGAGGAATTGGGAGTAGACGTATGTCGAGATCGATCTGAATCTTCAAAACGTGTTTAGGGTACCACCCGTACCCTAAAATTTTAGAGATTTAAATTTTTGGCTTAATTCTTGAAGACTTTTGTGCCTATAAATACCCTACTCAAGCTTGGTTGAATGAGGATCCATTCCTAAGCTAGTAAAATATTTTAAGCTCTTATTTTGAGTATAGTTTGAGTCTCCTCCTCTTGAGTTTGATTATAATTTTAAGTTATCCGATACAAGAGATATTATATAAAAAGAGAGTATGAAAGTTATCTCCTTAGCCTGAAAAGGAAAAAAGTTGTAAAAAGAATAGTTGATCTACATCCATTAGAAAGAAGATCGATAGTAAAGTCGATAGCTTCGAAGGAAGAGGAATCAGGAGTAGACATAATATCACAGACTTAGCTAGAATTGCCTAAGTTATGAGGCACCCTTGCGGCCAAGATGTGAACTTAGCTTGAGTTGCCTAAGTCGCAACGCACCCTTATGTTAACTTCTCGGACTTAGCTAGGATTGCCTATGTCTTGATGCGTCCTTGCGACATATGTATCCGCAAAGGTTCAGCCTAGTTGCAACCTCGTAAAGGTCCCGAAGGACTTGTAAAACAAAAAGTTGATTAGATTGAAAATGAGCAACAGACAAGTCCCGACGTCTTACAAAGAAGGAAGCTTTATAAGCAATTCAGCAAGCACCTTGTGTACACAGAAAAAAAGAGAGAGAGAGAGGAGGAAAACAAGGACTTTATAAGGTAGAATGAACAGTTGTAAGTCCACAAACAACTGCTCACAGAGTGCTAGGCGCGAAGGTAAGTTCCCGTCAAGTCAACATACGAACTTGTGAAGATTTTTCAATGCTCGACAATATACCGAAGCCCCATCCAGCCCTATGCCACCTGAGGGGTTCTAGAGTGCTAAGATAGCTAACATTTCATGCACTATAAAAAGCAGCCCATGGCACATGAAAACGGAGCCATTTTGGGGCTTTTGGGCCTAGTACGGTGAGCGGTCGCACTGTGCACTGCAACCTATTTGAACATATATTTTTATAGGCAAAAACACACAAACCAAGGAAAAATAGGCTGCCATGTCTTTGTTCAAGCATACAAAAGTGACGAACGGTTCATTGAACGAAGTTGTTGCGAGTGCGCGACGACCATTCGTGACTTTCTCCCCCACTTAAAACTGCTGACGCCCTTGTCGACGCTTGTTGGTAGTTGTTGATGATTGCTTCTTCATATTGTAGGGCATATTCGGGCTCCCAACTGGCTTCAGTTCGGAGAAGCTTTCGCTACTTCACCAAGTACTCGGTCTGCTCAACTCTATTGGGTAGCTTTATCTTGCGATCCACCAGAATGGTTTCAACTCGCTTTTCGTAGGAGGCTCTAGTGGGGGGTAGCCGAGTTGGAACACTTCGGGAAGTATCTTGCGGATCTGAGTGGTAGGCTTTCAAGTTGCTTGCATGAAAAACATTGTGAATTTTGAGCCACATCGGTAGTTGTAACCTATAGGAGACATTGCGCACCAATCTTTTGTGTACTTTATTCCTAAAAAATTGGAGTGATGATGGTGGGAGATTCACTAACACCAAATTGTCAACTTTGAACTCTTGTGGTCGCCTTCCCAAGTCGGCCCACTTCTTCATCTTTTTCATCGCCTTCTCCAAGTAAGCTCGCGCAATATCTATATTTTGATATCATTCTTTGGCAAAGTGATATGCTGACGGACTTCTCCTAGTGTATCTGATAGCCAGGGTGTGAGGAGTCGATAGTTGTTATCTTATAATGATCTCGAAGGGGCTCTTGTTGGACGTAGAGCTCCCCTGCAAGTTGTAGAAGAATTGGGTTATGTCCAATAGCTTCACCCAATCTCGTTGGTTGGCACTCACATAGTGTCGAAGATATTGCTTCAAGAGCGAGTTTATCCTTTCAGTTTGGCCATCTGTCTAGGGGTGGAGGCTTATAGAGAAGTATAACTTAAACCCCAATAATTTGAATAGCTCGGTCTAGAATCGTCCTAGGAACCGAGCGTCTCGATCACTGATAATATTATGTGGGACTCCCCAATACTTCACCACATCTTCATCATCAGCTTCGACACCTCCTCTACTGAACAATGTAAAGGTGCAGCAATGAAAGTTACAAACTTTGAAAATCGATCGACCACTATGAGTATCGATCCCAATCCCCCTACTATCGGCAAGCTTGATATGAAGTCCAAGAAAATGCCCTCCCACGACCTTTCTAGTATGGGCAACGGCTCCAAAAGCCCCACCGGCTTTCGCTGCTCCACTGTTAGGAACCTTTTTATGAGCTTTTGAATAATGTTTATTGAGTCTGTTTAGTCCAATTGTTTATTGAATCGGTTTGGTTCAGTTAGAGTCAAGTAGAGGTTTATTTAATATTTATTTATTATTAGAGTTCAAGTCCTGATGGACTCTGGGTGAAACTCTATAAATAGGGATGTAACTCCTCTTTTCAGTAATCTATGAAAAATACTATTATCTTTGGACAAACCCTAGGAGGCCGATCCCCTCGAAGTGATCAAGGAGGGCCGATCCCCTCGAAGCGATCAAGGAGGGCCGATCCCCTCGAAGTGATTATTATCATTCCCTTTTCTCTCATTTCTTCCACGATAAGACCTTAGGGTCTTATCATTTGGTATCAGAGCGACGATAAGACCTTTAAGGTCTTATCATTTGGTATCAGGGCCTACGATAAGACTTTAGGGTCTTATCATTTGGTATCAGAGCGGCGATCCTTGGCGTTCTTGCTGTACTGTTGTCGTTGCTATCAAAAAAAAAAAAAAAAATTGCGTTAGAAAGGGTGAAGCCGACAGCCAGCCGATCCTCTCAACCGAGAAGGAACATCTGTGTCTTGGTCAGCGACCACCGTTGCCTCTTCTCCACCACCGTCGCTATTGCCCCGCCAGCGGTCGTCACCACCGCCGCTGCCCCGTTGCTGCAGTTATCTTCATCCTCGTTCTAAAAAAAAAAAAAGAAAAGAAGAAACACGAGAGGAAGAAGAAGCCGCAGCCACCCCTGCGTCCCCTGCTTCCGGCCAGCCCACCCGACGTTGCTGCTCTCCGGCCAGCGCCCACCATCGCCCCGCTTCCCGGCCGGCGACCACCGCCGCCGCTGTTCCCCGGCCAGGAGACGACGCTGCCAGCGTCCATCCCAGCCCTACTGCCGCCGCCTGCCGCCCCTTGCGTCGCAGCGCAGCCGCTCGACCTCTCCTCCTCGGCGATCGTTGCTGACGCTGCTCCCAGCCGCGCCACCACCGCTGCCTCTCCACCGCCGCCCGCCTCCCCTTGGGTCGGAGCCGCAGCGGCCGATTGTCGCCCTCCTCGCGGCGACCGAAACAGGGCAACTCACGGATTGCCCTTGTTCCCAGCCGCGTCACCACCACTTTTCCCAGCCGCATCGCCGCCGCTCGATCACCTGGCCAGCGACCTCTTCTCCTCGCGTCCCCATCTCGCTCGAGCGAGAAGGACCGCCGGCACCGTAGCCGCAGCCGCCGGTTGCCGCAGCCCATCCTTGCAGCGGTTGCAGAAACAGAGCTTCCTCTGTTGTCGCAGCCCCTCGTCGATCGCAGCCACGCCTCGAGCGCCGTCGCCTTCCAGCCGACCCACCACCACTGCCAGCCACCGTGCGGCGACCGCTGCTCGCCTCCCAGCCGCCGCTCCCGCTGGCTCGGGCGAGAACGACCGCCGCCACTCCCCCTTGCTCTGCCCCCTTGGTGACCGAAACAGGGCAATCCTCTTGCTGCTGCGAACGGTTGCCACCACCATCGCCGCTGCTGCCCAGCCAGCGACGACGCCGCTCGCCGCCCAGCCTGCCACCGTCGATTCCTATTTTCCCCTGCAGCCTCAACGTCGGCAACACCACCGCAGCCGCCCTCCAACAGCACACGCAGCAAGCTCTTGTGCGGCCGCTTCAACCTCGACAACGCACGCACCGACTCCTCTTCTCAATTTCGGTCGCTTCAATGACAGAGTTGTGTCCTCAACCGCACACGATTCATCGACATCACCAACGCCTTCGTAGTGCGGTAGAGACAGAGCAACGCTGCCTTCCATCCGTACCGTCGCAACCACCGCAGTGACAGGCCCTTGGCGACGCTGCCCCCAGCTGCAGCCATATCAACGCAGTCACCTTCCAACCTCGGCGCTCTCACCCCACGCCTCGATAGAAACAGGGCAGCTACTCTTCCTCCAACGCAACGACCGTAGCACTACCCTTGCCGTCCACTTCCTCGGTAACTTCGCATCTACAGTGTTGATGCCCTTGTCCGACACCAAAAACAGGAGTTGAGATTACAGATATACAGTCTTACGCAATGGCCACTGATAACTCAGTGAAAGCACAAATGGAAGCATTGGAAATTAGAATTAAGAACCGATTACAAGAAGTACTTAATGATTTCAAAAAGGACTTACTGGGGAGCCTTAGTAAATTTCAACAAGGTGGGAGCTCAAGTTCTATGTTGCACAGATCTGAAGATATAGGAAAAGGGCCCTAAGATTATGACACAAATTACTCACACATGAAGATGGAATTTCCGAGATGGAAAGATGGAGATCCGACCAATTGGATCTCTAAGGCAGAAAATGTTTTCCGTTTTCACAGAACCCCAGAAGAATCCAAGGTAGAAGTGGCCTCAATCCAACTTGAGGGAGATGCACTCCAGTGGTACGATTGGTATGAAACTTTTCACGGAGTTCCTTCGTGGGAGCAGTTCGAAAGAGGGCTTCTTGTTCGCTTTGGCCCATCCGAATATGAGAATGTTGATCGCCAGCTCGCCAAAATTCATCAAACTTCTACGGTGTTAGAATATCATAGTAAGTTTGAAAGATTATCAAATCAAGCTAGAGATTGGTCGAACCGACAACTTCTGGATACATTTATTGAAGGGCTTATTCTAGAGATCCGGTGTGAAGTTAAGGCTCGTCAACCCCGTACTATGATAGCTGCGATCTCATTTGTAAATCTACATGAGAAAAAAATTGGCAAGGAAAGATCAGCAAGGGGTTTGTATTATGATGAAAAATGGAGTATGGAGCACCGATGTAAACAAGGGCAACTTCTGATGATTGAACCAATTGGAGAGGAACCAAAAGCTAAGAATGTGGACTCCGATCATGAAGGTATAAATTCTAATAAAGATGTTGGACCTACCATATATACAATGCATGCATTAGCCGACTACTCTAACCCGCAAACTATGGAAGTTGGCGAAACTCTGGAACATCAGCCTGTTATAGTTTTGATTGATACTGGTAGCACTAACAATTCTATGGACAGTGAGGCTGTTGACCGATTGGCCCACCACATTGAAGACTATGATAGATTCGAAGTAAAGATCATTGATGGACGGATTTTCACTTGTGATAGCAAAGGTTCCAAGATAAAATTGATTATATAGGGCCAGAAGTTTCATGCAACGATTACTACACTAAAAGACCGACCTGTTGCTTACACTATCAAAAAGTGGAGACCATACTTACTTGATCAACGGGTTGTGATGCGTTGCTGATAGTCTATGGCTAAAGTGCTGAAAGAGAAGCTCCCCGTGATTGATGCTGCTCAGCCTTGAGGACAAGGCTGATTTGAAGAGGGAGGAACTGTTAGGAACCTTTTTATGAGCTTTTGAATAATGTTTATTGAGTCTGTTTAGTCCAGTTGTTTATTGAATCGGTTTGGTTCAGTTAGAGTCAAGTAGAGGTTTATTTAATATTTATTTATTATTAGAGTTCAAGTCCTGATGGACTCTGGGTGAAACTCTATAAATAGGGATGTAACTCCTCTTTTCAGTAATCTATGAAAAATACTATTATCTTTGGACAAACCCTAGGAGGCCGATCCCCTCGTAGTGATCAAGGAGGGCCGATCCCCTCGAAGCGATCAAGGAGGGCCGATCCCCTCGAAGTGATCATTATCATTCCCTTTTCTCTCATTTCTTCCACGATAAGACCTTAGGGTCTTATCATTTGGTATCAAAGCGACGATAAGACCTTTAAGGTCTTATCATTTGGTATCAGAGCCTACGATAAGACTTTAGGGTCTTATCATCCACCTTGTCTTATTGGCAAGTGAGGCACGTTTAAACATACTCCTCTACATTAGTCCCCATCTTCGGCTAGCAGAAGGCCCTTTCCACGAGAGCCATTGTTCTATGAATGCCTAGATGTCTAACCCAAAGGGAATCGTGACACTCTCTTAAGAGTTCACGCCTCAAATTGTCCACTCGAGGAGCATAAACCATATTTCCTTTTGTGTAAACAAGTCCCTCTTGGACTCAAAATCATTGTGTCTTACCTTCTTTGATGAGCTGCATCAGAGTTACTACTTGGGGATCACTATACAGTCCATCCCTGATCTTGAAAAGGAAGTTAGAGTGCAACTAACTTGCTTAGCCTCTGCCCTCCAACTGTATGGCGTTCACTCGCTCTACCTTCCGGCTCAATGCAACGGCCACAACATTTACTTTTTCAGGCTTGTACTCTATTATTAAATCAAACTCAGTTAGAAAGTCCTACCATCGTGCTTACTTTAGGGAGAGTTTCTTCTGAGTTTGGAAATAGCTTAAAGCGATGTTGTTTGTCCTCAGCACAAATCGTGATCTAAGAAGGTAGTGTCGCCAAACTTGTAGATAGTGAACCACCGCTATCATCTCCTTCTCGTGCACTGGATATTGTCGCTCGGTCTTGTTGAGCTTGTGGCTCTCATAGGCCACCGGATGACCCTCCTGCATGAGTACTCCCCAATAGCGAAGTCAGAAGCATCTGTATGGACTTCGAAGGGCTCCCCATAGTCCGACAATTTGAGCATCAGTTCTTCCAACACAACAACCTTCATATCTAGGAATACAACTTCACATTTGTCATACCACCTCCAAGGCTGCTCCTTCTTTAGTAACTTCGTCAGTGGACTTGCACACTTCGAATACCCCGCTATGAAGTGTCGATAGTAGTTGATGAAACCAAGGAAGGATATAAACTCTGGCACCTTCTTTGGAGTTCTCCATTCTACAACCGCTTGCACCTTTGATTGGTCCATCCGAGTGGAGCTATCACTAATTCGCTGCCCCAAAAATAAGATCTCTGTTTGAATAAAATAGCACTTCTCCCTCTTCACGAACAAAGTGGTCTCCTTGAGAACCTAGAAAATTGTTCGAAGTTGCTTGATATACTCCTCAATCATTTGGCTGTAGATGATGATATCGTCCAAGTAGACAACCATAAACTTATCCAAATACTCTTTGAATAATTGGTTCAGAAGAGTGCAGAACGTTGTCAGAGCGTTCGTTAAGTCGAAAGGCATCATCAAGAACTCAAGCACTCCATACCTGGTCACATAGGTAGTCTTTGTTGGGAAAATCTTTGAGGCGATATCACATGCGCAGCGGAAGAACAAGAAAACAAAATCCCCGATTCCCAAAGAGATGTTCGTCGTCGTGCGAAGATTGGTGCACAAAATCTGCGAAATTGAAAAAATTACGTATAGAATAGATTGTGTTACCTAGGGAGATCGTATATCCCTATTTCCTTGCAGATCCTTAGGAGAGGGTGAAGGAGGTCAAGCGTCCTCCTCTCTAGTGGTGATCCACATAATAGGGCTGCGACGATGCTCCTCAAAACTCCAAGTCTGCTCTAAGGTGGAGAGGGGAAGGAGAATATGAGAGGCAAGCAAAGGCTCTATCCTATGAGGCTCTGAATCCCTCCTATTTATAGAGATCCCCTATCAAACCCTAATGGATCCTCGCCTAATGGGTATTGGATCTGCATCCAATAACCCAAGCCTTTAAGATTAGTGGATCTCTATCCAATAATCTCTCATGGGCTCTTATTGGATCTCGTCTATGGGATCTAATAATTCAGGGGCTTATTGGATATCCAATAAGATAAGGACTCCGTCGGATATCTTATATCCGAACCTCTACTCATCACAATGCCTACCATATGTGTGTGACCCTCTAGGCCCAATATCGAGCTGGCCGTGAGTCATACCTGTCAGAACTCCTTCTAACTCAGTGAATTATTATCTCTGTAATAATTCACTTGACTTATCGACTACGGACGTACTATGCCACTACGCCGTAGTCCCCAAACGATACAGGGGAATCCAATCCATTGGACCTGTCTGTCCTAAGTTACCGTGTACCTATAGTCTCTCATCCATCTAATATCTTAGAGACCGTATATCGAGCATGGTGCTGTCAGACCCATACGGTTTCTACTCGAGCCTCGCTCTAATCGGATTCTCCCGGAGAACTCTTTCTCTCTCAACCCGAATAACCCGGGCCAGGGATTTGTCTGAGCAAGAACATATGGGATATTCCTCTCATGATGCCGAGAGTGGATGATCCTCTATCGACACTCAATTGCCCTTGTAAGATTGACTACCACTCCCAATGACCAATTGTACTAGATCTGGGACAACCAAACCTATAAGTCTGGTATCAAAGAGTGGAACACTCATATAGGACATCCTTGGTGTCTCAAGTCTAAGGACCAGATATACCACTAGGACTACGGAATCGCTGTCTGACAATAAGGCATCATCAACCATCCAGCATTCCGTAAGCGGATCAATCAGTGAACTCATTCTCTAATGAGCACTTGTACTGTATCCCTAGTGTCCCTACGTGAGCAGCTATGAGACCCGCTGCATCCATTATATGGATGGGTATACAGCACACCAGTCTGTCTGGTTATCACGATGTCCCTCTCAAGTAACTTATGACCGGGATTATTTAGGATATGTGTTTAAAGGTGAATCGATCTCATTTTCTTGATCTTATAACAATCTGATTCCCAATGCACAAATTGAAGGACATCACAATATATATATATATATATATATATATATATATATATATAGTTATAAAGTGATATATGCCAAAATATAATAAGCAAAAAGATTCTGTATCAAGTCACATGTGCCATCACTTACATGATTGGCTTGTTGGGCACTTATAACTAGCAATCTCCCAATTGACCTAAAGCCAATCACTTATGTGTCTGATCCCCATCAGACCCCTATGTCGCTCGAAGACAATCTGAGACAACGACTTTGTTAGTGGATCTGCAATGTTATCTTCGGATGGAACTCTTTCCACTGCTACATCTCCTCGGGTTACGATCTCTCTGATAAGGTGGAACCTCCTCAGAACATAATTAGATTTCTGATGAGACCTAGGTTCCTTCGCTTGAGCAATCGCCTCGTTGTTGTCGCAATATAAGGAGATTGGCTCCTCGCTGCCTGGCACGACTCCCAAATCTGTGATGAACTTCTTCACCTAGACTCCCTCCTTTGCTGCAATTGATGCAGCAATGTACTCCGCCTCTGTGGTCGAGTCAGCAGTAGTATCTTGCTTGGAACTCTTCTAGCACACTGCTCCTCCATTCAAGGTGTACACGTACCCCGAATTCGACTTACTATCATTGACATCAGATTGAAAACTTAAGTCTGTGTAGCCTTCAACCTTAAGGCTACTACCTCCATATACTAGTAAAAGATCCTTAGTTCTTCTCAAGTACTTAAGGATACACTTTACTACTTTCCAATGCTCCAAGCCTGGATCCGCCTGATACCTGCTCGTGACACTCAGAGCATGCACTATATCAAGCCTAGTACATAGCATGGCATACATAATAGACCCTATTGCTGGGGCATAAGGTATCATATCCATGTTCACCCTTTCTTCTGGAGTATTTGGGGACATACTCGTAGAAAGCGATATCCCATGTCTCATCAGTATGAGACCTCTCTTGGAATTTTCTATACCAAAACTTTTGACGATAGTTTATATGTATCTGGACTGGGACAAGCCAAGCATCATCTTGGATCTATCTCTATAGATTCTAATCCCCAAGATATAGGATGCTTCCCCTAAGTCCTTCATGGAGAAGTGTCTAGATAACCAAGCCTTTACTGTGGATAGCATTCCTACATCATTCCCAATGATCAGGATGTCATCCACATATAACACTAAAAAGGTGATAGCGCTCCCACTTACCTTCCTATACACACAAGGCTCATTTTCGTTCTTAACGAAGTCATAAGATCTGATTGCCTTATCAAATCTTATGTTTCAACTTCGGGAAGCTTGTTTTAGTCCATAAATGGATCTAAGCAACCTACACACCTTATCTGGGCAGTTCTTGGACACGAATATCTCAGGTTGCATCATATACACCTCCTCCTCGAGGTTCCCATTGAGGAATACAGTTTTCACATCCATCTGCCAGATCTCATAATCATAGTGTACTGCAATAGCCAATAGAATTCTGATGGATTTTAGCATTGCTACGGGTGAGAAGGTTTCGTCGTAGTCAACACTTTGCCTTTGACGATACCCCTTAGCCACTAGCCTTGCTTAATAGGTCTCTACCTTTCCATCTACTCTGATCTTTTTCTTAAAGATCCACTTGCAATCGATGGGTACAATACCTTCAGGCGCATCAACTAGGTTCCAAACCTTATTGGAGTACATAGAATCCATCTCAGAATTCATGGCTTCTTGCCACTTCCCGGAGTCTATACTCATAATAGCCTCCTCGTAGGTTTGAGGATCAATATCCTCAACATCCTCTCCTCTAATATGTCCTACATATCTCTCACGAGGATGGGATACTCTATCATACCTACGTAAAGTTGAAACTTGTGTATTAGGTACCTAAACAGACTCGGGCTGTAGAGTGGTGCTTGAGCTTGGTTCTCCAACCTCGCTCAACTCTATCATTCTTCCACTATCTCCGCCAAGAATGTGTTCCTTTTCAAGGAATACTGCTTTCTTAGCTACAAAGACCTTTTGGTCCTCGAGATGATAGAAATAATACCCACAAGTTTCCTTAGGGTATCCCATAAATTTGTATCGCTCTGTCATTGATTCTAACTTATCGGGGTTGTGTCGTTTAACGTGGGCAAGGCAGCCCCAAATCTTAACAACCTTAAGATCAAGCTTCTTCTCTTTCCATATCTCATATGGTGTAGACACTACCGACTTAGTTGGAACTCTATTCAGAAGGTAAGTTGGGGTTTCTAGGGCATATCCCTAGAATGAGATGTGTTGGTAAGCGAAACTCATCATGGACCGTACCATATCTAATAGCATACGATTTCTCCTTTCAGAGACACCATTGAGCTAAGGTGTATAAGGAGGTGTCCATTGGGATAATATCCTATGGTCCTTGAGGAACTGAGTAAACTTTGTATTTAAGTACTCACCTCCTCGATCTGATCGAAGAGTTTTGATACTATTTCCTGTTAGGATCAAGAGCACTAAGAGGGGGGGGGGGGGGTGAATTAGTGCAGCGGAAAACCTTCTACGATAAAAATCGCGTTTGTTCGATAAAAGTGATTTCGGTAGGAAAGTCGATTCATAAATCACTTTAACTTTTGAATAAGTGAGATGCAGCAAAGATATAAGTGAAGTTTGCAGTTATGGTTCAAATCAGATAGTAGGCGCAAACTGAAATATGATATTCGTACAAAAAAAACTAATTTACGTCTAAATGCTGATTCGTAAATCACTTGATTAAGCGAGATGCAGTTAAAGCAAGGATATAAAGGCAGTTTGCAGTTATGATAGAAATCAAAACATAAACGCAAACTGAAATATGATGATCGTACGATAAAACTGATTTACGTCTAAACGCCGATTCGGAAAGTGCAAAGCTTGAAACCCGATCGTATATGTGCAGAAAGCAGTAAGCTTTTGAGGAGATTTGTAGTAAGAATAAGATGCTCAAAGTAAATACAAACCGAGATTTAGAGTGGTTCGGTCAATCTTGACCTACTCCACTTTTGGCTTCCTCCACCGATGAGGTCACCGACGTCAACTAGAGGCCTTCCTTCAATAGGCGAAGGCCAACCACCCTTTTACAGTTTCACTCCTTTTGACGGGCTTAGGAGACAACCCTTACAGAATTTTCTCTCCTCTCTTTAAAGCTCAGAACTTGGAAGAAAAGAGGGAGAAGAACTTTTGGCCTTTACAACAATTTTGAGCTCTAAAAATCACAGAACAAGATCAAGATTTGGGTGTATGTTAAGTGCCCTTTCAGTGCTGAATGGGTAGGGTATTTATAGGCCCCAACCCAATTTGAATTTGGAGCTCAAAACTATCAATTCTCAGAATTCTAGGATCTAGCGGTTGCACCTCATGACTGAGGCGGTTGCACCGCTTGGCAAAGCTCGAAGACTGAGCCTCTGGGCAGTGCCACCTCCTATCAAGGGCGGTTGCACCTCCTGCCAGAGCTCGAAGACCGAGCTCAGGCGGTGCCACCTCCTATCAGGGGAGGTTGCACCGCCTAGTCTCGCTCGGAGACTGAGCCCAGGCGGTGCCACCTCCTGGCTGGGGCAGTTGCACCATCCAATCTCGCTCGGGGACTTAGCCCAAGCGGTGCCACATCTTGGCTTGGGCGGTTCAACCGCCTAGCAGAAATCAGGGTCCGAATGGGTTGATCCATTCGGCCCAATTTGGGTTTTTCAAGGGCCCAATTGTCCCAAGATTAAGTTAATGGGATCACCTCCCATTTCCAACTTAATCATTATGCTAACTACGATATTTCCTAAGACATTTACTGTAACTTGCTCTGGTGCGTCAATTGCTTCTTCCGGCGAGCTTCCGGCGAACTTTCGTTGATCATCCGATGAACCCTCGGTGATGCTCCTGCGGACTTCCGGCAAACTCCTGGACTTGCGACAATCCACTTGGCGAGTTCCAACGAGCTTCTTTGGCAAGCTCATGGACTTCTCAGATTTGTTCCCGCAGAACCTCCGACGATTGTCCGAACTTCCGTCGAACTCTCGAACTCCCAACGTAATCATTGTCCTGACTCCAGCGCAACTCCTACTGCATGTCTTTCTTCCATCGTAGTTAATCCTGCACACTTAAAACAAAACTTCAATCGAGACAATTAATCCTAAGCAATTAACCAAGTTGTCTGGCATGTCATTGGTCCCTCGACGCTTCGTCCGATTCTTCGACGCATCGTCCTCTCCTGCAGCCTATTGCCCAATCGGCCAGTTGACTCCGCAACCCCGATATCCTTGGCACAATACTCGCTTTTCTTGGCCCGATGCCCGAGTCCACGGCCCGAAGCCTTCTATCAATACGTCGACCGATCCACCGGCCCGTCGTCCAATCTTCTGACATGTTCCTCCGGCACAACATGATTTTCTTGCTTTAATTGTCTCATCCTGATCGAAGCATCTTGCGTCACTCAAAACGCAAATTAAATCATAAACATATATCAAGTAGTTTCATCATCAAAATATGAGATTCAACAATCTCCCCCTTTTTTATGATGACAACCACTTGATGACGGAGTTAAACTTAGCTCCCGGAGTTTAAACAAACTCCCCCTATCAATATGCTATATTGATAGAACCTTGAATTCAAACTAAGTTCAAGTCATTGCAATATTCATCATGAATACTTGCAACACGTCATCATGAACTTATGCATAAACTTATGCATAACATCATACTTCTCCCCCTTTGTCATCAACAAAAAGGAGAAGTCCAACTATTCTTGTGTTTGGAATATTAGTTTAACTTATTGCATGAAAAACATAATATCAAGTTTTATCATCATGCGGTTTTGAAGCCAGAAAATTCAGCAAATGTTACATCATGCTTAGAACATTCAAGCTATCAAGTTTTAGATATGCAAGTTTTACAGCATACAACATAGCACTTTTAGAACATGCAAGCTAGCAAAGTTACAACATTTTAGAACTTGCAAGCTAGCAATTTAGAGATGTTCAAGAAGGTAACTCTTGCTTCTTGAAATATGCAAGTTGCAAGCTAGCGAATTTTTGCTTCCTTTGCAATGTTTGAGCTCGCAATTTTGCTTCCATTGCAAGGTGTAAGTTTAGCATATTTAATTTTCTTGAGATAGCAACTATTTGCTTCTCTTTATACTACAAGCTAGCAATTTTTATGATATGCAAGTTTTACTACATATAAGCTAGCAAAAATTTCGAAAGCAAATGCAAGATAGCTTTCTTGTGTAAGCTTATGATTCTTGCTTCCTATTGCAATGTGCAAGTTGCAAGTTTTGCTTCTTGAGATAGGCAAGATAGCACTTTTGCAATTTTTGTTTGGCAAGCTTGTGATGTTCAAGATAACAAGCTCTTTATTCTCTTTTGAGAAGTGTCATTTTTGCTTTCTTTGCAAAGTGCAAGCTAGCAAAATGCCAAACTAGCAAGAGATAATGTTTTACATGAGGCAAGCAAACAATTTGGCAAGTGTTACATTTGCATCTTCTCTTTAGAGGAGTGTAATTTTTTGCTTTCATCTTGAATTGTGTAAGCTAGCTAGTTTGCCTCTTTTCATGATGCCCACGCTAGAAATTCTTGCTCCCCCTTTGTCATTGTCAAAAAGAAGGGAAGACCCCTTTTTTTTTAATTTTCAGATTATGACAAAGGTAAGTATCAATTTTATTTGTGCATCATTATATATTCAAATTAAAACATACACAATTTCAAAAACCTTATTTTTCATGCACGATACTGAAAAATCAATCATCATTAATGGGTATATCATACATGATACTCAAACATTAAAATTTTTAAGCATTTATCAATATGTTGATCATGATACCAAACATTCATCATTTAAAGCATTCATGATACATATCATATGCAATACATCATGTACATCATTGTCATAAGTATTGCATGCATCATTTCAAATTCATGAATATTTCATCATTGCATGCATCATGCCAAATCATAAAATATACAATCATCATTAATGCATGATTCCTAATCATCATTTATTTTGCAACATGATGGTACTAAATTTGTCAAATTACATCCTACCATACATGATCGAAACTTCTTATTTGTATACATCAAAACAAATTAATGAATATTTCATGTATTCTTATCATCACATAAGGAATATCAAGAAGAATTATTAGGTGATGAGATAAACATTTCATGAATACAAGGAATTGCATAAAAATCATATCATAAGTGTTTCATGTATTCATATTATCACATGAAGCATACAAGACAACAATGCAAAGAAATCATGTCAATCACATAAGGAATATCAAGAAGAATTATTAGGTGATGAGATAAACATTTCATGAATACAAGGAATTGCATAAAAATCATATCATAAGTGTTTCATGTATTCATATTATCACATGAAGCATACAAGACAACAATGCAAAGAAATCATGTCGTGAAGAATATCAATGTGAAAATTCAGCAATGATCACATGATACAATCGCAAAGCATGATATAATTATGCGATATATCATGAGATGATAATTTATCATATCAATGAAAGATATCAATGAGGATCAATTGTTAGGATCAATTCGTGAATACCAAAGATATGATTCATGGTTCATTAAAATTCTTCTTAACAAGTTCACGATCAAGATTCATATAATTCATAATAAAGTAAATTGTTATACAATCATCACACAAGACATACAAGGCAAAGAAATCTTGTTATTTCTATATTATGAAATATATGATATCAAGGCTCATGATTCATTTGAAAAGATATAGCACAAAGAGCAACTTGAAACATTCTTATCAAGATCACATTTTAAAATATTCCAAGTATCAAGATATCAATATGACACTTCATTGGATTTTGAGAAATCAAAAGACAAGTTACACTTCATTTAAAGAATTCTTTTTTGATAAATGTAGGGAGCATAATGAACGATCTTGATTTATAAAGAACTTCATGTTATAATTATCAAGATCATGATTTTAATAATTATTTTCTTTAGCAAAGAATCACAAAAGCACTTTATTTTTGCATAAGAAATCTCATTGTATTGTTAGGATCAAGATATGTATGTGAAACAAATCTTTGCAAGTAAAAACACTATCATCCATATTTCAAGATGAAATTTATAAGCAGGAATCATTTCATCAAATCCATTTCAGAAAAATATTTTATAATAAGTGTATGAGAAAATTCGATTGTTAGGATACCAATTGTTAAGCGAATCTGAAAATGAAATTAACACTTTCATGCATTCGGACAAGATTTTGCTATAGATTTTCAAGTTCAATCATGAAGATAAAACATGCTCATGATCATAAAAATTTTGTATCCAAAACACATAATTTCCAACATGTTATTAAGGCATGTAATAGTGTAAAATCATCATGGCAATTAAGTGATTTGAACATTGAATGTATTCGGGCACATTTTTGCCATAGTTTTTCAAATACACTCATGAAAATAACACATGCTTATCATCATATATAGCTTAAAATCTCATGCATAAAATTGTTAATCAAAATATCATTATGCATTTATTCAAATCAAACATGATTTTTTTAATCAAAATCGAGAAATAACAATGGAAATCAACGTAATACACATTATTACTTCTTAACCATGATTTCATATTTTCAATCAAGATCTTTTTATTTGTTTATCATAAAATATACAATATTATCATTTTCGAAATTACTTAGCATGATCATAATTTTTTTTAAACATGTAATTTTTAAGAAAATTAATTCTAAACTAAAAAAGAAAATACATCATGAAAGCATCAAGTAATTTCAAAATAAATTAGGGGGATTTCGATTACCTCATCATTGAAAGTGGTTAAGGCGTAGTTTGCCACCTCGCCTTTCTTGATTTTCTCCTCCTCTTCGGAGGAGCTCGATTCATCCCACTTTGTGTTCTTCTTCTTTGGCCTCTTCCTTCGTTCAAGTTTATTGTTTATTTTAGATTTTTGTTTAATAAACTCATTAAGATTTAGTGTTCGAAGTTCAAGTTCATCATTGTCCTCATCACTTGAGTCATCGCTCAAGTGGTATTCATTTGTCCGGAGTTCCAAATCCTTCCTGTTCTTTGGAAGGTGATTTTGTTCATCATGTTCATCATGTGCATTGTGCACCATTTCATATGTCATCAATGAACCAATTAGTTCTTCAAGTGGTAAGTTGTTTAGGTTTTTAGCTTCTTGTATTGCAGTTATTTTTGAATCCCACTTCTTAGAAAGAGAACGCAAAATCTTGTTTACGAGTTCAAAATTCGAAAAACATTTTTCAAGAGCTCTTAAACTATTGACGACATCCGTGAAATAGGTGTACATGTCGCCTATAGTCTCGCTTGGTTGCATTCGAAAAAGCTCAAAATCATGCAATAAAATGTTAACTTTTGAGTCTTTGACTCTACTAGTTCCCTCGTGCGTGATTTCAAGTGTTTGCCAAATGTCAAAAGTCGTTTCGCACGTAGAAATCCGATTGAACTCATTTTTGTCCAAAGCGCAAAATAAGACATTCATAGCCTTTGCGTTTAAAGAAAAATATCTCTTCTCCAAATCCGACCATTCGTTCATCGGTTTAGAGGGAAGTTGAAAACCATTTTCAATGATATTACATAAATCCAAATTCATATAAATCAAGAAAACTCTCATTCGAGTTTTTCAATAAGTGTAGTCCGTCCCATTGAACATGGGTGGACGTGTAATAGAATGGCCCTCTTGGTTTTCGGTGTATGCCATCTCTCTTGGGTTTTAATCCGTTTGAGAGTTAACCCCGCTCTGATACCAATTGTTAAGATCAAGAGCACTAAGAGGGGGGGGGGGGTGAATTAGTGCAGCGGAAAACCTTCTACGATAAAAATGGCGTTTGTTCGATAAAAGTGATTTCGGTAGGAAAGTCGATTCGTAAATCACTCTAACTTTTGAATAAGCGAGATGCAGCAAAGATATAAGTGTAGTTTGCAGTTATGGTTCAAATCAGATAGTAGGCGCAAACTGAAATATGATATTCGTACGAAAAAAACTGATTTACGTCTAAATGCTGATTTGTAAATCACTTGATTAAGCGAGATGCAGTTAAAGCAAGGATATAAAGGCAGTTTGCAGTTATGATAAAAATCAAAACGTAAACGTGAACTAAAATATGATGATCGTACGATAAAACTGATTTACATCTAAACGCTGATTCGGAAAGTGCAAAGCTTGAAACCCGATCATATATGGGCAGAAAGCATTAAGCTTTTGAGGAGATTTGCAGTAAGAATAAGATGCTCAAAGTAAATGCAAACCGAGATTTAGAGTGGTTCGGTCAATCTTGACCTACTCAACTTTTGGCTTCCTCCACCGATGAGGTCACCGACGTCAACTAGAGGCCTTCCTTCAATAGGCGAAGGCCAACCACCCTTTTACAGTTTCACTCCTTTTGAAGGGCTTAGGAGACAACCCTTACAGAATTTTCTCTCCTCTATTTAAAGCTCAGAACTTGGAAGAAAAGAGGGAGAAGAACTTTTGGCCTTTACAACAATTTTGAGCTCTAAAAATCACAGAACAAGATCAGGATTTCGGTGTTTGTTAAGTGCCCTTTCAGTACTAAATGGGTGGGGTATTTATAGGCCCCAACCCAGTTTGAATTTGGAGCTCAAAACTGTCAATTCCCGGAATTCTGGGATCTAGCGGTTGCACCTCCTGATTAAGGCGGTTGCACTGCCTAGTAGAGCTCGAAGACTGAGCCTCTAGGCGGTGCCACCTCCTGTCAGGGGTGGTTGCACCTCCTGCCAGAGCTCGAAGACCGAGCTCAGGCGGTGCCACCGCCTGACTAAGGCGGTTGCACCTCCTGCCAGAGCTCGAAGACCGCGCTCAGGCGGTGCCACCTCCTGTCGGAGAGGTTGCACCGCCCAGTCTCACTCGGAGACTGAGCCCAGGCGGTGCCACCTCCTAGCTAGGGTGGTTGCACTGCCCAGTCTCGCTCGGAGACTTAGCCCAGGCGCTGCCACCTCTTGTCTTGGGCGGTTCAACCGCCTGACAGAAATCAGGGTCCGAATGGGTTGATCCATTCGGCCCAATTTGGGTTTTTCAGGGGCCCAATTGCCCGAAGATTAAGTTAATGGGATCACCTCCCATTTCTAACTTAATCATTGTGCTAACTACGATATTTCCTAAGACATTTACTGTAACTTGCTCCGGTGCGTCAATCACTTCTTCCGGCGAGCTTCCAGCGAACTTCCGTCGATCATCCGATGAACCCTCGGTGATGCTCCTACGGACTTCCGGCAAACTCCTGGACTTGCGACGATCCACTTGGCGAGTTCCGACAAGCTTCTTTGGCAAGCTCATAGACTTCTCGGATTTGTTCCTACAGAACCTCCGACGATTGTCCGAACTTCCGTCGAACTCTCGAACTCCCAACATGATCATTGTCTTGACTCCGGCGCAACTCCTGCTGCATGTCTTTCTTCCATCGTAGTTAATCCTGCACACTTAAAACAAAACTTCGATCGAGACAATTAATCCTAAGTAATTAACCAAGTTGTCTGGCATGTCATTGGTCCCTCGACGCTTCATCCGATTCTTCGGCGTATCGTCCTCTCCTGTAGCCTATTTCCCAATCGGCTAGTTGACTCCGCAACTCCGATATCCTTGGCACAATACCCGCTCTTCTTGGCCCGATGCCCGAGTCCACGGCCCGAAGCCTTCTGTCGATACATCGACCGATCCACCGGCCCGTCGTCCAATCTTCTGACATGTTCCTCCGGCACAACATGATTTTCCTGCTTTAATTGTCTCTTCCTGATCGAAGCATCCTGCGTCACTCAAAACGCAGATTAAATCATAAACATATATCAAGTAGTTTCATCATCAAAATACGAGATTTAACATTTCCAATCTGGTTCTCCACCTCATTCTTATACTCTCTGAATTTCTCAAAGGCCTCGGACTTGTACTTCATTAAGTACACATATCCATACCTTGAGAAATTATCAATAAAGATAATGAAGTAGGATTATCCACCAATGACCTGAGTTGACATGGGTCCACATACATCACTATATATGAGTTCCAACAGCTCAGTGGCTCTCTCTCCAATTCCACTAAATGGAGAGTTGGTCAGTTTTCCACGATGGCAAGGCTCGCAAGTTGCATATAACACATAGTCGAATGGATCTAGATATCCATTATTTAGCAACTTTTGAATCCTTCTTTCATGGATGTGACCTAGCCAACAATGCCACAGGTATGCACTGTTCATCTCATCTCGTTTCCTCTTGGACACATTTACATTCATGATATGTACCTAAAGCTTCATCAAGCTTTTGTTTTGCCCTTTCTGCAAGGTACTCTTTGCAGTTCCTCTTCCAGTGCCCATTTTTACCACAGTGGAAGCATTGGCCTTTGTCCTTTGCTGGGTCTTTCTTAGCAACCTTTGCTTTACCTGGCCTGCCCTTGCCCTTTCCCTTCTTAAGGGACCTTTCTGCTTTCCTTTTCTTCCTAGTCTCACTAGTGTAGAGAACTGGCTTCTATTTCTTAATAGTACTCTCTACCTCCCTCAATATATTGAGGAGCTCTGGGAGAGTCACCTCAAGCTTATTCATATTAAAATTCATTATGAACTGTGAAAAGGAATCTGGTAGGGACTGAAGCACAATGTCCACACACAAGTTATCCTTTAGGACCATTCCTAGACCTATGAGTTTTTCTATCCACTCAATCATCTTTAGGACATGGTTCTGAACCGGTATCCCCTCAGTCATCCTAGCGCGGAAGAGGCTCTTGGATATCTCATATCGCTGAGTCCTTCCCTGTTCCTCAAACAATTTACGGACATATAGGAGAATGGATCTGGCATCCATCTTTTCATGTTGTCTTTGTAACTCAGGAGTCATAGAGCCCAACATATAGCACTAAGCAAGAGTGGAGTCATCAATGTACTTCACGTCACGAGCGATCTCATCCTTGCTTGCCCCTTCTTCGGGCGTAGGCATCATTGTATCAAGGACGTACACAATTTTTTCCGCCATGAGAATAATTCTCAAGCTACGAAGCCAATCCGTATAATTTGGACCAGTGAGGCGGTTGACATCAAGTATGCTACGTAAGGGATTTGAAAGTGACATTTTCTGAAAATAAAGATGCAGCAGAAATGAATAACATGTAGATTTTGTAAGAAATAAACTATCAAGATATGGACTTCTATCTTAATATGCTCCCACTATTTTACTAATGAGTCATGCGACACCCTCAGCATGTGAAATAGAAGTCTCCGGCAGACTTCTAGTGGGGATCAGGATCCAATCAGCGTCTTAGTGTAACCTCGAGGGACTCAATCATACTAAACCTAAAAAGTAGGCAACTCTTGCCGATCACAACTCCTTGTGATTTCCATCCTGTTCGGCCTCCGAATCACCATGGTCTCGAGGGACTCGACCAACCATGATGCTCGGTTAAGTCAACACCTTCGTTACAAGATGAGTATGATTTGATGATATACCCTCGAGGGACTCGACCAAGCAAACCATGTCCTTGGGTCACCGGTGACATCTCTATGTCGTAAGCAAGATAGCGAATCGCGATATAGGTGAGTCTCGAGGGACTCGACTAACTCAACCTACACCGGGAATTGGTTCCTACTTATAACGATGGAAGGCCACGTGGGTCAATCTAATTGCCTCACGTTTACCGACTTAATATTATCGAGAGAGATGTTTCTATGATTTGGTCTCCTAATATGATATGTCACACATATACATATTTAATATATATCTACATTGCATGCAAATATATATACATATCTAGTATGTGTATAAGCAATCACACCAGATGATCATGGACCACAACCTAATGTGATTAGGCCCGAGCCAGTAGGCCTAATCACTCACATCAAGATCTATGTGTGCAACGGTGCATCTCCATGCCCTGTGATCGTCCATCTCATCCTCGTCGGTTCCGTCGACATCTCGATGCATCTTCATGCATCACGATCATCCGTCTCGTGGGTCCCGCTATCGCATCCACGCTCCCACTGCGCCTCCTCATGTGATTACAACTTAATCATAGGCACGCAGGCCCGACAATAAACGAGAAATATAATGGAGGCTCGCAGACCCCAATAATAATAATCACAAGTACACACATCATACGGTCCATGATCATCCGTCCACATATCATACATTACATGTATAAATAATTATCATCATGTAGGACTACTAAATAATGATAAAAATAATAATCAACTAAACCTTTTAATTAATTAGTATTTTATGAAATCAGGAACATGTAGGTAATTTCTGAATTCATAGGGGTATTTTCATAATTTGGACAAAAGACATAAATTGAAATTTCATAAATTCACAAGGGCAAAACTATCTTTTTTGCCTAAAAACCCTAAGGCCCTCATCCTCCCCTACTGCTGTCACTGCCGCCACCACCGCCATCCTGCCAGGGGCATGCTATGTGGCGGAGGGCAGGGTCGCTGCCCTCGCCTGCAAGCGGCACGCCCGCTGGTGGCACTGCCCCTGCAATTGGGCGCCCTCACGGGCGGGCGCCCCTGTGGGCGCCGCCCCCTCCACGGGCAGTTTTGCCCGCGAGGCAGCGCCTGCAGGCGGTGCTGCCTCGCCGGGTGGCCACCCCTGCAGGGTTTTTGCCCACGGGAGCAGCGGCCACAAGCGCCGCTACCCTGCGGCGCGTCACCACGCGAGAGCAGCGGCCGCAGTCACCGCTGCCCTTGCGCGTGGGCGCAGTGCTCGCGCAGGTGGCCACCGTGCCTCCGGCCCTACTTGCGGGCGCCGTCGTAGGGGGCTGACTGCATGCGCGCGGCCTTACGACTGCTGTTGTAGGCTGCCTGCCTGCACGCAGATGGCAGTGCTGCCATCTGTGACGGCAGCGAGGGCAGCAACAGTTGCTGCCCATTTTCACTTTTGCGTCAACGATTTTGACGTCAAAAGCTTCTCCAAAACACAACACACATAGTTCAAAACTAATCTATCGCATGAACAACCTAGCTCTGATACCACTATTGGGAAAATCTTTGTGGCGACATCACATGCGTAGTGGAAGAACAAGAAAATAAAATCCATGATTCCCAAAGGGATATTCATCATCGTGTGAAGATTGGTGCGCAAAATTCGTAAAACTGAAAAAATTGCGTATAGAATAAATTGTGTTACCTAGGGAGATCGTATTTCCCTGTTTCTTTACAAATCCTTAGGAGAGGGTGAAGGAATTCAAGCATCCTCCTCTCTAGCGGTGATCCACACAGTAGGGTTGCGACAACGCTCCTCAAATCTCCAAGCCTGCTCTGAGGTAGAGAGGGGAAGGAGAATAGGAGAGGCAAGCAAAGGCTCTAGCCTATGAGGCTCTGAATCCCTCCTATTTATAGAGGTCCCCTATCAAACCCTAATGGATCCTCGCCTAGTGGGTATTGGATCTGCATCCAATAACCCAAGCCTTTTAGATTAGTGGATCTCTATCCAATAATCTCTCATGGGCTTTTATTGGATCTCGTCCATGGGATCCAATAATTCATGGGCTTATTGGATATCCAATAAGACAAGGGCTCCGTCGGATATCTCATATCCGAACTTCTACTCATCGCAATGCATATCATATGTGTGTGACCCTCTAGGCTTAATATCGAGCTGGCCATGAGTTATACCTCTCAAAACTCCTTCTAACTCAGTAAATTATTATCTTTGTAATAATTCACTTGACTTATCGACTACGGACGTACTAGGCCACTACGCCGTAGTCCCCAAACGATACAGGGGAATCCAATCCATTGGACCTGTCTGTCCTCAGTTACCGTGTACCTATAGTCCCTCATCCATCTAATATCCCAGAGACCGTATATCGAGCATGGTGCTGTCAGACCCATACGGTTTTTACTCGAGTCTCGCTCTAATAGGATTCTCCCGAAGAACTCTTTCTCTCTCAACCCGAATGACCCTGGCCAGGGATTTGTCTGAGTAAGAACACATGGGATATTCCTCTTATAACACCGAGAGTGGATGATCCTCTATCGACACTCAATAGCCCTCGTAAGGTCGACTACCACTCCCAATGACCAGCTATACTAGATCTGAGACAGCCAAACCTATAAGTCTGGTATCAAAGAGTGGAGTACTCATATAGGACATCCTTGGTATCTCAAGTCTAAGGACCAGATATACCATTAGGACTACGGAATCGCTGTCTGACAATAAGGCATTATCAACCATCCAACATTCCGTAAGCGGATCAATCAGTGAACTCATTCTCCAATGAGCACCTGTACTGTATCCCTAGTGTCCCTACACGAGCAACTATGAGACTCGCTGCATCCATCATATGGACGGGTATATAGCACACTAGTCTGTCCGGTTATCACAATGTCCCTCTCGAGTAACCTATGACCGGGATTATTTAGGATATGTGTTTAAAGGTGAATCGATCTCATTTTCATGATCTCATCACGATTTGATTCCCATTGCACAAATCCAAGGACATCACAATATATATATGCATATATGCAATAGTTATAAAGTGATATATGCCAAAATATAATAAGTAAAAATATTCTGTATCAAGTCACACGTGCCATCACTCACATGATTGGCTTGCTGGGCACCTATGACTAGTAGTCTTCACTTCGTCGCCTTCAGCAATGCGCACTTGCTAGTATCCCGATCGGAGGTTGAGTTTGGAGAAATACTTGGCCTTGCCCAATTGGTCGAATAAGTCCGCAATGAGTGAGATTGGATACTTGTTTTTCACCGTCACTTTATTGAGGGCTCAATAATCAATGCATAGTCGGAGGCTCCCATCTTATTTCTTTTAGGAGAGAACTGGAGCTCCGAATGGTGCTTTAGAACTGCGGATAAGACCACCGCTTAGCAGTTCATCTAACTGCTTTCTGAGTTCTGCCAACTCAAGAGGGGGCATACGATATGGTGTTCTCACTAGAGGCTTCACTCCTGGTTCCAACTCGATATGATAATCCATGCCTTTGCATGGCGGTAGAGTCTTCGGCAACTTAGGTGGCATAACATCTGTGAACTTATTCAACACGTTAGCTACCATAGCAGGTTCATGAATGACCTTCTCATCGAGTGGCTCTAGCTTCATAGCAACCACGAATGTTAATTCTCCTTTTCGTACCCCTTTCTTTAGTTGTAATGTCGATATCTGTTAGGGTTCCCTAGTTCCCCTCCGAGAGACAGGAACCACATAAGGATTGTCACCTCCCATCATACATAAGGAGTTTAGGAATGACATTGGCACCGACTTTGCTACCTGCATGAATTCCATTACAAGAATCACTTGGAAGTCGTCTAGTGGCACCGCTATCATGTTAGTACTCCCGCTCCACGTTTTGATCTTGATGGGAACTCCCTTTACCAACTCGGAGATTCGCTTGGTCTCCGAGTTCATCGCCTTTATTCGACTTGGGTTCTTCTCCAAGAGCAGCCTAAGTCGCTTTGCTTCTCGATCGGCAATAAAGTTATGGGTAGCGCCCGTATCCACCATTGCACAAGTTGTTTGGCCATTAAGCTTAATGTCCACATACATCAGCTTGCTACTTCCTGCTTTCAATGGCCTTGCCTTTATGTTCTCCCCCACTTGACCCCGTAATGCATTTAACAAACGCATTGCTCCTATTCGGGGACCCTAAACTCCTCATCGTCATTGCTAGATTATGAACTACTTGAACTAAGGGTGATGGCTTTGCCCTTGTCTAATTTGGGGGGATGGATGGAAGTTGTTAAAGCATTGAGTGTCTGTTTATATGGGCACTCCCTCACCATGTGCGGCCCTCCGCACAAGAAGCATCTGCCAGTCTTCGAGGCCTTTCCTTTTGAGCTTGGCCCTTTATGGGAACTCTTCTTCCTTTGTTCGCCCCCGGGCTCCTTCCCTCGAGAATATTTTAGAGGGTGATTTCCTGAAGATTGTTTCCTTTTTCCTGGGTTCTTAGAGATAACAAAGTCGATGAGCCTTTATATGACAGCAATAGCCCCGATCACATCAGTGACATTCTTTCGATGCAGTTCTTGTTGAGCCCAAGGCTTCAAACCATCGAGGAAGCTGAACAACTTATCCTTTTTGGGCATGTCCTATATGTCCAACATTAGTGCAGAAAATTGCATCACGTAGTCTCTAATGGAAGTACTTTGGCGGAGTTGTCTTAGTTTCCTCCTTGCGACGAACTCTATGTTCTTAGGTAGAAACTGAGTTCTCAATTCCCGCTTTAAGCCCTCCCATGTGTCCACTCGACACCGACCTTGTTGGATCTCCTCCCAATGGGTTTGCTACCTAAGTTTTGCATCCCCGATCAGATACATAGTTGCTATTGAAACTTTGGTATCTTCAGAATCAAGCTTTGTAGCTCAAAAGTATTGTTCCATGTTAAACAAGAAATTCTCAAGCTCTTTTGCATCTCTGGCACCTCCATAGTAATGAGGCTCAGGTGCCCTCAAATTTTATGGTGGTGTAACGAGAGTGTTGCTCTCTCTCGCATTTAGTGCCCTTGTGAGTGCTGTCACTTTAGAAGTGAGTTCTGCCACGGCTTCGTGCAAATGTTGCACAGAGTCTTTAGTATCATATGTCAATCGATCGACTAAGGTCTCAACCTTGTCAATTTAGGATTTAGCTTCTTCTTGTGAGCTCTCTACCCCACGAAGCCGCAGAGTTCCTCCAAGCTCACTTCAAGAACATCCAAGCGGATTTCTACCGTTGTGAGTCTCTCCTTATGGCTCTTCTCCCCGGTTGGCGCTCCAGATTGCGCCTCCTCTGCTCGCGGAGAGTAGCCAATTTCTCGCTCATCATGTTCACTGCCATGATCCTCCAAAGTGACTCCAATGACATGAGAGCGAATTTGCACTTGCAGCCCACCTACGACTAACTACTTGGGGCAAAGGTCCGGCTTGTCCCGCCTTGCTTGATTCGCTATGATATTTTGCCATGGCAAAATTGTGAAGTTCCTTCACTGCTTGCTCGAATTGCTTACCCGCTCTGATACCACAATGTCACGGACTTAGCTGGAATTATCTAAGTCGTGAGGCACCCTTATGGACAAGACGCAAACTTAGCTTAAGTTGCCTAAGTCACGATGCACCCTTGCGCCAACTTCTTAGATTTAGTTGGGATTGCCTAAGTCTTTGGCATCCTTAGGACATGTGCATCCACAAAGGTTCGGCCTATTATAACCTCGTACAAGTCTCGAAGGACCTGTAAAACAGAAAATTGATTAGATTGAAAATGAGCGATAGACAAGTCCTGACATCTCGTAAAGAGGGAAGCTTTACAAGTAATTCAGCAAACACCTTGTGTGCACAGGAGAAAAGAGAGAAAGAGGAGGAAAACAAGGACTTTAGAAGGTAGAATGAACAGTTGTAAGTCCACAAACAATTCCTCATCGGGTGCCGGGCACGAAGGTAAGTTCCCATCAAGTCAACATGCGAACTTGTGAAGATTTTTCAACACCCGATAATATACTGAAGCCCCATCCAGCCCTATGCCACCCGGGGGATTCCAGGGTGCTGAGATGGCTGACATTTCGCGCGCTACAGCGAGCTGTAGAAAATAGCAGGTGGCACGCGAAAACGAAGTCATTTTGGGGCTTTTTGGCCTAATACGATGAGCAGTCGTACTATACACTGCAACCTGTTTGAACATGTATTTTTGTGAGCAAAAATACACAAAATTAAGGCAAAACAGGCTATCATGTCTCTGTTCAAGCACGCAAAAGCGATGAACGATTCGTTGAACAAAGTTCTTACGAGTGCGCGACGACCGTTCGTGACAGTAAGTCAGGAAGATTGAATCACTATAAAATAGTTTACCTTTCTTTAATTTCTCTTTACTTATGACTTAGTTTTATTTTCTTTACTAAAAACTTTAACTTGATCGATTGAGTTTTCAAAACGTATTGATTTATCAGTTAAGTTTTAAAATTGATTTAAAATATTATTATACTAATTAGTGTCACTAAAATTATAACATATAGTGGTTACTAACACAATATATCAAACAATTTGGGTTGAAATAATTAGTCTACTATTATAATAACAAAAAATTCTGTCTTGTATGGGTGCAACAAACATATGGAAGTTCGACGTTGTGTATTAGTGGATAAAGGAGAAATTCAAATAGACTATTGCAATATCAAATATCATCTTATCAACCTCTTTACTAAATTTTATTAAAAAAAAATATTTTTTTCAAAGATAACTTAAAGTTAGAACCTTTTGAAATTAAGGAGGTACTAAATAGGTACTAATAGATGAGTCCATTGACCAGAGATTTCTCCTCAAAGAAATTCTATCTATTATTTACTACTCTTTCTTCCCTGAAGTTGTGCAGAAAGTCAACATCCACCACTACTCAGCTTCTTCCTCCTCCTCAACCTCTCCCTCTTCTCCTTCCTCTCACTCTGCCTTCTCCTTCATCTCCCCTATCCCTCTTTTTGTATCTTTGCCTCCTTCTCATTTATCTTTTTCTACTGTCTCCCTCTCCCTTCCCTTCTCCTCCTCCACCTCCTTCTCACAATTTACCTCGAAAAACTTCTGTTAGACTAAAAAATATACTCCATAGAATCTATTAATATATACTAGCTTTTATATAAAATAATTTTAAATTCATCATAAAATAGACTAACTATTGCAATCTTTGTTAGAATCATATTCTAAAAGAATTTTAAAATCCTCTCACCCTCGGCGCGGGCGACTATAGGAACTTGGAGCGCTCGGCTTCCTGCTGCGCGACCTGCTTCTTCTCGATGGCGCTGGAGAACTCGAAGCCGTAGGAGAGGTTGGTGATGGCGACATTGTTGACGACAATGTGGAAGTCGCGGGCGTGACGAATGAGGGCGTCGCGGACGAGGGCGGAGACCTAGGGCTGTTTGGTGAGCAGTTGATCGGCATTGAACTGGGCGACGACGGACTTGAGGACCTAGTACCTCATTGCCGATGGAAGGAAGGACCTTGTCATCGTACTTGGTGCCGATGGAGGTAAAGTTGGTGGGGAGGTGGGCGACGTCGGGGCGGGAGAGGAGGTGGAGGGTGAGGTTGACGATAAGTGGGCTTGGACAAATTGGACTGTTTGAGTCTAACTCAAAGAAATTAAAGAGAGAGAGAGATAGGATTGCCAGCGGTGCAGTGAACGTGTGCAGCTCTATGCATAGAAAAGATGAGAGAGAAAGTAAGATTTTTGATATTTCTGCTTTACGATAAGTGGTCAAACGTTATCCGTTTTGATCCAAATTTTATGTGGAGAATTCTTGTAGTAAGCTCTACAATTCTAATGGTGTTGATCTATATTTTATTCTCTCTGAGGTACTTTCCTGTTATATCCACTTTGTGAGACCTAGAATTCTCTTATGAGGAGATCTATCGTATGTGATGAAGATATGATATTCTTGAGCCAAGATATATTATCTTGATGTTATTGTGATCCTCTAGTTATTCTAGAGAAGATCTATTGTAAACATGTTATCATTACAATTGATAGTAGAAGTTTGAGGTGGACTACGGTCCCGTGGCTTTTCCCATATTGGGTTTTCCACGTTAAAAGATTTGATCTCACTATGTGATTGATTTTTTGCTCTATTGATTATGCTATGCTGGTTGATATTTTCATTTGGATATCAAGTTGGTATTTTGATGAGGAACCCATATTGATACATAAAGAGGGAAAAGAATATTCCGCTTTAACAGGTTTTTTCCCAACAAGTGGTATCAGAGCAACAGGTTGTTTGGTGCTAGTTTTTCTTGTGTGATTGAAATGGAGTAGTCAAATTGTATGATTAAATTGAACTCATCAAATTATTCCACTTGGAGGCGTCTAATGGAAGATTTGCTCTATTGCAAAGATTTGTATAAGCCCATCAAGGTTAAAGATAAACCTTCTATTATGGACGATGAAGAATGGAAAGTTCAACATAGAAAAGTTATTGCCTATATTAGAAGATGGATGGATATAAACTTGCATGAGCATATTTCTGATAAAACCAGAGCTGATGTTGTTTGGCAAAGGTTAGAAAATCTCTTTGCGAAAAAGACAGTGGGAAATAGAATTTCTCTACTCTTAAGACCTGTAGATTTGAAGTATAAAGATGGTGATAATATTGTTGAGCACATAAGCCTATTTTAGAGTCTTGCAAACAAGTTGGTTGCTATGAAAATGAATATAGATGATGAGATGCAAGGATTATTACTTCTCAGCTCTTTACCAGAAAGTTGGGAAACGTATGTGGTAACTATTTACAACTCCACGTCAGAGGGAACTCTAACTATAGATATGGTTAAAGATAGTTTGCTAAATGAAGATGCTAGAAGAAAAGAACATGGTGAATCTTCTTTTGGGGCATTTGTTATTGAAAAACAAGAAAGATGTGGAAGAAGTCATAGCAGAAATCCACATGGATATAGAGGAAGATCCAAGTCTAGAAGAGATATTAAATATTTTCACTATAACAAGCTAGGTCACATGAAGAAAGAGTGTAGGTTTTGGAAGCGAGAACAGAATGAAATGAAGAAAAATGAGAAAGAGACCAATATAGTTGCTGCTAAAGGTAATATCACTATTGTCTGTGATGAAGGTTGTGTTAGTCTTGTAGCTCAGGACAGTAATTGGGTAATTGACTCTGGTGCTTCATTTCGTGTTACTTCTCATGGTGATTTCTTTAGATCTTACACTGCTGGTGATTTTGGTAATGTTAGAATGGGAAATAGTGGTATATCTAAGATTGTGGGTATTGGAGATATTTGCTTGGAGACCAGTATTGGGAGCAAATTGATACTCAAAGATGTAAGGCATGTTCCAAATATTCTTCTTAATTTGATATCTACAAGTAGACTTGATGACGAGGGCTTTGCACAACTATTTTGGTGAAAGCAAATGGAAACTCACTAAAGGTTCTCTGATTGTGGCAAGAGGAAAGAAACTTAACTCTTTTTATGTCATGGAAGCTAAGCTACACAAAGGAGAGATTAATGCAATTCAAAAAGGTGAAAGTATAGATCTTTGGCATAAGAGGCTTAGACATATCAACGAGAAGGGACTACAAACTCTTGCTAGAAAGCAGTTCTTACCAGAGTTACAAGGTACATCTCTTAAATCTTATGATTATTGCTTAGTTGGAAAAACACATAGAGTTGCATTTCATACATATCCATCATCTAGAAGATCAGATGTTATTGATTTAGTTCATATTGATGTTTGTACTATGCAAACTAGAAATCTAAAGACCAGGTACTCGATGTTTTCAAAGAGTTTCATGTTAGTGTTGAAAGAGAAACTGGCAGAAAACTAAAGTGTATTCGATCAGATAATAGTGGCGAGTACAGGGGTCCTTTTGAGAATTATTGCAGGTTCTATGGTATCAGGCTTAAGAAAATAATTTCTAAAACTCCTCAACAGAACGGTGTGGCAGAAAGGATGAACAGAATCATTGAAGAAAGGATTAGGTGTATGCTTTCCCATGCCAAGTTACCAAAGTCATTTTGGGGGAGGCTATGAGAACTACAGTTGATCTGATAAATCTTTCTCCATCAGTTCCTCTGAAAGGTGATATTCCAGAGAGAGTATGGAGAGGAAATGATATATATTATAATCACTTAAGAGTCTTTGGGTGTAAAGCATTTGTTCATATTCCCAAAGATGAGAGGTCCAAGCTTGATAGTAAAGCAAAAGCATGTATCTTCTTGGGATATGGTCATGAAGAGTTTGAGTACAGATTATGGGATCCAATGAACAAGAAGATTATTAGAAGCAGAGATGTTGTGTTTCTTGAAGACCAATTGTTTAATGATGGTGATAATATTGAGAAGCCAGAAACCTCTGTTTATATTCCTTGGAGTTTGGGTCAAGTTCCTTCACTTGTAGTTCATGATGATCATGGGGGAGATGAACAAGAAGATTGTGGTGAGAATACCAATGATGGTACACCTACAGTTGATGATGCTGAACCAATTGAACAAGCACCTCCACCACCAATTGAGATTCCATTAAGAAGATCTACTAGAGAGCGACAACCCTCTACCAGATATCCTCCACATGAGTATGTTATGCTTATTGATGGGGGAGAGCCAGAAACTTGCCAAGAAGCTATTCTACATGAGAATAAGAGTGAGTGGGCTAAAGCCATGCAAGAAGAAATGAGATCCTTGCTTGAGAACCACACCTATGACTTGGTAAAATTGCCTAAAGAGAAGAAAGCTCTCAAGAATAAGTGGGTTTACAAATTAAAGATTGAAAACAATAGCTCACAACAAAAATACAAGGCACGACTAGTTGTGAAAGGATTCAGTCAAAAGAAAGGTATTGACTTTGAAGAAATATTTTCTCCAGTTGTGAAAATGTCCTCTATCCGAGTTGTTCTTGGTTTGGCTGCCCGCTTGAATTTAGAAGTTGAGCAACTTGATGTAAAAACAGCATTACTTCATGGTGGCTTAGAAGAAGAAATTTACATAGAGCAACCAGAAAGTTTTAAAGTCAAGGGAAAAGAAAATATGGTGTGTAAGCTTAGGAAAAGCTTATATAGACTTAAACAGGCACCTAGACAGTGGTATAAGAAGTTTGATTCCTTTATAATGAGCCAAGGGTATGATAGAACCACATCTGATCATTGTGTGTTTATGAAGAAATTTTCAGATGATGATTTTATTATTTTACTACTATATGTTGATGATATGTTGATTGTTGGCCATGATGTTGGAAAAATTAGAAAGCTTAAAAGAGAGCTAAGTAAGTTTTTTGCCATGAAAGACTTGGGATCGGTGAAACAAATACTTGGCATGAAGATTCTTCGTGATATAAAGAAAAGGAAGATTTGGCTATATTAGGAGACTTACATTGAAAAGGTTCTTAAAATATTCGATATGAGTAAAGCCAAAGCAGTTTGTTCTCCACTCGTAGGTCATTTCAAGCTTAGTTCGAAATAATGTCCTACAAGCGAGAAAGAAAAAAAAAAGATGTCCAGAGTGCCTTACTCATCTGCAGTAGGCAGTTTGATGTATCCTATGGTTTGTACTAGGCCAGATATAGCTCATGCAGTTGGAGTTATCAGCCAATTTCTCTCTAATCCTGGAAAGGAACATTGGGCAGTAGTGAAATGGATATTAAGATATCTAAGAGGTACTTTTAGGTTATGTTTATGTTTTGGTAATAATGAACCTGTGTTAGAAGGGTACACAGATATAGACATGACATGTGATACTGATTCCAAGAAGTCCACTTCAGGATTCTTGATGACATTTGTAGGAGAAGCAGTCTCTTGGCAGTCTAAGTTACAGAAGTGTGTTGCTCTATCAACCACAGAAGCAAAATACATAGCAATTACTGAAGCCTGCAAAGAAGCTTTATGGATGAAAAGGTTTTTACAGGAATTGGGCTTGAAACAGGAAGGATATACTGTTTACTATGACAGTCAGAGTGTCATTCACCTCTCCAAGAATTTAATATACCATTCTAGATCTAAGCATATTGATGTGAGATATCATTGGATTCGTGATGTGCTTGAGATGAAAGAATTACAATTGGAAAAAGTACATACCAATGACAATGATTCAGATATGTTGACAAAGTCTTTGCCTAAGGAGAAGCTTGAAGCATGAAGGCAAAGAACGGGCTTGGTATAGCCCACCATATGAGCTGGAGGGAGAGAATTGTTGGGTCCAGCCCATATGTGGGCTTTGACAAATTGGGCCGTTTGAGCCCAAATCAAAGAAATTAAAAAGAGAGAGAGATAGGGTTGTGATGGTGTGCAGCGTGAGAACACCGCAAGCGTGCAGCGTGCAGCGGCACAGTGAACGTGTGTGGTGGCGTGCAGAGAAAAGAAGAGAGAGAAAGTAAGGTTTTTGAGATTTCTGCTTGATAATCGGTTGTCAAACGTTATCAGTTTTAGTCCAAATTTTATGTGGAGAATTCTTGCAGTAAGCTCTACAATCCTACTAGAATTGATCTACATTTTACCCTCTCTAAGGTACTTTCCTGCTATATTCACTTTGTGAGACCTAGAATTCTCTTATGAGGAGATCTATCTAATGTGATGAAGATATGCTATTCTTGAGCCAAGATCTATGATATTGATGTTATTGTGATTCTCTAGTTATTCTAGAGAAGATCTATTGTAAATCTGTTATCATTACAATTGATAATGAAGTTTGAGGTGGACTACGGTCCCGTGGTTTTTCCCACATTGCGTTTTCCACGTTAAAAGATTTGGTCTCACTGTGTGATTGATTTTTTGCTCTATTGATTATACTATGCTGGTTGATATTTTCATTTGGATATCAAATTGGTATTTTGATGAGGAACCCATTTTGATACACAAAGAGGGAAAAGAATATTCCGCTTTAACAGGTTTTTTCCCAATATTTTGATGAGGAACCCATTTTGATATAATTTTTCCCTTTTCAGTATGTTGCTAGGCATTGAAACTTTCTCTTCGACATGTGTCCATAGGAGGCTGAAGTGTACAACGAGTTAGAATCATATTCTAAAAGAATTTTAAAATCCTCTCACCCTCGGCACGGGCGACTATAGGAACTTGGAGCGCTCGGCTTCTTGCTGCGCGACCTGCTTCTTCTCGATGGCGTTGGCGAACTCGAAGTTGTAGGAGAGGTTGGTGATGGCGACGTTGTCGACGACGATGTGGAAGTCGCGGGCGCGGCGGATGAGGGCATCGTGGACGAGGGCGGAGACCTGGGGCCGTTTGGTGAGCAGTTGATGGGCATTGAACTGGGCGACGACGGACTTGAGGACCTAGGACCTCGTTGCCGATGGAAGGAAGGACCTTGTCGTCGTACTTGGTGCCGATGGAGGTGAAGTTGGTGGGGAGGTGGGCGACGTCGGGGCGGGAGAGGAGGTGGAGGGTGAGGTTGACGATATGCAGGTCTTTGGTGCCGGAGTTGGAAGCGAAGGTGTAGGGACGGGTGCGGATGTCGAAGATGAAGGGCTTCTACAGCCAGGGGACGAGGAAGTGGGTGCCCTTTCCCACTGTCTCCGGGAGCACGCCCCGGAACCGGTTGAAGAGCACCGCCGGCTGCCCACCGTCCATCGTGTACAGGAACGAGAGTTCAGCAGCGTGGTGCCGGCTCCCAGCCAGGTCGTCGCCCGCGCCATGATCATCAGGAACGACATAAGCCCGCCGCCAGCCGCCATCTTCTTCTTCGATTACTTCGTTCTGAGAGAGGAGGAGGAGGGGAGCAAAACTCTAACGGGCGCGATCGAAGGTTTTATAGCTGGTTGTGTCATGGTTGGGGGAGGAAGATACGTCCCCTCCGCACCGGTACAACCCAGAGGGGCATCCCACCGTCGAAAGCGCCCATCATTTCGTAGCACGAATCGCAAAGCATAATGGACGAACATCATTCACTGTCATGACCAACGGTTATATATATATAGAGGAAGTATATATTTATATATATACATTCTGTAAAAGTATATATATATATATATATATATATATATATATATATATATATATAGAGAGAGAGAGAGAGAGAGAGAGAGAGAGAGAGAAAGACACCTTACAATATATGCATATCGGACACTAGCGGCAATGAAAAGACGGTACCAAAGGTTAAAAATACAAATAGTTTAGAGGTTAATGCCACTAAAAGAGACAAAAAGCAAATTCAAAAATCTCACAAGTAGTTATCCGATGACAATATATATTGGCCTCACGATAACGCTATATTCTTGCTTTGGTCACTTTGGACATAATTGATAGTTATATCAACCTTCGCAGTTGAGGGAAAAAAGACATGCTTAGTTCCCGTAAAGACTACAAAAATGTGTGAAAGAAATTAATAGGCTTGTTAGCTTCACGAAAATAACTGCTGAGACTTATGATATTAGTTACTATGGCTCATCATTTCCATGCCACCTCTATTTATATTGATTATAACTTTAGAGTTAAATCAAACATGGATAAGCATAAACAATATAAGCTTAGCCTCCATAATACCATGATTGCGAAGGATGCATCGTA
Source organism: Musa acuminata AAA Group (assembly GCF_036884655.1). Classification (NCBI taxonomy): domain Eukaryota; kingdom Viridiplantae; phylum Streptophyta; class Magnoliopsida; order Zingiberales; family Musaceae; genus Musa; species Musa acuminata. Next base: position 31,806,755 of record NC_088334.1, on the reverse strand, counting down.
AACCTATAAAGTCATGACATAGTAATGCATCAACATTAATAGCAATCCAATTATGTTCAGAGGCACTAATGACACCAACTGCATATCGGTGAAAGAAAGATATACTTCTTATATATGATCCACAACACAGTTCTCAAGACTATTTTTATATTATTTTGACAGTGGATAATAACATGCAACGAATATCAATCAATATATAAGCAAAAATAGTATCAATTAGTTTATCGACGTTAACGTTACGGAAAGACTAATGATCCATCTCAATTGGTGATAAATAATGGTATTAAAAGCAAGCTTCATGGTCATACCCAATATGGAATCCTGCTGAAAACGAGAGACTTGACCATATACTTTTTCTTGATCCCAACCAAGACAAGTGTGAAATAGTTGATGCTCTCCAAGTCTCTAATGAGTAAGTACGTTCAAAGAACAAATGATGTATAGTTAGTTTCTCCGGTCCATGACATAAGAAGCACTTGATAGACATTAAACGAAGAATATAGAAAGATAGAAATTGTAGAAGAAACTATGAAATGTATAAGATGTAATTGTCTTGTTCATTAGCTCTTGATAGCTATTTATATACATTCAGGGAGGTTATACATATTCAGCATGAAGGATTTTTCTCAACTGCCTTGAGGAAATCTTATCTGCTTATCATGCCCTCGCAAGATTGAGCTTCCATCAAGGATGCCGATCTTGGACTGATGAGATAAAAAAATTTTACGGGTGAGAGACTTTGTGAGTGAGTATGCTAGTTGATCAGCTGTATATACGTGAGAAACATGGAGTTGATGTCTGACAACTTGATCTCGCACGAAGTGGAAGTCAATGGCTATGCGTTTCATGCGGAAATGGAACACTGGATTAGCACATAAGTAGGTAGCTCCAATATTATCACAATATATTGTAGGAATAATTGTGGAGTTGACGTTGAGTTCCTTGGGCAGATTTGTGACCCAACTGAGTTCAGCAGCGACGGTGGCGATGGCACGATATTCAGCTTCAGTTGTAGATCGTGCAACCGTCTTTTGTTTTTTAGAACTCCAATTGATTGGAGTAGCTCCAAGGAAGACAATGTATCCTGACGGATGTTCTATCATCAAAGTTCCCAAAGGCATGGAGATGGAGTAAAGTATTTTTGCGAAGAAAAATGCCATGATTAAGAGTCCCTTTAAGATACCGTAAAATTCGTTTGACCGCAGACCAATGTGTAGTAGATGGTCAATGCATGAATTGCGATAATTTATTGATGGCAAATGAAATATCTGGACGGGTGAGAGCCAAGTATTGTAAGGAGCTAAGGACTTGTCGATATTGAGTCGAATCTGTAGCCGAACTTCCATCACATAATTTAAATGATTCACTAGTAGAGAGAGGAGTTGTAATCTCTTTCGCATCCTGCATGTTTGTCTTTGATAATAAATCTTGAATATACTTTCTTTGTGATAGGAAGAGACCTGAAGGTGTAAATGTTGCTTCCACTCCCAAAAAGTAGCTTAAAGTTCCTAGATCTTTGAGGGAGAATCGATCGGCCAAGTGCTTTAGAAATGCCTGAGTCTTCAAAGGATCATTTCCTCTGACAATAATATTATCCACATATACTAAAAGATATATTATGTTTTCATTGTGCTAGTAAATGAATAACGAGGTATCGACTTGGAATTGATGAAGCCAATTGAGGTCAAAAACGAGCCAAGCTCGTTATACCAAGCCCTTGGAGCTTGACGAAGTCCATAAATAGCTTTTTGAAGTTTGCAGACATGCCTCGGATATTGAGGATGAACGAAACCAGGGGTTGCATAAAGACATCTTCAGTAAGTGTCCCCTGTAAAAAAGCATTGTTAACATCCAATTGTCGTATGTGCCAGCCCTTTGAGATGACCAAACTCAGGATAAGACGGATTGTTGTAGGTTTAACAACGGGACTAAATGTCTCTGTGAAGTCGACACCAGGTCGTTGATGAAACCCTTTGGCAACTAGACATGCTTTATATCTGGCAATGGATCCGTTTGGGTTCCGCTTAATTCGAAAGACCCATTTACACCCGATGATATTTTGTGTTTGATGAAAGGGTACTAAGGTCCATGTAGAGTAATGGAGGAGAGCATTATATTCATCACACATAACTTTACGCTAGTGAGAAGATTTTTGAGCTTGAGTGATTGTAGTGGGTTCACTGGCCTCAGTGGAGGAACTTGTTGTAGCATGTAAGTCAAGGACTTGACGTGGTTTGACAATACCACTTTTGGAGCGTGTTGTCATTGGATGTCTAGGGGGGATAGAAGTGGTAGATTGTGTTGGTGGTATAGCCGAGGGCAAGTCACTATCATGGACTGGGCCAACCGTGAGCACGACAATGTCACTAGGTCTAGGAGAAGGTAAAGCTAGTGGCAATGTTGCTGAGGGTATTGCTTTATTAATAGGGGAAACTTGTGAGGAAGGGAGTGGAGAAATAGAGGGAGTGAGAAGCTATTGAAATGGAGTAATAGTAGTATGCGGATCTTGAGGGTAAGGACTGGATGGTGTCATTGGAGGTTCGTGTGATAAGATCGGAGGGATATTCCAGTGATGCATGTTTATTGGAGTAGCTTGCATGGTAGGATTATTTTGAAAAGGAAAGACAGACTCCTCAAAAATAACATGACGTGATATAAAAACTTTTTTAGTTTGGGGTTCATAGCATCGAAAAGCATTATGTTCAAGAGAGTAGCCTATAAAAGTGCAATGCTTAGATCGTGGTGTTAGCTTATGTGACGCATAGGGACGGAGCCATAGATAACATAAACATCCAAAAACTTTGAGTTTATGAAGGTTTGAAAGCTTGTGGAATAATTTTTCAAATGGTGACTGGTATTGTAAGACTGGAGTGAGCATACAATTAATGAGATAAACTGCAGTTTAAAAAGTTACTGACCAAAAAGGTGATGCCATGGATGCTTGATGTAGAAGGGAGAGACCATTTTCAACGATATGTCGATGTTTGCGTTTGGCAGAGCCAACCAATTGGGGAGTATGTGGGGGTGACTTGAGGTGTTGTATACCATAAGTAGAGAGACAGGATGCGAGGGCTTGATATTCGCCTCTATCATCAGAGTAAACTGTTTTAATGGAAGATTGAAAAAAATTCTCGACCAACTTTCGAAAGTTGGTAAATACTGTGGAAACATCAGACTTATGGTGGAGAGGATATAACCATGTGTACTTAGTAAAATAGTCTACAAAAATGACATAAAATCGAAACTTGTCAAAAGAAGGAATTGGGGCAAGGCCTCACACGTCGGTATAAATGATTTCAAATGGTTTAGAGTAAGAAATGGAGGTTATCCCAAAAGGCAGTTTATGACTTTTATTGCAAAGACAAGCATTGCAATGATTGACAGTGCTATTGATTTTCAAGGTAGGAAGAGAATAACGAGAAAGTAATTTTTGCTGGATAAAAGGGGAGGGATGACCAAGACGATGATGCCATACATCAACCAGAGTTGTGACTAAAGAGTGAGCAGTTGGAAGGGTAATTTGCAAAGCGGATGGCCACTCATAAATGTTGTCTTTGTTCTGGCACTAGACCAAGGATGCCCCCGTGCTCAAATCCTTGACAAGAAAAAAGTTAGGAAAGAATTCAATTGAGATATTATTTTGTTTACAGAATTGAGAAACAGAAATGAGGTTTCTTTTAATGTTAGGTGCACACAGAACATCATCGAGTGTAAAAGTTGTGATAAGTGAACTAAGCATTGAGGAACCAGAATGAGTAATAGGAATTCTTTTACCGTCACCGATGATGATATCTTCATTTCCGTCATAGTTGTTGTGGATCGACAAGTTTTGAAGATCAGAGGTGATGTGATGAGAGGCGCCTGAGTCCACAATCCAATTAGGTTGGGTAGGAGTTGGAGTAGCCATGAAATTCGCTTGAGGCCACTGTGATGGAGTAGGGAGCCTGGGGCAAGATCGATAGACTTTCGCGGAGTGTCCGACTTTATCACATAGTTAGCAAATGACTCGTTGGTGGCTTATGAAGTCTGGACATGACGGCTGAGGATTATGAAAGTTACCACCTTGATATTATCATGCCCCTCAAAATATCCATGATATTAAAATTTTCAACACAAACCAATTCAGGATCCAAACTCACATTTGAGGACACTAAAAAACATTCTATCAAATTCACATCTATAAAACCTGTGCAGTTTATAATCATATATCACATCACTCGATAATTCACATTTATGACAACCCAAGCCAACTTAACAAACATGAACAACATTTATAAAACCACAAGCTAAGTAATTTATACAATCAGAACTCCAACCATTTACCACAAGTTCATATCATCGTAAACTAGACTTAACATTCCGAAATTCCAAATAAGAGAGATCTTCTAACACTTTTACAAGGTATATCCATTTCGGTTCATCGACAACATTTCATTACATACAAAATATGCTTATACAACAATAACATAATACCCAACAAGACTTGCCCATAATTCAGAATAGCTCTCCACTGCCTCAACCCAATTCAAACATCTCAAAGAGTGACAAGCTGACCTGAAAGATTTATATAACAACAGAATGAGCTAAAAATAGCTTAGCAAGTAACAAAGCATATATAGCACGAGAAGGGACAGTTTCAAACAAACAAAATATCACAATGCAAGACAGAATATAAGAGATTCAAAGATATCATCTCATTAGATACAGAATCGCAAATGTCATTTCATTCATAACATATTTGGTTCATAACAAATGGAGCATAGAGTAATTGGAGCATATCAATAGTGCACGAGATGATCCGGAGCATATTAATGGCAAATAGGACATTTCAGAATATATCAGTTCATACCAAATGGAGCACAGAGTAATTGGAGCATATCAATAGCGTATGAAATGTTCCGGAGCATATCAATGACATATGGAACATTTCGAAGCGTAACAATAACAAATGAAACATTTCGGAGCATATCAAAGGCGTATGAAATGTTTCGGAACATATCAATGACAAATGAAACATTTCGGAACATATCAATGGCATATGGACCATTTCGAAGCATATCAAAGAACGAATACGAAATAGAAGCTTAGACGTCGTACCCTAGCATAGTGCATGTGAGGTTTAACTCAGTGGTGGCTCCACGCCGTGATGAGTTCTCGACCCCATCCACGGGTAGCCCTTTTCTACTCGAGCCCTCTCACCCTACCCAAGTGCTAGGTCGGCTCTGAATTTCATATCAAACAGATAGAAGGTGAAGTGGGATTCCAAACATAATATGGTCTATTCATTTCTGAATGACCACCAAACATAATCTAGAGCATCGCGGGCTCTAAGCACATACCCTTTACCATTTCTAGCAAAGGTCCAAATAATCCCACAAACACCAGAGTACAAAAGAGTATTGTGAACAATAAATTGGGACATATCGGAAGCACATGCGGAACAATGAAATGTACATGTGCCTTTATAAAACATTACGATACAAATTAATTTCCAAAGGAATGAAACCAGAATATGTGAAATCGACTAAAGCTCGATTTCTAGTAGAATTCAAGAGGCACATTGAACAAATAATTCAAACCATCAATTGTGCTCCAATATACTCAAGAAAGCTATCAAAAGATAGGTTTATGAGTCTATATTCTGATCAAATAAGTTTTGTTCAAATCAGAGGTCAATACATGAAGTTATAACCATAACAAGGTAGAAAGGTCAGAATCTCAGAAGTTGCACAGATTCGAATCGTTACGTCTAAACAAGAGATATATCAAATGCAAGGATAGAACAATTTAATGTTCCTCATATTCAAAGCAAATGTAGAGATAAAATTGCAGTAAGGAAAGATCAGGACACTTGCAATAGGAAAGATTAGAACAATAACAGGAGAAACGATTGGGAAACATGCCTTTCAAAGATTTTGATCTGAAGATCCAAAGAAGGTGTTAGCCCAAATCCTTCTACTTTTCCTCCATGTCCTCTCCCTGTTTTGTTTTCTACATGTCTTCTCTTTTTCCTCCACAACTGCAGCTCATGCAGAATATAGAGGCATAGTCACTTGCTCTCTCTTACTCTCATTCCTATGTTTTCTTTTTCAAACACAGCTGTCGCAGCCATCGCCGCTGCCACTACCACAGTCGTAGCCACGACCGCAGCCTCTTCTTCCTCCCCTGCTCTGTTTCCTCTCCTCTTCCAACTGCAGCTGCCACTACCGCAGCTGCCTCCCCTTCTCCTCTTCCTCTCTTCTTCCCTTTTCCTTTCTCTTCTTCTTCCTTTCCTTCTCTTCTTTCCCAGCTGCACTGCCGCTGCCTCTTCTTCCTCCCCTGCTCATCTTCCTCTCCTTCTTCTCTTCCAACTATAGCTACCATCGCCGCTTCCGCAGCCCCTTCTTCCCTTTCTCTTCTTCCTCTCCTTCCCTTCTTCCTTCCTCTTTCTCTTTCCCTGCCATAGTTGCAGCTGCCACAGCCGCAGCTGCTTCTTTCCCTTCTCCTCTTCCTTCTCCTTCCTTTCTTCTTCTTCTCTTCTTCCTCACCTTCTCTTCCTCTCCTTCTCTTCCAGCTGCAGCTGCCACTGCCGCAGCCGCAGCTCCTCCTTTCCCTTCTCTTCTTCTCCTCTTCTTCTTCCCTCCTCCTCCCCAGCGTCACACACACCCTCTCCTCTGTTTCCTCTGCAGGAAATAGAGGTATGAAAACCTGTTCCCCTGCTTCCTCTTCTTCTTCTCTTCCTCTTCTTCTTCTTCTTCTCCTCTTCGAATGCCCCACACCTCTCCTCTATTTCCACCTGTGGAAATAGAGGTGCTGCAGCCCTAGCTGCTGCCACCTCTCGCTCCTCTCCCTCTTCCCTCTCTTTTCCCTCTTCTTCTCCTTCTTCCTTCTCCTTCCTTTCTTCTTCTTCTCTTTTTCCTCACCTTCTCTTCCAGTTGTAGCTGCCACCGCCGCAGCCGCAGCTCCTCCTTTCCCTTCTCTTCTTCTCCTCTTCTTCTTCCCTTCTCCTCCCCGACGTCACACACACCCTCTCCTATGTTTCCTCTGCCGGAAACAGAGGTATCACAAACTCTTCTCCTACTTCCTCTTCTTCTTCTTCTCCTCTTCCAACGCCCCACACCTCTCCTCTGTTTCCGTCTGCAGGAAACAGAGGTACTGCAGCCCTAGCTGCTGCCACCTCTCGCTCCTCTCCCTCTTCCCTCTCTTTTCCCTCTTCCCTCTCTTTTCCCTCTTCTTCTCCTTCTCTTCTTCTCCTCTTCCCTTTTCCTCCCCAACGCCACACACCTCCTCGCTGCAGCCTTGCCGCAGCTATTCTCCTCTCTTCTTCTTCTTCTTCTTCTTCTCTTCTCCCTCTTCTTCCTCTACTTCTCTTCTTCTTCTCCGCATGCCCCACAGCTCCTCTCTCAGCTCATCTCTTTGTTTCGGGAACAGAGAACGTGGGAGGCGGTGGGATAAAACCGAAATTTTTTGTTTTCTTTATTTTTTTTCTTTTTGCAACTTAACAGTTTAGTCCTTGAAATTTCTATATTTACATATAGGTCCTCCAATTTACATATAAATCCTTATTAATAATTTTCAAAAGTGAGGGATATTATACTCTTCCCTCCTTAAAAGAAAATTTAGTCCTCTAAATTGATCATAGCTCAATTGATGAAAAGATGAGGATTATGATATCTTTATTTCCTCCTCCTGCTCTCAAATAATTTCATCAATACAATATAATGATACAATTATCCAAGAATGACCGAAATATTCTCCTCCTTGATCCTCAATAGACGGTAACCCGACCTTCAATCAATTTCTAAAAATACTTGCGCACCCTGCAGTTTATCAAGCAAGTCGTTACTTCAGAAAATACTCATTTTTTATAGTCACTTGATTCAACTATCTATAATCAATACAAAGCTTTAATGTTCCATCCTTCTTTTTAACAAACCCCGGAACACCCCATGATGAAATATTAAACCAAATAAAATCCTTATTTAATAGTCCTTGTAGTTGCTTTTTCTAATTCCATTTACTCAAATGATGTCATTCCGTAGAGAGGCTTAGATATTGGGATTGTCCCAAGGACCAAATCAAAAGCAAAGTCACGTTTTGGAGGTAATTCGTGCAATTCATCCTGGGATACATTAGGCAATGAGATAAATCATATCCAATACTCTCAAAATAAAAGATCAGCTGATCAAATATGTAAAAAGTGATCATTTGTTATATAACAATCCATACTGGTATGATAAGAAGATAGTCAATCCATACCAAGTATAATATCAAAGTTCTAAATCTCTAGGAGAACTAAATCAGCAAAAGTTCAAGTTCTCCAATAAAAATCAGACAAGAGGACCAGATTCAAGTTCATTATCAAAGAATCTCCAATGATCGTATTTTATATATATCATATAATGCAGTGGTCTAGGTTGAATGCCCAAGTGATAAGCAACATGTTACGAATCAAATCGTAGATAGGACCCATGGTCAAACAAATATTTGCATTCTTTCAAAAACATGCATAATACCTTCGATCACTAATTCAGAAGTTTTAGAATCATATTGAGTGATAGCATACACTCTGATATGGGTTGATGATTTAAGAGGCAGTGACTCTTTCTTCTTGTTCAATGGGCAGTCTTTTATTTCATGATCCAACTTTCCACAAGCAAAATAGACTCTAGTCACCCGAAAACACAAACTTGTGTCATAATTTAACTTGCAATTCACACGTGATTGAGTCTTTTATGGTGACTTCCCATTTCAAATCCAAATGTCTTGATCCTCTTGTTATTACTTTCTGATTCATTTTCAATCATATTTTTATTGGTAAACTTGTCCTTATCATTCTTGCCATTGCTCTTCAAAAATTCTTTTCATTGTTCCCATTAATGATCAGCCTCTACTTCCAATATAAGGTGGCAAAAGAAATCTTTCAATCATCAGAATAATTTTGTACATCAAATATCTTCTCTGTTTGCATCATCCCTTTTTCTACCACCAATGAAATTAGTGCACCATGCTTCTACTGCGCCACTCTGATTCAATATCCCCGATTACCCCTTTCATCCCACTTAATTAATCAAAACCAGATGAAGTAGGAGGACCAAATTACCTCATCATCCTTGATTCCTAAAATACATCAAAGAAAATTTTCACCAATCACAATAGTTCACTAGACCTCAATATATTTTGCACGTCAACATATTAAATATTTCAGTGATCCTCAAATCATGCTCTGATACCACCTCTGTCACGCCCCTCAAAATATCCATGATATTAAAATTTTTAACACAAACCAATCCAGGATCCAAAATCACATTTGAGGATATTGAAAAACATTCTATCAAATTCACATCTATAAAACCTGTGCAGTTTATAATCATATATCATATAACTCGATAATTCACATTTATGACAACCCAAGCCAACTTAACAAACATGAACAATATTTATAAATCCACAAGCTAAGTAATTTACACAATCAGAACTCCAACCATTTACCACAAGTTCATATCACGACTTAACATTCCGAAATTCCAAATAAGAGAGATCTTCTAACACTTTTACAAGGTATATCCATTTCGGTTCATCGACAATATTTCATTACATACAAAATATGCTTATACAATAATAAAATAATACCCAACAAGACTTGCCCATAATTCAGAATAGCTCTCCACTGCTCAGCCCAATTCAAACATCTCAAAGAGTGACAAGCTGACCTGAAAGATTTATATAACAACGGAGTGAGCTAAAAACAGTTCAGCAAGTAACAAAGCATATATAGCACGAGAAGGGACAGTTTCAAACAAACAAGATATCACAATGCAAGACAGAATCCAAGAGATTCAAAGATATCATCTTATTAGATACAGAATAACAAATATCATTTCATTCATAACATATTTGGTTCATAACAAATGGAGCATAGAGTAATTGGAGCATATCAATAGCGTACGAGATGATCCTGAGCATATTAATGGCAAATAGGACATTTCAGAATATATCAATTCATAGCAAATGGAGCACAGAGTAATTGGAGCATATCAATAGCGTATGAAATGTTCCGGAGCATATCAATGACATATGGAACATTTCGAAGCGTAACAATAACAAATGAAACATTTCGGAGCATATCAAAGGCGTATGAAATGTTTCGGAGCATATCAATGACAAATGAAACATTTCGGAACATATCAATGGCATATGGACTATTTCGAAGCATATCAAAGAACGAATACGAAATAGAAGTTCAGACGTCGTACCCTAACATAGTGCATGTGAGGTTTAACTCAGAGGTGGCTCCACGCCGTGATGAGTTCTCGACCCCATCCACGGGTAGCCCTTTCCTACTCGAGCCCTCTCACCCTACCCAAGTGCTAGGTCGGCTCTGAATTTCATATCAAACAGATAGAAGGTGAAGTGGGATTCCAAACATAATATGGTCTATTCATTTCTGAATGACCACCAAACATAATCTAGAGCATCGCGGGCTCTAAGCACATACCCTTTGCCATTTCTGGCAAAGGTCCAAATAATCCCACAAACACCAGAGTACAAAAGGGTATTGTGAACAATAAATTGGGACATATTAGAAGCACATGCGAAACAACGAAATGTACATATGCCTTTATGAAACATTACGATACAAATTAATTTCTAAAGGAATGAAACCAGAATATGTGAAATCGACCAAAGCTCGATTTCTAGTAGAATTCAAGAGGCACATTGAACAAATAATTCAAACCATCAATTGTGCTCCAATATACTCAAGAAAGCTATCAAAAGAAAGGTTTATGAGTCTATATTCTGATCAAATAAGTTTTGTTCAAATCAGAGGTCAATCCATGAAGTTATAACCATAACAAGGTAGAAAGGTCAGAATCTCAGAAGTTGCACAGATTCGAATCGTTACGTCCAAACAAGAGATATATCAAATTCAAGGCTAGAACAATTCAATGTTCCTCATATTCAAAGCAAATGTAGAGATAAAATTGCAATAAGGAAAGATCAGGACACTTGCAATAGGAAAGATTAGAACAATAACAGGAGAAATGATTGGGAAACTTGCCTTTCAAAGATTTTGATCTGAAGATCCAAAGAAGGTGTCAGCCCAAATCCTTCTACTTTTCCTCCCTGTCCTCTCCCTGTTTTGTTTTCTACATGTCTTCTCTTTTTCCTCCACAACTGTAGCTCATGCAGAACATAGAGGCATAGTTACCTGCTCTCTCTTACTCTCATTCCTATGTTTTCTTTTTCAAACACAGCTGTCGCAGCCATCGCCGCTGCCACTACCACAGTCGTAGCCATGACCGTAGCCGCTTCTTCCTCCCCTGCTCTATTTCCTCTCCTTCTCTTCCAGCTGCAGCTGCCACTGCCGCAGCTGCCTCCCCTTCTCCTCTTCCTCTCTTCTTCCCTTTTCCTTTCTCTTCTTCTTCCTTTCCTTCTCTTCTTTCCCAGCTGCACTGTCGCTGCCTCTTCTTCCTCCCCTGCTCATCTTCCTCTCCTTCTTCTCTTCCAACTATAGCTACCATCGCCGCTTGCGCAGCCCCTTCTTCCCTTTCTCTTCTTCCTCTCCTTCCCTTCTTCCTTCCTCTTTCTCTTTCCCTGCCATAGTTGCAGCTGCCACAGCCGCAGCTGCTTCTTTCCCTTCTCCTCTTCCTTCTCCTTCCTTTCTTCTTCTTCTCTTCTTCCTCACCTTCTCTTCCTCTCCTTCTCTTCCAGCTGCAGCTGCCACCGCCGCAACCGCAGCTCCTCCTTTCCCTTCTCTTCTTCTCCTCTTCTTCTTCCCTCCTCCTCCTCGGCGTCACACACACCCTCTCCTCTGTTTCCTCTGCAGGAAACAGAGGTATCAAAACCTTTTCTCCTGCTTCCTCTTCTTCTTCTCTTCCTCTTCTTCTTCTTCTCCTCTTCAAATGCCCCACACCTCTCCTGTGTTTCCACCTGTGGAAATAGAGGTGCTACAGCCCTAGCTGCTGCCACCTCTCGCTCTTCCCTCTCTTTTCCCTCTTCTTCTCCTTCTTCCTTCTCCTTCCTTTCTTCTTCTTCTCTTTTTCCTCACCTTCTCTTCCAATTGCAGCTGCCACCGCCGCAGTCGCAGCTCCTCCTTTCCCTTCTCTTCTTCTCTTCTTCTTCTTCCCTTCTCCTCCCCGACGTCACACACACCCTCTCCTCTATTTCCTCTGTAGGAAACAGAGGTATCACAACCTCTTCTCCTGCTTCCTCTTCTTCTTCTCTTCCTCTTCTTCTTATTCTCCTCTTCGAACGCCCCACACCTCTCCTCTGTTTCCATCTGCAGGAAACAGAGGTGCTGCAACCCTAGCTACTGCCACCACTCGCTCCTCTCCCTCTTCCCTCTCTTTTCCCTCTTCTTGTCCTTCTCTTCTTCTCCTCTTCCCTTTTCCTCCCCAATGCCACACACCTCCTCGCTGCAGCCTTGCCGCAGCTATCCTCCTCTCTTCTTCTTCTTCTTCTTCTTCTTCTTCTTCTTCTTCTCTTCTCCCTCTTCTTCCTCTACTTCTCTTCTTCTTCTCCGCACGCCCCACAGCTCCTCTCTCAGCTCATCTCTCTGTTTCGGGAACAGAGAACGTGGGAGGCGATGGGATAAAACCAAAATTTTCGATTTTCTTTATTTTTTTCTTTTTGCAACTTAACAGTTTAGTCCTTGAAATTTCTATATTTACATATAAGCCCTCCAATTTACATATAAATCCTTATTAATAATTTTCAAAAGTGAGGGATATTATAGATATGGATAAGGGGGGTTTGGTCTGGGCCCCATAGGGCTGGGAGGCAACTTAGCCAAATCGTTGTTGATGTACTTATTGTACTGGTTGCTCTTCCTCTTGGATTTTTGATTGGCCTGAGCTGTAATAGGTGGTCTGGGCAACCTATCATCACGCTTTAAGTACGTCTCATAGTCGATCAACTTATCATAACGTTCTTCGAATGATATTGGTGAGTCGCGTGCCCGAAATGCTATTGTCAGTTCTTTGTACTCGCCTCCTAGGTCATTGAGGATATGGATTAGGACTTCTTCATCACTAAGAGAATGACCTATCAAAGTTAAATCATCGATGATAATTTTGATATGTTATAGATAATCAGCAATAGTACTTCCCTCTTGTTTCATTTTCATCAGATTGGAGAGAAGTCCGAGCATACGAGTACGCGAGTGATTTGCCAAAATTGTTTGTAACTTGCACCATGCTTCTGCAATAGTCGTACATGAGGATATTAATGGGGCAATGGATCTAGCAACGGAAGCTTGAATAGCTTGGAGGATGAGGCGATCTTGATGTAACCATTGTTTGTGAGCTGGATTTGGCACTGGACTAGGTTCACCTAGGATGTTGATCATTTCAGGTGGACATTAGAGAGAGCCATCAACGTAACCTAGGAGATCATAGCCAAATAAAAGATTAGAAAGTTGTGCCCGCCAAGATGCATAGTTACCGCCTTTGGATAATTTGAAGGGAATAAGTGTTGCAGCATTGATGGTGATAAGACTTTGAAAAGAGCTTAGAGTCCCTGCATAAATAGGGATAGAAATATCGGAAGAGAAAAATGAAGACATCCTAGATATTTTGTGGCGGTTTGAGTGATCTTTACAAAATATGTAAAGATATAGGAGGGAGGGAGGAGGAGAAAAGCAGATCGATGCGTTGCAAAGGAGGCTGCAACGATGAACTGCAGAGGAGGCTGCAACGATGAACTGCAGAGGAGGCTACAACGATGCACTACAGAGGAGGCTGCAGCGATGCACTATAGAGGAGGCTGCAACGATGCACTATAGAGGAGTCTGCAACAATGCACTATAGAGGAGGCTACAGTGATGGGCGAGGAAGCTGCAGCAATGAGCAAAAAATCTACAGCGATTAGGTGAAAAGAAAGAAAAAAAAAATCTGCAGCAGTTACAGTTGCAGAGAAATTGCTGCGGCAGAGGGAAGCAGCTGCAGATGAAAGCTGTAAAAAATGCAATCGTTCCTATTGCCGCAGGAAGGCAGTGATGGCTGTGGCGGTAAGGATGGCGGTAGTAGCACTTCTCGCTCGAGTGAGATGTGGGAACGAGGAGGAGAGGTCGCTGGCCGAGGAGCGGTTGCAAGGATGGCGGCCACCACGGTAGTGTATGCGAGGTTCTTATGAGGGTAGGAGGTGGCCGAGCAGTCTCCGACTCCGGAACAGGAAGCAGCGACACCGGAGGAGAGGTAAGCAGCAGCACTGTCCTTTCCAATTGAACAGAAAAGAGGAGCAGTAGAAGGCTTCGGCAAAGATGCCTACATCCGCAAGGAAGAAGGCTCTGATACCATGATAGAAATTAAACAAAGAATATAGAAAGATAGAAATTATAGAAGAAACTATGAAATGTATAAGATGTAATTGTCTTATTCATTAGCTCTCGATAGCTATTTATATACACTCAGTAGGGAGATTATAGAAAGATTTTTCTCAACTGCTTAGAGATTTCTTCAACTGCCTTCGGGAAATCTTATCTGCTTATCAGCACTCACTCTAGTTCACAATGCTCATCAAATATAGATAGCCTGTTAATGAAAACAAGCCATGCAATAAATGAGAATTTGGGAATGGGGCCTTCGAACCATACCAGTCGGTGCTACTTTGAAAGCCAGCGAGACAGGTAGATTTAGGAGTAAAGAATCCCAAAGTAGATGATTTACAACATGTAATCTCCAAAATCATCAAGCACTCAATAACCTTCGGTTCATCCCATATATGTAGGACAATACCAGCTTTCCATTGCCCACAACGGGTAATATCAAAAACATAAGCCATCGAATTGGATTTGAATTCAAAAAATATACTTTCTCTAAGAGCAAGATAAAGAACAATTTTGGGATACCAAGTGTCTAACTATAGTAATATAGATGTTCCATCTTCAATAATATGTTAGAACACGGAGAATGCTTTTAAAGTCCATATTGATTATCTCCCTAAGCATTGACTAGAAATCCACTTAACCTATAATGAATCTTTCTTGGAAGTAATGATCGATAAATATCTTATAAGATAAGCACGATTAAAGGAATGTGTGCTATGGATGCCAAAACTCTCCTCCTCTTTATAATGACATATAGTTTCATAAGACATGTTATGGAAATCGAGTCATAAGTTGTTAAAGCCAATTCAATATATCTAAGAAAGTAGAAAGAATGAATGCTATATATTCTTGCCAAGTAGAATAGTCTTGATAAGTTCTAAGTCCAACTTTAAAAGTCCCATATAAGAAATATAGAAAGAAGGAATTCTATATATCCCACTCAAGAAAGAACTCTAAAAGTCCAATTTTAGATTCATGATACTATAGAATTAATAAAATGTAAGCGGTTCTGAAAAATTTTTGAAATGAAATGCTGCCACTTATTAGAGCAACATGCAAAGAAAATATTATATTTTTGTGAACTTATATGAAGCTATGAATTGTAAGTAAACTTAGCCAGATTATCACGAATAGCAGTAGTAGTTAGAATACTATTTTTTTTTTCATTAAGAATAGATAAAATATTATTTTTGTTCCATCCAGTATTAAGAGACCTTTGAAAATCAGTATAGTTAGAATCACCCAAGGAAAGTCATAAGTCTCTAGACTTTTATCTTAAAATATATTTTTCTTTATCTAGTAATATTCTATAACTCCTTTCTAACATATGAAATTATGAATATTCTGAATATTCATGATGAAATTCTATAACTCCTTTCTAACATATTAAATTCTAACATGTGAAGAGACTAGTTAGAAGTATTAACCACGATGAAATTCTGAATATTCTATAACTCCTTTCTAACATATGAAAGAGTAGCATAATACAATTATACATTTGATATGACTATCATTCTAATAAGACCCTAGGATTTTATCATAGAAGAAAGAAGGGAAAAGAAATGATCACTTCCAGGGGATCGGTCTCCTTGATCACTTCGAGGGATTCGACCTCCTAGGATTAGTCTAAAAACTGACTAATATTTTATTCTCTACCGAAAAGAAACGATTACATCGTTATTTATAGAGTTCCACCTAGAGTCCATCAATACTTGGACTCTTAATAATAAATAAATATTAAATAAACCTCTACCTGATTCTAACTGAACTAAATATGCTCAATAAACATTATTCAAAAGTTCATAAAATAAAAGGGTCCTAACAATTCCTCCCTCTTTAAATCAGCCTTGTCCTCAAGACTAAGCAGCATCAAACTTGGGGAGTTTCTCTTTCAGCACTTCAGTCACAAGGTATTTGCGGCACATCATAACCTGTTGATTGAGTAAATTCGATCTCCACTTCTTAATAGTGTCAGCAATAGGTTGGCCTTTTGGTATTGTAGTCTTTTGAAAAATCCTCTCTATCCAAAGGCTAGTGGTAATTGTGACCTTACTTCCACGTCTTTCCTTTATGATCACATACTTTCCATTAATAAAAAAATTCATGATTAATTTAGAAAAATTTAACGAAACATCACTCAAGGTTGATAGTCATTCAATTCCAAGCCCCACTTCGAAGTCTTCCAATGGAAGCAAAAATAAGTCCACAAGCAACTCTTGGCCCTATAAAGTCAATTTAATCTTTGAGTACTTGCTATCACAAGTTAAAATCCATCCATCAATGACCTTTACTTTGAATTTGTTATATAGTCTTCCATGTGGTAGGCCAATCGGTCGGCAATCTTACTATCCATAAAATTGTTAATGCTACCAGTATCAATCAAAACTGTAACATATTGATATTCCAAAGTTCCTCCAACTTTCATAGTTTGTGGGTTAGAGTGGCCGGTTAATGCATGCACTTTATGTATGATAGGTCCAAGATCATCATCAGAATCTATACATTCATGATCGGAGTCTACATTGTTAGCTTTCGATTCCTCCTCAATTGGTTCAATCATAAGAAGTTGCCATTGTTTACATCGATGCTCCCTACTCAACTTTTCATCATAGTGCCAGCACAAACCCTTCGTTGATCTTTCCTTGAGTACTTCTCGAATTAGTCTTTAGGTGTTAGGGTTCCAATTAGGAATAGATGGGGCAGGTGACTTGTTGATCATCTATTTGTTATCACTTTTATTTTAACAATTTTCCCTACTGATTTTTTCCTTATGTAAACTTGCAAATGATATCGCAGCGATCATTGTGCGGGGTTGATGAGCTTTGACTTCACATCGACTATCTAGATTAAATCCTTGATAAATGTGCCCACTAGTTATCGTTCAGACCAATCTTTAGCTTGATTTGATAATCTTTCAAACTTGCTCTGATATTCTAATACTGTAGAAGTTTGACGAATTTTGGTGAGCTGTCCATCAATATTCTCGTATTCAGATGGGCCAAAACGAACAAGAAGCCCTCTCTTGAACTGCTCCCATGAAGGAACTCCGTGGTAATTTTCATACCAATCATACCACTGGATTGTATCTCCGTCTAACTGGATTATGGCTATTTCTACCTTGGATTCTTTTGGGATCCTGTGAAAGTGAAAAAAATTTTCTGCCCTAGAGATCCAACTAGTCGGATCTGCTAGTCATAGGTGCCCAGCAAGTCAATCACGTGAGTGATGACACGTGTGACTTGATACAGAATCTTTTTTCTTATTACATTTTGGCGTATATCACTTTATAACTATTGCATATGTCCATATATATATTGTGATGTCCTTGGATTTGTGTAATGAGAATCGCATCGTGATGAGATCACGATAATGAGATCGATTCACCTTTAAACACAGATCCTAAATAATCCCGGTCACAGGTTACTCGAGAGGGACATCGTGATAACCGGACAGACTGGTGTGCTGTATACCCGTCCATATGATGGATGTAGCTGGTCTCATAGTTGCTCGTGTAGGGACACTAGGGATACAATACAGGTGCTCATTAGAGAATGAGTTCACTGATTGATCCGCTTATGGAATGCTGGATGGTTGATGATGCCTTATTGTCAGACAGCGATTACGTAGTCCTAGTGGTGTATCTGGTCCTTAGACTTGAGACACCAAGGATGTCCTGTATGACTGCTCCACTCTTTGATACCAGACTTATAGGTTTGGCTGTCCCAGATCTAGTACAGCTGGTCATTGGGAGTGGTAATCGATCTTACGAGGGCTATTGACTGTCGATAGAGGATCATCTACTCTCGGCATCATGAGAGGAATATCTCATGTATTCTTGCTCAGACAAATCCCTGGCCAGGGTCATTCGGGTTGAGAGAGAAAGAGTTCTCCGGGAGAATCCGATTAGAGCGAGACTCGAGTAGAAACCGTATGGGTATGACAACACCATGCTCGATATACGGTCTCTGGGATATTAGATGGATGAGAGACTATAGGTACATGGTAACTGAGGACAGACAGGTCCAATGGATTGGATTCCCCTGTATCGTCTGGGGACTACGGCGTAGTGGCCTAATACGTCCATAGTCGATGAGTCAAGTGAATTATTATAGAGATAATAATTCACTGAGTTAGAAGGAGTTCTGATAGGTATGACTCACGGCCAGCTCGATATTGGGCCTAGAGGGTCACACACATATGGTAGGCATCGCGATGAGTAGAGGTTCGGATATGAGATATCCGACGGAGCCCTTGTCTTGTTGGATGCAGATCCAATACCCACTAGAGGAGGACCCATTAGGGTTTGACAGGGGACCTCTATAAATAGGAGGGATTCAGAGCCTCATAGGCTAGAGCATTTGCTTGCCTTTCCTATTCTCCTCTCCCTCTCCACCTCAGAGCAGGCCTGGAGTTTTGAGGAGCGTCGTCGCAACCCTGCTGTGTGGATCACCGCTAGAGAGGAGGACGCTTGACCTTCTTCACCCTCTCCTAAAGATCTGCAAGGAAACAGGGATATACGATCTCCCTAGGTAACACAATCTACTTTATACGCAGTTTTAAGTTTCGCGGATTTTGTGCACCAATCTTCGCACGACGATAAACATCTCTTTAGGAATCGGGGATTTTGTTTTCTTATTCTTCCGCTGCGCATGTGATGTCACCCCAAAGATTTCCCAATAGTGGTTTCAGAGCCAGGTTGTTCGTGCGAATGATTGGTTTTGAACTGCGTGTGTTATGTTTAGGAAAAACTTTTGACGTCAAAATCGTTGACGCAAAATCGAGAAAGGGCAGCGAGAGTTGCTGCCCTTGATCTTCGTGCGTGCAGTGCAGCAGCAAGCAGGCAGCACAGGGGCTGCGTCTGCAGCAGCCGGCCGGCGGCCTGCTTGTAGTAGGCTTGCGTCCGGCAGGGCTGGCAGCCCGCGGGCAGAGGGGCCTGCGACCGCTTCTCTCGTGGGGTGAGGCGCCGTAGGGCAGCGGCGCTTGTCGTTGCTGCTCCCGCGGGCAAAACCCCCGTAGGGGTGGCCGCCCAGTGGGACAGCACCGCCTACGGGCGTTGCCCCGCGGGCAGAACTGCCCGCGGAGGCGGCGGCGCGCGTAGGGGCGCCAACCTGCAGGGGCAGCACCGCCTGCGGGCATTGCCCCGCTGGTAGAACCGCCCGCGGGGGCGCCCACCTGCAACGGCAGCGCCGCCAGCGGGCGTGCCACCTGCAGCCGAGGGCAACGCCCTCGCCCCGCCGCACAGGCCACCGCCAGCAGGGTGGCGGCGGCGGCAGCAGCAAAGGGGAGTAGGGCATTAGGGTTTTCTGGGCAAAAGATAGTTTTGCCCCTCGAAATTTGAGAAATTCCAGTTTCTGTCTCTTGTCCAAATTATGAAAATACCCTTATGAATTTAGAAATTCCCTATATGTCCTTGATTTCATAAAATACTAATTAATTAAAATGTGTAATTGATTATTATTTTTTATCATTATTTAGCAGTCGTACATGATGATGATTATTTATACATTTGATTTATGATGTGTGGACGGATGATCATAGACCGTGTGATGTATGTACTTGTGATTATTATTATTGTGGTTTGCGAGCCTCCATTATATTTCTCGTTTATTGTTGGGCCTACGTGTCTATGATTAAGTTTTAATCACATGATGAGGCGCAGCGGGAGCGTGGATGCGATAGCGAGACCCACGAGACGGACGATCGCGATGCATGAAGATGCATCAAGATGTCGACGGAACCGACGAGGATGAGATGGATGATCACAGGGCATTGAGATGCACCGTTGCACACATAGATCTTGATGTGAGTGATTAAGCCTACTGGCTCGGGCCTAATCACATTAGGTTGTGGTCCATGATCATTTGGTGTGATTGCTTATACACATACTAGATATGTATATATATTTGCATGCGATGTTGATATATATTAAATATGTATATGTGCGACATGTCATATTAGGAGACCAAATCATAGAAACATCTCTCTCGATAATATTAAGTCGGTAAACGTGAGGCAATTAGATTGACCCACGTGGCCTTCCATCGTTATAAGTAGGAACCGATTCCCGGTGTAGGTTGAGTTGGTCGAGTTCCTCGAGACTCACCTATATCGCGATTCGCTATCTTGCTTACGACATAGAGATGTCACCGGTGACCTGAGGGCATGGTATGCTTGGTTGAGTCCCTCGAGGGTATATCATCAAATCAGACTCATCTTGTAACGAAGGTGTTGACTTAACCGAGCATCATGGTTGGTCGAGTCCCTCGAGGCCATGGTGATTCGGAGGCCAAACAGGACAGGAATCACAAGGAGTTGTGATTGGCAAGAGTTGCCTACCTTTTAGGCTTAGTGTGATTGGTCGAGTCCCTCGAGGTTACACTAAGACGCTGATTGGATCCTGATCCCCACTAGAAGTCTGCCGGAGACTTCCGTTTTATGTGCTGAGGGTGTTGCGTGACTCGTTAGTAAAATAGTGGGAGTATATTAAGATAGAAGTCCATATCTTGATAGTTTATTTCTTGCAAAATCTGCATGTTATTCATTTCTGCTGCATCTTTATTTTTAGAGAATGTCGCTTTCAAATCCCTTATGTGGCATGCTTGATGTCAATCGTATCACTGGTCCAAATTATACGGATTGGCTCCGAACTTGAGAATTGTTCTCACAGCGGAGAAAATCGTGTACGTCTTTGATATAGTGATGCCTACGCCCGAAGAAGGGGCAAGTGAGGATGAGATCGCTCGCTACGTGAAGTACATTGATGACTCCACTCTTGCTCAGTGCTATATGTTAGGCTCTATGACTCCTGAGTTACAGAGACAACATGAAAAGATGGATGCCAAATCCATTCTCCTACATGTCCGCAAATTGTTTGAGGAACAGGGAAGGACTCAGCGATATGAGATATCCAAGAGCCTCTTCCGCGCTAGGATGACTGAGGGGACATCGGTTCAGAACCATGTCCTAAAGATGATTGAGTGGATAGAGAAACTCACAAATCTAGGAATGGTCCTAGAGGATAACTTGTGTGTGGACATTATGTTTCAGTCCTTACCAGATTCCTTTTCACAGTTCATAATGAATTTTAATATGAACAAGCTTGAGGTGACTCTCCCAGAGCTCCTCAATATGTTGAGGGAGGTAGAGAGTACTATTAAGAAAGAGAAGCCAGTTCTCTATACTGGTGAGACCAGAAAGAAAAGATGATTGAGTGGATAGAGAAACTCACAGATCTAGGAATGGTCCTAGAGGATAACTTGTATGTGGACATTGTGTTTTAGTCCCTACCAGATTCCTTTTCACAGTTCATAATGAATTTTAATATAAACAAGCTTGAGGTAACTCTCCCAGAGCTTCTCAATATATTGAGGGAGGTAGAGAGTACTATTAAGAAAGAGAAGCCAGTTCTCTATACTGGTGAGACCAGAAAGTGTCACGCCCCTCAAAAAATATCCATGATTTTAAAATTTTCATCAAAAACCAATCCATCCAGGATCCAATCACACATTTGAGGTCACTAAGAAAACATTCAGATCAAAATTTTACCTCTATAATCTACAAATTTATAACCCTGTGCAGTTCATAAACATACAACATATCGTTCGATGATTCATAAAATCTGAACCCAACTCATCAAAATAATAACCACAACATAAATTAACCAGTATGGGAGTCTATACAGTCACAAAACCAACATTTACCATAAGTTCATATCATTACACGAATTAAACTTAACATTCCAAAATCCTAGACATAAAAAGGAGTCTTTTAAACTTATACAAAATCCACAAGGTTTGATTCATCGTCAACATTTCATTAGATGCAGAGTGTACTTATACAACAAAAACATATATACTATTAAAGATCTGCCCAAAGTCTTTTAGCTCTCCACTACCTCAGCCCAATCTTAATCATTTAAGCGAGCGACAGGCTATCCTGAAAAATTTATACAGCAACGGGGTGAGCATATAGAGCTTAGCAAGTGACTAACATATCCATGGTAAAAGAGGAAAATTTCCAAACAAATAAGGTTTCATAATGAAAGGCAGAATATAAGAATCCATAAACCTAATCTCATTAGGTGTAGAATCACACATATCATTTCAATCGACATTTTTGGTTCTTAACAGACAGATCATAGAGTAATTGGAGCATATCAATAGAGTATAAAATGTTCCGGAGCATATCAACGGCATAAGGAACATTTCGGAGCATGCCAATAACAGATGAAATCTTTCGGAGCATATCAACAACGAATGAAACGTTTCAGAGTATAACAACAACAAATGAAACGTTTCGGAGCTTATCAGTGGCGTATAAAATGTTCCGAAGCATATCAATGGCGTATGGAACATTTCGGAGCATATCAATAACAAATACCAAACAGAAGCTCAAATATCGTATTTGACATTGCATTCATATAATTCTTATCCAAAGCATGTACAGAAACATATAACCAAAGCTCTGGATATCATATATCAAATATACAAAAGGTGCAGAGGGACCGCAGACAGAATGTGAATCATCCATTTATGAATGACCACCAGACAGAAGTCTCCCACGTTTGGGAGCTCCATCCACCCACGTCTAGGTGAAGTCAGAGGGGGGCCGGCAGAGCTTCTCAGGCTCTATGCACATACCCTTTACCATTTCTAGCAAAGGTCCAAATAATCCCACAAACACTAGAGTACAAAAGGCAGTATGAACAATAAATAGCACATATCGGAAGCACACGCGGAACAACAAAACGTATATGTGCCTTTACGAGTCAGTGTGATATAGCATAAAAGTTACACAATATGTTCACGAATGGAAATAGTTTATAGACAAGAGCAAATGAGAATTCAAGCATTAATATAAGCCTCAATTGAGTGAAGGGAACTGAATGAAATATATTCCCAAGCGAATGAAAACTAGAGATGCGAAATCGATCAAAGTTCGATTTCTGGCAGAAATCAAGAGGCACATTGGACAATTATTTCAGATTATCAGTTATGCTCCAATACCCTTAGGAAAGCTACTGCTGAAAAATATATCAATCTATTTTCTGTTGAAACAAGTTTCGTACAAATCATGGTTTCCAACAAGGAGTTACCTTTGATTTGGTAACACAAGGTCAAAAACAAAATCACTGTTTTACAAAATTCATAGGGTCGGATTCAACAGATAATAGGGTAGGCATTTGAATTCCAAATTTTTCAATCTATATGTCAAAAGAAAGGTCTACAAGTCTAGTTTCGAACAAAATCAGTTTGGTATAAATCAGAAATTCCAACAGGGACTTATAGGTATTTTAGTATCGAAATGTCAGAAATTTTGATCCCTGTTCTGCAGCATCTATAGGCTCATTTGAAACAGACGTTTGGGTAAGTATTCGGTGTCCAAAATCTACAACATCAGTGTCAAAAGAAAGATATAAGAGTCTAATTTCAAACGAGCTAGGTCTTGCCTGAATCCACGTTTGGTGCTAAAAATTATAGCTGAAACAATATATAGGGGTCAGTTTACCAAAAAAATTTCAGATCATTGGTTTTATGTCCAAAGAGAGAAATATCAGGTTCTAAACATAAATCTCTCAGAATCAATATAGGAATATAGACTAATACTTCTGTAGGATGGGGTTAGAACACTTGCCTTTGAGAATTTTGACCCTAAATGAGAAGATTTGAGCAAGAAACCTTAAAGCCCCAATTTTTTCTTCTTCTTCTTTTCTTCTTCTTCTTTTCTTCTTCTTCTTCTTCTTCTTTCTTTCTTTCTTTCCCTTATCATCCACGCAGCTGCCTTCTCTGCTTCCTTAAGAACGAAGGCAGAGAGGCTTAAATGGTGGAATTTGTCATTTTGTGCATTTTGCAGTTTAGTCCTTATATTTATTATATTTACGATTAGGTCCTTAGGGTTTACATATAGGTCCTCAGATTTTTTTTTTAACAAATCCTCCAACTCTTATGAATAAGTTCTCAGATTCATACTTTGACTTTTTATCAAATTTAAAATAGATATTTACATTACAATTAGAAACTTATACGAAAATTCAGAAATTGAGGGATGTTACACTCTCCCCCCCTTAAAAGAAAAATTTAGTCCTCTAAATTTATTATAGCTCTTTTGATGAAGAGATGGGGATAAACCTTTTTCATTTCCTCCTCTAGCTCCCAAGTTGTTTCCTCTCCAAAATGATGTCTCCAAATTACTTGAACCAGTGGGATGACCCGATTCCTTAGGATTTTTTCTTTCTTATCAACAATCTGAATAGGCTCTTCCACATAAGATAAATCTTTATCGATCTCCATCAGCTCATACTTAATAATGTGAGAAGGGTCATATATATACTTTCTAATCATCGAAACATGGAATATATTATGGATGTGGCCCAAGGATGGTGGCAGGGCAATCTTATAAGTGACAGAACCAACCCTCTCAAGAACCTCAAAAGGTCCAATAAACCTCGGGCTTAACTTTCCTTTCTTCCCAAACCTTATAATGCCTTTGGAAGGGGAAACCTTTAAAAACACAAAATCTCCAATTTCGAACTCGATATCTCGCCTTCTATTATCAGCATAACTCTTTTGACGACTTTGAGCAGTTTTTAAACTTTTCCTTATAACTTGAATTTTCTCAGTAGTATCTTGCACTTTGTCTGGTGCTAACATCTTTCTGTCACCAACTTCCTCCCAACATATAGGTGTTATGCATCTTCGCCCATATAAAGCTTCGTAAGGAGCCATTTGAATACTTGAATGATAACTATTATTATAAGTGAACTCAATAAGTGAAATATCTTTATCCCATTCACCCTTCCAATCCATAACATAGGCTCTAAGCAGATCCTCAAGTGTTTGAATTGTTCTTTCTGACTGACCATCAGTCTGAGGATGATATGCAGTACTAAACTTAACTTTAGTGCCCATCTCCTGCAATCTTCTCCAGAATCTAGAGAGAAATCTGGAGTCTCTATCAGAGACGATCTCCTTTGGAATACCATGAAGTCTTACTATTTCATTGACATATAAATCTGCAAGTCTGTCAAGCGAATAAGTTATATTAATCGGTAGGAAATGCGCAGATTTTGTTAACCTATCAATGATAACCCAAATAACGTCATGCTTCCTATAGGTTCTGGGTAGTCCCGAAACAAAATCCATGGTAATACATTCCCATTTCCATTCAGGAATATCTAAAGGTTGCAACAACCCTCCAGGTCTTTGGTGTTCTACTTTGATTTACTGACAAGTCAAGCATTTTGAAACATACATTGCAATTTCCTTCTTCATGCCTTCCCACCAATAATGACTTTGGATATCCCTATATATCTTAGTGCTCCCTGGATGCATGGTGTACTTTGAAGTATGACTTTCCTTTAGGATTTGATTCTTGATATCTGGCTCATTTGGCACACATACCCTCTCCCCAAATCTCAATAGGCCATCCTTTGAAACTTGAAATTTTGGCTTCAATCCCTTTTCTACTTCATTCCTCAAGTAGATTAAACGTGGATCTCGTAATTGTCCTTCCTTAATTTGTTGAATAAGATCAGATTACACTTGAATGGAGGCCATCAATATCATCGAGCCTTGCTCTTTCCCCAAAGCTTTCAAATCAGAATTTTCTTCTAATAACTTCCATTGCTTCACAACCAGACTAGCCATAAAACTTGTAGATTTTCTACTAAGTGCATCAGCAACAACATTGGCTTTGCCCGGGTGATAACGGATGGCACAATCATAATCCTTCAGAAGTTCTATCCATCTTCGCTGCCTCATGTTTAACTCTTTCTGAGTGAAAATATATTTTAAACTCTTGTGATCAGTAAAGATTTCAAATTGTCGGCCATACAAATAATGTCTCCAAATCTTTAGAGCAAAAATAATTGCTGCCAATTCCAAATCATGAGTTGGATAATTCAATTCATAACCTTTTAGTTGCTTAGAAGCATAAGCAATTACTCTCCCTTCCTGCATCAAAACACATCCAAGGCCCTTTCTTGAAGCATCAGTATAAACTACAAATTCCTCACTACCACTTGGAATAGTGAGAATAGGGGCACTAGTCAATCTTCTTTTTAACTCTTGAAAACTTTGCTCACAATCATCACCCCATACAAATTTCACATTCTTTTTAGTGAGTTTGGTGAGAGGTTGAGCGATTCAAGAAAATCCCTCCACAAATCTCCTGTAATAACCTGCCATGCCCAAGAAGCTTCTAATTTCTATTACATTTATTGGTACTTCCCATTCAACTACAACTTCTATTTTCTTTGGATCAACAGATATACCCTTCCCTGAAATCACATAGCCTAAGAAAGCAACTTCATTCAACCACAATTCACATTTGCTGAACTTTGCATACAACTTCTTTTCTCTTAGTATGGACAATACATTTCTCAAGTGTTTCTCATGCTCCTGATTACTCCTTGAATACACCAATATGTCATCAATAAATACAATTACATAGCCATCCAAGAGCGGTTGGAATATCCTATTCATTAGTTCCATAAAAGCTGCAGGGGCATTAGTCAAACCAAAAGACATCACCAAGAATTCATAGTGACCATATCGAGTTTTGAAAACTGTTTTTGGAATATCCTCCTCCTTGATCTTCAACTGATAGTAACCTTACCTCAGGTTAATCTTAGAGAATACTCGTGCACCCTATAGTTGATCAAACAAATCATCAATTCTGGGTATAGGATACTTATTTTTTATGGTCACCTGATTCAACTGTCCATAATCAATACAAAGCCTCAATGTTCCCTCTATCTTTTTAACTAACACCGGAGCACCCCGTGATGAAATATTAAGCCAAATAAAATCCTTATTTAATAGTCCTTGTAGTTGCTTTTCTAATTCCTCTAGCTTGAGTGGTGCCATTCTGTAGGGAGGCTTAGATATTGGGATTGTCCCAAGGACCAAATCAAAAGCAAAGTCACGTTTAGAGGTAATCCAAGCAAGTCATCCTGGGATATATTAGGCAAAAAGATAAATCATGTCCAATACTTTCAAAATAAAAGATCGATTGATCAAATATACAAAAAGTGATCATTTGTTATATACCAATCCATACTGGTATGATAAGAAGATAGTCAATCCATACCAAGTATAATATCAAAGTTTCAAATCTCTAGGAGAACTAAATCAGCAAAAGTTCAAGTTCTCCAATAAAAATCAGACAAGAGGACCAGATTCAAGTTCATTATCAAAGAACCTCCAATGATCATATTTTATATATATCACATAATGCAGTGGTTTAGGTTGAATGCCCAAGTGATAAGCAACATGTTACGAATCAAATCGTAGGTAGGACCCATGGTCAAACAAATATTCGCATTCTTTCATAAACATGCATAATACCTTTGACCACTGATTCAGAAGTTTTAGAATCATATTCAGTGATAGCATACACTCTGACATGGGCTGATGATTTATGAGGCAGTGACTCTTTCTTCTTGTTCAATGGGCAGTCTTTTATTTCATGATCCAACTTTCCACAAGCAAAATAGACTCTAGTCACCCACAAACATAAACTTATTTCATAATTTAACTTATAATTCACACATTATTGAGTCTTTTGTGGTGACTTCCCTTTTCAAATCCAAATTTCTTGACCCACTTGTTATTACTTTTTGATTCATTTCCAATCATAGTTTTATTGGTAAACTTGTCCTTATCATTCTTGCCACTGATCTTCAAAAATTCTTTTCATTGTTGCCATTAATAATCAGCCTCTACTTCCAATATAAGGTGGCAAAAGAAATATTTTAATCATTGAAATAATTTTGTACATCGAATATCTTTTCCATTCGCAACATCCATTTTTCTGCCACCAACGAAATTAGGTTCACAACGCTTTTGCTGTGCGACTCTAATTTGATATCCCCAATCAACCCTTTCATCCCACTTAATTAATAAAAAAATAATTGAAATAGAAGGACCAAATTGCCTCATCATCCTATATTCCTAAAATGCATCAAAGAAAATTTCCACCAATCACTATAGTTCACTTGATCTCAATATATTTTGCACGTCAACATATCAAATATTTTAGTGATCCTCAAACCATGCTCTGATACTACCTCTGTCACGCCCCTCAAAAAAATATCCATGATTTTAAAATTTTCATCAAAAACCAATCCATCCAGGATCCAATCACACATTTGAGGTCACTAAGAAAACATTCAGATCAAAATTTCACCTCTATAATCTACAAATTTATAACCCTATGCAGTTCATAAACATACAACATATCGTTCGATGATTCATAAAATCTGAACCCAACTCACCAAAATAATAACCACAACATAAATTCACCAGTATGTGAGTCTATACAGTCACAAAACCAACATTTACCATAAGTTCATATCATTACATGAATTAAACTTAACATTCCAAAATCCTAGACATAAAAAGGAGTCTTTTAAACTTATACAAAATCCACAAGGTTTGATTCATCGTCAACATTTCATTAGATGCAGAGTGTACTTATACAACAAAAACATATATACTATTAAAGATCTGCCCAAAGTCTTTTAGCTCTCCACTGCCACAGCCCAATCTTAATCATTTAAGCGAGCGACAGGCTATCCTGAAAAATTTATATAGCAATGGGGTGAGCATATAGAGCTCAGCAAGTGACTAACATATCCATGGTAAAAGAGGGAAATTTCCAAACAAATAAGGTTTCATAATGAAAGGCAGAATATAAGAATCCATAAACCTAATCTCATTAGGTGTAGAATCACACATATCATTTCAATCAACATTTTTGGTTCTTAACAGACAGATCATAGAGTAATTGGAGCATATCAATAGAGTATAAAATGTTCCGGAGCATATCAACGGCATAAGGAACATTTCGGAGCATGCCAATAACAGATGAAATCTTTCGGAGCATATCAACAACGAATGAAACGTTTCAGAGTATAACAATAACAAATGAAACGTTTCGGAGCTTATCAATGGCGTATAAAATGTTCCAAAGCATATCAACGGCGTATGGAACATTTCGGAGCATATCAATAACAAATACCAAACAGAAGCTCAAACGTCATATTTGACATTGCATTCATATAATTCTTATCCAAAGCATGTACAGAAACATATAACTAAAGCTCTGGATATCATATGAAACATACAGAAGGTGTAGTGGGACCGCAGATAGAATGTGAATCATCCATTTCTGAATGACCACCAGACAGAAGTCTCCCACGTCTGAGAGCTCCATCCACCCACGTCTAGGTGAAGTCAGAGGGGGGCCGGCAGAGCATCTCAGGCTCTATGCAAATACCCTTTACCATTTCTGGCAAAGGTCCAGATAATCCCATAAACACTAGAGTACAAAAGGCAGTATGAACAATAAATAGCACATATCGGAAGCACACGCGGAACAACAAAACGTACATGTGCCTTTACGAGTCAGTGTGATATAGCATAAAAGTTACACAATATGTTCAAGAATGGAAATAGTTTATAGACAAGAGCAAATGAGAATTCAAGCATTAATATAAGCCTCAATTGAGTGAAGGGAATTGAATGAAATCTATTCCCAAGCAAATGAAAACAAGAGATGCGAAATCGATCAAAGTTCGATTTCTGGCAGAAATCAAGAGGCACATTGGACAATTATTTTAGATTATCAATTATGCTCCAATACCCTTAGGAAAGCTACTGCTGAAAGATATATCAATCTATTTTCTGTTGAAACAAGTTTCGTACAAATCATGGTTTCCAACAAGGAGTTACCTTTGATTTGGTAACACAAGGTCAAAAACAAAATCACTGTTTTACAGAATTCATAGGGTCAGATTCAACAGATAATAGGGTAGGCATTTGAATTCCAAATTTTTCAATATATATGTCAAAAGAAAGGTCTACAAGTCTAGTTTCGAACAAAATCAGTTTGGTACAAATCAGAATTTCCAACAAGGACTTATAGGTATTTTAGTATCGAAAGGTCAGAAATTTTGATCCCTGTTCTGCAGCATCTATAGGCTCATTTGAAACAGACGTTTGGGTAAGTATTCGGTGTCCAAAATCTACAAAATCAGTGTCAAAAGAAAGATATAAGAGTCTAATTTCAAACGAGCTAGGTCTTGCCTGAATCCACATTTGGTGCTAAAAATTATAGCTGAAAGAGTGTATAGGGGTCAGTTTACCGAAAAAATTTCAGATCATTGGTTTTATGTCCAAAGAGAGAAATATCAGGTTCTAAACATAAATCTCTCAGAATCAATATAGGAACATAGACTAATACTTCTGTAGGATGGGGTTAGAACACTAGCCTTTGAGAATTTTGACCCTAAATGAGAAGATTTGATCAAGAAACCTTAAAGCCCCAATTTTTTCTTCTTCTTCTTTTCTTCTTCTTCTTTTCTTCTACTTCTTCTTCTTCTTCTTCTTTCTTTCTTTCTTTCCCTGATCATCCATGCAGCTGCCTTCTCTGCTTCCTTAAGAATGAAGGCAGAGAGGCTTAAACGGTGGGATTTGTCATTTTGTGCATTTTACAGTTTAGTCCTTGTATTTATTATATTTACGATTAGGTCCTCCGGGGTTATATATAGGTCCTCAGATTTTTTTTTTTAACAAATCCTCCAACTCTTATGAATAAGTTCTCAGATTCATACTTTGACTTTTTATCAAATTTAAAATAGATACTTACATTACAATTAGAAACTTATACAAAAATTCAGAAATTGAGGGATGTTACAAAAAGAAAATGAAAGGAGAAAGGTCCCTTAATAAGGGAAAGGGCAAGGGCAAACCAGGTAAAGCAAAGGTTGTTAAGAAAGACCCAACAAAGGACAAAGGCTAGTGCTTCCACTGTGGTAAAGATGGGCACTAGAAGAGGAACTACAAAGAGTACCTTGTAGAGAGGGCGAAATAGAAGCTTGGAGAAGCTTCAGGTACAATAATGATCAATCTCCAATTGTTAGATTTTTATGATAGTGCATTGGTATTGGATACCAGTATTGCTTATCACATCTACAATTTATTGTAAATTCTAGCAAAGTCGAGGGGAGATTGGCAAGAGAAATATTGTAAAGGTTTGTTTATGCTAGACACTACTCCACATATCATGAATGTAAGTGTCTAAGAGGAAACGAGATGAGGTGAACAGTGCATACCTATGGCATTGTAGACTAAGTCACATCCATAAGGGAATGATTCAAAAGTTGCTAAATGATGGATATCTAGATCCATTCGACTATGAGTTATATGCAATTGGTGAGCCTTGCCTTCGTGGAAAACTGACCAACTCTCCATTTAGTGGAATTGGAGAGAGAGCTACTGAGTTGTTTAAACTCATACATAGTGATGTATGTGGACCCATGTCAACTCATGTCATTGGTGGTTACTCCTACTTCATTACCTTTATTGATGATTTCTCAAGGTATGGATATGTGTACTTAATGAAGTACAAGTCCGAGGCTTTTGAGAAATTCAGGGAGTATAAGAATAAGGTGGAGAACCAGACTGGAAAGAGTATTAAAACTCTTCGATCAGATCGAGGAGGTGAGTACTTGAGTACATAGTTTACTCAGTTCTTAAAGGACCATGGGATATTATCCCAATGAACACCTCCTTATACACCTTAGCTCAATGGTGTCTCTAGAAGGAGGAATCGTATGCTATTAGATATGGTATTGTCCAAGATGAGTTTTGCTGACCTACCCATCTTATTCTAGGGATATGCCCTAGAGACCGCAGCTTACCTTCTGAACAGAGTTCCAACTAAGTCGGTAGTGTCTATACCATATGAGATATGGAAAGGGAAGAAGCCTGATCTTAAGGTTGTTAAGATTTGGGGCTGCCCTACCCATGTTAAAAGACACAACCCCGATAAGTTAGAATTAAGGACAGAGCGATGTAAATTTGTGGGATACCCCAAGAAAACTTGTGGGTATTATTTCTATCATCTCGAGGACCAAAAGGTCTTTGTAGCTAAGAGAGCAGTGTTCCTTGAGAAGGAACACATTCTTGGGGGAGACAGTGGGAGAATGATAGAGTTGAGCGAGGTTGGAGAACCAAGCTCAAGCACCACTCTACAGCCCGAGTCTGTTCAAGTACCTAATATACAAGTTTCAACTTTACATAGGTCTGATAGAGTATCTCATCCTCCTAAGAGATATGTGGGACATATTAGAGGAGAGGATGTTGAGGATATTAATCCTCAGACCTACGAGGAGGCTATTATGAGTATAGACTCCGGGAAGTGGCAAGAAGCCATGAATTCTGAGATGGATTCTATGTACTCCAACAATGTTTGGAACCTAGTTGATGCGCCCGAAGGTATTGTACCCATTGATTGCAAGTGGATCTTTAAGGAAAAGATCGAAGTAGATGGAAAGGTAGAGACCTAAAAAGCAAGGCTAGTGGCTAAGGGGTATCATCAAAGGCAAGGTGTTGACTACGACGAAACCTTCTCACCCGTAGCAATGCTAAAATTCCATCAGAATTCTATTGGCTATTGCAGCACACTATGATTATGAGATCTGGCAGATAGATGTGAAAACCGCATTCCTCAATGGGAACCTCAAGGAGGAGATGTATATGATGCAACTTGAGGGATTCGTGTCCAAGAACTGCCCAAATAAGGTGTGTAGGTTGCTTAGATCCATTTTGGACTAAAGTAAGCTTCCAGAAGTTGGAACATAAGATTTGATGAGGCAATCAGATCTTATGACTTCGTTAAGAACGAAGATGAGCCTTGTATGTATAGGAAGGTAAGTGGGAGCGCTATCACCTTTTTGGTGTTATATGTGGATGACATCCTGATCATTGGGAATGACGTAGGAATACTATCCACAGTAAAGGCTTGGTTATCTAGACACTTCTCCATGAAAGACTTAGGGGAAGCATCCTATATCTTGGGGATTAGAATATATAGAGATAGATCCAAGAGGATGCTTGGCTTGTCCCAGTCCAAGTACGTAGAAACCATTGTCAAAAGGTTTGGCATGGAAAATTTCAAGAGAGGTCTCATACCGATGAGATATGGGATATCATTTTCTACGAGTATGTCCCCAAAGACTCCAGAAGAAAGGGCGAACATGGATATGATACCTTATGCCTCAGCAATATGGTCTATCATGTATGTCATGCTATGTACTAGGCCTAATATAACGCATGCTCTGAGTGTCACGAGTAAGTATCAGGTGGATCCAGGCTTGGAGCACTAGAAAGCAATAAAGTGTATCCTTAAGTACTTGAGAAGGACTAAGGATCTTTTACTAGTATATGGAGGTAATAGCCTTAAGGTTGAAGGCTACACGGACTCAAGTTTTCAGTTTGATGTCGATAATAGCAAGTCGAATTCAGGGTATGTGTACACCTTGAATGGAGGAGCAGTGTGCTAGAAGAGTTCCAAGCAATATACTACTGCTGACTCGACCACAAAGGCGGAGTACATTGTTGCATCAGATGCAGCAAAGGAGGGAGTCTGGGTGAAGAAGTTCACCACAGATTTAGGAGTCGTGCCGGGTAGCGAGGAGCCGATCTCCTTATATTGCGACAACAACGGGACGATTACTCAAATAAGGGAACCCGGGTCTCATCAGAAGTGTTCTGAGGAGGTTCCAACTTATTAGAGAGATCGTAACCCGAGGAGATATAGTAGTGGAAAGAGTTCCGTCCGAAGATAACATTGCAAATCCACTAACAAAGTCGTTGTCTTAGATTGTCTTTGAGCGTCACAGGGGTCTAATGGGGATCAGACACATAGGTGATTGGCTTTAGGTCAAGTGGGAGATTGCTAGTCATAGGTGCCCAGCAAGCTAATCACGTGAGTGATGGCACGTGTGACTTGATACAGAATCTTTTTGCTTATTACATTTTGGCATATATCACTTTAAAACTATTGCATATGTGCATATATATATATTGTGATGTCCTTGGATTTGTGCAATGGGAATCGGATCGTGATGAGATCACGATAATGAAATCGATTCACCTTTAAACACAAATCCTAAATAATCCCGGTCACAGGTTACTCGAGAGGGACATCGTGATAACCGGACAGACTGGTGTGCTGTATACCCGTCCATATGATGGATGCAGCTGGTCTCTTAGCTGCTCGTGTAGGGACACTAGGGATACAGTACAGGTGCTCATTAGAGAATGAGTTCACTGATTGATCCGCTTATGGAATACTGGATGGTTGATGATGCCTTATTGTCATACAGCGATTCCGTAGTCCTAGTGGTGCATCTGGCCCTTAGACTTGAGACACCAAGGATGTCCTATATGAGTGCTCCACTCTTTGATACCAGATTTATAGGTTTGGCTGTCCCAGATCTAGTACAGCTGGTCATTGGGAGTGGTAGTCGACCTTATGAGGGCTATTGAGTGTCGATAGAGGATCATCTACTCTCGGCATCATAAGAGGAATATCTCATGTATTCTTGCTAAGACAAATCCCTAGTTAGGGTCATTCGGGTTGAGAGAGAAAGAGTTCTCCAGGAGAATCCGATTAGAGCGAGACTCGAGTAGAAACCGTATGGGTCTGACAACACCATGCTCGATATACGGTCTCTGGGATATTAGATGGATGAGGGACTATAGGTACATGATAACTGAGGACAGACAGGTCCAATGGATTGAATTCCCCTGTATCGTCTGGGGACTACGGCGTAGTGGCCTAGTACGTCCGTAGTCGATGAGTCAAGTGAATTATTATAGAGATAATAATTCACTGAGTTAGAAGGAGTTCTGATAGGTATGACTCACGGCCAGCTCGATATTGGGCCTAGAGGGTCACACACATATGGTAGGCATTGCGATGAGTAGAGGTTCGGATATGAGATATCCGATGGAGCCCTTGTCTTATTGGATGCAGATCCAATACCCACTAGGGGAGGACCCATTAGGGTTTGATAGGGGACCTCTATAAATAGGAGGGATTCAGAGCCTCATAGGCTAGAGCATTTGCTTGCCTTTCCTATTCTCCTCTCCCTCTCCATCTCAAAGCAGGCCTGGAGTTTGAGGAGCGTCGTCGCAACCTTGCTGTGTGGATCACCGCTAGAGAGGAGGACGCTTGACCTCCTTCACCCTCTCCTAAAGATCTGCAAGGAAACAGGGATATACGATCTCCCTAGGTAACACAATCTACTCTATACGCAGTTTTAAGTTTCGCGGATTTTGCGCACCAATCTTCGCACGACGACGAACATCTCTTTGGGAATCGGGGATTTTGTTTTCTTGTTCTTCCGCTGCGCATGTGATGTCGCCCCCAAGATTTCCCAACAGGATCCCCATCTTTCCATCTAGAAAATTCTACCTTAATGCATGGGTAGTTTGTGTCACTTTCTTGGGGCTCTTTTATTGTATCTCCAGATCGATTTAATGTAGAACTTGAGCCTCCATCTTGTTAAAATTTGTTGAGACTCTCCAATAGACTCTTTTTGAAACCATTAAGTGTTTCTTGCAGTCGGTTCTCAATTCTAATTTTTAATGCTTCCATTTGTGATTTCATTGAGTTATCGGTAGCCATTGTGTAAGACTGCAAATCTGTAATCCCCAGTTCTTATTTCTGATGTCTGGTTAAGGGCATCAGCACTGTCAACACAAAGCTATCGAGAAAGCCAACACCGAGGGCAGTGCTACGGTTGTTGCTAGGAGGAAGAGTTGTTGCCCTATTTTTGTCACTGCATGGGGTGAGAGCATCGAGGGCTGGAAGGTGATTGTGTCGGTGTGGTTGCAATTGCTATGACCCAAGGGAGTAATCGCTGAGCAGTCAGGTTGAGGCTGTAGTGATGGCAACCTACGGCTGCAGTAGAAGATGCTGAGCAAGAGGGAGGCGACATTAAAGCGACTAGGTTTGAGAAGAGGAATCTATGGTGCGTGCACTACTGGGGTTGAGGCAAGGCAGCATAAGGACTTGCTGCAATTGCTGCATGCGCTGCTGGAGGGCAGTTGCAGTGGAATGAGGAGGGTTGGTCACTTGTCGGGAGCAGCGGCGGGGGGGAGGTGGTGTTGAAGCGACCGGGGTTGAGAAGAGGAATTAGTGGTGCATGCACTATTGGGGTTGAGGTAGGGCAAAACAAGGACTTGTTGCTTGCGTTGCTGGAGGGCGGTTGCAGCGGAACAAGAGGGGTTGGTCGTTGGCTAGGAGCAGCGGCGACGGTGGTTGCTGGCCGAGAAAATATGGTGATCAACGGCTGCGGCAGAAGATGCAAGGTTGCCCTATTTCGGTCACCGCGAGGAGGGAAGGTTGAGCGACTATGACTACGAACCAAGGGGAGGCAGGTGGCAGTGGAGAAGGAGGCAGCGAGGGTCGTGGTTGGGAGGCGAGCGACGGTTGTCGTTGGCCAGGGAGTTACGGTGGTGGAGAGGGGAAATAGAGGTGCTTTGTTTCTATCGCACCATAAAAGGAGCCATTGGCGATGTCGAAGGATCATGAGCGGTTAAGGAGAAGGCTGACAGTGGTGGTGGCTCGAGTGGGAGGCGACGGGCAACAGTGGACTCTGATCGGGAAGCGGGGCTACAACGGGATGGGACACTGACAGCATCATCTCCTAGTAGCGGTGGTGGCTAGGGTGGGAGGCGACGGGTGACGGTGGACTATGGCCGGGAAGCGGGGCTGCAGCGAAACAGGATGCTGGCAGCGTCGTCTCCGATAAAGGCTCGGAAGGATGACTACAGTGGAAGGTGGGATGAGGCGGGGGGGGTGGGGTGCGGAGGGTACTGGCTGGGAAACAATGGTGGTGGTGGTCATTGGAGGAGTTGGAGCAAGTAAGATGATGCCCCTTCCATTTAAAATTAGATAAGGAGAGCTTATATAAAGAATCAAAATTTTGAGTCATACTTGAAGGTCTTTTCATGGGGTGTAAAAGACTATATTAAAGTCGCAAACAATTTAAAGATTTGACCAAATGCTTGAAATACAACATTTCATATAATATAACTTGATCAATCATAGAGTGAACCACCAGATCAACAATAGTAGAGTTCAATAAACACCAAATGCAGGGCATAAGTGCTAGTGCCTGATTTGGTATAGATTTGCTTATCTTTAAAAATGCGAGAGGTTATAGAATAAACATTAAAATCCTGAACCTAAGACTCCAAAATAAAAAGACAATCTAAGTAGTAAGAGTGTAAAGAAATCTTACGATAACATGTTTAAAAGGGACATTAAGACCCTCAACATTCCATATATCGATATTAATTATAAAGAAAGAGAGAAAAAATCTAACCCAATAATATCTACAAGTCTCTTATAGGCTCGTTATCTTTCAACACTTAGTTATAAGTTAGCCAAAATAGTATTGTCAAGTTCATTTTCCTCTACATCATTGGCATCGTCATCCTTATCCTCATTAAGAACATCAAACTTATTAGATTGAGGTTCCAATATAGATTTCTCATAAAGAGGTACAGGCCTTTTAGGTAAATCATGCTACATTATTTGTATAAGATTTCATGATTTTGAGCAAAGGCTTCTTAATCATTGTAAACTGCACATGAGATTTGCAAGGAATAAAGTTTGAGTCATACGAAAATAAGAAGCCACATTAGACTTAGAAGGAGTAATATCCTTAATCTTTGAGGGTACAATTTCCTTAGTCTTCTTAGGATTCCATTTGGTAGTTGATACATGTTTAAAGCAATTTCTTATTGCGTGATCGAAAATAGGATAGTATGAGCATCTCACTGGCTTTCAATCATATTTCAACCTAGTGACATAGTCTTTAGCATCATTGAGAGCAATTTGAAGAACATCAGGGAGTTCAGTGGAAGCAAATAACTCAATGCAAACTCATTACATTCTTTTCTACTAATCAAATGGTCCATAAATAGAGGTTTCCCAATACCAATGGCAATAGAGGTGATAAACTTTGGTGTCCACGTAAATAAAGATAAATTATAGATAAGAACAACAAAGAAGTCAATTTTTTTTTTAACTAGAAGTCATATTTCCTAAGGATGAAATATGAGGAGCTTGTTCTGAATAAACTATGGCTCATATTACAATACTCCAGTTAAATCACCACTTACGCTAAATCAAAAGATCAAAAAACTCCACATCCAAAGATAATATATTAATGGATCTTGTAGGTTTCAACATAATAGAGACTCTATTCTTACTAATAAAGAATAATAGGGGAGAGCTCACAAAGTAGCCAATGAAAGAGTTTTTCAAGTGCTCCTCACCCCATGAAATATCCTCCATAGTGGCTGATATTCTAAGAGTACCATCACTAGAGAAGAAGGATGATTCATGGTATAAAAAGCACCTCTCGGATTTTGAAGCCTAAGAGAAGAGAGAGCTCCTTGTGGCAGCAAGGGGGAAAAGAGTCAGTGACAACTCTTGATACATCAAGAAACCTTGAATGTGAGTGCTATCCACGAGTCTTTGACTAGATAGAAGAAACATTGACATGGAAACAACAACAGTAGGGAAGAAGAAGACACCAACATCAAAATTTGAAAGCTACCGGAGTGCAGGCTACCCGAGACCACTAGCATGCAAGCTGACCATCGAAGTCAGCCTAAGATGGGAGTACGACGACGACGAGAGAAGGCAAAGTAGTCGGTGGGGCAGGAAGGCCCACCCCAACTATGTCCGTGGCAACATGCACAATCGAGGAAGAAGTAGCCACCACGCCTCTCGCTGTTGGTAGAGGATGCATCAACCCAATAGCACTAATGGCAACAACATCAACAAGCACAAAAGAAGCGATTGAATTGACGACACCTCCTGAAGAAATATCTATAGAGGAAATCCTAATCGATGAAAGAATCCGCATGACCAAGGCAAAAGTGACGAATCAATTTGATATCGGTGCAAGTGGAGGAAGAAGAATCGACATAGAGTTGTTCGTCAACGTCACCACATGTCGTGCAAACCCATCCTCGGTGATAGTCACATATCGTCATGAAGCCCCATCGATTGCTGAAGGATCAATAAAGGATATATAGGAGTTCAGCAAAACAGGGGAGGCGAGCAAAAGACCGACCTTTAGAGCAGAACGTAATTGGATCGACAAAGAAAAAGATGCTATAACAGAAGACACCAACAGACAAGAGGAAAACTCAACAAGATCGATGGTGGAACAAAAGAGACCGACAAACCAAAAGATGCAAGCACCGAAGTGATTGGCTGAGAAATCACCATACGACCAACCTTAGAGGTAGAGGGCCGACAGCGAGGACATTTTGGTACACCACCGACAAAGACAGATGATGGATTTGAGATATTCCCGCTCTGTTTCTGTCACTGATCCTAATTGTGCTCTTCAAATGTTGGATTTGAGATATAATAAATGAATAAAACACAAAAAAAAAGGCCAATATAAAAGATATCATGAAAGCTAAAAGCTTACCTGATACAAGTATAAGCACATTGGATCTTCCAAAAGACGTTAAATTGTAGGTCAAATAAACTAAAAAGGTTCGCTACCAACAACAGCATCGAGGAGAAAGACCTGAAACCTTCAAACACACCAAGAAACCACAAAAGAAAAATACAAGGCAATGTCCATCACAAGCAGGCTTTGTGATTAGTTTTACTGTCCTCCAGATTCACGCACCAAGGGTTCTTTGATCTCGTCTCCAGCATCCTCCTGTCGACCAAAACATTTGTAAGGGTGTTTGAACAATCACAAGATCAATTGCAAATCAAGAAACTCAGTAAGGAGAAGAACTGACAGTGATATCGGAGGTCCACAAGGTCAAGTTGTCACGAAGCAGCTGCATGATCAATGTGCTATCCTTGTAAGATTCCTCACTCAGAGTGTCCAACTCCGAGATAGCCTCATCGAAAGCCTGTGAAAGACAAACAACAATTTAAATCTCACTGCAGAAACTGGTAAGTAAGACTTGATTAAATCATGAAACAGAAATAAACATTAAAAATGTTAATATTGCAAAAATAGTAATGACATGATATATGTCTATAATCTGAGAGACGTAAGAAAACACTAGGGAGAGGTTCAACCAATTTTGACCACAAGGATTTTAGATATCAGGTAAAAAGAATTCAAGATTATTAATCTGTTTGAACTTTTTTCATAGGCACTGCAGAATCAGAAGACCAGTGGTAAAATCATGGTATATATGGATGAAATGGATTGGTTTGGACAAATTTTATCAGGCATTGCATGAGTAAAAGTTCATTTCCTTCTAAGCTTCAGCAGTAACACTCTTAGAAGACGGGATAATATATACTCTTCCCAGTCAAGCATCAAAACCTCTTCATTAGTTTTAATTTTTCACATCTCATGTACCACAAGCCAACTTAGCAAGTAAAAAGCATCATAGATCTACAAAGCTTCTTGGTTATGTTCATACTCATCTAGTATAGTATTAATCATCACAGCAGAGCATGCAGGACATCTTCGAAGGGACAAAGACTAACAAGTTTGCATGATTAGATTTTTCCCACACATTTAAACATAGATACACAACCATACACATGAGACATCCATATGAACCACCACAGTAATACCCGGGCATGATAACATAGTCATGGACAAGATAGAAGTGTTTCCCTAAAATTTGTAGATATGTATAAATATTGATTGAATTAGGGGGGGTAAATGGTTGGAACATGGAAGAATTTTAAGTAATCTAAGGCAGCTAATGGGCCTCAGATCAAATGACAGACATGCTAAAATTTTATGAAGATACAAATTTCAAGTACTTTATTGATCCTAATTCAACAAATACAGCTGAGCAAGGTCGTCTAGGACTTAAAGCCAATCAATATAAGGATGAAATCAAAATCTTAGAAGATGGCAAATGATATTGTTCAAACTGCAGGAAAGTCAACATGACAAACAAACAGGTCTATCAACAATCAAATCTTACAAATTATTAATAAATCAGTGTTTTATGATGTGTTGCAATGACAGACAGTAAAGAAATCTCTTTTGATGCTATCATATATGCGGCTAGTTAACTGAGAAAAAAACCTAACAAGTGACCAAAAGACAGTAATTAGACACAGTTATTGGTGGAATGTCCAAAAGTGAAAAGGAAAAAAATAAAGTTCTTTGGAAGAATGCAAAAAACAACAGAAAAATGTATATCAACCAACACAAAGAACACCGTTGACAATTTGTTGATTTCGAAGACCAGCATAAATTCTTACCTAACTAGGAAAGATCCTTTAGAACCTTAAACAATAATAGGAAAAAAACAACTAATCATTCTCGCCAGCTAAAACCTTGCAAATGTGTAATCAGTGTCCGTCTTATTTGACTCTCTTAAACTGATCAATAAAAGTATAATGAAAAAGTCACGAGAATATTTTAAAATTAAATCCTACATGTACACCAATTACATTGTATATATAATGGTAATCTAATTTTAATCTACAAAATTAGAAAATCGAGCTAAAATTAGGCCTGCCTAAAGTCCTGAACCCTTTTAAGCTGTACCATATTGCATGATTATTTTCCTACACCTCAGGTTGATAATTACTCCGATTTTCTTATTTGCACAGTTGGAGTCTTGTTGGATATATTGGAACCATCTTATACCACCTTATCCTCAACTGAGAATCAGCTTTAACTTAGGACTTGTATTATTTCTTCACCATTTTCGTTGTAACAGAACCTTTCATCTCAATCATCATACATAACCTATAATAGTATTTTTGGGTTTGTTGTTCCTCAATTGGACTATAAAGCAGGAACTTTCTTTTGAAGAGGAGCTACAATTTTATAGCAAAAAGTGTACGTCTCTAATTTTTAACAATTCTACCCTTGTGAGTAATACCTTTTTGTTTGATAACCAATCATTATTATTGATTGTATACAGTTCATCAGAGTTGGTAAAATTCGGTATCATGGTATTGCTTTGTAATCAAAGTGACCAAGATTCGTTACTAAAACAACCTTTTGGTGTTTGAAGAAGTAAGATCACGTACATTGACACTCCCCAAACTGTAAATCGGTGGGAGCCTTGTGCACAAGGCTGCCCTCTATATTTGCACCATTAAACAATTTAAGCATAGAATTCCAACATGAAATCAAAATTTTGCATCCAGTATCATGATACCATTGATTTTCTACAACTTATTTCCAGTCCTATCCCAAGCAAAATGGAGCAGAAATACAAGGAAACTGGAGAATGAAGACCAAGTATGTTTAATTGGGCATCTCCAAACATACATTCACATGTACATATATGAATATGCATATTTATTGACCACCTAGAGACACCATAATCTTCAAAAACAAGAAATACTATGCAAGTCTCCTGACAAGATCAATCAGCCTTACATGACAGTAAATTCTTCTGATAGCAACATGAATTAAATGATACTCTGAATGATGACCACTTTGCAGAGATTTTGAATTATATAATAACAGCTAGAAAGTTTTACCTATATATAAAATGAAATGTAGCATTTAGAATTTAGTTTGTGAAGAAATTTACTAGAAGGTAAACAAACTTCATAGAAAAAATATTGGATCAATTATAAATTATCACTAATCAGATGCATAAGCATGTAATAAGTGCCTGTAGCTAAGACTTCTATAAATGGAAATAAGATCAAATTACAAGAAGAAATAAAAAACAAATGAGTACAAATGCATTTAGAACAAAGAGAAAATTTGTAAATTATTATCAGTAAACTCTAGCAGTAACAGAGTGATCTAGTGACAAGTCAATCACATGCAGGCAAATGCCCTCACACCAATATTAAACACATACAAAATGCGCTAGCATGCAAAAGGACGAGCACCATGCACAGACCCAGTTTCCGTGTATGCACAAACAGAATATAAATACAAACCATTTTAAGACATGAACCAACTTTTCGTGAAATTTACCAATTATTTCTCATAGAATGGAAAAAGAAATTATTACTCATATCAATTAAAAGAAGCTCCATTAAAATAAGAGGTGTGAATCATAAATTCATAAAAATAATCCAAACAGAAATTTTACTGCAATGCAGCAATAGATACACATTCTTTGTGTCAAATATGAAATTGTCAGATCCAGCTAGGCCAAGGATAAAACTTTAGAAAGTTACTACACGCTTGATGTTAGACCTGGTTGCACTAAGGTATCAGCTATTCCAAGTTAGCTGAGGCCTAACTTCAAAATTTGATGCTTGCTTCAGGCTAAGCTCCATGCCAGCTTGACTCATTAAATCGACTCCCCTACTATAAGGATTAAGTTCAATAAATGCTTCAGATGCAGAAAAATATAAAATTGTCACTACTCCACAACATATGCTAAAAATATGAAGTCACGCACAACACTGTTAAAACTAAAATTTTACAAGAAATAGAATAAAATTGCAGTCAAACCTGTTTTGCAAGACTGCAAGCACGATCAGGCGAGTTCACAATTTCATAATAGAACACTGAGAAATTAAGAGCCAACCCCAGCCTAATAGGATGAGTTGGGGCCAGTTCGGCCAGGGCAATGTCCTACAAATTGTTTAAAAAGATGATTTAGTGAACATTACTCAGGTCTGACAAAAAACATCAATAACAGAACAGATTTAATTAGATGAATCTGAACAATTGTATGCCAGCATTTGTAAGAAGAATCATTCAGTAGAAACAGCACCACAATGGTAGTTGAAAATGAATCAAGTGGACACATGTTCTAGAGTACTGAAAAGATTCTGATCGATCCAGCAAAAACAAAAACACTAGCTAATTTGCATTGCACTATAAATGATGATCAGACCTGAGCAGACTTATAGGCTGACAGTGTACTCTCAGCAGCCTCCTTTCTCTCAGCCCCCGTCTTAAATTCCGCAAGGTACCTATTTGCCAAGATTATCAAACATTTAAGACAAATAAACGTCACCGCACATTGGAAGCTTATTTTCTAGTACCTGTGGTAATCCCCCTTCATCTTCAAGTAAAACACCTTGGACTCGGCCGTGGTGGAAGAGGATATCAGATGGGAATCAAGCAACTTCAGAATGCCATCACAGATCTTGCTAAGCTCGGCCTCGATCTTTCCACGATACTCCTTAATCAGGGAAACATGATCCTCATTCCCACGGCTCTCTTCCTTCTGCTCAATAGAGGAGATGATACGCCAAGAGGCCCGGCGGGCTCCAATAACATTCTTGTAAGCCACAGAGAGGAGGTTGCGCTCCTCCACGGTGAGCTCCTCAACATCCACCGTCTTTGCTACCTTCTCCATGAACTCCACCATCTCCTCATAGCGCTCCGCCTGTTCGGCCAGCTTGGCCATGTACACATTGTCCTCACGGGATGATTCGGCCGGAGACATCTTCCCGTTTTCTAAATCTTAAGCACCAATTTCTTATAAAATCTGCAAGTAAGCGGACCCAAAACAAAACATTATCTTTCATTTTTTTTCTCTCCGCAACGAATTCAAAAGGTCTAAAAAAAAAAAGGAAGGCAGCTTTCCCCTTTTCTGTATAATTTTTTTTATTGGAAAAAAATGAATAATTTTACTGCAAAATAGCAACTTCACCCTCAAAGTTGATCCAAAAAATCATCAGACAAGTTCTACCGTACAAACAAGGCCGGAAAG
This sequence comes from Musa acuminata AAA Group, assembly GCF_036884655.1. Classification (NCBI taxonomy): domain Eukaryota; kingdom Viridiplantae; phylum Streptophyta; class Magnoliopsida; order Zingiberales; family Musaceae; genus Musa; species Musa acuminata. The sequence continues at coordinate 31,761,974 of NC_088334.1, read as the reverse complement.
CATGAGAGGATAGTTTCTATCCTCTTAAAAAAAACTTTCATATTAAGAGGATATACGGAGAAAGATCTCGAGCAAGGATGCGGATATACCGATTCAGATTAAAACTTTCGTATTAAAATTCGAAATAAACCACTACATTTCTTCGATACGCTAACTGCGCTAACAACGAGGTCAAAAATAACGAAAAAATTGAAGAAAATGACAGAACACCATAAAGAAAAACAATCAACATACCCTACAAGATCCGATCGATTTAATGATAGAGCTTACGATAAAAGAACCGGCGAAAGAAATCGAAGCAGCAAGCTTAAAAGATTACCGTCGAGATGGTGGTGGATCCGAGGGGGGAACGTGGAAAACCCTGCACGAGACTTTTTTTTTTTTTTTTGGTTCTTCTTCCCTCTTTCTTTCCATTGGTTGGCTTTTTCTTCCTGCGAAAACGAGCAACTCATTTCTCTTCGACCCGAATTGATTACCTGCTCATTATTAGCTAAGCATTGGGTCCGACTCTTTCACCAACTTTCAAGGCTGATTGCTGAGGCAGCGAAACGATTAATGGGTATAAGACGAAATTTATAAAAATAAATTCCAATGACGTGGATACACGTGGATGACGGCATTCTTTTATGGACTTACAACTAGTGGTAACGAATAAACCAAATTCGTCGTCCTAGCAAAACCATGATGTATAGATACTTGGAAGTATCCTTAGAGAAAAGAATCATTTGGCATCAATCTATTCACATTTAGGTTCAATATATATCCACCATGTAAAAGGGACGTACTTATAGCTTCTGTTCACCAATTGGCTAAAAATTGGAATTCTAATCATTGACAATGATACCCTTTAAAAACTCTACCTGAACTATTATCATTCTAATTTTTTATAGTTTATATTTTTTTTATATTTCAATCCAGAATAATTATTGATAAATTAGTATTTAATTTGTGTCTATTATCAAAGGGGCAAATATGCTACCTCCAAAATTTGCAACAATAGCTATATAAAAAACATAATAAAAATATATTTATAAATATAAACATTTTTTTGGTATAAATTTTTAAAATCAGGCATTTTATAAAGGCCAGTAAAAACTCAGTCATGTGCCATATCTCTATCTTAAGGAACGATTTCAAATTGATAAAGAACACGATATAACACTCTAATTTATTCTCATATTAGAAATTGAGAAAAAAAAATAATATGTGTAAATTAGTGATTCAAACTTAGCAAGATGAACGACGTGCATACTCTTAAACAACAAGGGATGAATTCATGAACATAGGTTCATACTCTTTTAATTATTTTCAATATGAGTTTAAATTGATAAATAATATGAAACTAACCAGTATCTAATTTATATATCTGTCTTCCTCACATATATATGAATGTTTTCTATCAGTACAACTGGTGCGGTGCATATCATGACTTGCAAATTATTCTCTCATCTAATTTGGGCTCTAACAAACACTGTTATTGTATTATGATAATTCAATCTAATTACCAATATTAGTTCTATTTTTAAAAAAAATTAAAGAACGCAAGATACCTGAAGTGAGATATTAATTGACTTCAATCAGTCAACTGATATATATGTAGAGAGAGAGAGAGAGAGAGAGAGAGAGAGAGATGGATAATCGTTGGGTATCCTGTCATTGAGAGAGAGAGAGAGAGAGAGAGATGGAGAGTTATTGGGTATCCTGTCAATTAAATGGAAGCAAAAGCACTTGTCGTCGACTGCCACCCTGCCACTGGCGGAAAGTGCTCAAATTCCACAATGTCGGCTTCAATTAATCGTGCCGTATGCAATTATTTTTATGCTTCGAGTGCTGGATAAGGACGAACGAAACAGTAGTGGGATATGCTTTCATGGTGGTGGTCCTCTCGGCGCCAAATTGGATTGAAGAAAAAGGAAGCACTCTCCGCTCCATCTTTTGTTGATTTCGAATCTTTAATTAGATTCATCTAACAAATAATCATCCAACTTCTTATATAAAGACAGTTTGTTTATCTCATCCTAAAATAAAATATTTTTATAAGCGATAGAAAATATTCTATCGATCGTTGTCCGTTGACAATTATCAGGGAGCTGACGTGGAGGATAACTTGATATAGGAGAAGGCTGAGTGGGCAGTTGACACCCTCTCAGTCTTTCTTCGCTAGCCTCATGTCGCATGGGACGATACATATTAACATCATATCACAAGAGCTCGGATAGGTCGACTCGTGCCGTTGGAAGATGTACAAGTCAGCCACTTGCATAAATGTACCACTAGAGGTACGAGCAACCCCTATAGCCATAGTTCCCTCCCGTTGGCTCTACAAGTATAAAAACCAATCCCTGCACTTGAAGAGGGGATCGATCTCAAAAAATCCTACTTGATATAAATCGAATTCCTTGTGGCTAATTTAAGTTTCGAATGGGTCGGGTCAGGAATCTCATCCAGCGTCAACCTATCATGTAGAGCCCTAGTAAAGATCCCATATACTCTGGCCTCACTTCAAGATAACCTCAAAATCGCCCTCTTCAACCTTAGTCTAACCTCAACCCCACTCCGTCCCTCCCTCGAGAAGATTTACTTAGACGATCTCACACTCTCGGGAAAAGACCTATTCATACCTTGGTTCATGACATCATTGTTAACATCAAGTTGTTAACACTATCTTATCATGTCAATTGACTTGACTAACATTAGGAGTTTTACACCGTAATAATTAATATTATGTGTTTTCCATTGGATTATTGTTAATCCATCCTTTTCTGACAATTAATGGTGAGACAACCTATTAAATTATGATAAAAATGTTAGCTGTATAGCTCAGTTTGAAAATTCAAAATAAAAAAGAAAATTCAAAATAAATCGAATTGGGCACACATTTGGCATACAGCAAACAAATAATGTCTTTCTTTCTCAGTTTTATATATCATCCCACTTCAAAGTTTACAATCCTAATAAAAAAATATTCATATGCGGATGAAGATTAAGAGATGACTAAATAAATAGTTTCTCAAGAATCGGGTTATATGTATGTATATATATGTATATATATATATGTGTATATATATATGTATATATATATATATGTGTATATATATATATGCATATATATATATGTGTGTATATATATATATATATACATATATATATATATATATATATATGTATGTATGTATATATGTAAATATGTATATGTGTATATATATGTATATATGTGTATATGTATGTATATATGTATGTATATATATATATATGTACGTATATATATATATATACATATATACATATATATATATGTATATACATATATACATATATATATATATGTATATACATATATATATATGTATATACATATATATTTATATGTATATACATATATATTTATATGTATATACATATATATATATATACATATATATTTATATGTATATACATATATATATATATATACATATATATATATATATATACATATATATATATATATATACACATACATGTATGTATATATATATATATATATATATATATATATACACATACATGTATGTATATATATATATATATATATATATATATATATATATATATACACATACATGTATGTATATATATATATATATATATATAAATTTCTGAATTGAATTGATATCAAATTGATATATGATCTATCTTTATGAATAAGAGAAAAATAGCTGAGATATATATAATGAAAATTTGAGTTAAATTAATATCTAATTTGTGTTATTCAATTTGATATATATATTAATTCTGATCCGTTTCATTTGAATTGTTAGGATAATCCTTTTCTTAGGTTGATAATATTCTGGACCACCTCATGCGTACAGAGTTGTGTTGTCGGGACCGTTCGCATCACGTTAGAAGACACGTTATTCTTTCAACGTAGGCGTCTCCAGCGGGCATCATACAGACGCGTGGTTCATTGACCGAGCTGTTCACTCGCCTATAATTATGTGGCTCACCAGCAGAGGACACCGATATCATCAGCATAAGCTACATCTGCTTTTCTCGCAGCTCCGTTCAGTGCCCATGTATCCTTCCAAACCAGACGCCTACTACGCCCCGCCGACGACGGGCGTCCCTGTGACTGCACCTCCAGGGACTTTCCAGGTCCAGTCTCAGGCGATCGGGCCGTGGTCGACAGGCCTCTGCGACTGCTGCGACGACGTCGGCAACTGTAATGAGTTCCTCTTTCTTCACTCCTTTCATTGATGCACAACACTCAGTACTGATACGTCACACGCACTTCTGCAGTCCGGCCAGATCTCGGAGATCATCGACAGAGGATCCACCTGTAAGTATACGAACCATTGCATCCATCTTTCTCATCTGCTTAAATACTGCAATCATTCGTTGATGTGTGTATACATACGCGAAGCATGTTGGGCTAGTGGAGCTCTGTACGCGCTCATACTGTGTGTGACGGGATGCCAGTGCTTGTACTCCTGCTTCTACCGATCCAAGTTGAGAGCGCAGTATGGGCTGAGAGAGGAGCCCTGCGCCGACTGCCTCGTCCACTATTGCTTCTGCGAGCTGTGCTCTCTCTGCCAGATGTACCGAGAGCTTAAGCGACGCGGCTTCGATATGAACATAGGTTCTCTCTCTCTCTCTCTCTCTCTCTCTCTCTCTCTCCTTCTAGGGTTGAACTATAATTACCATGCTGTCTTCCAGGTTGGACTGCAAACATGGAGAGGCAGGGACAAATTGCAACCTTACCACCGCTGGTACAAGATATGAGTCGTTGATATATATATGATGCACTATATTCTAAATTTATATATATATATATATGTATATATATATATGTATATGTATATATGTATATATATATACATATGTATATATATATACATATATACATATATACATATACATATATATATATATATACATATATATACATATATATATGTATATGTATATATATACATATAAATATATATGTATATATATATATATATACACACACATATATATATACACACATATATATACATATATGTATATATATATATATAAATATATATCGGCACGAGGAATAAAACATATGGATTTAGGATCGTGTGAAATGTATTGCGACAGTATCGTTGCTACTTACCTCTATGTTGACACAGTCTTCCAATCAAGAATAAAGCATATAGTCATCGGTCTTCATTTTGCTTATAATCAGATTTGTCGGAAGAAATTTCATGTAAATCATGTACATAGTATCGATCAACTCATAGATTCCTTGACAAAGTCACTATCGTATCAACTACTTGACATCGTTTCAAAATTAGTATTCATAATGAAATTCCAATCTTGTGGAATTTAATGAGTGATTGTGATCCCAACATTTAATGGAAGTCACAACTATACAAATAAAATGATTGGTTATTCAACTAAGGAAGTTACACTTATAATAATCTTTGACCTAATGTATAATATCTAAGTTTGTAAGAAAGATTATTGTAATTACATTTGATTTAGGACCTTCAAAGGTCTTGCAACCTGTATAAATTGCTGTGTACAATAAAAGACTGAAACATACAAGCATTACTTCTCCTTATCTGCATTTCAATACTATGACGTTTTTATAAAGAGGTCTAATATTTGTTTACAAGGGTAAATTTGACGAGATGAAATCATCATACCTTTTAGTTTCCACATATATCTTTTGTTTTGCTACTTGAATTGATGAAGAAAACTTTGTGTAGCTCTCCATGTCCATTGACATAAAGCATTACAACTGTTGTATCTTGTGATGGATTATCGATTATAACCAATATTGAGTTATGTAATATAACCTTAGGATGGATTTTTACTGTGATTTTATATTTTAATTTACATATTAATTCTATTAATCAAATTTAATGTAGTTTTGACTTACAACTCTAACATCCAGGCATGTTCGCATTCTCTACCTCATTTATACTGTTTAATCAAATCCCGTGTAGCTTTGTAGACAGATTAAAATATTTCTTTCATGGATGCCAGTTAAAATTTTGAACTAGATATGATTTGTAAGAACTAAAACATATTAAGCATAATCCTCATATTATTATATGTTAATGTGTGGATGTCGTCGATCGATGGGCGAGATGCTTCCTGTTCGCTTGGAGCAACGTCAGCATTGTCCCGAAGTGCGCCTACTCCCACTAAAGCCCCTACACAAGCGGTTAACATCGAGGATGTTCCCGACTTGACTTTGATCGATTGATGGAAGATAGCTGACTGCTCGTCCCCTTGGAGCCTCTCATGTCGTTAGAGGCTCATATATGTTAATGGCTAGTAAACACATCTTCCTAATAGTCGCTTTAGGGAAGGACAACTCGATGCAAGTCATTTGTCAGGATAGGACTACGCTTGAAACAAACAAGGGATGAGCTTAGCGTTAGGTGCCCGGAGAGGAGAGCTAGGCCATGCTGTCTAGGATTAATGTTCCCTGTGATCAAACATGCGAGCCTTCCCGAAATCATGGTTGAGAGCGATGGGTCGCTGGCGACTGACGACCTAATCGAGGGGGAAACCAAGAGAAGGGGCCTGGCTGCCACGTATTGATGATCGACTCGTGTGACCTTTTTGCGGATTGCGCTTTGGTCGGTGGCCACGAGAGGGAGGCGACGTAGGCTCTCACGCGCACGTCGACGCCCAAGTGGTTATTCCTGACTAAGGGAGTCAACAGCTCACACCATTGCTTTCTATATCATTCATCCCCCTGGAAGGCGTTCTTCGGGCTCTAGTATGGGGTTCGAGTTACGTTACTCGGACTTTTTTATTTCGTAGGGGTTGGGCCTCACGATTCGCATGTTTTGGGTAGATTTCGTTGGCATGTTTGGCCGATGAGTCGGGGGCCAAATCTTGTGGCCAACTCGTGCTAGAGATTCTGTGACACACGACAATGTGAGTTGGGTTCCTTAACTCAATTATATGAGATGTGTAGCGCCATGTTTACCCGTTGGGCTTTTTGGGCCTCATCTTATCGTAACGGGTCTTCGATCGACTATCATAGTGGTTCTTCGATTGATTACCGTAGAAAGGTGGCTTCGCTGTAGCAGGTTTCTACCATAGAGATCTTCGATCGATCGTCATAGTGGGATTAGCGGCTCTGCCGTAGCTGGTCCTTGATCGATTGCCATAGTGGGATTGGTTGCTCTGCATATGGCAGCTTCTACCATAGTGGGTCTTCGATCGACAGCCATAGCGGGATTAGTGGCTTTGCCGTAATGGGCTTCATTGGTTTGCACACTTTGTTTGGATGCGCTTAGGTGTTAAGTCATGGGCCTAGTTTTTTTGGGTGCTGTTTCGTAATGGTCTCTTGCTTTTTGTAGCAATCTTGTTCATTTGTTATTGCGGGTTTTGTTTCGACCGCCATAGTGGGAGTAGGATCCCGCCACGGTGGGTTTTGTCTTGACTACCATAGCGGGAGTAAGATCATGTCAGGTTTTGTTCATCTACCATGGCGGGTCTTGTCTCAACCACCATAGCGGGATTAGGATTCGCTATGGTGAGTTTTGTTCATCCGCCATGGTAGGTTTTGTTTGTTTGCCATGGTGGGTCTTGTCTTTGTTAGGATCAAGAGCACTAAGATGGGGGGGGGGGTGAATTAGTGCAGCAGAAAACTTTCGACGATTAAAATCGCATTCGTACGATAAGAGCGATTTCGGTAGAAAATCCGATTCGTAAATCACTTTAACTTGTAACCAAGCAAGATGCAGTTAAAGCAAAGATATAAAGGTAGTTTGCAGTTATGATAGAAATCAGAATGTAAACGCAAACTGAAATATGATATTCGTACGATAAAAATGATTTACGTCTAAACGCCGATTCGAAAAATACAGAGCTTGAAACATGATCGTATATGCGCAGAAGGCAGTAAGCTTTTGAGGAGGTTTGCAGTAAAGATAAGATGCTCAAAGTAAATGCAAACTGAGATTTAGAGTGGTTCGGTCAATCTTGACCTACATCCACTTTTGGCTTCCTCCTCCGACGAGGTCACCGACGTCCACTAAAGGCCTTCCTTCAATAGGCGAAGGCCAACCACCCTTTTACAGTTTCACTCCTTTTGACGAGCTTAGGAGACAACCCTTACAAAATTTTCTTTCCTCTCTTATCAGATTATAACTTGGAAGAAAAGAGGAAGAAGAACTTTCAACTCATACAACACTTTTGAGCTCTAAAAATCACAAAGTAAAATCAGAATTTCGATGGTTTTCTGGGTGCCCTTTCAGTGCTAAAAGGGTGGGGTATTTATAGGCCCCAACCCAGTTTGAATTTCGAGCTCAAAACTATCAATTTTCAAAATTCCAGGATCTGGCGGTTGCACCTCCTGACTGAGGCGGTTGCACCGCCTGGCAGAGCTCGAAGACTGAGCCTCTGGGCGGTCCCACCTCTTGTCAGGGGCGGTTGCACCTCCTGCCAGAGCTCGAAGACCGAGCTCAGGCGGTGCCACCTCCTGTTAGGGGCGGTTGCACTGCCTAGTCTCACTCGGAGACTTAGCCCAGGCGGTGCCACCGCCTGGCTGGGGCGGTTCAACCGCCTGGCAGAAATCAGGGTCTGAATGGGTTGATCCATTCGACCCAATTTGGGTTTTTCAGGGGCCCAATTGCCCCAAGATTAAGTTAATGGGATCACCTCCCATTTCTAACTTAATCATTGTGCTAACTATGATATTTCCTAAGACATTTACTGCAACTTGCTCCGGTGCGTCAATCGCTTCTTCCGGCGAGCTTCCGGCGAACTTCCGTCGATCATCCGATGAACCCTCGGTGATGCTCCTGCAGACTTTCGGCAAACTCCTGGACTTGCAACGATCCACTTGGTGAGTTCCGACGAGCTTCTTTGGCAAGCTCATGGACTTCTCGGATTTGTTCCCGTAAAACCTCCAATGACTGTCCGAACTTTCGTCGAACTCTCGAACTCCCAACGTGATCATTGTCTTGATTCCGGCGCAACTCCTACTGCATGTCTTTCTTCCATTGTAGTTAATCCTGCACATTTAAAATAAAACTTCGATCAAGACAATTAATCCTAAGCAATTAACCAAGTTGTCCGGCATGTCATTGGTCCCTCGACGCTTCGTCCGATTCTTCGGCGCATCGTCCTCTCCTGCAGCCTATTGCCTAATCGGCCAGTTGACTCCGCAACTTCGATATCCTTGGCACAATACCCGCTCTTCTTGGCCCGATGCCTGAGTCCACAGCCCGAAGCCTTCTGTCGATACGTCGATCGATCCATCGGCCCGACGTCCAATCTTCTGACATGAACATGATTTTCCCGCTTTAATTGTCTTATCCTGATCGAAGCATCATGCATCACTCAAAACACAGATTAAATCATAAACATATATCAAGTAGTTTCATCATCAAAATACGAGATTCAACAGTCTCCCTCTTTTTGATGATGACAACCACTTGATGACGGAGTTAAACTTAACTCCCGGAGTTTAAACTAACTCCCCCTATCAATATGCCATATTGATAGAACCTTGAATTCAAACTGAATTCAAGTCATTGCAATATTCATCATGAATACTTGCAACACGTCATCATGAACTTATGCATAAACTTATGCATAACATCATACTTCTCCCCCTTTGTCATCAATAAAAAGGAGAAGTCCAACTATTCTTGTGTTTGGAATATTAGTTTAACTTATTGCATGAAAAACATAATATCAAGTTTTATCATCATGCAGTTTTGAAGCCAGAAAATTTAACAAATGTTACGTCATGTTTAGAACATTCAAGCTATCAAGTTTAAGATATGCAAGTTTTACAGCATACAAGATAGCACTTTTAGAACATGCAAGCTAGCAATGTTACAACATTTTAGAACTTGCAAGCTAGCAATTTAGAGATGTTCAAGAAGGCAACTCTTGCTTCTTGAAATATGCAAGCTAGCAAATTTTTGCTTCCTTTGCAATGTTTGAGCTCGCAATTTTGCTTCCATTGCAAGGTGTAAGTTTAGAATGTTTAATTTTCTTGAGATAGCAACTATTTGCTTCTCTTTATACTACAAGCTAGCAATTTTTACGATATGCAAGTTTTACTACATACAAGCTAGCAAAAATTTCGAAAGTAAATGCAAGATAGCTTTCTTGTGTAAGCTTATGATTCTTGCTTCCTATTGCAATGTGCAAGTTGCAAATTTTGCTTCTTGAGATAGGCAAGATAGCACTTTTGCAATTTTTGTTTAGCAAGCTTGTGATGTTCAAGATAACAAGCTCTTTCTTCTCTTTTGAGAAGTGTCATTTTTGCTTTCTTTGCAAAGTGCAAGCTAGCAAAATGCCAAACTAGCAAGAGATAATGTTTTACATGAGGCAAGCAAATAATTTGACAAGTGTTACATTTTCATAATCTCTTTAGAGGAGTGTAATTTTTGCTTTTATCTTGAATTGTGTAAGCTAGCTAGTTTGCCACTTTTCATGATGTCCACGCTAGAAATTCTTGCTCCCCCTTTGTCATTGTCAAAAAGAAGGGAAGACCCATTTTTCATTTTTCAGATTATGACAAAGGTAAGTATCAATTTTTTTTGTGCATCATTATATATTCAAATTAAAATATACACAATTTCAAAAACCTTATTTTTCATGCATGATACCGAAAAATAAATCAATCATCATTAATGGGTATATCATACATGATACTCAAACATTAAAATTTTTTAGTATTTATCAACATGTTGATCATGATACCAAACATTCATCATTTAAAGCATTTATGATACATATCATATGCAATACATCATGTACATCATTGTCATAAGTATTGCATGTATCATTTCAAATTCATGAATATTTCATCATTGCATGCATCATGCCAAATCATAAAATATACAATCATCATTAATGCATGATTCCTAATCATCATTTATTTTGCAACATGATGGTACCAAATTTGTCAAATTACATTCTACCATGATCGAAACTTCTTATTTGTATACATCAAAACAAATTAATGAATATTTCATGTATTCTTATTATCACTTAAGGAATATCAAGAAGAATTATTAGGTGATGAGATAAACATTTCATGAATACAAGGAATTGCATAAAAATCATATCATGAAAGATTAGAACATGTGAATACTAAAAGACATGATTTCTTTTTGAAAAACCTACTCCATAATTAATCAAAAGAAAATCTTAGGAGAACGATTAATGAAAAAAATCTTGATTCATAATAAATCTTAATTTGTAAATATCACGGAACCAAGATCATGATTTTGGATAAAACTCATTCAAATTCAAATCACCAAAAATCATTTTTATGGTTCACAAAATTCGTAACATAAGTAGATTCATGATTTCATTGATAATATATTTTTTCTTTTTTTAAGTATTTCATTTTAAGTGATTGATTTCATGTTAGCATACTTTTTCATTTATGTTAAACATGCATCAACGTTTAGGATCGAAAAATGAATTTCATCATAAAACCATCAATATCAATAGATTCTCAAAAATGAATTATTATGATCAAGAAAATCCGAAAATAAAATTTAACACTTTCATGCATTCGGACGAGGTTTTGCTATAGATTTTCAAGTTCAATCATGAAGATAAAACATGCTCATGATCATAAAAATTTTTGTATCCAAAACAATTAATTTCCAACATGTTATTAAGGCATGTAATAGTGTAAAATCATCATGGCAATTAAGTGATTTGAACATTGAATCAAGAAGGTTCGAAAAATAATCTTAACAAGTTCATGCATTCGAGCACATTTTTGCCATAGTTTTTCAAATACACTCATGAAAATAACACATGCTTTTCATCATGTATAGCTTAAAATCTCATGCATAAAATTGTTAATCAAAATATTTAATATTACATCATTATGCATTTCTTCAAATCAAACATGATTTTTTTTTAATCAAAATTGAGAAATAACAATGGAAATTAACGTAATACACATTACTACTTCTTAACCATGATTTCATATTTTCAATCAAAATCATTTTATTTGTTTATCATAAAATATGCAATATTATCATTTTCGAAATTACTTAGCATGATCATAATTTTTTTTAAAACATATAATTTTTAAGAAAATTAATTCTAAACTAAAAAAGAAAATACATCATGAAAGCATCAAGTAATTTCAAAATAAATTAGGGAGATTTCGATTACCTCATCATTGAAAGCGGTTAAGGCGTAGTTTGCCACCTCGCCTTTCTTGATTTTCTCCTCGTCTTCGGAGGAGCTCGATTCATCACACTTTATGTTCTTCTTCTTTGGCCTCTTCCTTCGTTCAAGTTTATTGTTTATTTTAGATTTTGTTTAATAAACTTATTAAGATTTAGTGTTCAAAGTTCAAGTTCATCATTGTCCTCATTACTTGAGTCATCGCTCAAGTGGTATTCATTTGTCCGGAGTTCCAAATCCTTCCTGTTCTTTGGAAGGTGATTTTGTTCATCATGTTCATCATGTGCATTGTGCACCATTTCATATGTCATCAACGAACCAATTAGTTCTTCAAGTGGTAAGTTGTTTAAGTTTTTAGCTTCTTGTATTGCAGTTACTTTTGAATCCCACTTCTTAGAAAGAGAACGCAAAATCTTGCTTACGAGTTCAAAATCCGAAAAACATTTTCCAAGAGCTCTTAAACTATTGACGACATCTGTGAAACGGGTGTACATGTCGCCTATAGTCTCGCTTGGTTGCATTCGAAAAAGCTCAAAATCATGCAATAAAATATTAACTTTTGAGTCTTTGACTCTACTAGTTCCCTCGTGCGTGATTTCAAATGTTTGTCAAATATCAAAAGCCGTTTTGCACGTAGAAATCCGATTGAACTCATTTTTGTCCAAAGCGTAAAATAAGGCATTCATAGCCTTTGCGTTTAAAGAAAAATACTTCTTCTCCAAATCTGACTATTCGTTCATCGGTTTAGAGGGAAGTTGAAAACTGTTTTCAACGATATTCTATAAATCTAAATTCATAGAAATCAAGAAAACTCTCATTCGAGTTTTTCAATAAGTGTAGTTCAATCTGTTAAACAACGGTGGATGAACAACCGATAAGCCCTCTTGAAAGCCATGAAGAGCCATATCTCTCGGGTGTAAATCCGAAATGAGAAATACCGGGCTCTGATACCAATTGTTAGGATCAAGAGCACTAAGAGGGGGGGGGGGGGTTGAATTAGTGCAGTAGAAAACTTTCGACGATTAAAATCGCGTTCGTACGATAAGAGCGATTTCGATAGACAATTCGATTCGTAAATCACTTTAACTTGTAACCAAGCAAGATATAGTTAAAGCAAAGATATAAAGGTAGTTTGCAGTTATGATAGAAATCAGAATGTAAACGCAAATTGAAATATGATGTTCGTACGATAAAAACGATTTACGTCTAAACGCCGATTCGGAAAATGCAGAGCTTGAAACACGATCGTATATGTGCAGAAGGCAGTAAGCTTTTGAGGAGGTTTGCAATAAAGATAAGATGCTCAAAGTAAATGCAAACCGAGATTTATAGTGGTTTGGTCAATCTTGACTTACATCTACTTTTGGCTTCCTCCTCCGACGAGGTCACCGACGTCCACTAGAGGCCTTCTTTCAATAGGCGAAGGCCAACCACTCTTTTATAGTTTCACTCCTTTTGATGGGCTTAGGAGACAACCCTTACAGAATTTTCTTTCCTCTCTTATCAGATTAGAACTTGGAAGAAAAGAGGAAGAAGAACTTTCAACTCATACAACACTTTTGAGCTCTAAAAATCACAAAGTAAAATTAGAATTTCGGTGGTTTTCTGGGTGCCCTTTCAGTGCTGAAAGGGTGGGGTATTTATAGGCCCCAACCTAGTTTGAATTTCGAGCTCAAAATTGTCAATTCCCGAAATTCCGGGATCTGGCGGTTGCACCTCCTGACTGAGGTGGTTGCACCGCCTGGCAGAGCTCGAAGACTGAGCCTCTGGGCGGTGCCACCTCCTGTCAGGGGCAGTTGCACCTCCTACCAGAGCTCGAAGACCGAGCTCAGGCGGTGCCACCGCCTGACTGAGGCGGTTGCACCTCCTGCCAGAGCTCGAAGACCGAGCTTAGGCAGTGCCACCTCCTGTCAGGGGCGGTTGCATTGCCCAGTCTCGCTCAGAGACTGAGCCCAGGCGGTGCCACCGCTTGGCTGGGGCGGTTCAACCGCCTGGCAGAAATCAGGGTCCGAATGGGTTGATCCATTCGGCCCAATTTGGGTTTTTCAAGGGCCCAATTGCCCCAAGATTAAGTTAATGGGATCACCTACCATTTCCAACTTAATCATTGTGCTAACTACGATATTTCCTAAGACATTTACTGGAACTTGCTCCGGTGCGTCAATCGCTTCTTCCGGCGAGCTTCCGGCGAACTTCCGTCGATCATCCGATGAACCCTCGGTGATGCTCCTGCGAACTTCTGGCAAACTCCTGGACTTGCGACGATCCACTTGGTGAGTTCCGACGAGCTTCTTTGGCAAGCTCATGGACTTCTCGGATTTGTTCCCGCAAAACCTCCGACGACTGTCCGAACTTCCGTTGAACTCTCGAACTCCCAACGTGATCATTGTCTTGATTCCGACGCAACTCTTGCTGCATGTCTTTCTTCCATCATAGTTAATCCTGCACACTTAAAATAAAACTTCGATCGAGACAATTAATCCTAAGCAATTAACCAAGTTGTCCGGCATGTCATTGGTCCCTCGACGCTTCGTCCGATTCTTCGGCGCATCGTCCTCTCCTGCAGCCTATTGCCTAATTGGCCAGTTGACTCCGCAACTCCGATATCCTTGGCACAATACCCGCTCTTCTTGGCCCGATGCCCGAGTCCACGACCCGAAGCCTTCTGTCGCCTGCAATACTAACACTATGTGGTACCACCACCTAGTTTGTTGGTACCACCGCTTGGGAGATTGTGTCTAAGCGGTATCACCGCCCAGACTGGCGGTACCACCGCTTGACACTGACATTGGATAGTACCATCGCCTGATATAGTCTCGGAGACTATGCTACCTGTTGGGTCATTGTTTGGGCCTTTCACTTGGCCCAACCTAGTCCATACATGGTCCCAATTGGCCCCTAATTGGGTTGGCCCAATTTCAATCCCAATTATGTGTTAACTATGAAATTTAAGGCATACACTAAGCAAATTCGGTCCGGTTGTCTAGGTTTCTTCCGGCGAGCTTCCGGCGAACTTCTGATGATCTCTCGATAATATTCCAACGGACTCCTGGCAAACTCCTGGACTTCACGACGATCTTCTTCGCGAGTTTCGACGAGCTTCTTCGGCAAGCTCCTAGACTTCTCAGTCAATTCTGACAGAACTTCTGACGAACTATCATGGACTTAGTTGGAATTGCCTAAATCGTGATGCACCCTTGCAGTAAAGATGCGAACTTAGCTTACATTGCCTAAGTCGCGAGGCACCCTTGTGGCAAAGACGTGAACTTAGCTTGTGTTGCCTAAGTCATACTTCGCCCTTAAGATTTATGTCCGCAAAGATCAGCCCACTTGTAACCTCTTGCAGGTCCTGAAGGACATGTAAAAGAGAAAGTTGATTAGTTCGAAGAATGAGCGACGGACAAGTCCCAACATCTCATAAAAAGGGGAAGCTTTACAAGCAATTCAGTGAGCACCTTGCATGCACAAGAGAAAAAAGGGAGAGGAGGAAAACAAGGACTTTAGAGGGTTGAATAAACAGCTACAAGTCCACAAACAGCTGCTCACTGGGTGCTAGGCGCGACAATAAATTCCCGTCAAGGTAACACGAACTTGCGAAAGATTGTTCAACGCCCGACACTATACCGAAGCCCCATCCACCATGGTGGCACCCGGGTGGTTCCAGGGTGCTGAGATGGCTAACGTTTCATATGCAGCAGCAGGCTACAGAAAACAGCCCGTGGAACGTGAAAACGAAGCTGTTTTGAGCTGTTTTGCTCGGTTCGGTGAGCGGTCGCACTATAGCACTGCAACTTGTTCGAACTTACATTTTTATAAGCAAAAGGACTTAAAACCAAGCCAAAATATGCTGCCAAACAATTGTACATGTAGATGAGAGCAATGAATGGTTCATTGAATGGAGTTGTTGCGGGTGCGCGACGACCGTTCGTGACATTCTCCCCCACTCAAATTGTCGACACCCTCGTCGACGCTTGTTGGTAGTTGTTGATAATTGATTCTTCATGTCGCAGGGCATCTTCAAGCTCCCAACTGGCTTCAGTTTGGGGAAGCTTTTGCTACTTCACCAAGTACTCAATCTGCTAAGCTCCATTGGGTAGCTTTATCTTATGATCCGCTAAAATAGTTTCAACTCGCTTCTCATAGGAGACTCTGGTGGGGGGTAGCCGAGTTGGAACACTTCAGGAAGCATATTGCAGATTCGAGTGGTAGGCTTTTAGGTTGCTGGCGTGAAGAACATTGTGAATTTTGAGCCACGTCGGCAGTTGCAACTTGTAGGAGACATTGCCCACCCTATTGATAATTGGGAAGGACCCTTCATACTTGCGCACCAATCCTTTGTGTACTTTGTTCCTAAATAATTGGAGTGATGCTGGTTGGAGCTTTACCAACACTAAATCGTTGACCTTGAACTCTTGCGGTCGCCTTCCCAAGTCTACCCACTTCTTCATCCTTTTTGCCACCTTCTCCAAGTAAGCCCACATAATATCTGCATTTCGGTGCCACTCCTTTGCAAAGTGGTAGGCCGACGGATTACTCCCAGTATACCCGATTGCCATAGTGTAAGGAGTTGATGGTTGTTGCTCTATAATGATCTCGAAGGGGCTCTTGTTGGATGCAGAGCTTCACTGCAAGTTGTAGGAGAATTAAGCAATATCCAACAATTTCACCCAATCTCATTGGTTGGCACTCACATAGTGCCGAAGATATTGCTCTAGGAGTGAGTTTATCCTTTCGGTTTGGCCATCCGTCTAGGGGTGGAGACTTATGGAGAAGTATAACTTGGACCCCAACAATTTGAATAGCTTAGTCCAGAATCGTCCCAGGAACCGAGGGTCTCGATCATTGATGATATTATGCAGGACACCCCAATACTTCACCACATCCTTCATTATCAGCTTGGCCACCTCCTCTACTGAATAGTGTAGGGGAGCAGCAATGAAAGTTGCATACTTTGAAAATCGATCGACCACCACGAGTATCGATCTGAATCTCCCTACTGCGGGCAATCTTGATATGAAGTCTAAGGAAATGCTCTCCAACGACCTTTCTGGTATGGGCAATAGCTCCAAAAGTCCCATCGGTTACTGTTGCTCCACCTTGTCTTGTTAGCAAGTGAGGCACGTTCGAACAAATTCCTCCATGTCAGTCCCCATCTTCGGCCAATAGAAGGCCCTTTTCACGAGAGCCAAGATTCTATGAATGCTTGGGTGTCTAGCCCAAAGGGAATCGTGACATTCTCTTGAGAGTTCATGCCTCAGATTGTCCACTCGAGGAACATAAATCCTATTCCCTTTGGTGTAAACAAGTCCCTCCTGAACCCAAAACCATTGTGTCTTGCCTTATTTAATGAGCTGCATCAGGGTTATTGCCTGGGGATCACTATACAGACCATCCCTGATCCTAGAAAGGAAGTTGGAGTGCAACTGACTTGCTTGGCCTCTACCCTCCAATTGTACGGCATTCACCCGCTCCACTTTCTGACTCAATGCATCAGCTACGACATTTACCTTTCTGGGCTTATACTCCATTGCTATATCAAACTTAGCCAGGAAGTCTTGCCAACGTGCTTGCTTTGGGGAGAGTTTTTTCTGAGTTTGGAAATAGCTTAAAGCAATGTTGTCTATCCTTAAAATAAATCATGATCCAAGAAGTAGTGTCGCCAAACTCGTAGATAGTGGATCACCGCTGTCATCTACTTCTCGTGCACCGGATACCGCCACTCGGTCTCATTGAGTTTGCAGCACTCGTAGGCCAACATATGACCCTCCTGCATGAGCACTCCCCCAATAGCGAAGTCTGAAGTATCTGTATAGACTTCGAAGGGCTCCCCATAGTCCGTCAATTTGAGCATTGGTTCTTCCAACACAGCAACCTTCAGATCTTGAAATGTAGTTTTATATTTATCAGACCACCTCCAAGGCTGCTCCTTCTTCAGCAACTTCATTAGTGGAGTTACATGCTTCGAATACCCCACTATGAAGCGTCGATAGTAGTTGACGAAGCCAAGGAAGGATCTCAATTCTAACACCTTCTTTAGAGTTCGTTATTTCGCAATCGCTTGCACCTTTGATTTATCCATCCGAATGGAGCCATCACCGATTCGATGCCCCAAGAATATGATCTCCATTTGAGCAAAGTAGCATTTCTCCCTTTTCACGAACAACATGTTCTCCCTGAGAACCTTAAAAATTGTCCGAAGGTGCTTGACATGCTCCTCGAGCGTTTGATTATAGATGACGATATCGTCTAAGTAGATGACCACAAACTTATCCAAATACTCCTTGAATAACTGGTTCATGAGAGTACAGAACATGGCCAGACATTGGTTAAGCTGAGAGGCATCACCAAGAATTCAAACGCTTCGTACCTGGTCATGCAGGTAGTCTTTGCTTCATCGCCTTCAGCAATGTGCACCTGCCAATACCTCGACCGAAGGTCAAGTGTTGAGAAATACTTGGCCTTGCCCAACTGGTCGAACAAGTCCACGATGAGCGGGATAGGATACTTGTTCTTTATCATCACTTTATTGAGGGCTCGATAATCGAAGCATAGTCGTAGGCTCTCATCTTGTTTCTTTTAGAAGAGAACTGGAGCTTCGAATGGTGCTTTAGAACTACAGATGAGACCATCGCTTAGCAGTTCACCTAATTGTTTGTTGAGTTCTGCCAACTCTGATGAGGGCATATGGTAGGGTGGTCTCGCTAGAGGCTTCACTCCTGGCTCCAACTTGATGTTGTGATCCATGCCTCTGCGTGGCGGAAGAGTCTTCGGCAACTCGGGTGGCATAACGTCAGTAAACTCGGGTGGAGAACTCTTTCTCTCTCAACCCGAATGACCCTGGCCAGGGATTTTTCTGAGCAAGAACACATGGGATATTCCTCTCATGACGTCGAGAGTGGATGATCCTCTATCGACACTCAATAGCCCTCGTAAGGTCGACTACCACTCCCAATGACCAGCTGTACTAGATCTGGGATAGCCAAACCTATAAGTCTGGTATCAAAGAGTGGAGCACTCATACAGGACATCCTTGGTGTCTCAAGTCTAAGGACCAGATACACCACTAGGACTACGGAATCGCTGTCTGACAATAAGGCATCATCAACCATCTAGCATTCCGTAAGTGGATCAATCAGTGAACTCATTCTCCAATGAGCACCTGTACTGTATCCCTAGTGTCCCTACACGAGCAGCTATGAGACCAGCTGCATCCATCATATGGACGGGTATACAGCACACTAGTATGTCTGGTTATCATGATGTCCCTCTCGAGTAACCTATGACCGGGATTATTTAGGATATGTGTTTAAAGGTGAATCGATCTCATTATCGTGATCTCATCACGATCCGATTCCCATTGCACAAATCCAAGGACATCACAATATATATATGCATTTATGCAATAGTTATAAAGTGATATACGCCAAAATATAATAAGCAAAAAGATTCTGTATCAAGTCACACGTGCCATCACTCACGTGATTGGCTTGTTGGGCACCTATGACTAGCAATCTCCCACTTGACCTAAAGCCAATCACCTATGTGTCTGATCCCCATCAGACCCCTATGACGCTCATAGACAATCTGAGACAACAGCTTTGTCAGTGGATCTGCAATGTTATCTTCGGATGGAACTTTTTTTTTACTGCTACATCTCCTCGGGTTACGATCTCTCTAATAAGTTGAAAACTCCTCAGAACACTTCTGATGAGACCCGGGTTCCCTTATTTGAGTAATCGCCTCATAGTTGTCACAATATAAGGAAGTCGACTTCTCGCTATCCGGAACGACTTCCAAATCTGTGATGAACATCTTTAACCAGACTCCCTCCTTTGCTGTATCTGATGCGGCAATGTACTCTGCCTCTGTGGTCGAGTCAGTAGTGGTATCTTGCTTGGAACTCTTCCAGCACACTGCTCCCCCATTCAAGGTGTACACATACCCTGAATTCGATTTGCTATCATCGACATCAGATTGAAAACTTGAGTCAGTGTAGCCTTCAACCTTAAGGCTATTACCTCCATATACTAGTAAAAGATCCTTAGTCCTTCTCAAGTACTTAAGGATACACTTTACTGCTTTCCAGTGCTCCAAGCTTGGATCCGCCTGATACCTGCTCGTGACACTCAGAGCATACGCTATATCAGGCCTAGTACATAGCATGGCATACATGATAGACCCTATTGCTGAGGCATAAGGTATTATATTCATGTTCGCCCTTTTTTCTGGAGTCTTTGGGGACATACTCGTAGAAAGCGATATCCCATGTCTCATCGGTTTGAGACCTCTCTTGGAATTTTCCATGCCAAACTTTTTGACAATGGTTTCTATGTACCTGGACTGGGACAAGCCAAGCATCCTCTTGGATCTATCTCTATAGATTCTAATCCCCAAGATATAGGATGCTTCCCCTAAGTCCTTCATGGAGAAATGTCTAGATAACTAAGCCTTTACTGTGGATAGCATTCCTACGTCATTCCCAATGATGAGGATGTCATCCACATATAACACCAAAAAGGTGATAGCGCTTCCACTTACCTTTCTGTACACACAAGGCTCATCTTCGTTCTTAACGAAGTCATAAGATATAATTGCCTCATCAAATCTTATGTTCCAACTTCGGGAAGCTTGCTTCAGTCCATAAATGGATCTAAGCAACCTACACACCTTATCTGGGCAGTTCTTGGACACGAATCCCTCAGGTTGCATCATATACACCTCCTCCTCGAGGTTTCCATTGAGGAATGCGGTTTTCACATCCAACTGCCAGATCTCATAATCATAGTGTGCTGCAATAGCCAATAGAACTCTGATGGATTTTAGCATTGCTACGGGTGAGAAGGTTTCGTCATAGTCAACACCTTGTCTTTGACGATACCCTTTAGCCACTAGCCTTGCTTTATAGGTCTCTACCTTTCCATATACTCCGATCTTTTTCTTAAAGATCCACTTGCAACCGATGGGTACAATACCTCCGGGCGCATCAACTAGGTTCGAAACCTTATTGGAGTACATAGAATCCATCTCAGAATTCATGGCTTCTTGCCACTTCCCGGAGTCTATACTCATAATAGCCTCCTCGTAGGTCTGAGGATCAATATCCTCAACATCCTCTCCTCTAATATGTCCCACATATCTCTTAGGAGGATGAGATACTCTATCAGACCTACGTAAAGTTGAAACTTGTATATTAGGTACTTGAACAGACTCGGGCTGTAGAGTGGTGCTTGAGCTTGGTTCTCCAACCTCGCTCAACTCTATCATTCTCCCACTATCTCCCCCAAGAATGTGTTCCTTCTCAAGGAACACTGCTCTCTTAGCTACAAATACCTTTTGGTCCTCGAGATGATAGAAATAATACCCACAAGTTTCCTTGGGGTATCCCACAAATTTGCATCGCTCTGTCCTTGATTTTAACTTATCGGGGTTGTGTCTTTTAACGTGGGCAGGGCAGCCCCAAATCTTAACAACCTTAAGATCAGGCTTCTTCCCTTTCCATATCTCATATGGTGTAGATACTACCGACTTAGTTGGAACTCTGTTCAAAAGGTAAGCTGCAGTTTCTAGGGCATATCCCCAGAATGAGATGGGTAGGTCAGCGAAACTCATCATGGACCGTACCATATCTAATAACGTACGATTTCTCCTTTCAGAGACACCATTGAGTTGAGGTGTATAAGGAGGTGTCCATTGGGATAATATCCCATGGTCCTTGAGGAACTGAGTAAACTCTATACTTAAGTACTCACCTCCTCGATCTGATCGAAGAGTTTTGATACTCTTTCCAGTCTGGTTCTCCACCTCATTCTTATACTCTCTGAATTTTCAATGGCCTCGGACTTGTACTTCATTAAGTACACATATCCATACCTTGAGAAATCATCAGTAAATGTAATGAAGTAGGAGTAACCTCCAATGACATGAGTTGACATGGGTCCATATATATCACTATGTATGAGTTCCAACAACTCAGTGGCTCTCTCTCCAATTCCACTAAATGGAGAGTTGGTCAGTTTTCCACGAATGCAAGACTCACAAGTTGCATATGACACATAGTCGAATGGATCTAGATATCCATCATTTGGTAACTTTTGAATCCTTCTTTCATGGATGTGACCTAGCCTACAATGCCACAGGTATGCACTGTGCAACTCATCTCGTTTTCTCTTAGACACTTACATTCATGATATATGGAGTAGTGTCTTGCATAAACAAACCTTTATGCAATATTCCTCTCGTCAATCTCCCCTCGGCTTTGCTAGAATTTATAATAAATTGTAGATCTAATAAGCAATACTGGTATCCAATACCAATGCACTATCACAAAAATCTGCCAATTGGAGATTGATCATGAATATACCTGAAGCTTCTCCAAGCTTCTATTTCACCCTTTCTGCAAGGTACTCTTTGTAGTTCCTCTTCTAGTGCTTCTCCAAGCTTCTCCAAGCTTCTTTACCACAGTGGAAGCACTGGCCTTTGTCCTTTGCTGGGTCTTTCTTAGCAACCTTTGCTTTACCTGGTTTGCCCTTGCCCTTTCCCTTCTTAAGGGACCTTTCTGCTTTCCTTTTCTTTCTAGTCTCACCAGTGTAGAGAATTGGCTTCTCTTTTTTAATAGTACTCTCTGCCTCCCTTAACATATTGAGGAGCTCTGGGAGAGTCACCTCAAGCTTGTTCATATTAAAATTCCTTATGAACTGTGAAAAGGAATCTGGTAGGGACTGAAGCACAATGTCCACACACAAGTTATCCTCTAGGACCATTCCTAGACCTGTGAATTTCTCTATCCACACAATCATCTTTAGGACATGGTTCTAAACCGATGTCCCCTCAGTCATCCTAGCGCGGAAGAGGCTCTTGGATATCTCATATCGTTGAGTCCTTCCCTGTTCCTTAAACAATTTGTGGACATGTAGGAGAATGGATCTAGCATCTATCTTTTCATATTGTCTCTGTAACTCAGGAGTCATAGAGCCCAACATATAGCACTGAGCAAGAGTGGAGTCATCAATGTACTTCACGTAGCGAGCGATCTCATCCTCGTTTGCCCCTTCTTCGGGCGTAGGCATCACTGTATCAAGGACATACACGATTTTCTCCGCTGTGAGAACAATTCTCAAGTTACGGAGCCAATCCGTATAATTTGGACCAGTGAGGCAGTTGACATCAAGTATGCCACGTAAGGGATTTGAAAGCGATATTTTCTGAAAATAAAGATGCAGCAGAAATGAATAACATGCAGATTTTGTAAGAAATAAACTATCAAGATATGGACTTCTATCTTAATATGCTCCCACTATTTTACTAACGAGTCACGCGACACCCTCAGCACGTGAAACGGAAGTCTCCAGCAGACTTCTAGTGGGGATCAGGATCCAATCAGCGTCTTAGTGTAACCTCGAGGGACTCGACCAATCACACTAAGCCTAAAAGGTAGGCAACTCTTACCGATCACAACTCCTTATGATTTTCGTCCTGTTCGGCCTCCGAATCACCATGGCCTCAAGGGATTCGACCAACCATGATGCTCGGTTAAGTCAATACCTTCGTTACAAGATGAGTCTGATTTGATGATATACCCTCGAGGGACTCGACCAAGCATACCATGCTCTTAGGTCACCGGTGACATCTCTATGTCGTAAGCAAGATAACGAATCGCGATATAGGTGAGTCTCGAGGGACTCGACCAACTCAACCTACACCGGGAATCGGTTCCTACTTATAATGATGGAAAGCCACGTGGGTCAATCTAATTGCCTCACATTTACCGACTTAATATTATCGAGAGATGTTTATATGATTTGGTCTCCTAATATGACATGTCACACATATACATATTTAATATATATCTACATCGCATGCAAATATATATACATATCTAGTATGTGTATAAGCAATCACACCAGATGATCATGGACCACAACCTAATATGATTAGGCCCGAGCCAGTAGGCCTAATCACTCATATCAAGATCTATGTGTGCAACGGTGCATCTCCATGCCCTGTGATCGTCCATCTCGTCCTCGTCGGTTCCGTCGACATCTTGATGCGTCTTCATACATCACGATCGTCCGTCTCGTGGGTCCCGCTATCGCATCCACGCTCCCGCTGTGCCTCCTCATGTGATTACAACTTAATCATAGGCACGCAGGCCCGACAATAAACGAGAAATATAATGGAGGCTCGCAGACCTCAATAATAATAATCACAAGTACACACATCACACGGTCCATGATCATCCGTTCACACATCATACATCACATGTATAAATAATCATCATCATGTAGGACTACTAGATAATAATAAAAATAATAATCAACTAAACCTTTTAATTAATTAATATTTTATGAAATCAGGGACATGTAGGGAATTTCTCAATTCCTAAGGGTATTTTCATAATTTAGTCAAACGATAGAAACTGGAATTTCTCAAATTCACAGGGGCAAAACTATCCTTTTGCCCAAAACCCTAATTCCCTCTACTGCTGCCGCCGTCGCCACCCTGCTGGCGGCGGCCTGTGCGGCGGGGCGAGGGCGCTGCCCTCGCCTGCAGGCGGCACGCCCGCTGGCGGCGGTGCCGCTACAGGTGGGCGCCCTGCAGGCGGTTCTACCGGTGGGGCAACGCCCGCAGGCGGTGCTGTCCCGCCGGGCGGCCGCCCCTGTTAGGGGGGGGGGGGTTTGCCCGCGGGAGCAGCGGTGGCAAGCGTCGCTGCCCTGCGGTGTCTCACCCCGCGGGCAGAGGCGCCCGATCTGCCCGCGGGCTGCCAGCTTCGCCGGACGCAAGCCTGCTGCAAGCAGGCCGCCGACCGGCTACTGCAGACGCAGCCCCTACGCTGACCGCCTTCGGCTAAGCTGCACGCACGCAGATCGAGGGCAGCAACTGTTGCTGCCCTTCCTTGTTTTTGCGTCAACGATTTTGATGTCAAAATTCTTCCTAAACACAACACACGTAGTTCAAAACCAATCATTCGCACGAACAACCTGGCTCTGATACCACTGTTGGAAAATCTTGGGGGCGACGTCATATACGCAGCGGAAGAACAAGAAAACAAAATCCCCGATTCCCAAAGAGATGTTCGTCGTCGTGCGAAGATTGGTGCGCAAAATCTGCGAAACTTAAAACTACGTATTGAGTAGATTATATTACCTAGGGAGATCGTATATCCCTGTTTCCTTGCAGATCCTTAGGAGAGGGTGAAGGAGGTCAAGCGTCCTCCTCTCTAGCGGTGATCCACACAGTAGGGTTGCGACGATGCTCCTCAAAACTCCAGGCCTACTCTGAGGTGGAGAGGGAGAGGAGAATAGGAAAGGCAAGCAAAAACTCTAGCCTATGAGGCTCTGAATCCCTCCTATTTATAGAGGTCCCCTGTCAAACCCTAATGGGTCCTCCCCTAGTGGGTATTGGATCTGCATCCAATAAGACAAGGGCTCCGTCGGATATCTCATATCCGAACCTCTACTCATCGCAATGGCTACCATATGTGTGAGACCCTCTAGTCCCAATATCGAGCTGGCCGTGAGTCATACCTGTCAGAACTCCTTCTAACTCAGTGAATTATTATCTCTGTATTAATTCACTCGACTCATTGACTACGGACGTACTAGGCCACTACGCCGTAGTCCCCAGACGATACAGGGGAATCCAATCCATTGGACCTATCTGTCCTCAGTTACCGTGTACCTATAGTCCCTCATCCATCTAATATCCCAGAGACCATATATCGAGCATGGTGTTGTCAGACCCATATGGTTTCTACTCGAGTCTCGCTCTAATCGGATTCTCCCAGTGAACTCTTTCTCTCTCAACCCGAATGACCCTGGCCAGGGATTTGTCTGAGCAAGAATACATGAGATATTCCTCTCATGACGTCGAGAGTGGATGATCCTCTATCGACACTCAATAGCCCTCGTAAGGTCGACTACCACTCCCAATGACCAACTGTATTAGATCTGGGACAGCCAAACCTATAAGTCTGGTATCAAAGAGTGGAGCACTCATACAGGACATCCTTGGTGTCTCAAGTCTAAGGACCAAATACACCACTAGGACTACGGAATCGCTGTCTGACAATAAGGCATCATCAACCATCCAGCATTCCGTAAGTGGATCAATCAGTGAACTCATTCTCCAATGAGCACCTGTACTATATCCCTAGTGTCCCTACACGAGCAGCTATGAGACCAGTTGCATCCATCATATGGACGGGTATACATCACACCAGTCTGTCCGGTTATCACGATGTCCCTCTCGAGTAACCTATGACCGGGATTATTTAGGATATGTGTTTAAAGGTGAATCGATCTCATTATCGTGATCTCATCACGATCCGATTCCCATTGCACAAATCCAAGGACATCACAATATATATATGCATTTATGCAATAGTTATAAAGTGGCTCACGTGATTGGCTTGCTGGGCACCTATGACTAGCAATAGGTTCATGAATGGCCTTCTCATTGAGTGGCTCTAGCTTCATAGTAGCCACGAATGTTAATTCACTTTTTCGTATCCCTTTCTTTAGTTATAATGCCGATATATGTTGGGGTTCCCTGGTTCCTCTCCGAGAGACGGGAACCACACAAGGGTCGTCACCTCCCATCACACATAGGGAGTTAAGGAACGACATTAGCACCAACTTCGCCGCGTGCATAAATTCCATTCCAAGAATCACTTGGAAGTCATCAAGTGGCACTACCATCATATTTGTGCTTTCGCTCCATATTCCAATCTTGATGGGAACTCCCTTTGCCAACCCGGAGATTCGCTTGGCCTCCGAGTTCACTACCTTCATTTGACTTGGGCTCTTCTCTAAGATCAGCCCAAGTTGTTTTGCTTCTCGATCAGCAATAAAATTGTGGGTAGCACCCTTGGCCACCATTGCACGAGTCGTTTGGCCATTGAGCTTAATGTCTACGTACATCAGCTCGCCACTTCCTGCTTTTTGTAGCATTGTCTTTGTGTTCTCCCCCACTTGACCCTGCATGGTATTCAACAAACGCATTGCTCCCATCCGGGGTCCTTGCGACTCCTTATCGTCGTTGCTGGATTCAGAACTACTCGAACTAAGAGCGACAGCCTTGCCCTTGTCCGATTGGGGGGGGGGGGGTGGTGGTGGATGGAAGCTGTTAAAGCATTGAGTGCCTATTTTTGTGGGCACTCCCTCACCATGTGTGGCCCTCCGCACAAGAAGCATCCGCTAGGTTTCGGGGTCTTGCCTTTCGGGCTTGGCCCTTTGTGGGAACTTTTCTTCCTTTGTTCGCCCCCGAGCTCCTTCCCTCGAGAATATTTCGGAGGGCAATTGCTTGAAGATTGTTTCCTTTTTCTCGGGTCTTCGAAGGAAAAAAAGTCAGTGAGCCTTTCTACGGAAGCAATTGCCCCGATCACGTCGGCAACATTCCTTCGATGTAGTTCTTATTGAGCCCACGGCTTCAAACCATTGAGGAAGTTGAACAGCTTGTCCTTCTCGGACATATCCT
This sequence comes from Musa acuminata AAA Group, assembly GCF_036884655.1. Classification (NCBI taxonomy): domain Eukaryota; kingdom Viridiplantae; phylum Streptophyta; class Magnoliopsida; order Zingiberales; family Musaceae; genus Musa; species Musa acuminata. The sequence goes on along the minus strand of NC_088334.1, from coordinate 31,734,347 downwards.
GTATGTCCAGTATTAGCACAGAAAATTCCTTCACATAGTCTCTGTTAGGATCAAGAGCACTAACACTAAGACACTAAGAGGAGGAGGAGGGGGGGGGGGTTGAATTAGTGCAGCGAAAAACTTTCATCGGTTCAAAAAGACTTTGTACTAAAACCATTTCAGAAAGATCTTTAACTTGAGAGCAAACAGAAGTATAGTTGATGTAAAGCAACGGAGGCAGTTTGCAGTTAAGATAAAGAGCAGAATGTAAATGTAAACCGAGGTTTAGAGTGGTTTGGTCAATCTTGACCTGCATCCACTTTTGGCTTCCTCCTCTGACGAGGTCACCAACGTCCATTAGAGGCCTTCCTTCAATAGATGAAGGCCAACCACCCTTTTACAGCTTTTCTCCTTTTGATGGGCTTAGGAGACAACCCTTACAAGTTTTCACTCCTCTCTTGAATGATCAAGACTTAGAAAGAAAAGAGGGAGAGGAACTCTAGCCTTTTACAATACTTTTAAGTTCTCAAATACTCAGAATAAAAGCAAGCTTTCGATGCCTTTTCATGCAGGAAAGGGTGAGGTTTATATAGGCCCCAATCAGTTTGAATTCGGAGCTCAAAAGTGTCCATTTTCAGATTTCCGGGATCCTGACGGTACCACCGCCATAACTGGGCGATACTACCGCCTGTCATCTATCATTGAGTAGTACTACCACTCAGTCTGGGCGGTACTACCGCCAAACATCGCTCGGAGACCGAGCACAGGCGGTACCACCGCTTGACAGGGGTGGTACCACCACTAGCAGTAATAACTGCCAGCGGTACCATCGCCTAACAGGGGCGGTACTACCGCCTAGAACTCTTGGGAGATTGAGTCTCCTGGGCGGTGCCACCGCCGGCCAGGAATTCTGGATCCGAATGGTGTCACGCTCCCTAAAAAATATCCATAATATTTAAAACTCAAGAAAACAAATCAATCTAGGATCCAAACACCCATTTGAGGTCACTAAGAAAACATATAGATCAAAATTTCACCTCTATAGTCTACAATTTATAAACCCTGTGCAGTTCATAAACATACCACACATCACTCGAAATTTCATACAATCTGAACTCCACTCATCAAAATAATAACCACAGTATAAATTCACAAGTGGGGAAATCTAAGCAGTCACCAAACCAACGTTTACCATAAGTTCATATCATTACACAAGTTTAACTTAACTTTCCAAAATCCTAAACATGAGAGATCCTTTAACATACACAAAATCCACAAGTTTAGATTCATCGTCAACATTTGATTAGATACAGAGTGGCTCATACAACAAGTACATATATGCTAATAAAGATCTGCCCAAAATCTTCTAACTTTCCACAGCCTCGGCCCAATCTTAACATTTAAGCAAGCGATACGCTATCCTGAAAAATTTATACAACAACGGGGTGAGCAAAAAGAGCTCAGCAAGTGACTAACATATCCATGTCAAAAGAGGATAATTTTCAAAGAGATAAAGTTTCAAAATGCAAGGCAGAACATATGAATTCATAGACGTAATATCATTAGGTGCAGAATCACAATTGTCATTTCAATCATACATAATTGGTTCATAACAGATGGGGCATAGAGTAATTGGAGCATATCAATGACAAATGAAACATATCGGAGCTTATCAATGGCATATGAAATGTTTCGGAGCATATCAATGGCGTATGGAACATTTCGAAGCATATCAACAATGAATGAAACAGTTCGGAGCATATCAATAACAAATACCGAACATAAGCTTAAACGTCGTCTTTGACGTTGCATTCATTCTTATCCAAAGCATGTACAGAAACACATAACCAAAACTCTAGATATCATATCAAACATACAGAAGGTGTAATGGGACCACAGACAGAATGTGATTCATCCATTTCTAAATGACCACCGGACAGAAGTCTCCCACGTCTGGGAGCTCCATCTACCCACGTCTAGGTGAAGCCAGAGGGGGCCGGCAGAGCATCGCAGGCTCTAAACACATACCCTTTACCATTTCTGGCAAAGGTCCAAATAAATCCCACAAACACCAAAGTACAAGAGGGCAGTTTGATCAATAAGTAGCATATATCGGAAGCACACACGGAACAACAATACGTACATGTGCCTTTACGAGACAATACGATGCAAGCAACAAATCTCTCACTAATGTATTCAGATTTAGAATGAAATGAAAGCAAGGGTATACCAGGATTCCAAGAAATCATATTTAGCTCAATTCAAATAAGAAGGTTAGATGAATTCAATATCCAAAGGAATGAAACAGAATACGCGAAATCGACCAAAGCTCGATTTCTGACAGAATTCCAGTGGCACATAGAACAAATACTTCCGATTATTAATTATGCTCCAATACCCTTAAGAAAGCTGTTGTTGAAAGATATATCAATCTATTTTCTGTTGAAACAAGTTTCATACGAATCATGGTTTCCAACAAGGAGTTACCTTTGATTTGGTAACACAAGGTCAAAAACACAATCACTGTTTTGCAGAATACATAGGGTCGGATTCAACAGATAATAGGGTAGGCATTTGAATTTCAAAATTTTCAAACTATATGTCAAAAGAAATGTTTACAAGTCTAGTTTCGGACGAAGTTAGTTTGGTATAAATCAGAATTTCCAACAGGGATTTATAGGTATTTTAGTGTCGAAAGGTCAGAAATTTTAATCCCTGTTTTGCAGCATCTATTGGCTCATTAGAAACAGATGTTTGGGTAAGTAGTCGGTGTTCAAAATCTTCAAAATCTGTGTCAAAAGAAGGATATAAGAGTTTGTTTTCAAACAAACTAGGTCCTTCCCAAATCTGCTTTTCGTACCAAAAATTATAGCTGGAAAAGTATATAGGGGTCAGTTTACTGAAAAATTTTAGAATCCATGGTTCTATGTCCAAAGAGAGACATTTCCGGTTCTAGATGGAAATCTTTCAGATCTTTTTGAATCAACATAAGAACAGAAGCTAATATTCTATAGGATGGGATTAGAACACTTGCCTTTGAGAATTTTTGACCCCCAATTGAGAAGATTGAGTAAGAAACCTCAAAGCCCCAATTTTTCTTCTTCTTCTTCTCCCTTTCTTTTCTCTTCTTCTTTCTTTCTTTCTCTATTCTTCCACACAGCAGCTGCCTTCTCTGGTTCCTTAAGAATGAAGGCAGAGAGGCTTAAGCGGTGGGATTTGTTATTTTGTGTGTTTTGCAGTTTAGTCCTTGTTTTTATTATATTCACGATTTGGTCCTCAGGGTTTACATATAGGTCCTCAGATTCTTGTTTGAACAAATCCCCCAAATCTTAAGAATAAGTTATCTCTGATTTATACTCTAGCTCTTTTGTCAAATTTAAAATAGATACTTACATAATCACTAGAAACTTATACGAAAATTCAGAAAATGAGGGATGTTACACTCTCCCCCCCTTAAAAGAAAAATTTAGTCCTCTAAATTTATCGTACCTCTATCGATGAAAATACGGGGGTACACCTTTGTCATTTCCTCCTCTAGCTCCCAAGTTGTTTCCTCTGCAGAATGATTCTCCAAATTACTTGAACCAGTGGGATGACCCGATTCCTTAGGACTTTTTCTTTCTTGTCAACAATCTGAATAGGCTCTTCCACATAAGATAAATCTTTATCGATCTCCACCAGCTCATACTTAATGATGTGAGAAGGGTCATATATATATTTCCTAATCATCGAGACATGAAATATATCATGGACATGGCACAATGCTGGTGGTAAGGCAATCCTGTAAGCGACAGAACCAACCCTCTCAAGAACCTCAAAAGGTCCAATAAATCTTGGGCTTAACTTTCCTTTCTTCCCAAACCTTATAATGCCTTTAGAAGGGGAGACTTTTAAGAATACAAAATCTCCGATTTCAAACTCAATATCTCGTCTTCTATTGTCGGCATAACTCTTTTGACGACTCTGAGCAGTTTTTAACCTTTTCCTTATAACTTGAATTTTCTCGGTAGTTTCTTGTACTTTGTCTGGTGCTAACAGCTTTCTGTCACCAACTTCCTCCCAACATATAGGTGTTATGCACTTTCGCCCATATAAAGCTTCGTAAGGAGCCATTTGAATACTTGAATGATAACTATTATTATAAGTGAACTCAATAAGTGAAATATCTTTATCCCATTCACCCTTCCAATCCATAACATAGGCTCTAAGCAGATCCTCAAGTGTTTGAATTGTTCTTTCTGACTGACCATCACTCTGAGGATGATATGCAGTACTAAACTTAACTTTAGTGCCCAACAACTCCTGCAATCTTCTCCAGAATCTAGAGAGAAATCTGGAGTCTCTATCAAAGATGATCTCCTTTGGAATACCATGAAGTCTTACTATTTCATTGACATATAAATCTGCAAGTCTGTCAAGCGAATAAGTCATATTGATTGGTAGGAAATGCGCAGATTTTGTTAACCTATCAATGATAACCCAAATAGCATCATGCTTCCTAGAGGTTCTGGGTAGTCCCGAAACAAAATCCATGGTAATACATTCCCATTTCCATTCAGGAATATCTAAAGGTTGCAACAACCCTCCAGGTCTTTGGTGTTCTACTTTAATTTGCTGACAAGTCAAGCATTTTGAAACATACATTGCAATTTCCTTCTTCATGCCTTCCCACCAATAATGACTTTGGATATCCCTATACATCTTAGTGCTCCCTGGATGCATGGCATATTTTGAAGTATGACTCTCCTTTAGGATTTGACTCTTGATATCTGGCTCATTTGGCACACATACCCTCTCCCCAAATCTCAATAGGCCATCCTTTGAAACTTGAAATTTTGGCTTCAATCCCCTTTTTACTTCATTTCTCAAGTAGATTAAACGTGGATCTCGTAATTGTCCTTCCTTAATTTGTTGAATAAGATCAGATTGCACTTGAATGTAGGCCATCAATATCATCGAGTCTTGCTCTTTCCTCAAAGCTCTCAAATCAAAATTTCCTTCTAACAACTTCCATTGCTTCACGACCAGACTAGCCATAAAACTTGTAGATTTCCTACTAAGTGCATCAGCTACAACATTGGCTTTGCCCGGGTGATAACGGATGGCACAATCATAATCCTTCAGAAGTTCTATCCATCTTCACTGTCTCATGTTTAACTCTTTCAGAGTGAAAATATATTTTAAACTCTTGTGATCAGTAAAGATTTCAAACTGTCGACCATACAAATAATGTCTCCAAATCTTTAGAGCAAAAATAATTGCTGCCAATTCCAAGTCATGAGTTGGATAATTCAATTCATAACCTTTAAGTTGTCTAGAAGCATAAGCAATTACTCTCCCTTCTTGCATCAAAACACATCCTAAGCCCTTTCTTGAAGCATCAGTATAAACTACAAACTCATCACTACCACTTGGAATAGTGAGAATAGGGGCACTCGTCAATCTTCCTTTTAACTCTTGAAAACTTTGCTCACAATCATCACCCCATACAAATTTCATATTCTTCTTAGTGAGTTTGGTGAGAGGTTGAGCGATTCGAGAAAATCCCTCCACAAATCTCTTGTAATAACCTGCTATGCCCAAGAAGCTTCTAACTTCTGTTACATTTGTTGGTACTTCCCATTCAACTACAGCTTCTATTTTCCTTGGATCAATAGATATACCCTTCCCTGAAATCACATGGCCTAAGAAAGCAACTTCATTCAACCAAAATTCACATTTGCTGAACTTTGCATACAACTTCTTTTCTCTTAGTATGGACAATACATTTCTCAAGTGTTCCTCATGCTCCTGATTACTCCTTGAATACACCAATATGTCATCAATAAATACAATTACACTAATATCCAAGAGCGGTTGAAATATCCTATTCATTAGTTCCATAAAAGCTGCAGGGGCGTTTGTCAAACCAAAAGGCATCACCAAGAATTCATAATGACCATATCGAGTTCTGAAAGCTGTTTTTGAAATATCCTCCTCCTTGATCTTCAACTGATAGTAACCTGATCTTAGGTCAATCTTAGAGAATACTTATGCACCCTGCAGTTGATCAAACAAATCATCAATTCTAGGTATGGGGTACTTGTTTTTTATGGTCACCTAATTCAGCTGTCTATAATCAATACAAAGCCTCAATGTTCCATCCTTCTTCTTCACTAATAGCACCGGAGCACCCCATGGAGATACACTGGGTCGTATGAAACCCTTATCTAATAATTCTTGTAGTTGCTTCTTTAATTCCTCTAGCTCGAGTGGTGTCATTCTGTAGGGAGGCTTAGATATTGGGGTTGTATTGGGAACCAGATCAATAACAAATTCACCCTCTCTATTTAGAGGTAAACCAGGCAAGTCATCAGGGAATACATCAGGAAATTCTTTGACCACTGAAATTTCATCTAGGTGGGTTTCCTGATTTGAATGCTCCTTTACACACACCATATAACACAAACAACCTTTCTGCATAAGACGATAAGCTTGAAGTGCTGATATCAAGCAAGGAGGCAAATCATGCCTAATGCCCTCAAAGAAAAATATAGGCTGATCTGGTATGCAGAAAGTAATTATTTTTTTGTAACAATCAATACTAGCGTGATGAGAAGATAACCAATCCATGCCAAGTATAATATCAAAACCCTGGATCTCTAGGAGAATCAAATCAGCAAGGAGTTCGTGTTCTCCAATAGAAATCAAACAAGATGGGTAAACCAAGTTTGTTGCCAATGAATCTCCAACAGCAGTTGTTACATATAACATATAATCCAGGGGTCTAGGTAGAATATCCAAGTGACAAGCAAAGTATTGTGAAACAAAAGATAAGTTGGAGCCGGATCAAACAAAACTTTTGCATTTCTCTTAGAAACATGAAGAATACCTTCAACCACGGATTTAGAAGCTTTAGAATCTTGTTTAGTGATAGCGTACACTCTAGCATGGGCTGAGGGTCTAGGAGACAGTGGCTCTTTCTTCTTCCTCACAAGGCAATCTTTTATTTGATGATCCAACTTTCCACAAACAAAACATGCTCCAGTCACCCAAAAACACTGACTTGTTTCATGATTTAATCCACATCTTGCACATGACTGAGTCCTCCGTAATGGTTTCCCTTTTTAAAATCTAGATGTCTTAAACCTCTTGTTACTAGCTTCATATTCATTTTCTCTCGTGCTTTTGCTAATAAATTTGTCCCTTTTGTTCTTGCCAATGATTTCTTGAATTTCCTCCATGTCTCTTTCAATTTTCAAAGCTCTTTCTACCATTTCTGCATATGTTTGTAGCTTTAAGGCTGACATTCGACTTCTTATTGCTGGCCGTAATCCCCTTTCAAACCTTTTTGCTTTTCTAGATTCATCATCAGTCATATGTGTGGTAAACCTAGAGAGCTTAGTGAATTTAGATTCATACTTTGCAACCGTCATATTTCCCTGGATAAGATTCAAGAACTCCAATTCTTTTTTATCTCTTATACAATCTGAAAAATATTTATCGTTAAACCTCTCTTTGAATGCCTTCCATGTCATTGGCTCATGTTTGACTTCAAAAATCCTCTTAATCATTCTCCACCAGTGTTCAGCCTCTCCTTCCAGCATAAAGGTAGCAAGAGAAACTTTCTGATCATCAGGGTAATTTAAGACATCAAATATTTTCTCTATCTGCAGCATCCACCGTTCTGCTGCCATTGGATCAGACTCACCACTAAAGCTAGGAGGACTAAGCTTCTTGAACTGTTCAATTCCTAACCCCAATTGGTTTGATGTCCCTGTTTCATCATTTCTTCCAGGTTGGACATGTTGTTGTTGTTGTTGCATCACTTGTGCCATAGTCTCCAAAGTCCGCATGATACCACTCAATTGATCAGCAGTAGATGCAATAGGAGAACCAAATGATCTCGTCATCCTTGCTTCCTAAAACATCAAAAGAACATTTTCTTTGATCAATCTCTAAATGATAGTCGATAAACCTCAAAAAAAAATATTCTTAGTGATTCTCAAATCATGCTCTGATACCACCTCTATCACGCTCCTTCAAAAATATCCATAATATTTAAAACTCAAGAAAACAAATCAATCCAGGATCCAAACACACATTTGAGGTCACTAAGAAAACATACAAATCAAAATTTTTACCTCTATAGTCTATAATCTATAAACCCTGTGCAGTTCATAAACATACCACACATCACTCGAAATTTCATACAATCTGAACTCCACTCATCAAAATAATAACCACAGTATAAATTCACAAGTGGGGAAATCTAAGCAGTCACCAAACCAACGTTTACCATAAGTTCATATCATTACACAAGTTTAACTTAACTTTCCAAAATCCTAAACATGAGAGATCCTTTAACATACACAAAATCCACAAGTTTAGATTCATCGTCAACATTTGATTAGATACAGAGTGGCTCATACAACAAGTACATATATGCTAATAAAGATCTGCCCAAAATCTTCTAACTTTCCACTGCCTCGGCCCAATCTTAACATTTAAGCAAGCGATATGCTATCCTGAAAAATTTATACAACAACAAGGTGAGCATAAAGAGCTCAGCAAGTGACTAACATATCCATGTCAAAAGAGGACAATTTTCAAAGAGATAAAGTTTCAAAATGCAAGGCAGAACATACGAATTCATAGACGTAATATCATTAGGTACAGAATCACAATTGTCATTTCAATCATACATAATTGGTTCATAACAGATGGGGCATAGAGTAATTGGAGCATATCAATGACAAATGAAACATATCGGAGCTTATCAATGGCATATGAAATGTTTCGGAGCATATCAATGGCGTATGGAACATTTCGAAACATATCAACAATGAATGAAACAGTTCGGAGCATATCAATAACAAATACCGAACAGAAGCTCAAATGTTGTCTTTGACGTTGCATTCATATCATTCTTATCCCAAGCATGTACAGAAACACATAACCATAGCTCTGGATATCATATCAAACATACAGAAGGTGTAGTGGGACCACAGACAGAATGTGATTCATCCATTTCTGAATGACCACCAGACAGAAGTCTCCCACGTCTGGGAGCTCCATCCACCCACGTCTAGGTGAAGCCAGAGGGGGCCGGCAGAGCATCGCAGGCTCTAAACACATACCCTTTACCATTTATGGCAAAGGTCCAAATAAATCCCATAAACACCAGAGTACAAGAGGGTAGTTTGATCAATAAGTAGCATATATCGGAAGCACACGCGGAACAACAAAACGTACATGTGCCTTTACGAGACAATACGATGCAAGCAACAAATCTCTCACTAATGTATTCAGATTTAGAATGAAATGAAAGCAAGGGTATACCGGGATTCCAAGCAATCATATTTAGCTCAATTCAAATATGAAGGTTAGATGAATTCAATATCCAAAGGAATGAAACAGAATACGTGAAATCGACCAAAGCTCGATTTCTGACAGAATTCCAGTGGCACATAGAACAAATACTTCCGATTATCAATTATGCTCCAATACCCTTAAGAAAGCTGTTGTTGAAAGATATATCAATCTATTTTCTGTTGAAACAAGTTTCGTACGAATCATGGTTTCCAACAAGGAGTTACCTTTCATTTGGTAACACAAGGTCCAAAACACAATCACTGTTTTGCAGAATACATAGGGTCGGATTCAATAGATAATAGGGTAGGCATTTGAATTTCAAAATTTTCAAACTACATGTCAAAAGAAAGGTTTACAAGTCTAGTTTCGGACGAAGTCAGTTTGGTATAAATCAGAATTTCCAATAGGGACTTATAGGTATTTTAGTATCGAAAGGTCAGAAATTTTGATCCCTGTTTTGCAGCATCTATTGGCTCATTAGAAACAGATGTTTGGGTAAGTAGTCGGTGTTCAAAATCTTCAAAATCTGTGTCAAAAGAAGGATATAAGAGTCTGTTTTCAAACAAACTAGGTCCTGCCCAAATCTGCTTTTCGTACCAAAAATTATAGCTGAAATAGTATATAGGGGTCAGTTTACCGAAAAATTTCAGAATCCATGGTTCTATGTCCAAAGAGAGACATTTCCGGTTCTAAATGGAAATCTTTCAGATCTTTTTGAATCAACATAAGAACATAAGCTAATATTCTATAGGATGGGGTTAGAACACTTGCCTTTGAGAATTTTTGACCCCCAATTGAGAAGATTGAGTAAGAAACCTCAAAGCCCCAATTTTTCTTCTTCTTCTTCTCCCTTTCTTTTCTCTTCTTCTTTCTTTCTTTCTCTATTCTTCCATACAGCAGCTGCCTTCTCTGGTTCCTTAAGAACGAAGGCAGAGAGGCTTAAGCGGTGGGATTTGTTATTTTGTGTATTTTGCAGTTTAGTCCTTGTTTTTATTATATTCACGATTTGGTCCTCAGGGTTTACATATAGGTCCTCAGATTCTTGTTTGAACAAATCCCCCAAATCTTAAGAATAAGTTATTTCTGATTCATACTCTAGCTCTTTTGTCAAATTTAAAATAGATACTTACATAATCACTAGAAACTTATACGAAAATTCAGAAAATGAGGGATGTTACAAATGGGCTGATCCATTCGGCCCAATTTGGGTCTGCCAAGGACCCAATTGGCCCTAGATTAAGTTAATGGGATAGCCTCCCAATCTTAACTTAATATATATGCTAACTATGATAATTAAGACATCAATACTGTAGATCGTGTTCCGGTGCGTCAATCGCTTCTTCCGGTGAGCTTCCAGCGAACTTTCGGTGAACCTCCAGCAAACCCTCGGCGATGCTTCGGCGGACTCCTGGCAAACTCCTGGACTTGTGACATTCCTCTTGGCGAGTTCCGACGAGCTTTTTTGGCAAGCTTCTGGACTTCTCGGACTGTTCCCGCAAAACTTTCGACGACCATCCGGACTTCCGACGAACTCTTGAACCCCCAACGTGATCTTAGTTTTGACTCCGGCTTAACACCTACTACATGTCTTATTGCTATCGTAGTTAATCCTGCACACTTATCTCAACATACGGATTAGATAACCAAATGACAATTGACTTCATTATCAAAATCCGAGATTCAATAATCTCCCCCTTTTTGATGATGACAATCAATTGATGACAAAGTTAATCTTAACTCCCCATATCTATATGCCATACTTGAGATAAGTCATTCTTGTATTTAAAGCCTTTGAATTCAAGAGACATATTGATAAGTTAAGTTCATTTAAACTTATCAATACCCCCATCATGATTCCTTTCATGATGTATCTTTCTGAAAATGATGTCAAGGCTTATATTTAATATGTGAAAGATAGCAATCATAGCAATTCATCACATGACAAGATATCAATTTGTAAGATTGCGATGTAAGCTCTAGATATCTTAACATGATGCAAATATGGCAATCATAGCAATTCATCATATGGCAAGATATCAACATTGTAAAATTACAATGTAAGCTCTAGATATCTTATCATTAATGCAAATATGGCAATCATAGAAATTCATTCTATCATCAATTTACCACATATTTCTCCCCCTTTGTCATCAACAAAAAGGAGAATGATTCAAGTGTATTTCAAGCATAGTAATAAGTGTGGTAAAGATTCATGTTATTTTTCAAACATAAGATACCATTCATACAAATTATTTTTCAAGCAATCATGATATGGTATCATTCAAAAGTCCATTATGGAGATAGCTTTCATTACTTCTTCCTTATTTATCATTAACGTTTTGCATGAAGGAGGAAAGCCATTATGAACTAGCTTTGAATGAAGTTAAAAATGATAAGAGATTAAATCATGCTTCATTTTTACAAGAATCAAGATATACATGTGAAATTAAGTTCTTGCTAGTGTTCATTAAAAAAAAAATGTCTTCCTTCATCAAGAAGGAATTCATTTCATCAAATCCATTTCTCGATTAAAAATCATTTTTCACAAGGTAAATCCATGAGAGATGCATTTGTTAATCAATTCCATATGTCAAAAATCATAGAGCATTGATATGAAACAAACTTGATATGACATAGGCTCATGAAAGCTCCATTCAAGAAATACATTAAGTCCAGAAGAGAAAAACAAAATCATGCATTCAGACAAAGTTTTGTTATGCCTCTTCAATCACAATTATGAAGGTAAAACATGCTCATCATCATGGAAACTTTTGAATCATATAATCATATAAAATTTGTATCATAATTTTTTCAGCATTAAGTGATTGATCATAGAATCAAGAAAGTCTAAAAATGAAATTTAATAAATTTATGCATTCGGACAATGTTTTGCCATAGTTTTATTCAATCACAATTATGAAGCAAAATTATTAGTGTTTTGTAGTACTCAAAGATTAAGAATCTGATGTATGAATGAACCTTCTCAAATCACAATGAGAATATAACATGCTCATCATGGAAACTTATAGCACCAAGGTACAAAATTTTTAACTTTAAAGTAAACATATTATTGAAGCATTCAATCATGTCAAATTCGTATAAAATTTTCAGCACAGAATTTAAGTGATCAAAGAATAAGGAAAATCCGAAAACGAAGTTCAATCAACATTTATATTTCTAACTCTGTAAATGCTCACCAAATAACACATCGAGTCATAGATACCAATGATTAAACATATCAAAACAAGTGGTATTGTGATCAAGGTGAGTAGCATAAAGAGTTTACAATAACATAGTTTTACAACAAAAAGGAATTGTGTCTACATTATACATATGCTCATTTAGGTGGTGAAAAATTAAAATACCTAAATAGAGTGTCAAACTGTCAATGAATCTACTGCAGCTCAGATAGGATTTGATCTTGACGATGTTCAAGCCGATCTAGTGTTTGTTCAAAGCGATCCATCCGAATCCTTATGTCTTCGATAGATGATGAATGAGCTTACTCAATTGGGTGTGATTCCTCAAAGGGACAAGTTGAAGGAGATTGATTACCCCTAAAGATTGGTGTTTCTGGTTTTGGTTTAGGTTGAGGGGGATCAGTTCATCTAGGCATTCTAACCCACATACCATTTCTAAATATACATCTCATTCGACGAAGAAGATTTTTATTTATAATGCTAAATCTATCTACCTTTATAACCTCTTCGTCAGGTGGTATTGCAATATCGTAAGCATTAAGTATTCTAGTGATTATGCCACCATATGGAAGCATCATGTCCTTTTTAGATATTGTTAGGATCAAGAGCACTAAGAGGGGGGGGGGGGGGGGGGGTGAATTAGTGTAGCGGAAAACTTTCGACGATTAAAACTGCGTTCATATGATAAAAGCGATTTTGGTAAGAAAGTCGATTCGTAAATCACTTTAACTTGTGATCAAGCGAGATGCAGTTAAAGTAAATATATAGAGGTAGTTTGTAGTTAAGATAGACAACAGAATGTAATAGCAAACTGGAATACGACGTTTGTACGATAAAAGCGATTTCGGTATGAAAGTCGATTCGTAAATCACTTTAACTTGTGATCAAGCGAGATGCAGTTAAAGCAAAGATATAAAGGCAGTTTGCAGTTATGAAGGAAATCAGAATGTAAGCGCAAACGGAATATGATGTTCGTATGATAAAATCGATTTTCGTCTTAACGCCGATTCGAAAAATACTTAACTATGAAACACGTTCGTAAATGAGCAGAAGGCAGTAAGTTACTAAGGAGGTTTGCAGTAAAGATAAGATGCTCAAAGTAAATGCAAACCAAGATTTAGAGTGGTTCGGTCAATCTTGACCTACATCCACTTTTGGCTTCCTCTACCAACGAGGTCACCGATGTCTACTAGAAGCCTTCCTTCAATAGGCGAAGGCCAACCACCCTTTTACAGTTTCACTCCTTTTGACGGGCTTAGGAGACAACCCTTACAGAAATTTCTCTCCTCTCTTGAAAGATCAAAACTTGGAAGAAAAAAGGGAGGAGAACTTCTAGCCTTTACAATACTTTTGAGCTCTAAAAATCACAGAGTAAGATTGGATTTTCGGTGGCCTTTCATGCAGGAATGGGTGGGGTATATATAGGCCCCAAACTAGTTTGAATTTGGAGCTCAAAAATATCTTTTTTCAGATTTTCGGGGTCCTGGCAGTACCTCTTGATTAGGGCGGTACAACCGCCTGGTAGCTCGGAGACTGAGCCTCTAGGCGGTGCCACCGCCTGACAGGGGCAGTTGCACCGCCTAGTCTCACTCGAAGACTAGGCCCAGGTGGTGCCACCGCTTGACTGGGGCGGTTGCACCGCCCAGTCTTGCTCGGAGACTGAGCCCAAGCGGTGCCACCACTTGACAGGGGTGGTTGCACCGCCCAGTCTCGCTCGGAGACTGAACCCAGGCGATGCCACCGCCTGACTAGGGCGGTTGCACCGCCCAGCTTTCTTGGGAGACCATCTCTTGGGTGGTGCCACCGCCTAGCAAGAGTTCTGGTTCGAATGGGTTGATCCATTCGGCCCAATTTGGGTCTATCAAGGGCCCAATTGCCTCCAGATTAAGTTAATGAGATCACCTCCCATTCCTAACTTAATCTACATGCTAACTACGATATTTCTTAAGATATTTACTACAACTTGCTCTGGTGCGTCAATCGCTTCTTCCGGCGAGCTTTCGGCGAACTTCCGACGAACATCCGACGAACCTTCGACGATGCTCCGACGGACTTCCGGCAAACTCCTAGACTTGCGATGATCCACTTGGTGAGTTCCGATGAGCTTCTTTAGCAAGCTCCTGGACTTCTCAGATTTGTTCCCGCAGAACCTCCGATGACCCTCCAGACTTCCGTCGAACTCTCGAACTCCCAACGTGATCATAGTCTTGACTCCGGCGTAACTCCTACTGCATGTCTTTCTTCCATCATAGTTAATCCTGCACACTTATCTCAACATATGTATTAGATAACAAATAACAATTGACTTCATCATCAAAATCCGAGATTCAACAATCTCTCCCTTTTTGATGATGACAATCAATTGATAACGGAGTTAACCTTAACTCCCCCTATCTATATGCCATACTTGAGATAAGTCATTCTTGAATTCAAAGCCTTTGAATTCAAGAGACATATTGATAAGTTAAAATCATTTAACCTTATCAATAATCCCATCATGATTCGATGTATCTCTCTGAAAATGATGTCAAGGCTTGACATCCATTTTCAAATTTCAAATGTGAATGATGGTAATGGTAGCAATTCATTGTATGGTAAGATATCAACATGTAAAATTTCGAAGTAAGATTTTGATATCTTAACATGATGCACACATTTCAAGTGTTTTAGCAATCATAGCATTTCATCACATGGTAAGATATTAATACGTAAAATTACGATGCAAGTTCTTGATATCTTAATATGATGCAAACATAGCATAATGCAAATATGGCAATCATAGTTATCATCAATTCATATATTTTCGATGATGCAAGTATGGCATAATCATAGTATCAATACTCATAGCATCAATTCATATATCTCTCCCCCTTTGTCATCAACAAAAATGAGAACGATATAAGCAAATTTTAAGCATAAGTGCGGTAATTATTCATGCCATAACTAGGTTCATGCATTTTTCAATAGTGAGTGATAGGATACTAATTATGCAAACATCTCAAGGAAAACATGACATAGAGATAGCTTTGAATACTTCTTCCTTTTTATTTGCTATTATCTTTTTGCATGAAGGAGGAAGGCTATTTGTGATACCAGCTATTTGTTAGTTTACTTTGAATGAAGTTAAAATCGATGAAAGATTAAATCATACTTCATTTTTACAAGGATCAAGATATGTATGTGAAACAAATCCTTGCAAGTAAAAACATTAACATCTATATTTCAAGAAGAAATTTACAAGCAGGAATCATTTTATCAAATCCATTTCTCAAAAAAAATATTTTTCACATGATAAGTGTATGAGAGATGTATTTGCTAGTTGATTCCATATGTCAAAAATCAATGATGAGAATCAAACTTGATATGACATATGCTTATTAAGTTCGGAAGAGGATAATGTATCAAGAAAATCCGATTGTTAGGATACCACTAGTTAAGAGAATCCGAAAATAAAATTAACACTTTCATGCATTCGGACAAGACTATACTATAGATTTTCAAATACAATCATGAAGACAAAACATGCTTATTGTTATGAAAATTTTTGTATTAATTTCCAACATGTTATTTTAGGCATGCATTGACAATCAAATGATTTGATCATTCAATCAATAAAGTCCGAAAAATAATTTTAACACGTTTATGCATTCGGACATATCAACATTCCTAATTCTCTTCTTATGAAATCAAATTGTTCTTCACTTAGAGGTTTTGTAAAAATATCAGCTAATTGATGTTTAGTATTATGATAATACAATGACACATTAACATCATGGCAATACATCAACATCATGGTAATATCATGACACATTAACATCATGGTAATGACGCATCAATTTCATGGCTATATTACTTTCTCAAATCATATTTATCATGGAAACCAAGACATAAGATTTTCAAAGTAGGTATTATAGAAACATTTAATTTCAACGTGAAATCCGACAATAAGTAACGAGATTAAACAACGTAACCCTGCATATGCTCACCAATTAATACATCAAGTAACCATATCAAAGATTAGTAGTCATCAAGGCATTGTGATCAAGGTGAGTAACATAAAGAGTTTGCAACAATGTAATTGTTACAACAAGAGGTAATTGTGTCCACATATACAAGCTTATTCAGGAGGTGAAAAATTAAAATGCCTAAATAAAGAGTCAAATTGTCGATGAATTTGCTGCAGCTCAGATAGGATTTGATCTTATTGATGTAAAAGCCGATCTTATCTTTGATCAAATCGGTCCATCCAAATCCCAATGTCTTCGATAGATGATGCATGAGCTTGCTCAAATGGATGTGTTTCCTCAAAGGGACAAATCGAAGGAGATTGAGTACCCCTAAAGACTGGTGTTTCGAGTTCAGGTTCAGGTTGAGGGGGATTAATTCTTCTAGGCATTCTAACCCAATTACTATTTTTATAAAAACATCTCAATCTGTGAAGTAGATTTTTATTTATTATGCTAAACCTGTCTACTTTCATCACTTCTTCATCGGGTGGTATTGGAATATCGTAGGCTTTAAGTATTCTAGTGATTATACCACCATATGGAAGCATCATGTCTTTCTTAGATAGTTCTATCATGTTTTGTTGGATAAGGTAACTAAAACAGATGTTATGTCCTTTCATGATCCAATACATGGTTCCTAATTCCATTTGACTTACTTCATCATGATGGTATTGTTTAGAGAGAATGATGCTAGTTAGGATATGATAAAGTAACTTAGTGTTTAGTGGTAGTAGATGTTCACAGCTTTTAGGAACTATTACTAAGTTGGGATTACCGAAAATTGTTCCTAAGACTTCAACATATGTTGTCCCAACTGTTTCATTATCTTACGATCCTCTAAAATAAAGACCTCTATTTTTTACAGGAATGCCTATCATGTTGCAAATGAATCTATCCGTAATGGAGATGTGTTGTCCTAAGAGGTAGGTAGAGACTCTTTCTTCTTCATCTACTTATAGATTGTTGTAAAACAATCTAACAAGTCTTGGATAGATGGGTTCACTAATTTGTAAAATTGGGAGTAGATCTAAGTTTGCAAATCATTAGATTATCTCTAAGTCTCTTAGTTCATCTAGATCTACATGTTTTCTCTTATTTACACTTCTAAATTCAAAGGAAGAAAATTTTTCAACATGATATTTTGAATCGAAAAGGGTAAGATCAAAGTCTTCTTCTAATCTCCTCTTCCCTTTGTCCCTAGAGGATCTTCTAGAGCCTATAACTACTGCTATTTAAGAAGATAGTAATAAGCAAGAGTAAATGACTCAAAAACAGAATTCAAAGGCTTCTTAGAGAATACCTTAAGTGATATCTTTAAGAGAAGGAGAGATTGCTGATCTTTTGCTTCGAAATGAGGAGTACTTGGGATGCTAAGGGGAAGAAATGGAGGTAGAGAAGTGTTGGAGCTACTAGAAGGAGAGGGGAGTGAGTTGGGGTCAGTTCCACCGCCGGCCCTAGCTCGGTTTAAAAAGGGGGGCAAAGTTGCGAGCGGTGGCACCGGGTGGTGCAACCGCTTGCAACCCGTGATAGCCGGCGGTGCTATCGCTAGTTGGGCGGTGCCCCTGCCTACAGGCAGTGAGCACTTGTTTGGGGGTTGTATGGGCTGATTTGGATGTTTTCAACTTGAGGAGAGTTTTCATTTGTGGAGCAATCAACTTTACTTTCGTAATTACGTAAGAGTTTCCATTTCAAGATGAGAAATTTCGTATGTTCAAGATAGATCTTGTGACACGCATATTCTACTTTAAATATCGTACACAATTTTAGACGTGTTCATGACTTATTATCCAAGTTGGTAAGCTTCGAAAGTTTATAACAAACTTTGCTTGCAAGACGTAAGTTCATGATATAGTTGGATCTGAAGGTAAAGAAGAAATCAATTCGATGAGTTCAGAAATCCGGAGGGTATGTGAAGGGAGAATTATGAGTTTCAAAATCTGAGGGATCAAACAGGATTGTATTAGTATCACTCTGTAATATTAATTTTCTAATCCTCTTTTTACTATTTAGGCTAGAGAGCATTACGTGTTCTTTTGGATCTTGAGTCATGAATATCGAGTACCCAAAAAGCAAGATATTATCTCTTGCTCCTGGCTTTTGATGGTGTACGTTTCTACAAGAAGGGGTGATTTTTAGGAACCCATTTACTTTTGGATGCCTCAAAAACTGATCTACATTGTTTATTATGTTGCATAGAGTTTATCATGGTTCCTTTAGGAACCCAAATCAGTTTGTTCGGGCTAATTTTCTTGAATGGACAATGATACGTTTTATGTCCATATTTGCAACAAAAGTTGCATTTGCTTTGGTGCCGAACATGTAAGATAGGACTTCTCACAAATCCGATTCCACTTCTTTTGGGAACGTGACCCTTATTTGTAAGGATCATAAACTTGCTACCAACCTCGAATTTCTTCAAGGTGTCCTTAAGTAGCAAGTTCTCAATTTGGAGAGTTTCTAGATCATGGCATTTTTCACATTGAGCTAAATATCATGATATTTAGTTTTTAATTTATCAAAATTGCTAACAAGACTATCATGCTTATTTTTCAGCAATTTATATTTTCTACTAATTGTTTTACATTCATCAAATAAGTCATGGAAGGCATTTAATAATTCATCAAATGATAAATCTGCATCAATTAAATTTGTTACCTCCTCTCCGATGGCCATTAAGGCGTAATGAGCAACTTGCTCGGTGTTAGACTCCTCTTCTTCGGACGCGCTCGAGTCATCCCATATTGCTTTGAGCGCCTTCTTCTTTGATGTTCTCTTCTTGGCTTAGGGACAATCACTTTTGTAGTGTCCTAGCTTTTTACACTCGTAGCAAATAACTTGGTCCATTTTGGGTTCAAGTTTATTTTTTGTGTCATTTTTAAACTTGTTTCTCTTAATGAATTTTTTGATTTTCCTTGTTAGAAGTGCCAAGTCATCGTCACAGTCCTCATCACTTGAGTTTTCTCTCAAGTGGTCATATAAAGTTCTAAGTGCCATATCCTTCCTGTTCTTTGGAAGGATGTCTTCTTGCTCTTCATGAGCCTTGCAAGTTATTTCATAGGTCATTAATGACCTGATCAGTTCTTCAAGAGGGAAGTTATTTAAATCTTTAGCCTCTTGAATAGCAGTGACTTTAGGGTCCCAACTCTTAGGAAGGGATCTTAGAATCTTATTTACGAGCTCAAAATCTGAAAAACTTTTGCCGAGTCCTTTTAGACCATTGACGACATCCGTGAAACGGGTGTACATGTCGCCAATAGTCTCGCTCGGTTTCATTCGAAAAAGTTCAAAAGAATGTATCAAAAGATTGATTTTTGACTCTTTCACTCTACTTGTGCCTTCGTGAGTCACTTCGAGTGTATGTCAAATATCAAACGCGGTTTCACAAACCGAAACACGATTGAACTCATTTTTATCAAACGCACAAAATAAGACATTCATAGCCTTTGCATTACGAGCGAAAGTCTTCTTCTTAAATTCATTCTAATCGATCATTGGAAGAGAAGACTTCAAAAATCCATTTTCAATAAGATTCCAAAGTTCAAAATCCATTGAAATAAGGAAGATCCTCATTCGAGTCTTCCAATATGTGTAGTCCGTCCCAATGAACATTGGTGGACATGTAATAGAGTGGCCCTCTTGGTTTCTGGCGTATGCCATCTCTCTTGGGTATTAATCCGTTTAATAGTTAACCCGCTCCGATACCAATTGTTAGGATCAAGAGCACTAAGAGGGGGTGTCATGACCCGACAAAATATCGACAATATTTAAGATCTTCATCACAACAAACCCAGGATCCAAACACATATTTGAGGTCACTAAGAAAACATTCAGATCAAAAATTTCACTTCTATAATCTACCAATTCATAACCCTGTGCAATTCATAAACATAGCACACATCTCTCGATAATTCATACAATCTGAACTCAACTCATCAAAATAAAAACCACAATATAAATCCACAAGTGGGGAAATCTATGCAGTCACCACAATCATCGATTTACCATAAGTTCATACCATTACACAAATTTAATTTAACTTTCCAAAACCCTATACATGAGGGATCCTTTAGCTTACACAAAATCCACAGGTTTAGATTCAGTCACATTTCATTAGATGCAAGGTAGCTTATACACAACTACATATATGCTAACAAAAGTTCTGCTCAACGTCTTCTAAACTTTCCACTGCCTCAGCCCAATCTTAACATTTAAGCAAGCGATACACTATCCTGAAAAATTTATCAAAAACGAGGTGAGCATAAAGAGCTCAGCAAGTGACTAACATATCCATATCAAAATAGTACGATTTCCAAAAAGATACAGTTTCAAAACACAAAGCAGAATATACGATTTCGTAGACATAATATCATTAGGAGCAGAATCACAATTGTCCTTCCAATCATACCCATTAGGTTCCTGACAGATGGAGCATAGAGTAATTGGAGCATATCAGAAACAAAGGAAACATATCGGAGCTTATCAATGGCATATAAAATGTTTCGAAGCATATCAACGACATATGGAACATTTCGAAGCAAAATCATCAGGGAATGAAGCCTTTCAGAGCATATCGGTACACAAATCGTACAAGAGCTCAAACGTCGTCCTTGACGTTGCAATCATATCAATCTTATCCAGAGTATGAACAGAAACAAACTCACCAAAACTCTGGATGTCATATCAAACATATAGAGGGTGTAGTGGGATCTCAGTCAGAATGTGATTCATCCATTTCTGAATGATCACCTGACAAAAGTCTCCCACGTCTGGGAGCTCCATCCACCCATGTCTAGGTGAAGTCAAAGGGGGCCGGCAGAGCATCGCAGGCTCTAATCACATACCCACGTAGCGGGCAACAAGCGCAAACAGAATATCCCTCATAGCGGGACCCCACATAGCGGGCAAATAGCGCATACCCTTTACCATTTCTGGCAAAGGTCCAGACAATCCCACACACCAGAGTACAAAAGGGCAGTTTCAACAATAAGTAGCATACATCGGAAGCACACGCGGAACAACGAAGCTTACATGTGCCTTTTTAAGAACAAATGACGCAAGGAACAAATCTCTCACAAATGTATTCATATTAGAAAGGAAAATGGAAGCAAGAGTGTACAGGGAATCCAATTATAGTTAGCTCAATTCAAATAAGAAGGTTAGGCGAATTCAAGTAATCAAAGGAATAGAACAGAATACGCGAAATCGACCAAAGCTCGATTTCGGACAGAATTCCAGTGGCACATCAAACAAATATTTCAGAATAAAAATTTTGTTCTAATACCCATAAGAAGACTATGGTCAAACCATACATCAATCTATATTCGGATCGAACAGATTTCATATGAAACAGGGCTCCCAACACAGAGTTACCTCTGATTTGGTAACACAAGGTCAAAATCACAATCACTGTTTTGCAGAATTTATAGGGTCGGATTCAACAGATAATAGGGTAGGCAATTGAATTCCAAAATTTTCAAACCATATGTCAAAAGAAAGATTTTCAAGTCTAGTTTCCAATAAAATCAGTTTGGTACAAATCAGAATTTCCAACAGGGAGTTACAGGCATTTTAGTAGCGATAGGTCAGAAATCTTGAACTCTGTTTTACAGCGTCTATAGGCTCATTTGAAAAAAATGTTTGGGTAAGTATTCGGTGTCCAAAATCTACAAAATCAGTGTCAAAAGAAAGACATAAGAGTCTAATTACAAACAAAATAGTTCCTGCCTGAATTCACATCTTATACTAAAACTTACAGCCGAAGCAGTGTATAGGGGTCAGTTTACCGAAAATATTTCAGAATCCATGGTTTTAGGTCCAAAAAGAGTCATATCAGTTTCAAAACAGAAATCTTCCAATTTATTTTGAATCAACATAAAAACAGAGTCTAATACTTCTGTAGGATGGGGTTAGAACACTTGCCTTTGCAAATTTTGACCCGAAGTGACAAGATTAAAGCAAAAACCCTAAAAGCCCCAATTTTTTTTTCTCTTCTTCTTCTTCTTCTTCTTCTTCTTCTTCTTCTTCTTCTTCTTCCTTTCTTTCCCTGATCACCCACGAGCTGCCTCCTCTGCTTCCTTAAGAACGAAGGCAGAGAGGCTTAAGCGGTGGAATTTGTCATTTGGTGCATTTTGCAGTTTAGTCCTTGTTTTTATCATATTCACGATTAGGTCCTTAGGGTTTACATATAGGTCCTCAGATTCTTTCTTTTCTCTTTTTTTTTTTTTGAACAGATCTCCCAAATCTTACAAATAAGTTACCTCTGATTCATACTCTATTTCTTTTGTCAATTAAAATAGATGCTTACATTATCACCAGAAATTTATACGAACATTCGGAAATGAGGGGTGTTACACTCTCGCCCCCTTAAAAGAAAAATTTAGTCCTCTAAATTTATCGTACCTCTATTCGATGAAAAGACGAGGATACACCTTTTTCATTTCCTCTTCTAGCTCCCAAGTTGTCTCCGCTCCAGAATGATGTCTCCAAATTACTTGAACCAATGGAATGACCCGATTCCTTAGGACTTTTTCTTTCTTATCAATAATCTGAATAGGCTCTTCCACATAGGATAAATCTTTATCGATCTCCACCAGCTCATACTTAATGATGTGAGAAGGGTCATACATATACTTTCTAATCATCGAGACATGAAATATATCATGGACATGGCTCAATGCTGGTGGTAAGGCAATCCTGTAAGCGACAGAACCAACCCTCTCAATAACCTCAAAAGGTCCAACAAATCTTGGGCTTAATTTTTCTTTCTTCCCAAACCTTATAATGCCTTTGGAAGGGGAGACTTTTAAGAATACCAAATCTCCGATTTCAAACTCAATATCTCGCCTTCTATTGTCGGCATAACTCTTTTGACGACTCTGAGCAGCTTTTAACCTTTTCCCTATAACTTGAATTTTCTGGGTAGTTTCTTGTACCTTGTCCGGTGCTAACAACTTTCTATCTCCAACTTCCTCCCAACATATAGGTGTTATGCACTTTCGTCCATATAGAGCTTCATAAGGAGCCATCTAAATACTTGAATGATAACTATTATTATACGTGAACTCAACAAGTGAAATATCCTTATCCCATTCAGCTTTCCAATCCATAACATAGGCTCTAAGCAAATCCTCATGTGTTTGAATTGTTCTCTCTAACTGACCATCAGTTTGAGGATGATATGCAGTACTAAACTTGACTTTCGTGCCCATAGATTCCTGTAATCTTCTCCAGAATCTAGAGAGAAATCTGGAGTCTCTATCAGAGATGATCTCCTTTGGAATACCATGAAGTCTTACTATTTCATTAACATATAAATCTGCAAGTCTATCAAGTGAATAAGTCATATTAACCGGTAGGAAATGTGCAGATTTTGTTAACCTATCAATGATAACCCAAATAGCATCATGCTTCCTCGAGGTTCTGGGTAGTCCCGAAACAAAGTCCATAGTAATACATTCCCATTTCCATTCAGGAATAACTAAAGGTTGCAGTAACCCTCCAGGTCTTTGGTGTTCTACTTTGATTTGCTGACACGTCAAACATTTTGAAACATACATTGCAATTTCCTTCTTCATGCCTTCCCACCAATAATGACTTTGAAGATCTCTATACATCTTAGTGCTCCTAGGGTGTAGGGTGTACTTTGAAGTATGACTTTCAGTTAGGATTTGATTCTTGATATCTAGTTCATTTGGTACACATACTCTCTCCCCAAATCTCAATAGGCCATCATTTGAAATTTGAAATTGTGGCTTCAATCCCTTTTCTACTTCACTCCTCAAGTAGATTAAATGTGGATCTCGTAATTGTCCTTCTTTAATTTGTTGCATAAGATCAGACTGCACTTGAATGGAGGCCATCAAAATCATCGAGTCTTGCTCTTTCCTCAAAGCTTTCAAATCAAAATTTTCTTCTATTAGCTTCCATTGCTTCACGACCAGACTAGCCATAAAACTTGTAGATTTCCTACTAAGTGCATCAGCTACAACATTGGCCTTGCCTGGGTGATAACGGATGGCACAATCATAATCCTTCAGAAGTTCTATCCATCTTCGCTGCCTCATGTTCAACTCCTTCTGAGTGAAAATATATTTTAAACTCTTGTGATCAGTGAAGATTTCAAACTGTCGACCATACAAATAATGTCTCCAAATCTTTAGAGCAAAAATAATTGCTGCCAATTCCAAATCATGAGTTGGATAATTCAATTCATAACCTTTAAGTTGCCTAGAAGCATAAGCAATTACTCTCCCTTCTTGCATCAAAACACATCCTAGGCCCTTTCTTGAAGCATCAGTATAAACTACAAATCCCTCACTACCACTTAGAATAGTGAGAATAGGGGCACTAGTCAATCTTCTTTTTAACTCTTGAAAGCTTTGCTCACAGTCATCACCCCATACAAATTTCATATTCTTCTTAGTGAGTTTGGTGAGAGGTTGAGCAATTTGAGAAAATCCCTCCACGAATCTCCTGTAATATCCTGCCATGCCCAAGAAACTTCTAACCTCTGTTACATTTGTTGGTACTTCCCATTCAACTACAACTTTTATTTTCTTTGGATCAACAGATATACCCTTCCCTGAAATCACATGACCTAAAAAGGCAACTTCATTCAACCAAAATTCACATTTGTTGAACTTCGCATACAACTTCTTTTCTCTTAGTATGGACAATACATCTCTCAAGTGTTCCTCATGCTCCTGATTACTCTTTGAATACACCAATATATCATCAATAAATACAATTACATAGATATCCAAGAGCGGTTGAAATATCCTATTCATTAGTTCCATAAAAGCTGTAGGGGCATTTGTCAAACCAAAAGGCATCACCAAGAATTCATAATGACCATATCGAGTTCTGAAAGCTGTTTTTGAAATATCCTCCTCTTTGATCCTCAACTGATAGTAACCTGACCTCAGGTCAATCTTAGAGAATACTTGTGCACCTTGCAATTGATCAAACAAATCATCAATTCTAGGTATGTGATACTTGTTTTTGATGGTCACCTGATTCAACTGTCTATAATCAATACAAAGCCTTAATGTTCCATCCTTCTTCTTCACTAATAGTACCGGAGCACCCCATAGGGATACACTGGGTCGTATGAAACTCTTATCTAATAATTCTTGTATTTGCTTCTTTAACTCTTCTAGCTCGAGTGGTGCCATTCTGTAGGGAGGCTTAGATATTGGGGTTGTACTGGGGACTAGATCAATAGCAAATTCACCCTCCCTATCTAGAGGTAAACCAGGCAAGTCATCAGGGAATACATAAGGGAATTCTTTGACCACTGAAATTTCATCTAGGTGGGTTTCCTGATTTGAATGCTCCTTTACACACACCATATAACAAAAACACCCTTTCTGCATAAAATGATAAGCTTGAAGTGCTGATATTAAGCTAGGAGGCATATCATGCCTAATGCCCTCAAAGATAAATATAGGCTGATCTGGTATGCAGAAAGTAATTATTTTTTTGTAACAATCAATACTAGCGTGATGAGAAGATAACCAATCCATGCCAAGTATAATATCAAAACCCTGGATCTCTAGGAGAATCAAATCAGCCAAGAGTTCATGGTCTCCAATAGAGATCAAACAAGATGGGTAGACCAAGTTTGTTGCCAATGAATCTCCAACAGCAGTTGTTACATATAACATATAATCCAGGGGTTTAGGTGGAATATCCAAGTGACAAGCAAAGTATTTTGAAACAAACGATAAGTTGGAGCCGGGATCAAACAAAACTTTTGCATTTCTTTTAGAAACATGAAGAATACCTTCCACCACTGATTTAGAAGCTTTAGAATCTTGTTCAGTGATAGCGTACACTCTAGCATGGGCTGAGGGTCTAGGAGACAGTGGCTCTTTTTTTCTGTTCAGTGGGCAATCTCTTAGTTGATGACCTAGCTTTCCACAACCAAAACATGCTCCAGTCACCCGAAAACACCGGCTTGTTTCATGATTTAATCCGCATTTTGCACATAATTGAGTCCTCCCCAATAGTTTCCTTTTCTCAAATCCAAATGTCTTAAACCTCTTGTTACTATCCTCATATTCATTTTCTCTCCTGCTTTTGCTAGTAAATTTGTCCCTTTTGTTCTTGCCAATGATTTCTTGAATTTCCTCCATGTCTCTTTCAATTTTCAAGGCTCTTTCTACCGTATCAGCATATGTTTGTAATTTTAAAGCTGACATTCGGCTTCTTATTGCCGGCCGTAATCCCCTTTCAAACCTTCTTGCCTTTCTAGATTCATCATCAGTCATATGTGTGGCAAATCTGGAGAGCTCAGTGAATTTAGATTCATACTTTGTAACCGTCATACTTCCCTGGATAAGATTCAAGAACTCCAATTCTTTTTGCTCTCTCACGCAATCTGAAAAATATTTGTCGTTAAACTTTTCTTGGAATAACTTCCAAGTCATTGGCTCATGTTTGATTTCAGACATCCTCTTAATCATTCTCCACCAGTGTTCAGCTTCTCCTTCCAGCATAAAGGTGGCAAGAAAAACCTTTCGTTCATCAGAGTAACTTAAGGCATCAAATATTTTCTCTATCTGCATCATCCATCGTTCCGCCACCATTGGATCAGACTCACCACTGAAACTGGGAGGACTAAGCTTCTTAAACTGTCCAATTCCCAACCTCGTCTGGTTTGATGTCTCTGTCCCATCATTACTTCCTTGTTGGACAGGTTGTTGTTGTTGTTGCATCACTTGTGCCATAGTCTCCAAAGTCCGCATAATACCACTCAATTGATCAGTAGTAGATGCAATAGGAGAACCAGATGATCTCGTCATCCTCGCTTCCTAAAACATCAAAAGAACATTTTCTTTGATCAATCTCTAATGATAGTCAATAAACCTCAAATAAAGATAATATTCTTAGTGATTCTCAAATCATGCTCTGATACCACCTCTGTCATGACCCGACAAAATATCGACAATATTTAAGATCTTCATCACAACAAACCCAGGATCCAAACACATATTTGAGGTCACTAAGAAAACATTCAGATCAAAAATTTCACTTCTATAATCTACCAATTCATAACCCTATGCAATTCATAAACATAGCACACATCTCTCGATAATTCATACAATCTGAACTCAACTCATCAAAATAAAAACCACAATATAAATCCACAAGTGGGGAAATCTATGCAGTCACCACAATCATCGATTTACCATAAGTTCATACCATTACACAAATTTAATTTAACTTTCCAAAACCCTATACATGAGGGATCCTTTAGCTTACACAAAATCCACAGGTTTAGATTCATAGTCACATTTCATTAGATACAAGGTAGCTTATACACAACTACATATATGCTAACAAAAGTTCTGCTCAACGTCTTCTAAACTTTCCATTGCCTCAGCCCAATCTTAACATTTAAGCAAGCGATACGCTATCCTGAAAAATTTATCAACAAACGAGGTGAGCATAAAGAGCTCAGCAAGTGACTAACATATCCATATCAAAATAGTATGATTTCCAAAAAGATACAGTTTCAAAACACAAAGCAGAATATACGATTTCGTAGACATAATATCATTAGGAGCAGAATCATAATTGTCCTTCCAATCATACCCATTAGGTTCCTGACAGATAGAGCATAGAGTAATTGGAGCATATCAGAAACAAAGGAAACATATCGGAGCTTATCAATGGCATATAAAATGTTTCGAAGCATATCAACGACATATGGAACATTTCGAAGCAAAATCATCAGGGAATGAAGCCTTTCAGAGCATATCGGTACACATATCGTACAAGAGCTCAAACGTCGTCCTTGACGTTGCAATCATATCAATCTTATCCAGAGTATGAACAGAAACAAACTCACCAAAACTCTGGATGTCATATCAAACATATAGAGGGTGTAGTGGGATCTCAGTCAGAATGTGATTCATCCATTTCTGAATGATCACCTGACAAAAGTCTCCCACGTCTGGGAGCTCCATCCACCCACATCTAGGTGAAGTCAAAGGGGGCCGGCAGAGCATCGCAGGCTCTAATCACATACCCACGTAGCGGGCAACAAGCGCAAACAGAATATCCCTCATAGCGGGACCCCACATAGCGGGCAAATAGCGCATACCCTTTACCATTTCTGGCAAAGGTCCAGATAATCCCACACACCAGAGTACAAAAGGGCAGTTTCAACAATAAGTAGCATACATCGGAAGCACACGCGGAACAACGAAGCTTACATGTGCCTTTTTAAGAACAAATGACGCAAGGAACAAATCTCTCACAAATGTATTCATATTAGAAAGGAAAATGGAAGCAAGAGTGTACAGGGAATCCAATTATAGTTAGCTCAATTCAAATAAGAAGGTTAGGCGAATTCAAGTAATCAAAGGAATAGAACAGAATACGCGAAATCGACCAAAGCTCGATTTCGGACAGAATTCCAGTGGCACATCAAACAAATATTTCAGAATAACAATTTTGCTCCAATACCCATAAGAAGACTATGGTAAAACCATACATCAATCTATATTCGGATGGAACAGATTTCATATGAAACAGGGCTCCCAACACAGAGTTACCTCTGATTTGGTAACACAAGGTCAAAATCACAATCACTGTTTTGTAGAATTTATAGGGTCGGATTCAATAGATAATAGGGTAGGCAATTGAATTCCAAAATTTTCAAACCATATGTCAAAAGAAATATTTTCAAGTCTAGTTTCCAATAAAATCAGTTTGGTACAAATCAGAATTTTCAACAGGGAGTTATAGGCATTTTAGTAGCGATAGGTCAGAAATCTTGAACTCTGTTTTACAACGTCTATAGGCTCATTTGAAAAAAATGTTTGGGTAAGTATTCGGTGTCCAAAATCTACAAAATCGGTGTCAAAAGAAAGACATAAGAGTCTAATTACAAACAAAATAGTTCCTGCCTGAATTCACATCTTATACTAAAACTTACAGCCGAAGCAGTGTATAGGGGTCAGTTTACCGAAAATATTTCAGAATCCATGGTTTTAGGTCTAAAAAGAGTCATATCAGTTTCAAAACAGAAATCTTCCAATTTATTTTGAATCAACATAAAAATAGAGTCTAATACTTCTGTAGGATGGGGTTAGAACACTTGCCTTTACAAATTTTGACCCGAAGTGACAAGATTAAAGCAAAAACCCTAAAAGCCCCAATTTTTTTTTCTCTTCTTCTTCTTCTTCTTCTTCTTCTTCTTCTTCTTCTTCTTCCTTTCTTTCCCTGATCACCCACGAGCTGCCTCCTCTGCTTCCTTAAGAACGAAGGCAGAGAGGCTTAAGCGGTGGAATTTGTCATTTGGTGCATTTTGCAGTTTAGTCCTTGTTTTTATCATATTCACGATTAGGTCCTTAGGGTTTACATATAGGTCCTCAGATTCTTTCTTTTCTCTTTTTTTTTTTTTTGAACAGATCTCCCAAATCTTACAAATAAGTTACCTCTGATTTATACTCTATTTCTTTTATCAATTAAAATAGATGCTTACATTATCACCAGAAATTTATACGAACATTCGGAAATGAGGGGTGTTACAGGGGGGGGGGGGGGTGAGGTGAATTAGTGCAGCGAAAAACTTTCGACGATTAAAACAGCATTTGTACGATAAAAGCGATTTTGGTAAGAAAGTCGATTCGTAAATCACTTTAACTTGTGATCAATCGAGATGCAGTTAAAGCAAATATATAGAGGCAGTTTGCAGTTCAGATAGACAACAAAATGTAATAGCAAATTGGAATACGACGTTCGTACGATAAAAGCGATTTCGGTATGAAAGACGATTCGTAAATTACTTTAACTTGTGATCAAGCGAGATGCAATTAAGGCAAAGATATAAAGACAGTTTACAGTTATGATGGAAATCAGAATATAAGCGTAAACTGAAATATGATGTTCGTATGATAAAACCGATTTCCGTCTTAACACTAATTCGAAAAATACTTAACTATGAAACACGTTCGTAAATGAACAGAAGGCAGTAAGCTACTGAGGAGGTTTGCAGTAAAGATAAGATGCTCAAAGTAAATATAAACCGAGATTTAGAGTGGTTCGGTTAATCTTGACCTACATCCACTTTTGGCTTCCTCCACCAACGAGGTCACCGACGTCCACCAGAGGCCTTCCTTCAATAGGCGAAGGCCAACCACCCTTTTGTTGAATCTCGGATTTTGATGATGAAGTCAATTGTCATTTGTTGCCTAATCTATGTGTTGAGATAAGTGTGCAGGATTAACTACGATGAAAGTTAGACATGCAGCAGGAGTTGCGCCGGAGTCAAGACAATGATCACATTGGGAGTTCGAGAGTTCGACGGAAGTTCGGACAATCATCGGAGGTTCTGCGGGAACAAATCCGAGAAGTCCATAAGTTTGCCAAAGAAGCTCGTTGGAACTCGCCAAGTGGATCGTCGCAAGTCCAGGAGTTTGCCGGAAGTCTGCAGGAGCATCACCGAGGGTTCATCGGATGATCGACGAAAGTTCGCCGGAAACTCGCCGGAAGAAGCGATTGACGCACCGGAGCAAGCTGCAGAAATTGTCTTAGGATTTATCGTAGTTAGCACAATGATTAAGTTGGGAATGGGAGGTGATCCCATTAGCTTAATCTTGGGGCAATTGGGCCCCTGAAAAACCCAAATTGGGCCGAATGGATCTACCCATTCGGACCCTGATTGCTGTGGGAGGTGCAACCGCCCAAGCCAGGAGGTAGCACCGCCTGGGCTAAGTCTCCCAGGGAGACTGGGTGGTGCAACCGCCCCAGCCAGGAGGTAGCACCGCCTGGGCTCAGTCTCCGAGCGAGACTGGGCGGTGCAACCTCCCTTGACAAGAGGTAGCACCGCTTGAGCTCGGTCTTCGAGCTCTATCATGCGGTGCAACCGCCCTAGTCAGGAGGTGCAACCGCCTGAGCTTGGTCTTCGAGCTCTGGCAGAGAGGTGCAACTGCCCCTGATAGAGGTGGCACCGCCTAGAGGCTCAGTCTTCGAGCTCTACCAGGCGGTGCAACTGCCCCAATCAGGAGGTGCAACCGCCTGATCCCGGAATTCCGGGAATTGACAGTTTTGAGCTCCAAATTTAAACTGGGTTGGGGCCTATAAATACCCCATCCATTCAGCACTGAAAGGTAGAAACTTACACTCGAAATCTTGATCTCTTTCTGTGATTCTTAGAGCTCAAAATTGTTGTAAAGGCCAAAAGTTCTCCTCCCTCTATTCTTCAAAGTTTTGAGTTGTAAAGAGAGGAGAGAAAATTTCTGTAAGGGTTGACTTAGCACTTAGAACTTCAGAAGACCACTTGAGAGAAAACTCAAGTGATGAGGACTGTGACGATGACTTAGCACTTCTAACAAGAAAATTTTAAAAAATTATTAAAAGAAACAAGTTTAAGAATGACACAAAAAACAAACTTGAACCCAAAAAGGACCAAGTCATTTGCTATGAGTGCAAAAAGCCGGGACACTACAAGAGTGATTGTCCCCAAATCAAAAAGAGAACACCAAAGAAGAAGGCGCTCAAAGCAACATGGGATGATTCGAGCGCATCCGAAGAAGAGGAGTCCAACATCGAGCAAGTTGCTCATTACGCCCTAATGGCCATTGGAGAAGAGGTAACGGATTTAATTGATGCAGATTTACCTTATCATGAGTTATTAAATGCTTTCCATGAATTATTTGATGAATGTAAGACAATTAGTAGAAAATACAAATTGCTAAAAAAGGAGCATGATAGTCTTATTTGTAATTTCGATAAGTTAAAAGTTGAATATCATGATAGTTTAAGCTCATGCATAAAATGCCATGATCTAGAAACTCTCCAAAAGGAAAACTTGCTACTTAAGGACACCTTGAAGAAATTCGAGGTTGGTAGCAAGTCATTAAACATGATCCTTGCAAACAAGGGTCACGTTCCCAAAAGAAGTGGAATTAGATTTGTGAGAAGTCCTCACCAAAATCCAACCACCTTCATAAAAGGCACCATCTTACATGTTCGGCACCAAAACAAATGCAACTTTTGTTGCAAACTTGGACATAAAACACATTATTGTCCATTCAAGAAGATAAGTCCGAATAAATTAATTTGGGTCCCTAAAGGAACCATGATAAACAATGTAGATCTATCTTTGAGGCACCCAAAAGTAAATGGGTACCTAAAAATCATCCCTTCCTGTAAAAACATTAAAAACATAAAAATTTTAGGCTGGAGCAAGAAATAATATTCTGCTCCTTGATTCTCGATATTCATGACCCAAGATCCAAAAAGGAACTCGCAATGCTCTCTAGCCTAAATAACAGATGGAGATTATAAATTTAAAATCACAAATGCGATTTAGATACAACCTTATTTGACTTAGAAATATATCCTCTGGATTTTCGAACCCATCAATTTCATCCGTTCATAACCTTCGAATCCAACTCTGTATCATGAAGTGACTAAGTCTGTCATGAACTTGCAAGGCTTACCAACTTGAACAAACTATCACAAACATGTGTACGACATTGAGAGTATGCACGTTAAAAGATCTATCTTGATCGTGCAAAAGTCCTTGCCTTAAAATGAAAACTCTTACGTAATTACGTAAGTAAAGTTGATTGCTCTGAATGAAAATTCTTCTCAAGACAAAAAACTCTCAGATCAGATCACACTAATCAGAACAAGTGCTCACCGCCTGCAGGCAGTGGCACTGCCCCAATTGGAGGTAGCACCTCCAGTTGTCACGTGTTGCAAGCGGTTGCACCGCTCCAGCCAGAGGTGCAACCGCCCGCAACTCTGCCCTTTTTAACCCAAGTTAGGGCCGGCGGTGAAACCGACCCCAACTCACTCCCTTCCCTCCTCTACTCTTCCAAGCCTCCTCCATCCCTGTTTCTCCCCTCTTAGCATCCCAAATACCCCACATTTCGAAGCAAAACATCAACAATCCTTCCCTCTCTTGAAGATCTCACTAAGGTACTTTCTAAGAAGCCCTTAAACTCTGTTTTTTGATTCATTTACTCTTGCTTATCACTATTCTTCTAAACAACAGTAGTTATGGGATCTAGAAGATCCTCAAGGGACAAAGGAAAGAGGAGATTAGTAGAAGATTTTGATCTCACCCTTTTCAATTCAAAATACCATGCTGAAAAATTTCCTCTTTCAAACTTAGAAGTGTCAATAAGGGAAAATACGTAGATTTAAATGAACTAAGAGACTTAGAGACAATCCAATGGTTTGCAAACTTAGATCTACTTTCAATTTTGCAAATTAACGAACCCATCTATCCAAGACTTGTTAGATTGTTTTACAACAACATACAAATAGATGAAGAAGAAAGAATGTCCACCTATCTTTTAGGACAACACATCTCAATTACGGATAGATTCATTTGCGACATGATAGGCATTCCCATGAAAAGTAGAGGACTTTACTTTAGAGGATGATGGGATGATGAAACTGTTGGAACAACATATGTTGAAGCCTTAGGAACAATTTTTGCCAATTCCAACTTAGCATTTGTTCCTAAAAGTTGTGAACATCTACTACCTCTAAACACTAAGGTACTTCATCATATTCTAACTAGCATCATTCTCCCTAAACAATACCATCATGATGAAGTAAGCCAATTAGAATTAGGAACTATGTATTTGATCATGAAAGGACAAGACATCTGTCTTGGTTATCTTATCCAACAAAACATATTAGAACTATCTAAGAAAGACATGATGCTCCCATATGGTGGTATAATCACTAGAATAATGAAAGCCTACGATATTCTAATACCACTGGAAGAAGAAGTAATAAAAGTAGATAGATTTAGCATAATAAATAAAAATCTATTTCACCGATTAAGATGTTTTTATAGAAACGGTAACTGGGTTAGAATGCCAAGAAGAACTGATCCCCCTCAACCAGAACCAGAACCGGAAACACTAGTATTTAGGGGTACCAAATCTCCTCCGATCTGTCCCTTTGAGGAAACACATCCATTTGAGCAAACTCATACATCATCTGTCGAAGATATTGGGATTCGGATGGACCAATTCGAACAAAGACAAGAACGGCTTGAACAACGACAAGATCAAATCCTATCTGAGCTGCAGCAAATTCATCGTCAATTTGACTCCTTGTTTAGGCACTTTAATTTTCCACCTCATGAATGAGCTTGTATGAACACAATCATCTGTTGTTATTGTAAACTCCTTATGTTACTCACCATGATGTGCTTTGACTTGATCCTTGATATGGTTACCTGATATATTTTGAGTATATGTAGAGTTGTAAACATCTATCATGGTAAATATATGCCTTGTGCCTTGTGGTAAATATAAACTAAATGGTTATCTCGGATTTTATATTGAAACTAAAAGTTTTGAAAACCTTGTGCCTTGATTTCCATGATAAATATAGTTTGAAAAAGTGATATACCAATGCAGTTGATAAGTCATTGTCATTGATATTAAACATCTACTAACTGACATGTTTGATTTCATAAGAACAATTTGATTTAGGAATGTTGATGTGTCCGAACACATAAACTAGTTAAAATTCTCTTTCAGACTTTATTGAATAATCAAATCACTTGATTGTCATTACATGCCCAAATAACATGTTGGAAATTATGTGTTGAAAATAAAAATGTTTTGTCTTCATTTGAAAATCTGCAGCATAGTCCGAATGCATGAAAGAGTTCATTTCATTTTCGGATTCGCTTAACAATTGGAATGCTAAAAATCGGATTTTAATTTTTTCTGAAATAGATTTGATGAAATGATTCCTGCATATGAATTCCATGGATGATAGTATTTTTACTTGCATAAAGCTATTTCACACACATATCTTGACTCAAAGTAAACTCGCAAATCGCTGGTATCACAAATGGCTTTCCTCCTTCATGCAAAAAGATTATAACAAAGGAAGAAGTATTCAAAGCAATCTACGAATCATGCTTTCCTTTATATGCTTAATTTCCTATCATTTACTATTGGAAATAACATGAATCAAGTAAAGGCATGAAATAATCATCACACTTATACTCAAAATTTACTTGTATTGTTCTCCTGATATCACAACTACCATGCTTTTTGTTGATGACAAAGGG
This sequence comes from Musa acuminata AAA Group, assembly GCF_036884655.1. Taxonomy (NCBI): domain Eukaryota; kingdom Viridiplantae; phylum Streptophyta; class Magnoliopsida; order Zingiberales; family Musaceae; genus Musa; species Musa acuminata. The sequence continues at coordinate 31,698,738 of NC_088334.1, read as the reverse complement.
GGAGAAATATATGAATTGATGCTATAATTATGCCATGCTTGCATCTCTAAGAGATATATGAATAAATGCTATGATTTGCATTATGCCTTGTATCGTGTTAAGATATCAAACAAAAACTTGCATCGTAATTTTACGAGTTGATATCTTACCGTGTGATGAAATGCAATACTTGCTAAAATATTTGAAATGTGTACTTGAAATGTGTATATCATGTAATGATATCAAAATCATACTTCACAGTTTTACATGCTGATATCTTACAATATGATGAATTGTTACTATTACCATCATTTAAACTTGTAAAATTTGAAAATGAATGTCAAGCCTTGACATCATCTTTAGAGAGATACATCATGATACGAATCATGATGGGAATATTGATAAGTTCAAATGATTTTAACTTATGTCTCTTGAATTCTTAAGGCTTTGAATTCAAGAATGACTTATCTCAAGTATGGCATATAGATAGGGGGAGTTAAGGTTAACTCCATTATCAATTGATTGTCATCATCAAAAAGGGAGAGATTGTTGAATCTCGGATTTTGATGATGAAGTCAATTGTCATTTGTTGCCTAATCTATGTCTTGAGATAAGTGTGCAGGATTAACAACGATGAAAGTTAGACATGCAGCAGGAGTTACACCGGAGTCAAGACAATGATCACGTTGGGAGTTCGAGAGTTCGACGGAAGTTCGGACAGTCGTCGGAGGTTCTGCGGGAACAAATCCGAGAAGTCCATAAGCTTGCCAAAGAAGCTCGTCGGAACTCGCCAAGTGGATCGTCGCAAGTCCAGGAGTTTGTTGGAAGTTCGTAGGAGCATCACCGAGGGTTCATCAGATGATCGACGGAAGTTCGCCGGAAACTCGCCGGAAGAAGCGATTGACGCACCGGAGCAAGCTGCAGAAATTGTCTTAGGATTTATCGTAGTTAGCACAATGAGTAAGTTGGGAATGGGAGGTGATCCCATTAACTTAATCTTGGGGCAATTGGGCCCTTGAAAAACCCAAATTGGGCCGAATGGATCTACCCATTCGGACCCTGATTGCTGTGGGAGATGCAACCGCCCAAGCTAGGAGGTAGCACAGCCTGGGCTAAGTCTCCCAGGGAGACTGGGCGGTGCAACCGCCCCAGCCAGGAGGTAGCACCGCCTGGGCTCAGTCTCCGAGCGAGACTGGGCGGTGCAACCTCCCCTGACAGAAGGTAGCATCGCTTGAGCTCGGTCTTCGAGCTATGGCAGGCGGTGCAACCGCCCCAGTCAGGAGGTGCAACCGCTTGAGCTCGGTCTTCGAGCTCTGGCAGAGAGGTGCAACTGCCCCTGACAGAGGTGGCACCGCCCAGAGGCTCAGTCTTCGAGCTCTGCCAAGCGGTGCAACCGCCCCAGTCAGGAGGTGCAACCGCCTGATCCCGGAATTCCGGGAATTGACAGTTTTGAGCTCCAAATTTGAACTGGGTTGGGGCCTATAAATACCCCACCCATTCAGCACTGAAAGGTAGAAACTTACACTCGAAATCTTGATCTCTTTCTGTGATTCTTAGAGCTCAAAATTGTTGTAAAGGCCAAAAGTTCTCCTCCCTCTGTTCTTCAAAGTTTTGAGTTGTAAAGAGAGGAGAGAAAATTTCTGTAAGGGTTGTCTCCTAAGCCAGTCAAAAGGAGTGAAACTGTAAAAGGGTGGTTGGCCTTCGCCTATTGAAGGAAGGCCTCTAGTTGACGTCGGTGACCTCGTCGGTGGAGGAAGCCAAAAGTGGAGTAGGTCAAGATTGACCGAACCACTCTAAATCTCGGTTTGCATTTACTTTGAGCATTTTATCTTTACTGCAAACCTCATAAATAGCTACTGCCTTCTGCGCTTTTATGAACGAGTTTCTAAGTTCAGAGCTTTCCGAATCTGCGTTTAGATGTAAATCAGCTTTTTCGTACGATCATTACATTTCAGTTTACATTTACGTTTTGATTTCAATCATAACTGCAAACTGCCTTCTGCGCATTTATAAAACATATCTCAACATTCAGTATCTTCAAAATTGGCATTTAGACGTAAACTGGTTTTATCGTACGAACGTCGCATTTCAGTTTGCGCTTGCATTCTGATTTTCATCATAAACTGCAAACTGCCTTCATAGATTTACTTTAATATCATCTCGCTTAATCTTAAGTTAAAGTAATCTTTGAATCAACTTTTACATCTAAATCGTTTTTATCAAATGAACGCAGCTTTCGGTTTTAATCGTAGAAAGTTTTCCGCTACACTAATTCACCCCCCCCTCTTAGTGCTCTCGATCCTAACACCTTTTACAGTTTCACTCCTTTTGATGGGCTTAGGAGACAACCCTTACAGAAATTTCTCTCCTCTCTTGAAAGATCAAAACTTGGAAGAAAAAAGGGAGGAGAACTTCTAGCCTTTACAACACTTTTGATCTCTAAAAATCACAGAGTAAGATTGGATTTTCGATGCCCTTTCATGTAGGAAATGGTGGGGTATATATAGGCTCCAAACTAGTTTGAATTTGGAGCTCAAAAATGTCTTTTCCCGGATTTTTGGGGTCCTGGCGTTACTACCTCCTGACTAGGGCGGTACAACCGCCTAGCAGCTCGGAGACTGAGCCTCTAGGCAGTGCCACCGCCTGACAGGGGCGGTTGCACCACCCAGTCTCGCTCGAAGACTGAGCTCAAGCGGTGCCACCGCCTGACTAGGGTAGTTGCACTGCCTAGTCTCACTCGAAGACTGAACCAAGGTGGTGACACCGCCTGACTAGGGTGGTTGCACCGCCCAGCTTTCTTGGGAGACCATCTCCTGGGCGGTGCCACCGCCGACCCTGGCGGTGCCACCGCCTAGCAGGAATTCTAGTCCGAATGGGTTGATCCATTCGGCCCAATTTGCGTCTATCAAGGGCCCAATTGCCCCCAAATTAAATTAATGGGATCACCTCCCATTCCTAACTACGATATTTCTTAAGACATTTACTACAACTTGCTCCGGTGCGTCAATCGCTTCTTCCAGCGAGCTTCCGACGAACTTCCGGCGAACATCTGACGAACCTTCGGCGATGCTCCGGCGGACTTCCAGCAAACTCCTGGACTTGCGACGATCCACTTGGCGAGTTCCGATGAGCTTCTTTGGCAAGCTCCTAGACTTCTCAGATTTGTTCTCGCAGAACCTTTGACGACCGTCCGGACTTCCGTCAAACTCTCGAACCCCCAACGTGATCATGGTCTTGACTCTAGCGCAACTCCTACTGCATGTCTTACTTCCATCGTAGTTAATCCTGCACACTTATCTCAACATATGGATTAGATAACAAATGACAATTGACTTCATCATCAAAATCTGAGATTCAATAGATATCTCTATCATATTTTGTTGGATAAGGTAACCAAAACTATTGTTAAATCCTTTCATGATCCAGTATATGGTTCCTAGTTCCATTTAGCTTACTTCATCATGATGGTATTATTTAGGAAGAATGATACTAATTAGGATATGATGAAGTATTTTGGTGTTTAATGGTAATAGATGTTCACAGCTTTTAGGAAGTACCATTAAGTTTGGATTACCGAAAATTGTTCCTAAGGCATCAACATATGTGGTCCCAATCGTTTCATCATCCTATTGTCCACTAAAATAACAACCTCTATCTTTTACAGGGATACCTATTATGTCACAAAGGGATATATCTGTAATGGATATATGATGTCCTAGAAGATAGGTAGAGACCCTTTCTTCTTCATCTACATGTAGATTGTTATAAAACAACCTAACAAGTCTAGGGTAGATGGGTTCACTTATTTGTAGGATTAGAAGAAGATCTAGATTTGTAAACCATTAAATTGGTTCTAAATCACTTAGTTCATCTAAATCAACATACTTTCCTATATAAACATTTTTAAATTCTATGGAAGCAAATTTTTGGGCATGTAGACTTGAATAAAAAAGTGTGGAATCAAAGTTTTCTTCTAATCTCCTCTTCCCTTTGTCCCTAGAGGATCTTCTAGAACCCATAAATACTGTTATTTAGGAGGATAATGTTAGGACTCTAGCTTGGAGAGTCATAATTGAGAGGGACATTCATATAAAACCTACCTAAGCCGACCCTTATTAAAGAGGTGAAGAGACCGGCTAGGGTTAGGAGGTTGTTTCTTAGAGAAGAATAAGGAGTTGTAAAGGAATAGGAGTCTTGAGTAGAGTCCTATTAGGAGTTAGCTAGAAGTAGGAGTCTTGGGTAGGAGTCCTATTATGAGTTAGGGATTAGAAGCCCTATAAATAGTCATGTATTCCTCCTCTTTTCACAAGCAATAGATGAATCTTTTCTACAGCCTTTGAGCAGCAACTTGGAGGGAGGAACCCCTATAGAGTTCCAAGGAGGCCGATCCCCTAAAGAGATCAACCCCAAGTTTAGAATCTGCAAGGGTTCTAATACTTGGTATCAGAGCAGTGTTCTTGGTGTCTCGCTGCCCTTCCACAACCATCCATCAACCCTCCACAACCACCCAAAGCAATTCCCACAATTGCTTAAAAGATCGTTGCCAAATTCCGTCGTCATCTCCACCAACACGGATCATCCTTTGATCTCCCCATGAATTGCAATAGGTTCTGGTTTTCTACCTTACTGCTGCTGCAATTTAGTTATCCTTATTTGAAAATCCCAAAAAAAATTATTCCTATATTGCTGCATAAACTTTTCGTCATAAAGTTTTCATCTCTATGACGAAAGATACATTGCAGAATTCCAACCGTATAGCACCGTCTGTTTGATCTTGCTACTGTGTTTTTCTATCCAAATCTCTACGAAATTTTTATGACATCTTTGACACTTCCCAACAGCAGATTTCCCTTTGATTTTGTCAAAAAATTCTCAATATAAACCATTGATATTTTACGTCTAATCTGCTATACTTAAAAATCTGCACTGTAAAATTTCAGCCGCATAGCACTATTTGTTTGATCTTGATACTACGTTGTTTCTATTCAAATCTCTACAAAATTTTTATGATAGCTTTGACACTTCCTAATAGTCGATTTCCCTTTGGTTTCATCAAAAAATTCTCAATATAAACTACTGATATTTTACGTCCAATCTGCTATACTTAAAAATCTATGCTGCAGAAAATTTCAGCCGCATATTGTTGCCTTAACCCATCTATTTGTAATCTTTTTTGAATGAAATTTCTTATACACTTCATAGATCATCTTGGCTTCTATCTAAGATTGATCTATTGAGGAATTCATCTCTAAAAACGATTTTGTGTTGCTAAAAATTTTCATAATAAGCCGCAGAAATTTTTCAACGAGAATTCTGCTATCACAACTTGCACCAATTTCCTTGCTATTATACTGATGAAATTTTCTTGATTAAATTAGTTATCCTTGCTGTCGTATAAACTGTGATTTTGTCATCAATTCCCTCCTCAATTCTCTTAAGTTTTTGGTGAAAATTACGTCGAGAAACCATTGTTTCTTCGACGATAATTCTACTCTTACAAGACAACACATACTTGCAGCAACTTCCACCGATTTCTATCAAACCTTTGCTACCATCTATCATAGATCCAAAACTTTCATCCATAGCCCTAAAACTCCACTAAATCACACCCTCAAACTGCACCCAAAATAGCCACAAAACAAGCCTAAACCGTAGCCTACATCCACCAATCCACCAACCCTTTCGACCATCACCTCTCTCAACCAATACATGCCTTTAATTCGATAGCAAAAGAGATATCTTAACATCATAGATTTGGCGGCATATACTATGGCATCTGAGGAGATAATCAATTCTAAATTCGAAGCCTTTGAGGTGTGAATGGAGGATAAGATTCGGATGCTCATTACCGAACTCAGATTGGGTCGACCACTAAGCCCGAAGAAATCACATCAAGGAGAGAGCTTTGCCCAATCGCACCAAGCTCGAAGATATGACTTACAAGAGAGGGGAAGCTCTATGACCAACCCCAACTATCCATGCACGAGAGTGGACTTCCCTAGATAGGAAGGAGACCCGATTGGTTAGATCTCGCGCGCGGAGCGATATTTTCGGTACCACAAAACTGCGAATGCATCTATGGTGAAAATTGCAGCTATACATCTTGAAGGGGATGCTATACAGTGGTTTGACTGGTTTAAACATACTTATGAAGTCCTTTCATGGCGATAATTGAAAGAAGGATTGCTGATCCGCTTTATACCAACCGATTATGAGAATATTGACAGACAACTAGCAAAGATCCGCCAAACCTCCACCATTCAGGAGTACCAAACCAGGTTTGAAAGGTTATCTAATCAAACTCATGATTAGTCTCAAAAACAGCTATTGAGGACCTTCATTGAGGGCTTGAAGTCGGAGATCCGAGGAGAAGTTAAAGCGCGACAACCGTATACGCTTATGGCAGCCATCTCTTTCGCACGACATCAAGAGGAGCAATTGAACCATGAAGCTCGGAGGACTAGGGTGGCTCCTCAACTAGTAATATTGAAGCCCTCAGCCCCCTCTATTGTCGACCAAGTCCCTACACCAAAGAGGTTAACAAGAGAAGAGCTTCGAGAGCGATATGCGAAGGGGTTATGTTGGCATTGTGACGAGTCGTGGAGCCGTGAGCATCGCTGTAGTAAAGGGAGACTTCTTATGATTGAACCAATAAAAGAAAAGGTCATTGAACATCTAGAAGAGAGCCTTGAACGTGAAGAAGAAGATGCAAAAGAAGAGCCACAACCGAACGAAGTTATGGTACATGCACTAGTCGGCTACTCAAACCAGCAAACGATGAAAGTTGGAGGCCTTCTCAAACAACAACCGATCACTGTTCTTATCGACACGGGCAGTACTAATAACTTTCTAAATAGTAAGGTTGCTATCCAAATGGCTTTACCTATCGAGAATTACAGTAGGTTTGACGTTAAGGTCGTCGATGGATGGATTTTGAAGTATGATCGTAGGTGCCCGCAAGTGAAACTATTGCTGATCATGAGGCCTTTCCAAGAGATAATTACATATTTCTTCCTTCTCCCTCTTAATGATCATGAGGCCATACTCAAAATTAAATGGTTTATGACATTAGGTGATATTTCTTGGAATTTTATGTAACTAATTATGAAATTTTACAGTAAGGAGAAACAGGTGATACTGAATGGGAAACGTGGGGGCGACGTAACGACGATTTACACACAACAAATGAAGAAGGTTTTGCATAAAGCATGCAGTGGCTTTTTGGTACAACTTGAGTAGCAAACTAAGGGAGAGCCAATAGAATTTGAAGATCCAAACCTACTTCCTTTGCTTGCTGAATTTTCAGATATATTTGACGAACCGCACAACCTATTTCTTACCCGTCGACATGATCATTATATAACGATTCTTTCAGGCAAACCTCCAGCAAATACTTGGCCATATTAGTATCTACATCTCCAGAAGGATGAAATAGAAAGGATTGTAAAAGAGATGCTCGAAATAGGAGTTATTCGGCCAAGTTGCAACCTCTACTCTTCACCGGTGCTACTTGTACGCAAGAAGGACGGAACATGGCGAATATGCGTTGATTATCGAGCTCTCAATGGCATAACCATCAAGGACAAATACCTTATTCCAATAGCAAATGAATTGCTAGATGAAAGGGAGTGCAAATCTTCACAAAGCTGGACCTTTGATATGGGTATCATCAAATACGAGTGTGCGAAGAAGACATACCGAAAACCACCTTGTGAACACACAACAACCACTACGAATTTTTGCTTTCTTCAACAAAAGGTGGAATATCTCTGACATATCATATCAGAGGAAGGTGTGGTAGTGGACCCCTTCAAAATTGGAGCAATGCAAAACTGGCCGACCCCGAGAAACATAAAATTGCTACATGGCTTTTTGGGTTTAACAGGCTACGACCACAAGTTCATGAAAAACTATGGAAAGATCAGTGCACCACTTACTTCCTTACTGAAAAAAGATGTCTTCCAATGGTTGGACAGAGCCTCCACTGCCTTCGACAGACTTAAGGCAGCCATGACGACGACGCCGGTGCTAACACTACCAGATTTCAACCGACCCTTCATTATTGAGGCTGACGCATCTGGAGTCAAAATTGGACCCATTCTAATGCAAGATGGTCGACCACTTGCATACACTAGCAAGGCATTATCTCCCTCCCATCAAAATAAGTCAACATATGATGAGGAGATGCTCGCCATTGTGCGCGCAGCAACGAGGTGGAGACCCTACTTGATTGGTCGACGATTTCAAATTAAAACAGACCATAAAAGCCTCACGTACATTTTGGAGCAAAAGATATCATCCCCTGAGCAGCAAAAATGGGTAACAAAACTTCTTAGATTTGATTATGAAATAACTTATAAAAAGGGGAAAGAGAATGTTCTTGCAGATGCACTTTCGCAACTACCCGAGCAAGCTGAAGTTTCGGTCGTTTCACTTCCGACCAGCGACTTCCTTGAGGATATTAAGATGGAATGGTAGGAAGATTCAGAGACTAGTAAGATTATAAAAAAATTGGAGGAAGCACCAAGCTCCGTGGCTCATTACAATTGGGACTCGAAAGAATTACACTATAAGGGATGCATTATGCTTGTGACAAATTCTACTTGCATCTTCAAAAGCAGATTTTAGACAAAGTTATTTCCTATGCAGGGTGTTAAATTGAAAAGGAGTACGACATATCACCTACAAACCGATAGCCAGACAAAAGTTGTAAATAGGTGCTTGGAGACAGCCCAAAGCCACCCACCAAATAAGACTACCCAATGAGAACTCCAGAGCCAGCCAAGTGCCATTATTGATCGACAGATCGTGACTCGACAACGACGACCCACTAATGAAGTGCTAATACAGTGGGCGAACCTACCAATAGAAGATGCCACTTGGGAGAACTATGACGACTTGAAGATCAAATTCTCAGAATTCATGAATCATTAGCCTCGAGGACAAGGCTGATTTGAAGAGGGCGGGTTTGTTAGGACTCTAGCTTGGAGAGTCTTAATTGAGAGGGATATTCATGTAAAACCTACCTAAGCTGACCCCTATTAAAGAGGTGAAGAGGCCGGCTAGGGTTAGGAGGTTGTTTCTTAGAGAAGAATAAGGAGTTGTAAAGGAATAGGAGTCTTGAGTAGAGTCCTATTAGGAGTTAGCTAGAAGTAGGAGTCTTGGGTAGGAGTCCTATTAGGAGTTAGGGATTAGAAGCTCTATAAATAGTCATGTATTCCTCCTCTTTTCACAAGCAATAGATGAATCTTTTCTGCAGCATTTGAGCAGCAACTTAGAGGGAGGAACCCCTATAGAGTTCCAAGGAGGTCGATCCCCTAAAGAGATCAACCCCAAGTTTAGAATCTGCAAGGGTTCTAACAGATAAATAATAAGCAAGAGCAGATCAAACAAAAGAGAAATCAAAGGTTTTTAGAGAATACCTTAGTTGAGATTTTCAAGAGGAAGTAGGATTGATTCTTGATCTTATAGGAAATAGGCAGTTTTGGGCAGCTAAAGGAGAGGAATGAAGTTGGAGGAGAGTTTAGAGCTGCAAGGAGGAGATGAAAATGAGTTGAGGTCAGTTCTACCATCGGCCCTAGCTCAGGTTTAAAAGAGGGCAGGTTGCGGGTGGTGACACCGCTGGTTGGGCGGTGCAACCGCCTGCCACCCGTGATAATCAGCGGTGCTACCGCCAGTTGGGCGGTGCCATTGCCTATAGGCAGTAAGCACTGCTTTCAGGGCTGTGTGGGTTGATGTGGGTGTTTTCAATTTGAAGAGAGTTTTTATTTGTGGAGCATCCAACCTTAATTACATAGTTATGTAAAAATTTCCATCACAAGATGAGAGATTTTGTATGTTTATGATAGATCTTGTAAAGTGCATACTCTACTTCAAATGTCATATAGAGTTTTCAATATGTTCATGACTCATCATGTAGTCTTGTAAGCCTCACTAGTTCATGATTTATTCGTATGCAAACTTGGCTTACAAGATGTAAGTTCATGATCTTATAAGATATAGTCAGATCCGAAAAAAAATTGAAGAAGAAATGTATCCGATAAATTCGAAAATCCAGAGGATGTGTGAAGGGGAATTCATGAGTTTCAAAATCTGAGGGATCAAACAAGATTGCATCAGTATCACTTTATAATTGATAGTTTTAATTCTACTATTCCTCTTTTTGTCATTTTAGCTAGAGAGCATTATGAGTCTTTTTGGATCTTAGGTCATAAATATTGAGCACCCAAAAAGCAAGGTATCATCTCTTGCTCCTAGCTTGTGGTGATATATATTTCTACAAAAAAGGATGATTTTTAGGTACCTATTTAATCTTGGGTGCCTCAAAAATCGATCTAAATTGCTTGTCATATTGCATGGAATTTATTATGGTTCCTTTAGGAACCCAAATCAATTTGTTAGGACTAACTTTCTTGAATGAACAATGATAAGTTCTATGTCCATGTTTACAACAAAAGTTACACTTGTTTTGGTACGAAACATGCAAGATAGGGCCTTTAATAAAAGTGGTTGGATTTTGGTGAGAGCTTCTCACAAATCTGATTCCACGTCTTTTAGGAATGTGACCCTTATAGGTAAGGATCATGTTCAAGGACTTGCTACCAACCTCGAATTTCTTCAAGGTGTCCTTGAGTAGCAAGTTCTCCTTTTAGAGTACTTCTAAGTCATGACATTTCGTACATGGAACTAAACTATCATTATATTCAATTTTTAATTTATCAAAATTACTAACAAGAATATCATGCTCCTTTTTTAACAATTTATATTTTCTACTAATTGTTTTGTATTCATCAAATAAATCATTGAAAGCATTTAACAATTCATCAAATGATAAATCTGCATCAATTAAATTTGATACCTCCTCTCCAATGGCCATAAGTGCATAATGAGCAACTTGCTCGGTGTTGGACTCCTCTTCTTCGGATGCGCTTGAGTCATCCCATGTTGCTTTGAGCGCCTTTTTCTTTGATGTTCTCTTCTTAGCTTGGGGACAATCACTTTTATAGTGTCCCGGCTTCATGCATTCATAGCAAATAACTTGGTCCTTTTTGGTTCAAATTTATTTTTAGTGTCATTTTTAAATTTGTTTCTTTTAATAAATTTTTTAAATTTCCTTGTTAGAAGTGCCAAGTCATCATCAAAGTCCTCATCACTTGAGTTTTCTCTCAAGTGGTCTTCTTGAGTTCTAAGTGTCATATCATTCCTGTTCTTTGGAAGGGTATCCTCATGTTCTTCATGAGCTTTGCAAGTCATTTCGTAGGTCATTAATGACCCGATTAATTCTTCAAAAGGGAAGTTGTTTATATCTTTAACCTCTTAATAGCAGTGACTTTAGGGTCCCAACTCTTTGGAAGGGATCTTAGAATTTTATTAACGAGCTCGAAATCCGAAAAACTTTTACCAAGTCCTTTTAGACCATTGACGACATCCGTGAAACGGGTGTACATGTCACCTATGGTCTTGCTCAGTTTCATTCGAAAAAGTTCATAAGAATGTACTAAAAGATTGATTTTTGACTATTTCACTCTACTCGTGCCTTCGTGAGTCACTTCGAGTGTATGCAAAATATCAAATGCAGTTTCAAAAATCGAAACACGATTGAACTCGTTTTTATCAAATGTACAAAAGAAGACATTCATAGCCTTTGCATTTAGAGCGAATGTCTTCTTCTCCAATTCATTCCAATTGATCATTGGAAGAGAATACTTTGAAAATCCATTTTCAACAATATTCCAAAGTTCAAAATCCATGGAAATAAGGAAGATCCTCATTCGGGTCTTCCAATAGGTGTAGTCCGTCCCATTGAACAATGGCGGACGTGTAATAAAGTGTCCATCTTAGTTTTTGGCATATGTCATCTCTCTTGGGTTTTAATCCAATTGAGAGTGAACCCCACTTTGATACCAATTATTAGGATCAAGAGCACTAAGGCACTAAGAGGGGGGGAGGGGGGGGTGTGAATTAGTGCAACGAAAAACTTTCATCGGTTCAAAAAGACTTCGTATGAAAACTGTTTGGGAAAGATCTTTAACTTGAGAGCAAATAGAAGTATAGTTGATGTAAAGTAATGGAGGCAGTTTACAGTTAAGATAGAGAACAAAATGTAAATGCAAACCGAGGTTTAGAGTGGTTCGATCAATCTTGACGTACATCCACTTTTGGCTTCCTCCTCCGATGAGGTCACTGATGTCCACTAGAGGCATTCCTTCAATAAGCGAAGGCCAACCACCCTTTTACAGCTTTTCTCCTTTTGACGGGCTCAGGAGATAACCCTTACAAGTTTTCACTCCTCTCTTGAATGATCAAGACTTAGAAAGAAAAGAGGAAGAGGAACTCTAGCCTTTTACAACCCTTTTAAGCTCTCAAATACTCAGAATAAAAGTAAGCTTTCGGTGCCCTTTCATGTAGGAAAGGGTGGGGTTTATATAGGCTCCAATCAGTTTGAATTCAGAGCTTAAAAGTATCTATTTCCGAATTTCTGGGATCTTGGCGGTACCACCGCCATAACTGGATGGTACTACCACCTGTCATCTATCACTGAGCGGTACTACCACTCAGTCTAGGCGGTACTACCGTCTGACATCGCTCGGAGACCGAGCTCAGGCGGTACCACCGCTTGATAGGGGTGGTACCACCACTGACAGTAATAACTACTAGCGGTACTACTACCTGACAGGTGCGGTACTACCGCCTAGAACTCTTGGGAGATCGAGTCTCCTAGGTGGTGCCACCGTTGGCCAGGAATTCTGGGTCTGAATGGGCTGATCCATTCGGCCCAATTTGGGTCTACCAAGGGCCTAATTGGCCCCAGATTAAGTTAATGGGATCACCTCCCAATCCTAACTTAATCTACATGCTAACTATGACAATTAAGACATCAATACTGTAGATCATGTTCCGGTGCGTCAATCGCTTCTTCCGGCGAGCTTCCGGTGAACATCCGACGAACCCTCGGCGATGCTCCGGCAAACTCCTGGACTTGCGACGATCCTCTTGGTGAGTTCCAACGAGCTTCTTTGACAAGCTCCTGGACTTCTCGGATTGTTCCCGCGAAACCTCCGATGACTATCCGGACTTCCGACGAACTCTCGAACCCCCAACGTGATCTTGGTCTTGACTCCAGCTTAATACATGCTGCATGTCTTACTGCCATCGTAGTTAATCCTGCACACTTATCTTAACATACAGATTAGATAACCAAATAACAATTGACTTCATCATCAAAATCCGAGATTCAACAGTCTCTAATGGAAGTATTTTGGCAGAGTTGTCTTAACTTCCTTCTTGCGACAAACTCTGTATTCTCCGGTAGGAACTGAGTTCTCAAATCTCACTTTAGGTCATCTCATGTGTCAACTCGACACCGACCTTGTTGGATCTCCTCCCAACGAGTTCGCCACCAAAGTTTTGCATCTCCGTTCAGATACATTGTTGCTATAGATACTTTGGTTTCTTTAGAATCAGGCCTCGTAGCTCGAAAGTATTGTTCCATGTCGAACAGGAAATTCTCAAGCTCTTTGGCATCTCTGGCCCCTTCATAACTATGAGGCTCGGGTGCCCTCAAGTTTTGTGGTGGCGCAACATGGGTGTTGCTTCCTCCTGTATTTAGTGCTCTTGTGAGCATGGTCACCCTTGAAGTGAGTTCCACCATAACTTCCTACAGGTGTTGCATGGAGTCTTTGGTGTCATCTAACAATCGGTCGATTAGGGCCTCAACCTTGTCGATCCCAGACTCTGCTTCTACTTGCAAGCTTTCTATCCCAACAAGCCTTCGTTGGCCATGGTAGAGTTCCTCCAAACTTGCTTCAAGAACATCCAAGCGGGTTTCCGCCGTTGTGAGTCTCTCCTTATAACTCTTTTTCTCGGTTGGCACTCTAGATTGCGCCTCCTCTGCTCACAGAGAGCAGCCAACTTCTTGCTCATCATGTTAGCTGCCGCACTCCTCTTGAGTGGCTCTAATAGCATGAGAGCGAGTGTGCATTTGCAGCCCACCTGCAGCTACTTGGGGCAAGGGTCCGGCTTGCTCCATCTTGCTTGATTCGCCATGATGCTTTGCTATGGCGAAGTTGTGAAGTTCCTTCACTGCTCGCTTGAAGTGCTTGCCCGCTTCGATACCACAATGTCACGGACTTAGTTGGAATTGCCTAAGTCGTGATGCACCCTTGCGGCAAAGATGCGAACTTAGTTTGCGTTGCCTAAGTCGTGAACTATAGTGAGGTCTAGTGAACTATAGTGATTGGTGAAAATTTTCGTTGATGCATTTTAGGAATCTAGGATGATGAGGACATTTGGTCCTTCTATTTCATTTGTTTCTGATTAATTAAGTGGGATGAAAGGGTTGATCGAAGACACTAAATTAGAGTAGCGCAATGAAAGCATGGTAGACCTAATTTCATTGGTGGTAGAAAAAAATGGATGATGCAAACGGAGAAGATATTTGATGTACAAAATTATTCTGATGATCAAAAGATTTCTTTTGCTACCTTATATTGAAAGTAGAGGTTGATCATTAATGTCAATAATGAAAAGAATTTTTTGAAATCAGTGGCAAGAATGATAATGACACGTTTACAAATAAAAAAATATGATTGGAAATGAATCAGAAAGTGATAACAAGAGGGTCAAGACATTTGGATTTGAAAAGGGAAGTCACCACAAAAGACTCAATCACGTGTGAATTGCAAGTTAAATTATGAAACAAGTTTGTATTTTCGGGTGACTGGAGTCTATTTTGCTTGTGGAAAGTTGGATCATAAAATAAAAGACTGCCCCTTGAACAAGAAAAAAGAGTCACTGCCTCATAAATCATCAGCCCATGTCAGAGTGTATGTTATCACTGAATATGATTCTAAAACTTCTGAATTAGTGATCGAAGGTATTATGCATGTTTATGAAAGAATGCAAATATTTGTTTGACCATGGGTCCCATCTACGATTTGATTCGTAATATTTTGCTTATCACTTGGGTATTCAACCTAGACCACTACATTATGTGCTATATGTAAATACAATAATTGGAGATTTTTTGATAACGGACTTGAATCTGGTCCTCTTGTTTGATTCTTATTGGAGAACTTGAACTTTTTGCTGATTTAGTTCTCCTAGAGATTTGGAGTTTTGATATTATACTTGGTATGGATTGGCTATCTTTTTATCATACCAGTATGAATTGTTATATAACAAATGATCACTTTTTGCATATTAGATTAGCCCATCTTTT
This sequence comes from Musa acuminata AAA Group, assembly GCF_036884655.1. NCBI lineage: Eukaryota > Viridiplantae > Streptophyta > Magnoliopsida > Zingiberales > Musaceae > Musa > Musa acuminata. The sequence goes on along the minus strand of NC_088334.1, from coordinate 31,683,539 downwards.
ATTTTGAAAGTATTGGACATGATTTATCTCTTTGCCTAATGTATCCCAAGATGACTTGCTTGGATTACCTCCAAACATGACTTTGCTTTTGATTTGGTCCTTGGGACAATCCCAATATCTAAGCCTCTCTACATAATGATATCATTTGAGTAAGTGAAATTGAAAAAGCAACTACAAGGACTATTAAATAAGGATTTTATTTGGCTTAATATTTCATCATAGGGTGCTCCGGTGTTAGTTAAAAAGATGGATGGAACATTGAGGCTTTGTATTGATTATAGACAGTTGAATCAGGTGACAAAAAAAAAAAAAGAGTATTTTCTGAAGTAACGACTTGTTTGATTAACTGCAGGGTGCACAAGTATTTTCAAAGATTGATTAAAGGTCGGGTTACCATCTATTGAGGATCAAGGAGGAGAATATTTTGGTCACTCTTGGATAATTGTGTAATTATATTGTATTGATGAAACTATTTGAGAGCAGGAGGAAATAAAGAAATCATAATCCTCATCTTTTCATCGATTGAGCTATGACCAATTTAGAGGACTAAATTTTCTTTTAAGGGGGGGAGAGTGTAACATCCCTCTTTTGAAATTTATAAATAAGGATTTATATGTAAATTGAAGGACCTATATATAAATATAGAAATTTCAAAGACTAAACTGTTAAGTTGCAAAAAGAAAAAAATAAAGAAAACCGAAAATTTCGGTTTTATCCCATCGCCTCGACGCTCTCTGTTTGAAATAGAGAGAGGAGCGGTGGGGCGTGGGGAGAAGAAGAGAGGAAGAAGAGGGAGAAGAGAAGAAGAAGAAGAAGAAGAAGAGGGGAGGATAGCTGCGGCAAGGCTGCAGCGAGGAGGTGTGTGGCACTGGGGAGGAAAAGGGAAGAGGAGAAGAAGAGAAGGAGAAGAAGGGGGAAAAGAGAGGGAAGAGGGAGAGGAGTGAGAGGTGGCAGCAGCTAGGGCTGCAGCACATCTGTTTCTTGCAGGTGGAAATAGAGGAGAGGTGTGGGGCGTTCGAAGAGGAGAAGAAGAAGAAGAGGAAGAGAAGAAAAAGAGGTTGTGATACCTCTGTTTCCTGCAGAGGAAACAGAGGAGAGGGTGTGTGTGATGCCGGGGAGGAGGAGGGAAGAAGAAGAGGAGAAGAAGAGAAGGGAAAGGAGGAGCTGTGGCTGCGACGGTGGCAGCTACAGCTGGAAGAGAAGGAGAGGAAGAGAAGGTGAGGAAGAAGAGAAGAAGAAGAAAGGTAGGAGAAGGAAGAAGGAGAAGAAGAGGGAAAAGAGAGGGAAGAGGGAGAGGAGCGAGAGGTGGCAGCAGCTAGGGCTGCAGCACCTCTATTTCCTGCAGGTGGAAACAGAGGAGAGGTGTGGGGCGTTCGAAGAGGAGAAGAAGAAGAAGAGGAAGAGAAGAAGAAGAGGAAGCAGGAGAAGAGGTTATGATACCTCTGTTTCCTGCAGAGGAAATAGAGGAGAGGGTGTATGTGACGTTGGAGAGGAGGAGGGAAGAAGAAGAGGAGAAGAAGAAGAGAAGGGAAAGGAGGAAGAGAAGGTAAGGAAGAAGAGAAGAAGAAGAAAGGAAGGAGAAGGAAGAGGAGAAGGGAAAGAAGCAGCTGCGGCTGCGGCTGTGGCAGCTGTAGCTGTGGTAGGGAAAGAGGAAGAGGAAGGAAGAAGGGAAGGAGAGGAAGAAGAGAAGGGGAAGAAGGGGTTGCGGCTGCGGCGATGGCAGCTGCAGTTGGAAGAGAAGAAGGAGAGGAAGATGAGCAGGGGAGGAAGAAGAGGCTGCGGCCGTGGCTGAGGCTGCGACTGCAGTAGTGTAGCTGGGAAAGAAGAGAAGGAAAAGGGAAGAAGAGAGGAAGAGGAGAAGGGGAGGCAGCTGCGGCAATGGCAGCTGCAGCTGCAGCTGGAAGAGAAGGAGAGGAAACATAGCAGGGGAGGAAGAAGAGGCTGCGGGTGTGGTGGCTGCGGCTGTGGCTGCGACTGTGGCTGCGGGAGCTGCGGCAGCGGTGGTTGATGCAATAGCTACTTCTAGGAAAGAGAAAGAAAGGAAAGGGAAAAAAAAGGGGGCTTTGGCCGTGATTGCGACTGCGGTGGTGGCGGCTGTGTCTGCGGCAGCTGTGTTTGGGAAAGAAAAAGTAGGAATGTGAGAAGGGAGGAAGGAAGTAGTGCAGTGGAAGGGGCTGCGGTTGTGACAGCAGTTGCGGTCGTGGCTATGACTGTGGTAGTGGTAGTGGCGATGGCTGCGATAGTTGCGTTTGAAAAAGAAAACAAAGGAATGAGAGTAAGAGAGAGCAGGTGACTATGCCTCTATGTTCTGCATGAGCTGTAGTTGTGGAGGAAAAAGAGAAGACATATGTAGAACACAGAACAGGGAGAGGACATGGAGGAAAAGTAGAAGGATTTGGGCTGACACCATCTTTGGATCTTCGGATCAAAATCTTTAAAAGGCAAGTTTCCCGATCGTTTCTCCTGTAATTGTTCTAATTTTTCTTATTGCAAGTGTTTCGATCCTTTCCATTGCAAATGTTTCGATCCTTTCTATTGCAAGTGTCCCGATCTTTTCTCCTGCAAGTTTTATCTTTTCTATTGCAAGTGTTCCGATCCTTCCCATTGCAAGCTTTCTAATCTTTCATATTGCAAGTGTCCTGATCTTTCCTTACTACAATTTTATCTCTACATTTGCTTTGAATATGAGGAACTTTAAATTGTTCTAGTCTTGCATTTGATATATCTCCTGTTTAGACGTAATGATTCGAATCTGTGCAACGTTTGAGATTTTGACCTTTCGATACTGAACTGCCTATAAGTCCCTGTTGAAAACTTTGATTTATTCAAATCTTATTACATTGGAAACTAGACTCGTAGATCTTTCTTTTGAAACCTGGATTAAAAGATTTAGAGTCTAAATGTCTGCTCAGTTATCTATTGAATCCGACCCTATGGATTATGCAAAATAATGATTTTGTTTTCTGACCTTTGGTTACTAAATCAATTGTTACTCTTTGTTGGAATTTCGATTCATACAAGACTTGTTTTATCTGAAAATAGATTGAAATATCTTTCTAATGATATATTTTTTGAGTAAAATTGGAGCACGATTGATAGTTTGATCATTTGTTCAATGTGCCTCTTGTATTATGCCAAAAATCGAGCTTTGGTCGATTTCTCATATTCTTGTTTCATTCCTTTGAAAATTAATATCCTTTAGCTTTCTTATTAAATTGAGCTTTATATTACTGCTTTGAATTCTTGTATGCTCTTGTCCTACATGTATTTGGATACCTAAATCTGTTATGTAAACTTCATGTTTGTATCGTAATGTTTCATAAAGGCACATGTACATTTCGTTGTTCCACATATGCTTTCGATATGTCCCAATTTATTGTTCACAATACTCTTTTGTACTCTGGTGTTTGTGGGATTATTTGGACCTTTGCCAGAAATGGTAAAGGGTATGTGCTTAGAGCCCGCGATGCTCTAGATTATGTTTGGTGGTCATTTAGAAATGGATGGACCATATTATGTTTAGAATCCCACTTCACAATCTATCTGTTTGATATGAAATTCAGAGTCGACCTAGCACTTGGGCAAGGTGAGAGGGCTCAAGTAGGAAAGGGCTACCCGTGGATGGAGTCGAGAACTCATCATGACGTGGAGCCACCACTGAGTTAAACCTCACATGCACTATGCTAGGGTATGACGTCTGAGCTTCTGTTTCGTATTTGGTATTGATATGCTCCAAAATGTTTCCTATACCATTGATATACTTCAAAATGCTTCACATACCATTGATATGTTCCGAAATGTTCCATTTGTCATTGATATGCTCCGGAACATCTCGTACGCTATTGATATGCTCCAATTACTCTATGCTCCATTGGTTATGAACCAAATATGTTTTGAATGACATGACACATATGATTTTGTATCTAATGAGATGGTATCCTTGAGAAATCTTGTATTCTGCCTTGCATTATGATATCTTATTTGTTTGAAACCATTCCTTTTGTTTTGAATATGCTTTATCACTTGCTGAGCTATTTTTAGCTCACTCCATTGTTATATAAATCTTTCAGGTCAGCTTGTCACTCTTTGAGATGTTTGAATTGGGTTGAGATAGTGGAGAACTATTCAGAATTATGGACAAGTCTTGTTGGTTATTATGTTATTGTTGTATAAGTATATTTTGTATGTAATGAAATGTTGTCGATGAACCAAAATAGATATACTTTGTAAAAGTGTTAGAAGATCTCTCTTATTTGGAATTTTAGAATGTTAAGTCTAATTTATGATGATATGAACTTGTGGTGAATAGTTGGAGTTCTGATTGTATAATTTATTTAGCTTGTGGATTTATAAATATTGTTCATGTTTGTCAAGTTGGCTTGGGTTACCATAAATGTGAATTATCGAGTGATGTGATATATGATTATAAACTGCACATGTTTTATAAATGTGAATTTGATAGAATGTTTTTCAGTGTCCTCAAATGTTAGTTTGGATCCTGGATTGGTTTGTGTTGAAAATTTTAATATCATGGATATTTTGAGGGGCGTGACAGAGGAATTAGGTTCACATCGGTAGTGGGCAATGTGTATGATTGGCTTATAAGGGCCTGATGAGTGTACTACGAAAACTCCCGCTTAAGCATTTTGGTCCGTGGTTGAAGGACCAAAATGGAGTTATTGGCTAATTGGCTCATCAGACTCGGGTCGTGACATTTGGTATCAGAGCGACCTAGCATTTGGGCAGGGTGAGAGGGCTCGAGTAGGAAAGGGCTACTCGTGGATGGAGTTAGAGAACTCATCACGGCGTGGAGCCACCACTGAGTTAATCCTCACATGCACTATGCTAGGGTTCGATATGGGATATGTCGGGCCTTGACGAGGACGTCAAGCTAATTAAGTTGGGGATAGTGTAATATCCCATTAGTCCCACATCGGTAGTGGGCAATGTGTATGATTGGCTTATAAGGGCCTGATGAGTGTACTACGTAAACTCCCGCTTATGAATTATGAATATTGATTTTTGAATGATTCTTAGTATCCTCAAATTGTTAGATTGAATCTTGGATTGAATTGATGATGAATTATAATATTATTGATTTTAGACAGGGTCACACCTCCTGAATGTGATAATTCGGGGGGCGTAACAGAGTTGGTATCAGAGCATGGTTTGAGGATTTCTAAGAATTTTGATATGCTAGATGTGTAATAAATTTTGAGGTTTAGTGATTTCTACGTAAACTCCCGCTTAAGCATTTTGGTCCGTGGTTGAAGGATCAAAATAGAGTTATTGGCCAGTTGGCTCATCAAACTCCGGTCATGACAATGGAATGATAAGTTTAAGTTGTATAAGGATAAGAACTCATAGTAAATAATTATCTTTTTGTGATTATATATACTTCTACGATTATGGATTTGTGTTGTGGTTGATGTTTAGTTGAGTTGCCTTTGGGTTTTGTGAATCTCTGAGTGAAATGGATTATGATTTATGTAACGTACATGTTTATGAATTGTGAATATTGATTTTTGAATGATTCTTAGTATCCTCAAATTGTTAGATTGGATCTTGGATTGAATTGATGATGAATTATAATATTATTGATTTCAGACAGGGTCACACCTCCTGAATGTAATAATTCGGGGGGCGTAACAGAGTTGGTATCAGAGCATGATTTGAGGATTTCTTAGAATTTTGATATACTAGATGTGTAATAAATTTTGAGGTTTAGTGATTTCTATTTAGAGACTGATCAAAAGTTTTCTTTTGCTATTTTTAGGAAGCAAGAATGACGAGGTCATCTAGTTCTCCTATTGTATCTACTTCTGATCAATTGAGTGGAATTATGAAAACTCCAGAGGCGATGACACAAGTAATGCAACAACAAGTCTGACAAGGAAGAAATGATGAAGTTGGGAATTCAAACCAGACTGGGTTGGGAATTGAACAGTTTAAGAAGCTTAGTCCTCCTAGTTTTAGTGGTGAGCCTGATCCAATGGTAGCAGAACAATGGATGATGTGGATAGAGAAAATATTTGATGTTTTAAATTGCCCAGATGATAAGAAGGCTTCTCTTGCTACCTTCATGCTAGAAGGAGAGGCTGAGCACTGGTGGCGAACCATGAAGAGGATTTCTGAAGCTCGACAGGAGCCAATCACTTGGAAGGTATTTACAGAAAAGTTCAACGATAAATATTTTCCAGATTGTATCAAAGAGCAGAAAGAATTGGAGTTCCTGAATCTCATCCAGGAAAATTTGACAGTAGCCAAATATGAGTCTAAATTCACCAAGCTCTCTAGATTTGCCACACATATGATTGATGATAAATATAGGAAAGCAAGAAGATTTGATAGAGGATTAAGGCCGGCAATAAGAAGCCGGATATCAGCTTTAAAACTCCAGGTATACATTGATGTAGTAGAAAGAGCTTTCATACTTGAAAAAGACTAGGAGGAGATCCAAGAAATCAGGGACAAGAATAGCAAGGATAAGTTTGTTGGTAAAAGTAAGAGAGGAAATGAAGCAGAAAGAAGTAACAAGAAGGTAAAGGTACCTAGATTTGAGAAAGGAACTCCGTCGTAAAGAACTCTATCGTGTACAAAATGTGGATGTAATCATGAAACAAGTGAGTGTTTTCGGGTGATTGGAGCCTGTTTTGCCTATGGAAAGTTAGATCATAAAGTCAGAGACTGCCCACTAAACAAGAAGAAAGAGCCACTACTCCCTAAGTCGACAGCCCATGCTAGAGTATATGCTATCACAGAACAAGATTCCAAAGCCTCTAAATCAGTGGTTGAAGGTATTCTACATGTTTCTAATAAAAATGCAAAAGTTTTGATTGATCCTAGCTCTAACTTGTCTTTTGTTTCACAATATTTTGCTTGTCACTTGGGCATTCAACCTAAACCACTGGATTATTTACTGCATGTAACTACTGCTGTTGGGGATTCCTTGACTACAAATCTGGTTTATCCATCTTGTTTGATTTCTATTGGAGAACATGAACTCCTTGCCGATTTGAAACTCCTAGAAATCCAAGGTTTTGATATTATACTTGGCATGGATTGACTATCTTCCTATCATACTAGTATTGATTGCTATATAAAAATAATTACTTTCTGCATACCAGATCAGCCTATATTTTACTTTGAGGGTATTAGGCATGATTTACCTCCTTGCTTGATATCAACACTTCAAGCTTATCGTCTTATGCATAAGGGTTGTTTTTGTTATATTATGTGTGTAAAGGAGTATTCAAATCAAGAAACTCACCTAAATGAAATTACAATGGTCAAAGAGTTCCCTGATGTATTTCCAGATGAATTGCCTGGTTTACCTCCAAATAGAGAGGGAGAATTTGCTATTGATTTAGTCCTCGGGATAACCCCAATATCTAAGCCTCCCTACAGAATGGCACCACTCGAGCTCGAGGAATTGAAGAAGCAAATACAAGAGTTGTTAGATAAGGGTTTCATTCGACCCAGCGTCTCACCGTGGGGTGCTCCAGTGCTATTAGTTAAGAAGAAGGATGGGACGTTGAGGCTTTGTATTGATTATAGACAGTTGAATCAAGTGACCATAAAAAATAAGTATCCCCTACTCAGGATTGATGACTTGTTTGATCAATTGCAAGATGCACAAGTATTCTCGAAGATTGATCTAAGATCAAGTTACTATCAGTTAAAGGTCAAGAAGGAGGATATTCCAAAAACAACCTTTAGAACTCGATATGGTCACTACGAATTTTTAGTAATGCCTTTTGGTTTGACTAATGCTCCTGCAGCTTTTATAGAACTAATGAATAGAATATTTCAACCACTCTTAGATGATTGAGTAATTGTATTCATTGATGACATATTAGTATATTCAAGGAGTAATCAAGAGCATGATAAACACTTAGAGAGATGTATTATCTATACTAAGAGAAAAGAAGCTGTATGCAATGTTCAGCAAATGTGAATTTTGGTTGAAGGAAATTGCTTTCTTAGGCCACGTGATTTCAGGAAGGGGCATATCTATTGATCCAAAGAAGGTGGAAGCAGTAGTTAATTGGGAAGTGCCAACAAATGTAACAAAAATTAGAAGTTTCTTGGGCATGGCAGGTTATTACAGGAGATTTGTGGAGAGATTTTCTCAAATTGCTCATCCCCTTACCAAACTGACTCAAAAGAATGCGAAATTTGAATGGAGTGGTGATTGTGAGCAAAGTTTCCAAGAATTAAAAAGAAGATTAACTAGTGCCCCTATTCTCACTATTCCGAGTGGTAATAAAGGATTTGTAGTTTATACTGATGCTTCAAGAAATGGCCTTGGATGTGTTTTGATGCAAAAAGGGAAAGTAATTGCTTATGCTTCAAGGCAGCTAAAGAATTATGAATTGAATTATCTGACTCATGATTTGGAATTGGCAGTAATCATCTTTGCTCTAAAGATTTGGAGACATTACTTGTATGGGCGGACATTTGATATCTTTACTGATCACAAGAGTTTAAAGTACATTTTTACACAGGAGTTAAATATGAGGCAGCGAAGATGGATAGAACTTATAAAAGATTATGATTGTACCATCCGTTATCACCCAGGTAAAGCAAATGGTGTAGCTGATGCACTTAGTAGAAAATCTATAAGTTTTATGGCTAGTCTGGTTGTGAAGCAATGTAAACTATTAGAATGAAATTATGATTCGAATGTAATAAGGAAAGGGCAAGACTCAATAATGTTGATGGCCTCTATCCAAGTGCAAACTGATCTCATTCAACAAATTAAAGAAGGACAACTATGAGATCCATATTTAATATATTTGAGGAATGAAGTTGAAAAGGGATTGAAGTTGAATTTTCAAATTTCAGATGATGGCCTATTAAGATTTGGGGATAGAATATGTGTTCCAAATGACTCAAATATCAAGAACCAAATCTTGAACGAAGGTCACAATTCAAAGTACATTATGCATCCTGGTAGCACAAAAATATACAGAGATCTCCAAAGTCATTATTGGTGGAAAGGCATGAAGAAGGAGATTGCAATATATGTTTCAAGGTGTTTGACTTGACAGCAAATCAAAGCAGAACACCAGAGACCTAGAGGTTTGTTACAGCCCTTAGATATTCCTGAATGGAAATGGGAATGCATTACTATGGACTTTGTTTCAGGACTACCCAGAACCTCTAGAAAGCACGATGCTATTTGGGTCATTGTTGATAGGTTAACCAAATCTGCACATTTCTTACCAATCCATATGACTTATTCTCTTGATAAGCTTGCAGATTTGTATGTTGATGAAATAGTAAGACTTCATGGTGTCCCGAAGGAGATTATCTCAGATAGAGACTCCAGATTTCTTTCTAGATTGTGGAGGAGATTACAAGATTCTATGGGCACCAAAGTAAAGTTTAGCACTGCCTATCACCCTAAGACTGATGGTCAATCTGAAAGAACAATTCAAGTACTTGATGATTTGCTTAGAGCCTATGTTATGGATTGGAGAGGTGAATGGGATAAAGATATTTCTCTTATTGAGTTCACTTACAATAATAGTTACCATTCGAGCATTCAGATGACTCCTTATGAAGCATTGTATGGGCGAAAATGCAGAACGCCTATATGTTGGGAGGAAGTTGGTGATAAAAAGTTGTTAGCACCAGATAAAGTACAAGAGACTACTAAAAAGATTCAGGTTATCATAAAAAGGCTAAAGGCTACTCAGAGTCGACAAAAGAGCTATGCTGACAATAGAAGATGAGATATCAAGTTCCAAGTAGGGGATTTTGTATTCCTAAATGTCTCCCCTTCCAAAGGCGTTGCAAGATTTGGAAAGAAAGGAAAGTTAAACCCAAGGTTCGTTGGACCTTTTGAGATCCTTGAAAGAATTGGCTCTGACACTTACAAGATTGCCTTACCACCATCGATGTGTCATATTCATGATATATTTCATGTGTCAATGCTCAGAAAGTATATACCTGATCCCTCTCATGTCATTGAGTATGAGCCGATTGTGATTGAGAAAGACTTATTTTACGAGAAAGAGCCCATTCGGATTATTGATAAAAAAGAGAAGATCTTAAGAAATAGAATCATTACTTTGGTTAAAGTAATTTGGAAGCATTATTTTACAAATGAAACGACCTGGGAGCTAGAGGAAGAAATGAAGAAAGCTTATTCTCATTTTTTCGCCGAAAGAGGTATGACAAATTTAGAGGACTAAATTTTCTTTTAAGGAGGGGAGAGTGTAACATCCCCCATTAAAAAAAAAAATTAATAAATGCATGTTTGTAAATATGAGGATTATTTAATAATTTTTTTATTAAATAATATTATATTAAAGTTTATGGCTAAGGACCTAAGAGTAAATATTAAAAATTTTGATATGATTTATAGAATATTCAGAATTGAGTAAATAAAAATAAAATAAAATAAAATGGAGGACATGTGTCATTAACAAGGATGAGCCACTTGCATTTATTCTAAAGTTGACACCTAAACCCCATGCATGCTTGCCACCTCACTATTTTTGCATGAGTCAAACCTAAGTAATTTAAAGCACCATTAAAAAGAAACTTTGCAGCCAACGTTAGTTTGAGGAGAAGAAGAAGAAGAGAAGAAGAAGAAGAAGAAGGAGAAGAAGAAGAAGAGGAAACTTTGTTTGAGGTTTTGCATCAACTCCCTATATTTGGGAATCAAACTCATCTAAGGCAAGTGTTCTAACCTCTTCCTATAGAATTTGTAATCTCTGTTTTCCTTTTAATTCTTCATAATTCAAAAGATTTCAGCTTAGTACCAAACCTTTCTTTCCTTTTGATACAAAGCCATGAATCTGAAATTTTTCGGTAATCTGACTTCAATACATTGTTTTGGATCTAACTATTAGCACTAAACTTTGATTTAGGCAAAGCCTAATCCATTTGAAAGTAAACTCAAATATCTTTATTTTGACACTGAATGATTTGGATTTTAAATGCCTACTAAGACTTCTGTTTCAATTAACCCTACAAATTCGCCAAAATAGGGACTGAAATTTCTGACCTTCTATTACTAAATTGCTCATAACTCTCTAGAGAAAATTCTGAATTATGCAAAACTTAGTTCTTTGGAAACTAAATTCGCATATCTTTCTTTTGACACCTAGTTGGAAATTTTGAAGTATATTTTCCTTCTGAAACATCTGTTTAAATTGATTCTATCGATTCTATAAAACAGGGATGATCAATTCTGACCTTCCTTTACTCTATTTGTTGTAACTTCCTGTTAAGAACTCAAAAAAATTATAAATCTGAGTTCGTTTGAAAATAGATTGATACAGCTTTCCAATGACACCTATTTTTAGTGATTTGGAGCATGCTTTGTCACTCAAACAATTCAGAAAATGTACCATTCAAATTTTATCATAATTAAAAACTTTGTTGGGTTTTGCCTATTCAATTTTCATCCTGGAAATTTGATTTCTGCTAAATTCTTCTTCAATTGAGCTTTATATTAGTCATTTGAAGTTCTTGTATTATTCATCCTAAAATTATTGTATATCTGAAATTTATTATGTAATGCTTTGTTTGCATTTCCTTGTTTGATAAAGGCACATGCATATCTTCGTTGTTCCGCATGTGCTTCTGATATGTGTCAATGTTATTGTTCATACTACCCTTTTGTACTCTGGTGTCTTATGGGATATTGAGAACCTTTGCCAGAAATGGTAAAGGGAGTTATGCTTAGAGTCCGCGACTGCTCTGCCGGCCCCATTGACTTCACTCAGACATGGGTGGATGGAGCTCCCAGACGTGGGAGACTTATGCTTGGTGGTCATTCAGAAATGGATGAATCACATTATGTATGTGATCCCATAGCGCACTCTATATTTATTGATATGATATCCAAAGATTTGTTTGAGTTCATATTATGCTTTGGATAAAAATGGAATGCATGCTACATCAAAAATGACATACAAGCTTGTGTTTATTATTCGGTTCACTTGTTATACTTTGAAGTGTTTCATTTGTCATTATTATGTCTCCAAACACTCTTATGCCTTTGATGTGCGCTTAAATGCTTCATGTGTCATTTGATACATGCCTAAGTGCTTCTTTTGCCAATGAAATGCTCCAATTTCCTTTCTCCTATTGTTATGTCTAATGCCTGTTTTTGAATGAGGTAATGCTTTGTGATTTTACATCAAATGAGATGATTTCAAATGAACACTTGTATTTCTACTTTTGTATCTTGATACTAAGCTTCCTTGAACTTCTCCTATCGCCATGGATATGTTAGTCACTTGCTGAGCTCTTTATGCTCACCCCGTTGCTATATAAATTTTTTAGGGTAGCTTGTCATGCACTGAAAAGCTAGAATTGGGTTAAAGCAGTGAAAGGCTAGAAGATTTTTGAGCTAATCTTTGTTGGATGATAGGTTTTTGTTGTATAGTATACTTTACTTCTGATGTAATGTTAAGGATCTGTTGATACTTATGTGTTGTAAAAGTTTAAAGGACCGCTCATGTTTATGGAATGATAAGTTTAAGTTGTATAAGGATAAGAACTCATGGTAAATAATTATCTTTTTGTGATTGTATATACTTCTACGATTATGGATTTGTGTTGTGGTTGATGTTTAGTTGAGTTGTCTTTAGATTTTGTGAATCTCTGAGTGAAGTGGATTATGATTTATGTAACGTACATGTTTATGAATTGTAAATATTGATTTTTGAATGATTCTTAGTATCCTCAAATTGTTAGATTGGATCCTGGATTGAATTGATGATGAATTATAATATTATTGATTTTAGATAGGGTCACACCTCCTGAATGTGATAATTCGGAGGGCGTGACACTTGCTAAGAAGATCATCGTAAAGTCCAGGAGCTTACCGGGAGTCCGCCGGAGCATTGCCGAGAGTTCATCGGATGTTCGCCGAAAGTACATCGGAAGCTCGCCGGAAGAGCAATTGACGCACCGGAATAAGAAGAGTTGTGATCATGTCTTAATTATTGTAGTTAGAGTGTAAATTAAGTTAGGATTGGGTGGTAATCCAACTAACTTAATTAGGGGCCTATTGGGCCCTTAATAGGGTTGATTTGGGCCAGATTGAGTAGCCCAATCAGCCCCTAAAAATATGGTCGGTGATGGCATTGCCTAGAAGACACATTCTCCCAAGTGGTCTAGGCGGTGGTACCGTCGGCAGTTATTACTACTGTTGAATCTCGGATTTTGATGATGAAGTCAATTGTCATTTGTTATCTAATCTATATGTTGAGATAAGTGTGCAGGATTAACTATGATGAAAGTGAGACATGCAGCAGGAGTTGTGCCGGAGTCAAGACAATGATCACGTTGGGAGTTCGAGAGTTCGACGGAAGTTCGGATAGTCGTCGGAGGTTGTACGGGAACAAATCCGAGAAGTCCATAAGCTTGCCAAAGAAGCTTGTCGGAACTCGCCAAGTGAATCGTTGCAAGTCCAAGAGTTTGCCGGAAGTCCGCAGGAGCATCACCGAGGGTTCATCGGATGATCGACGGAAGTTCGCCGGAAGCTCGCCGAAAGAAGCGATTGACGTACCGGAGCAAGTCGCAGTAAATGTCTTAGGAAAAATCGTAGTTAGCACTTTGATTAAGTTGGAAATGGGAGGTGATCCCATTAACTTAATCTTGGGGCAATTGGGCCCCTGAAAAACCCGAATTGAGCCGAAAGGATCAACCCATTCGGACCCTGATTTCTGCTAGGCGGTTGAACCGCCCAAGGCAGGAGGTTGCACCGCTTGGGCTCAGTCTCCGAGCGAGACTGGGAGGTGCAACCGCTCTAGCCAGGCAGTGGCACCGCTTGGGGCTCAGTCTCCGAGCGAGACTGGGCGGTGCAACCTCCCCTGATAGGAGGTGGCACCGCTTGAGCTCAGTCTTCGAGCTCTGCCAAGCGGTGGAACCGCCTCAGTCAGGAGGTGCAACCCCCTGAGCTCGGTCTTCGAGCTCTGTTAGGAGGTGCAACCGCCCCTAACAGGAGGTAGCACCACCCAGAGGCTCAGTCTTCGAGCTCTGCCAGGCGGTGCAACCGCTCTAGTCAGGAGGTGCAACCGCTTGATCCCGAAATTCCGGGAATTGACAGTTTTGAGCTCCAAATTTGAATTGGGTTGAGGCCTATAAATACCCTACCCATTCAGCACTGAAAGGGTATGAACTAACACCAAAATCTTGATCCTTTTCTATGATTCTTAGAGCTCAAAATTGTTGTAAAGGCCAAAAGTTCTTCTCCCTCTGTTCTTCCAAGTTCTGAGTTGTAAAGAGAGGAGAGAAAATTCTGTACAGGTTGTCTCCTAAGCCCGTCAAAAGGAGTGAATCTGTAAAAGGGTGGTTGGCCTTTACTTATTGATGGAAGGCCTCTAGTTGACGTCGGTGACCTCGTCGGTGGAGGAAGCCAAAAGTGGAGTAGGTCAAGATTGACCGAACCACTCTAAATCTCGGTTTGCATTTACTTTGAGTATCTTATCTTTACTGCAAACCTCCTTAATAGCTTACTGCCTTTTGTGTTTTTACGAACGTGTTTCAAAGTTCAGTGCTTTCCGAATCGGGATTTAAAACGCAAATCAGTTTTATCATACGAACGTCGTATTTCAGTTTGCGCTTACGTTCTGATTTCCATTATAACTGCAAACTACCTTTATATCTTTGCTTTAACTGCATCTCGCCTTATCTCAAGTTAAAGTGGTTTACGAATCAACTTTTATACCGAAATCGCTTTTATCGTACGAACGTCGTATTTCAGTTTGCGCTTATATTCTGATTTCCATCATAACTGCAAACTGCGTTCATATCTTTGCTGCATCTCTCCTAGTCAAAAGTTGAAGTGATTTACGAATCGGCTTCTTACCAAAATCACTTCTATCGAACGAAAGCAGTTTTCGATTTTAATCGCATAAGGTTTTCCGTTGCACTAATTCACCCCCCCCCCCCTCTTAGTGCTCTTGATCCTAACAATTGGTATCAGAGCAGGGTTAACTCTCTAATGGATTAAAACCCAAGAGAGATGGCATACGCCGGAAACCAAGAGGGCCATTCTATTACACGTCCACCTATGTTCAATGGGACGAACTACACCTATTGGAAGACCCGAATGAGGATCTTTCTTATTTCTATTGATTTTGAACTTTGGAATCTTGTCGAAAACGGATTTTCGAAGTCTTCTCTTCCAATGATCGATTGAAATGAATTGGAGAATAAGGCTTTCGCTCGTAATGCAAAGGCTATGAATGCCTTATTTTGTGCACTTGATAAAAACAAGTTTAACTGTGTTTCAACTTGTGAAACCGCATTTGATATTTGGCACACACTCGAAGTGACTCACGAAGGCACAAGTAGAGTGAAAGAGTCAAAAATCAATCTTCTATTACATTCTTTCGAACTTTTCCGGATGAAACCGAGTGAAACCATTGGTGACATGTTTACCCGTTTCACGGATATCGTCAACGGTCTAAAAGGACTCGGAAAAAGTTTTTCAGATTTTGAGCTCGTAAATAAGATTCTAAGATCCCTTCCTAAGAGTTGGGATCCTAAAGT
Organism: Musa acuminata AAA Group; assembly: GCF_036884655.1. Taxonomy (NCBI): domain Eukaryota; kingdom Viridiplantae; phylum Streptophyta; class Magnoliopsida; order Zingiberales; family Musaceae; genus Musa; species Musa acuminata. The sequence continues at coordinate 31,668,014 of NC_088334.1, read as the reverse complement.
CACTGCTATTCAAGAGGCGAAAGATCTAAGCAACTTCCCTCTTGAAGAACTAATCGGGTCATTAATGACCTACGAGATGACTTGTAAAGCTCATGAAGAGCAAGAAAACATCCTTCCAAAGAACAGGAAGGATATGGCACTTAAAACTTCAGAAAGCCACTTGAGAGAAAACTCAAGTGATGAGGACTGTGATGATGACTTGACACTTCTAACAAGAAAATTTAAAAAATTCATTAAAAGAAACAAGTTTAAAAATGACACAAAAAATAAACTTGAACCCAAGAAGGACCAAGTTATTTGCTATGAATGCAAAAAGCCAGGACACTACAAGAGTGATTGTCCCCAAGCCAAAAAGAGAACATCAAAGAAGAAGGCGCTCAAAGCAATGTGGGATGACTCGAGCGCGTCCGAAGAAGAGGAGTCCAACACCGAGCAAGTTGCTTACTACGCCTTAATGGCCATCGGAGAAGAGGTAACAAATTTAATAGATGCAGATTTATCATTTGATGAATTATTAAATGCCTTCCATGACTTATTTAATGAATGCAAGATTATTAGTAGAAAATACAAATTGCTAAAAAAGGAGCATGATAGTCTTACTTGTAATTTTGATAAGTTAAAAATTGAATATCATGATAGTTTAAGGTCATGCATAAAATGCCATGATCTAAAAACTCTCCAAAAGGAAAACTTGCTACTTAAGGATACCTTGAAGAAATTCGAGGTTGGTAGTAAGTCATTGAACATGATCCTTACAAACAAGGGTCACGTTCTCAAAAGAAGTGGAATTGGATTTGTGAGAAGCCCTCACCAAAATCCAACCACCTTCATAAAAGGCCCCATCTTACATGTTCGACACCAAAACAAATGCAACTTTTGTTGCAAATTTGGACACAAAACGCATTATTGTCCATTCAAGAAAATTAGTCCAAACAAATTAATTTGGGTTCCTAAAGGAACCATAATAAATTCTATGCAACATGATAAACAATGTAGATCTATTTTTGAGGCACCCAAAAACAAATGGGTTCCTAAAAATCATCCTTTCTTGTAGAAACCTATACCATCGCAAGCTAGGAGCAAGAGATGGTACCTTGATAGTGGATGCTCAAGGCATATGACCGGAGATCCATCTCAATTCTCTAAGCTCACTAGCATAGACGAAGGCTATGTCACCTTCGGAGACAACAAGGGTAAAATCATTGGCAAAGGAACCATAGGTAACAAATCCAACTTCTTTATTGAAGATGTTTTGTTAGTTAATGGTTTAAAACATAACCTCTTGAGTATTAGTCAACTATGTGATAAAGGATACATTGTCAGATTCGAATCTAATGCTTGCATCATTGAAAAACCACACAAAAACATGTCTATGATTGCATTAAAATAAAATAACGTATACACTATTGACATCAATGATTTGTGTAATGAAATGTGTTTTTCGGTTTTGAATGAGGATGCTTGGCTATGGCATAGAAGATTAGGTCATGCTAGCATGAAACTAATCACTCAAATATCATCTAAAGAACTTGTAAGAGGAATTCCTCATATCAAGTTCATCAAAGATAATGTATGTGATGCTTGCCAATTAGGTAAACAAATTAAGGGTAGTTTCAAATCTAAGAATCATATAAGCACCTCTAGGCCCTTACAATTGATCCATATGGACTTGTTCGGACTAATCTCTACATCAAGTCTAGGAGGTAGCAAATACGCCTTCGTCATTGTGGATGACTATAGCAGATATACATGGACTTACTTCTTAAAACAGAAAAATGAATGCTTTAGATACTTTACCAAGTTTTGTAAACTTGTTCAGAATGAGAAGGGATCTATGATTTCATCAATTAGAAGTGATTACGGTGGAGAATTTCAAAACCATGATTTCCAAGAATTTTGTGAACTCAATGGATACAACCATAATTTCTCTACTCCAAGAAATCCTCAACAAAATGGAGTAGTAGAAAGAAAAAATCGAAATTTACAAGAAATGGCAAGAACCATGTTAAATGAATATAGCCTACCCAAATATTTTTGGGCCGAAGCCGTAAACACCGCATGCTATATTTTGAATAGAGTTCTGGTAAGACCCTTACTCACCAAAACTCCTTATGAGTTATGGAACAACAAAAAACCCAATGTTTCATATTTTAAAGTCTTTGGGTGTAAGTGTTTTATCTTGAATGAAAAGGATAACTTAGGAAAATTTGATGCTAAATCCGATGAAGGAATATTTCTTGGTTATTCTTTGGTTTCTAAAGCTTTTCGTATCTTCAATAAAAGAACCATAATTATTGAAGAATCCATTCATGTTGTTTTCAATGAGATTTCCGAAATCAGGAAAAACGATTTTGATGATGATGTTAATTTTGATTCCTTAAATTTAAATGAAACCCCATCTCCAACTAGCAACTTGGATGCATCCACTTCCGAAACATCCTTACCCAAGGATTGGAAGTATGTAGATGCTCATCCCAAGGAGCTAATCTTAGGAGACACATCAAAGGGGGTTCAAACACGATATTCTCTTAAAAATTTTTGTGCGAACGCTGCTTTTCTCTCCCAAATTGAACCCAAATGTATTGACGAAGCCATGAAAGATGATTCATGGATTATCGCAATGCAAGATGAATTGAATCAATTTGAGAGAAATGAGGTGTGGAAGCTTGTTCCTAGGCCAAATGACTATTTAGTTATTGGTACTAAATGGGTCTTTAGAAACAAGCAAGATGAAAATGGTATCGTAGTCAGAAACAAGGCTAGATTAGTGGCCAAAGGTTTCAACCAAGAAGAAGGTATCGATTATGAAGAAACCTTCGCTCCTGTGGCTCAATTGGAAGCCATAAGGATGCTCCTTGCCTACGCTAGTAGTAATAATTTTAAGTTGTTTCAAATGGATGTTAAAAGCGCTTTTCTTAATGGCTTTATTTCCGAAGAAGTCTATGTTGAACAACCTCCTGGATTTGAAAATAATAGCCTCCCTAATCATGTGTTTAGATTAACTAAAGCTCTCTATGGTTTAAAACAAGCCCCAAGGGCTTGGTATGAGAGACTTAGTTCTTTTCTTATTAAAAATAATTTCATAAAAGGCAAGGTTGATACTACATTATTCATCAAGAATTTTGAAAATAATTTTCTCATTGTTCAGATTTATGTTGATGATATTATCTTTGGTTCCACGAATGAATCTCTTTGTGAATCGTTTGCTAAAACTATGAGTCTTGAATTCGAAATAAGTTTAATGAGAGAATTAACATTCTTCTTAGGCTTACAAATCAAACAACTAAGCAATGACATCTTTATTAGTCAAACTAAATATGCTATGAATTTATTAAAAAAGTTTAATATGAATAACTCAAAGGCTATTAACACTCCTATGAGCACCTCCACTAAGTTAGAAATTGATGAAAGTGGAGAAAGCTTCGATCAAAAAACTTATAGGGGTATGATAGGAAGTTTACTTTACCTCACTACAACCAGACCAGACATCATGTTCAGTGTAGGACTTTGTGCTAGATTTCAATCAAACCCTAAGATATCTCATCTCAAAGCAGTTAAAAGAATACTTAGATATTTTAATGGTACCACAAATCTAGGATTATGGTACCCAAAATAAGAGAATATTGAGTTAATTGCTTATGCTGATGCGGACTTTGCTGGCTATAGACTAGATAGAAAAAGCACATCAGGATCATGTCAATTTTTAGGACATGCCCTTGTTTCCTGGTCATCTAAAAAACAAAACTCAATTGCACTATCAACAACCGAAGCTGAATATATTGTAGCAAGTGCATGCTGTGCATAAGTTGTATGGATGAAAAACACCTTAGAAGATTACAAAGTTCATCTTAAAAATATTCTCATTAAATGTGATAACACAAGTGCAATATGCTTAACCAAGAATCCTATACAACACTCAAGAACAAAACATATTGATATTAGACATCACTTTATACGAGATCATGTTACTAATCATGACGTAACCATAGAGTTCATTGATACTAAACATCAACTAGCTGATATTTTTACAAAACCTTTGAGTGAAGAGCAATTTGATTTCATAAGAAGAGAATTAGGAATGTTGATGTGTCCGAATACATAAACTAGTTAAAATTATTTTTCGGACCTTATTAAATGCTCAAATCACTTGATTTACATGCCTAAATAACATGTTGGAATACAAAAATGTTTTGTCTTCATGATTGTATTTGAAAATTTGTAGCATAGTCTTGTCCGAATGCATGAAAGAGTTCACTTTTCATATTCGCTTAACAATTGGAATGCTAAAAATCAAATTTTCTCATACACTCTTATGAAAAATATTTTTTTTCTGAAATGGATCTGATGAAATGATTCCTGCTTATGAATTCCATCTTGAAATATGGATGATAGTATTTTTACTTGCAAAAATCTGTTACAAACACATATCTTGACTCAAAGTAAACTCACAAATAGCTGGAATCACAAATGACTTTCCTCCTTCATGCACAAAGGATTATAACAAAAAAAAAAAGGGGAAGAAGTATTCAAAGCAATCTACGTATCATGCCTTCCTTTATATGCTTGATAACTTGCTTATATTGTTCTCCTGGTATCACAACTACCATGCTTTTTGTTGATGACAAAGGGGGAGAAATATATGAATTGATGCTATAAACACTAATGCTATGATTATGCCATGCTTGCATCACCAAGAGACATATAAACAGATGCCATGCATTAATTTGCATTATGCCTTGAGTTGATATCTTACCATGTGAAGAAATGCAACACTTGCTAAAATATTTGAAATGTGTACATCATGTAATGATATCAAAATCTTACTTCATAGCTTTACATGTTGATATCTTACAATATGATGAATTGCTACAATTATCATCATTCAAAATTGTTATGTAAAATTTGAAAATGAATGTTAAGCCTTAACATCATCTTCAGAGAGATACATCATGATGGGAATCATGATGGGAGTATTGATAAGTTCAAATAATTTAACTTATCAATATCTCAAGTATGGCATATAGATAGGGGGAGTTAAGGTTTAACTCCATTATTGTCACGCCCCTCAAAATATCGACAATATTTAAAATTTTCATCACAACTAATCCAGGATCCAAACACACATTTGAGGTCACTAAGAAAACATTTAGATAAAAAAATTTCACCTCTATAGTCTACAAATTCATAACCCTGTGCAGTTCATAAACATCCCACACATCACTCGATAATTCAAACAAACTGAACTTAACTCATCAAAATAATAACCCCAACATAATTTCACAAGTGGGGAAGTCTATGCAGTCACCAAACCATCGATTACCATAAGTTCGTATCATTACATGAATTTAACTTAACATTCCAAAATCCTAAACATGAGGGATCCTTTATCTTACACAAAATCCACAGGTTTAGATTCATCGTCAACATTTCATTAGATGCAGAGTGGCTTATACAACAAATACATATATGCTAACACAGATCTGCCCAAAATCTTCTAACTTTCCACTGCCTCAGCCCAATCTTAACATTTAAGCAAGCGATACGCTATCCTGAAAAATTTATCAACAAACGGGGTGAGCATATAGAGCTCAGCAAGTGACTAACATATCCATATCAAAATAGGACAATTTCCAAAGAGATAAAGTTTCATAATACGAGGCAAAATATACGAATTCGTAGACATAATATCATTAGGTGCAGAATCATAATTGTCCTTTCAATCATACATATTTGGTTCATAACATACTGGGCATAGAGTAATTGGAGCATATCAGAAACGAATGAAACGTTTTGGAGCATAACAATAACAAATAAACCATATCGGAGCTTATCAACGGTATATGAAATGTTTCGGAGCATATCAGCAGCGTATGGAACATTTTGAAGCATATCAACAATGAATGAAACATTTCGGAGCTTATCAATATCACATACCAAACAGAAGCTCAAACGTTGTCTTTGACGTTGCATTCATATCATTCTTATCCAAAGCATGTACAAATACACATAACCAAAGCTCTGGATATCATATCAAACATACAGAAGGTGTAGTGGGACCTCAAACAGAACGTGATACATCCATTTCTGAATGACCACCAGACAGAAGTCTCCCATGTCTGGGAGCTCCATCCACCCACGTCTAGGTGAAGTCAGAAGGGGCCGGCAGAGCAACGCAGGCTCTAAGCACATACCCTTTACTATTTCTGGCAAAGGTCCAGACAGTCCTACAATCACCAGAGTACAAAAGGGTAGTTTAACAATAAGTAGCATATATCGGAAGCACACACGGAACAACAAAAACATACATGTGCCTTTTCGAGACAATACGATGCAAGGAACAAAGCTCTCACAAATGTATTCAGATTTGGAATGAAATGAAAGCAAGAGTATACAGGGATTCCAAGCAATCATATTTGGCTCAATTCAATTAAGAAGAATAGATGAATTCAATATCCAAAGGAACGAAACCGAATACGCGAAATCAACCAAAGCTCGATTTCTGACAGAATTCCAATGGCACGTAGAACAAATATTTCAGATTATCAATTATGCTCCAATATCCATAAGAAAACTGCTGTTGAAAGATATATCAATCTGTTTTCTGTCGAAACAAGTTTCGTACGAATCAGGGTTTCCCATAAGGAGTTACCTTTGATTTGGTAACACAAGGTCAAGGACACAATCACTGTTTTGCAGAATACATAGGGTCGGATTCAACAGATAATAGGGTAGGCATTTGAATTCCAAAATTTTCAAACTATATGTCAAAAGAAAGGTCGGCGAGTCCAATTTCGGACGAAGTCAGTTTGGTACAAATCAGAATTTTCGACAGAGAGTTATAGGCATTTTAGTATCGAAAGGTCAGAAATCTTGATCCCTGTTTTGCAGCATGTATAGGCTCATTTGAAACAGATGATTGGGTAAGTATTCGGTGTCCAAAATCTACAAAATCAGTGTCAAAAGAAAGTTATAAGAGTCTAATTTCAAACAAAATAGTTCCTGCCTAAATTCACATTTTGTACTAAAAATCATAGCTGAAACAGTGTATAGGGGTCAGTTTACTGAAAAAATTTCAGAATCCATGGTTCTATGTCCAAAGAGAGACATATCAGTTTCTAGATAGAAATCCTTCAGTTTATTTTGAAACAACATAAAAACAGAGACTAATTTTCTGTAGGATGGGGTTAGAAACACTTGCCTTTGGGAATTTTGACCCTAAGTGAAAGGATTTGGGCAAGAACCCTTAAAGCCCCAAATTTTTTTTCTTCTTCTTCTTCTTCTCCTTCTCCTTCTTCTTCTTCTTCTTTCTTTCTTTCCCTGATCATCCATGCAGCTGCCTTCTCTGCTTCCTTAAGAACGAAGACAGAGAGGCTTAAGCGGTGGAATTTGTCATTTTGTGTATTTTGCAGTTTAGTCCTTGTTTTTATCATATTCACGATTAGGTCCTTAGGGTTTACATATAGGTCCTCAGATTCTTTCTTTTTTTTTTTGAACAGATCTCCCAAATCTTAAAAATAAGTTACCTCTGATTCATACTCTATTTCTTTTATCAATTTAAAATAGATGCTTACATTATCACCAGAAATTTATACGAAAATTCGGAAATGAGGGATGTTACAATTATCAATTGATTATCATCATAAAAAAGGGGGAGATTGTTGAATCTCGGATTTTGATGATGAAGTCAATTGTCATTTGTTATCTAATCTATATGTTGAGATAAGTGTGCAGGATTAACTACGATGAAAGTGAGACATGCAGTAGGAGTTGCGCCGGAGTTAAGACAATGATCACATTGGGAGTTCGAGAGTTCGACGGAAGTTCAGACAGTCGTCGGAGGTTCTGCGGGAACAAATCCGAGAAGTCCATAAGCTTGCCAAAAAAGCTCGTCGGACCTCGCCAAGTGAATCGTCGCAAGTCCAAGAGTTTGCCGGAAGTCCACAGGAGCATCACCGAGGGTTCATCGGATGATCGACGGAAGTTCGTCGGAAGCTCGCCAGAAGAAGCGATTGACGCACCGGAGCAAGTTGCAGTAAATATCTTAGGAAAAATCATAGTTAGCACTTTGATTAAGTTGGAAATAGGAGGTGATCCCATTAACTTAATCTTGGGGCAATTGGGCCCCTGAAAAACCCGAATTGGGCCGAATGGATCAACCCATTCGGACCCTGATTTCTCCTAGGCGGTTGAACCGCCCAAGGCAGGAGGTTGCATCGCTTGGGCTCAGTCTCCGAGCGAGACTGGGAGGTGCAACCGCTCCAGCCAAGTGGTGGCACCGCTTGGGGCTCAATCTCCGAGCGAGACTGGGCGGTGCAACCTCCCCTGATAGGAGGTGGCACCGCTTGAGCTCAGTCTTCGAGCTCTGCCAGGCGGTGCAACCGCCTCAGTCAGGAGGTGCAACCGCCTGAGCTCGGTCTTCGAGCTCTGTCAGGAGGTGCAACCGCCCCTGACAGGAGGTAGCACCGCCTAGAGGCTTAGTCTTCGAGCTCTGCCAGGTGGTGCAACCGCTCCAGTCAGGAGGTGCAACCGCTTGATCCCGGAATTCCGGGAATTGACAGTTTTGAGCTCCAAATTTGAACTGGGTTAAGGCCTATAAATACCCTACCCATTCAGCACTGAAAGGGTATGAACTAACACCAAAATCTTGATCCTTTTCTGTGATTCTTAGAGCTCAAAATTGTTGTAAAGGCCAAAAGTTCTTCTCCCTCTGTTCTTCCAAGTTCTGAGTTGTAAAGAGAGGAGAGAAAATTCTGTACAGGTTGTCTCCTAAGCCCGTCAAAAGGAGTGAATCTGTAAAAGGGTGGTTGGCCTTTGCTTATTGATGGAAGGCCTCTAGTTGACGTCGGTGACCTTGTCAGTGGAGGAAGCCAAAAGTGGAGTAGGTCAAGATTGACCGAACCACTCTAAATCTCGGTTTGCATTTACTTTGAGTATCTTATCTTTACTGCAAACCTCCTTAATAGCTTACTGCCTTCTGTGTTTTTACGAACGTGTTTCAAAGTTCACTGCTTTCCGAATCGGGATTTAAAACGCAAATCAGTTTTATCATACGAACATCGTATTTCGGTTTGCGCTTACATTCTGATTTCCATTATAACTGCAAACTACCTTTATATCTTTGCTTTAACTACATCTCACCTTATCTCAAGTTAAAGTGGTTTACGAATCAGCTTTTATACCGAAATCGCTTTTATCGTACGAACGTCATATTTCAATTTGCGCTTATATTCTGATTTCCATCATAACTGCAAACTGCGTTCATATCTTTGCTGCATCTCTCCTAGTCAAAAGTTGAAGTGATTTATGAATCGGCTTTCTTACCAAAATCACTTCTATCGAACGAAAGCAGTTTTCGATTTTAATCGCATAAGGTTTTCCACTGCACTAATTCACCCCCCCCCCCCCCTCTTAGTGCTCTTGATCCTAACAACTACCAGTGGTGGTACCACCCCTATCAAGTGGTAGTACTGCCAGAGCTCGGTCTCTGAGCTTTGTCAAGTGGTGGTACCACCAAGACTGAGTGGTAGTACCATCTAGTGTCCGGTGTTAGGCGATGGTACCGCCAGGATCCCGGAAATCCAGGATTGGATACTTTTTGGCTCCATTTTTGAAGCCATTGGGGCCTATAAAAACCTCACCCTTTCCTGCATTAAAGGACATAAAAGTATTGAGATATTCTTGAGTTGTTGGGATATAAAAGTGTTGTAAGCAAGTGCTAGAGTTTTCCTCCTTCCTTTCTAATTTTTGCGATTATTCAAGAGAGGTGTGAGACTTATAAGGGTTCTCTCCTAAACCCGTGAAAAGAAGAAGGTACTGTAAAAGGTGATTGGTCTTCACCTATTGAAGGAAGGCCTTTAGTGGACACCGAAGACCTCGTCGGAGGAGGAATCCGAAAGTGGATGTAGGTCACGTTGACCGAACCACTCTAAATTCTAATTTGTTTTTCATAAGTGTAATTTACTTTAACTACAAATCATTTCATAGCAAACTGCTTCTCCTCCTCATCTTGCTTACGCTCTCATACGTTTCAAGTTGCTATCTTCCGATTCGGTTTCCATTAAATGTATGAAATATTTTATACAAAAATTAAAGAATTTTCTGCTACACTAATTCACCCCCCCCCCCTCTTAGTGTCGCTTTTGATCCTAACAATTAGTATCAGAGCAAGGTTCACTCTCGTTTGGTTTAAAACCCAAGAGAGAAGGCATTTGCTGGCAACCAAGATGGTCATTTAATTACACATTCGCCTATGTTCAATGGGACGGATTACACATATTAGAAGACTAGAATGAGGATCTTCCTAATTTCAATGGATTTTGAGCTTTGAAACATTGTCAAAAATGGTTTTCAAAAGTCTTCTCTTCCAATGAACGATTGGAATGAGTTGGAGAAGAAGACTTTCACTCTAAATGCCAAGGCTATGAATGCCTTATTTTATGCATTGGATAAAAATGAGTTTAATCGAGTGTCGATTTATGAAATAGCTTTTGATATTTAGCACCAACTCGAAGTAACTCATGAAGGCACTAGTATAGTGAAGGAGTCGAAAATTAATCTTTTAGTGCACACTTATAAGTTATTTCGGATGAAATTGAGTGAGACCATTGGAGACATGTACACCCGATTTACGGATGTCGTCAATGGTCTAAAAGGACTTGGTAAAGGTTTCTCGGATTTTGAACTCGTTAATAAAGTTTTAAGATTCCTTCCAAAGGGTTGAGACCCTAAAGTCACGGCCATTCAAGAGGCGAAAGATTTAAATAATTTTCTTCTTGAAGAACTAATTGGGTCACTAATGACCTATGAGATGATTTATAAAGCTCATAAAGAGCTTGAGGACACTCTTCCAAAGAATAGGAAGGATATGGCACTAAGAACCCAAGAAGACCACTTGAAAGAAAACTCAAGTGATGAGTACCTTGATGAAGACTTGACACTTTTAACAAGTAAATTTAAAAAATTTATAAGAAGAAATAAATTTAAAAATGACACTAAAAATAAATTTAAACCCAAGAAAGATCAAGTAATATGTTATAAACGCAAGAAGCCGGGACACTACAAGAACGAATATCCTCAAGCCAAGAAGAGGACACCTAAGAAGAAGGCTTTCAAAACAACATAGGACGACTCAAGTGCATCCGAAGAAGAGGAGCAACACCAAGCAAGTTACTCACTATGCACTAATGGCTATTGGAGATGAGGTATCAAGTTCAATTGATGCAAATTTATCATTTGATGAACTATTAAATGCTTTTCATAATTTATTTGATGAATGCAAATCAATTAGTAAAAAATATAAATTGTTAAAAAAAGAGCATGATTCTCTTGTTAGTAATTATAATAGATTAAAAGTTGAGCATAATGATAGTTTAGCTCTATGTACAAAATGTTATGAAGTAGAAACACTTAGAAAGGAAAACTTGCTACTCAAAGAAACCTTAGAAAAATTTGAGGTTGGTAGCAAGTCCTTAAACATGATCCTTGCCAATAAGGGTCATGTTCATAAAAGAAGTAGAATCGGATTTGTAAGTAGCTCTCACCAAAATCCAACCACCTTTGTTAAATGTCCCATCTTGCATATTTCATCCCAAAACAAATGTAACTTTTGTTGCAAACTTGGACATGTAGCTTATCATTGTCCATTTTAAGAAGTGTAGTCCATACAAGTTGATTTGGGTTCCTAAAGGAACCGTAAAGAATTCTGTGCAAAATGATAAGTTAAGCTGATCGATTTTTGAGGCACCCAAGGTCAAATGGGTATCTAAAAATTATCCTCTTTTGTAGAAACGTATACCATCACAAGCTAGGAGCAAGAGATGGTACTTTGATGGTGGATGCTCAAGGCATATGACCGAAGATCTATCTCAATTCTCTAAGCTCACTAGCTTAGACGAAGGATATGTCACATTCGGAGACAACAATAAGGGTAAAATCATTGGTAAAGGAACTATAGGTAACACATCCAACTTTTTTATTGAAAATATGTTATTAGATGATAGTTTAAACCATAACCTTTTAAGCATTAGTCAATTGTGTGATAAAGAATATATTGTTAGATTTGAATCTAATGCTTGTATTATAGAAAAACTACACAAAAACACATCTATAATTGCTCTAAAATAAATAATGTATACACTATCGATATTAATGATCTTTGTAATGAAATGTGTTTTTCGGTTTTAAATAACGATGCTTGGCTTTGGCATAGGAGATTAGGTCATGCTGGCATGAAACTAATCTTTCAAATTTCATCTAAAGATCTTATAAGAGGAATTCCTCATATCAAGTTCGTCAAAGATAATATGTGTGATACATGTCAACTAGAAAAATAAATAAAAGGTAACTTCAAACCTAAGAACCAAATAAATTCATCTAGACCTTTGCAATTGATCCATATGGACTTGTTCGGACCAATTTTTACATCAAGCCTAGGAGGTAGCAAATATACATTTGTCATCATGGATGATTATAGTAGATACACATGGACTTATTTTTTGACATACAAAAGTGAATGCTTTAGGTATTTCTCTAATTTTTGTAAACTTGTTCAAAATGAAAAGGGTTTTATGATTTCGTCGATTCGAAGTGATCATGGTAGTGAATTTCAAAACCGTGATTTTTAATAATTTTGTGAATCTAATGGATACAACCACAACTTCTCTACTCCAAGAAATCCTCAACAAAATGGAGTAGTAGAAAGAAAGAATAAAAATTTACAAGAAATGACAAGAACCATATTGAATGAACATAGCCTACCCAAATATTTTTGGGCCGAAGCCATAAATACAGCATGCTATGTTATGAATAGGGTTCTAGTAAGACCACTACTTTCCAAGACTCCTTATGAGTTATGAAACAACAAAAAACCCAACGTTTCATACTTTAAAGTTTTCGGATGTAAATGTTTTATTTTGAATGAAAAAGATGCCTTAGGTAAATTTGATGCAAAATCCAATGAAGAAATTTTTCTTGGCTATTCTTTTTATTTCTCAATCATTTTGTATCTTTAATAAAAGAACTTTGATTATAGAAGAATCTATTTATGTTGTTTTTAATGAAATTTTCGAAGTTACGAAAAATAATTTTGACGATGATCTTAATTTTGATACTTTGAATTTAAATGATTCCCCTTCCCTATCTAGCAACTTGGATGCATCTTCTTCCGAAACTTCTTTACCTAAGGAATGGAAGTATGTAGATGCTCATCCTAAGGAGCTAATTATAGGAGACATATCGAAAGGCGTTCAAACTCATTCTTCTCTTAAAAAATTTTGTGCCAACGCCGCTTTTCTCTCCCAAATTGAACCTAAATGCATTGATGAGACCATGAAAGATGATTTATAGGTCATCACAATGCAAAAAGAATTGAATCAATTTAAGAGAAATAAAATATGGAAGCTTGTTCCAAGGCCAAATGACCATTTAGTCATTGGTACCAAATGAGTCTTCAGAAACAAGCAAGATGAATCTAGTATCATGGTTCGAAACCAGGGTAGATTAGTGGCTAAAGGTTTCAACCAAGAAAAAGGTATCGATTATGAAGAAACCTTCGCTCCTATGACACGATTAGAAGCCAGGAATATTGTTGAAAACGGTTTTTAACTTCCCTCTAAACCGATGAACGAATGGTCGGATTTGGAAAAGAAGTATTTTTTTTTAAACGCAAAGGATTTTGTGCACTTGACAAAAATGAATTTAATCATGTTTCGATTTGTGATTCGACTTATGATATTTGGAGAACTCTTGAGGTCACTTATGAAGGCACTAGCCGAGTGAAAGAGTCCAAAATCAATTTTTTGATGCATGATTTCGAGCTTTTTCAAATGAAGCCAAGCGAAACCATTGGTGACATATACACTCGTTTTACGAATGTCATCGATGGTTTAAGAGCTCTTGAAAAATGTTTTTCGGATTTTGAACTCGTAAACAAGATTTTGTGTTCTCTTTCTAAGAAGTGGGATTCAAAAGTAACTGCAATATAAGAAGCTAAAAACCTAAACAACTTACCACTTGAAGAACTAATTGATTTGTTGATGACATATGAAATGGTGCATAATGCACATGATGAACATGATAAATAAAATCACCTTCCAAAGAATAGGAAGGATTTGGAACTCCGGACAAATGAATACCACTTGAGCAATGACTCAAGTGATGAGGACAATGATGAACTTGACCTTCGAACACTAAATCTTAATAAGTTTATTAAATAAAATCTAAAATAAACAATGAACTTGAACGGAGGAAGAGGCCAAAGAAGAGGAAGGCAACTAAGGATGAATCAAGAACTTCCAAAGGTGAAACGGCGAATTGGGCTTTGACGGGCTTCGACTACAAGGTAAGTAACTCAACTCTCTTGAATTATTTTGAAATTACTTGAAGTCCTTCATGAGTGCTTAGTTTAGATAGTAGGAATAGAAAATTAATTAATTAATTTTCAAAAATTATATCATGTTTTTCTTTTTAGCATCTTTTAAAAATTAAAAATTTGATCATGAAAAGTATATTGCTAAGGTTTCATGCATGTTATGTTTGGAAATGTTGAATAATGTATTTAACATTAGGGATGATAATATGATATGTGATAATGCTTAGGATTAATCCATGCATGTGTATCTTGATGATTTTAAGTCATGCATAAGTTTTTGAAGTAAATGTTGATTTGAAACTCTCCTTTTAGATTAATATGTTTTTGGTCTAATCATTTCTATGACGAATTAAGATGACATAGTGCATGTACATCTATGTAAGAATCTCTTGATAGTCTTTTGATGATAGATGTGATATCATGATGTGTTTGGTCTTGATGGCTTCATGACGAAACTCATGTTTCGATTTTCAATGATGATACATGTTTTCACAAAAGACTTGAATACCCACACATGAAATCAATTCTATGAAATGGAAATAATTTTCTATCCTATTGAGATTAGTGAATATATTTTATCAATCTTGTGAATCTCATGAAAATAAACATGATGAATATTTTGAAACTAAATGAGTGTATCATGCATTTGGTCTTAATGATTTCTCTTTAACATACTTTTTGAAATCATACTTGATGATGAATATCAAGATATTAAAAGGATGTTATCATGGAATCATGCTTGATGATTTGTTTTTTACCTTTCCGTCTTAAATGTTCACACTTGTTAAAGGCATGCTTATAAGAAGCAAATGACATGAATAGAAATTTATAAAAACGAAATGTGATCCTCTATCTTATCGTCTTTTCAATAAATCTATGCTTGTCATGAATGAATTTATTGAATGTGACTTTGAGGATGATTTCGAATTTTACAAATGCTTGATTTATACTTATGACATGAGACACATTTTAAATATGAATCATGTTCAATGCTTCAATCATGTTACATCTCCTTAATTCACTGTGTTCTCCTACATTTATTTACCAAAGAGGAGAATTTTCCGAATGAATGAAATAATACAAATGAATCACTTATTGATATATTTTTGAAATATCTTTTTAATGTGATGTTGATATTTTGAGATGCCTATTGGAATTCATGACATGAGATAATTGAATCCTTGACTTACTCTTTATATGGCTTAAAAATGGATGTTTAAAATCTTGCTTGATGAGTTGTTTTATAAGATTTTGCCTTTACGTCTTGAACTTTCATGCTTATCTTGATTTGGCATATAAAGACTAAGGCATGCTTAGATGAAAAAGAATCACTTAAAAAATGATTTTCCTATCTGATCGAGATTAATAATTTCATGATATTTTATGAATCTCAAAATTGATTTTGATGACTTGATTATGAGTTTCAAGTTAACGATTTGATTTGAATGAGTTTTATTTAAATCATAATCTTGATCTTGTAAAATTGGAATCACAAATAATATCTTTTGATATTCATGAATTGATACTCACAATATGAAATTATTGGTATTCATGACTTGAATTTGATTGAAACATTGCATGCTTAAATTAATCATTCTCCTATGTTTCAAAAATTCTTTAAATGCCTTATGTGATGACTGAAAATTAATTTGCTTTATGATGAATCATGACTTGATCTATGATATTGATATATTTTAATCATTATCCTTGGTTGCATAATTCTTTTGCTCTATTAAAAGGATTAGTCGAATGAATCATGTCCTTCTTGAATTTTCTTGATATCATGACATGATTTTGTAATATGGCCTGTATAATGATTAATTTTTTTTTTTTTTAGCCATTGATTTCTCCCTTCTTTTTGATAATGACATAGGGGGAGAAAGATTGCTAGCTCAAGGCAAATGCTGGCTAGCTTGTACTCTTCCCTTCTTTTTGACAAAAACAAAGGGAAGAAAGCTTTTGCTAGTTAGAACATGCAAAGAAAAGCAAAGTGCAATCTTGCACAAGAAGCAAGTGTTGAATTGCCATAACTGAACTTAAGAATCTTGCTATGCTTTTGTGCTTATATGTTGTGATGAAAATCTAGCTTCATTTTACAAAAACTCTAAGGAAGAACAATTTGATTTCATTAGAAGAGAATTAGGAATGTTAATGTATCTGAATGCATAAACTTGTTAAAATCATTTTGTGGACTTTATTGATTGAATGATCAAATCACTTGATTGCCATTACATGCCTAAAATTACATGTTGGAAATTATGTTTTTTGGATACAAAAATTTTCATAACAATGAGCATGTTTTATCTTCATGATTCTATTTGAAAATCTATAGTATAGTCTTGTCCGAATGCATGAAAGTGTTAATTTCATTTTCGGATTTTCTTAACTAGTGGTATCCTAACAATCAGATTTTCTCGATACATTATCCTTTTCCAAACTTAATAAGCATATGTATATCGAGTTTGATTCTTATCATTGATTTTTGACATATGGAATCAACTAGCAAAACCATCTCTCATACACTTATCATGTGAAAAATATTTTTTGAGAAATGAATTTGATAAAATGATTCCTGCGAGTAAATTCCTTTGATAGTGTTTTTACTTGCAAGGATTTGTTTCACATACATATCTTGATCCTTGTAAAAATGGAATATGATTTAATCTTTCATCGATTTTAACTTTATTCAAAGTAAACTCACAAATAGCTGGTATCACAAATAGCCTTCCTCCTTCATGCAAAAAGATAGTAACAAGTGAAAAGGAAGAAGCATTAAAAGCTATCTCCATGTCATGTTTTCCTTGAGATGTTTGCATAATTGGTATCCTATCACTCACTATTGGAAAATGACATGAACCAAGTTATGGCATGAATACAACCACACTTATGCTTAAAAATTGTTTATATCGTTTTCCTTTTTGTTGATGACAAAGGGGGAGAGATATATGAATTGATGCTATGATTATGCCATGCTTGCATCATCGAAAATATATGAATCGATGATAACTATTATTGCCATACTTGCATTATGCCATGTTTGCATCATATTAAGATATCAAAAACTTGCATCGTAATTTTACTTGATGATATCTTGCCATGTGATGAAATGCTACGATTTGTTGCTAAAATGATTCATGCAATACTTATGCTTTTTATGTGATGATATGAATCATGATTAAAATTGCCTTAATTTGAATTCAAGGTTTATCTCAATTATGGAATTTTGAAATAAGAATGATTACTCACCTTTGTCATGATTTTAAAATTGACATAAAGGGTCTTCCCTTCTTTAAAAAGGGTCTTCCCTTCTTTTTGACAATAACTAAGGGGGAGATAACTAACATGCACAATTCAAGAAGAAAGCAAAAATTTCACTTCTTAAAAGAGAAGAAATTGCTATCTTGAACATCATCGAGAATTGCTAGTTTGAAACATCAAGAAAATACAAAAATGTGCTATCGTGCCTATCTCAAGAAAAGCAAATATGCCAACTTGCATATCTTTAAATTTGCTAGCTTGTAAAACTTGCATATTTCAAGAAGCAAGAGTTGCTTTCTTGAACATCTCTAAATTGCTAGCTTAAAATGTTATAAAATTACTAGATTACATGATGATAAAAATTTAATATTATGTTTTTCATGCAATGAGTTGAACTTATATTACAAACACAAAAAATAGTTGTACTTCTCTTTTTTGTTGATGACAAAGGTGGAGAAGTATGTTGATGACATGACATGTTAATGCATAAGTCTATGCATAAGTTCATGATGACGTGTTGCAAGTATTCATGATGAACATTGCAATGACTTGAATTCAGTTTGAATTCAAGATTCTATCATTATGGCATATTGATAGGGGGAGTTTTTTAAACTCCGGGAGTTAAGGTTAACTCCGTCATCAAGTGGTTATCATCATCAAAAAGGGGGAGATTGTTGAATCTCGTATTTTGATGATGAAACCACTTGATATGTGTTTATATTTTAATCTGTGTTTTGAGTGACGCAGGATGCTTCGATCAGGATGAGACAATTAAAGTAGGAAAAATCATGTTGTGCTGGAGGAACATGTTAGAAGATTGGACGTCGGCCCGATGGATCGGTCGACGTATCGATAGAAGGCTTCGGGCCATGGACTTGGGCATCGGGCCAAGAAGAGTGGGTATTGCACCAAGGATATCAGAGTTGCGGAGTCAACTGGCTGATTGGGCAATAGGCCACAGGAGAGGACGATGCGCCGAAGAATCGAACGAAGCGTCGAGGGACCAATGACATGCCGGACAACTTAGTTAATTGCTTAAGATTAATTGTCTCAATCAAAATTTTATTTTAAGTGTGCAGGATTAACTATGATGAAAGTAAGACATGCAGTAGGAGTTGAGCCAGAGTCAAAAACTATGATCACGTTGGGAGTTCGAGAGCTCGACGGAAGTCCGGACGGTCGTCGGAGGTTCTATGGGAACAAATCCGAGAAGTCCAGGAGCTTGCCAAAAGAAGCTCGTCGGAACTCGCCAACTGGATTGTCGCAAGTCCAAGAGTTTGCCGAAAGTCCGTCGGAGCATCGCCGGAGGTTCATCGGATGTTCGCCGGAAGTTCGCCGGAAGCTCGCCGGAAGAAGCGATTGACGCACCGGAGCAAGCTGTAGTAAATGTCTTAAGAATTATCATAGTTAGCATGTAGATTAAGTTAGGAATGGGAGGTGATCCCATTAACTTCATCTAGTGGCAATTGGGCCCTTGATAGAACTAAATTGGGCCGAATGGATCAACCCATTCGGACCAGAATTCCTACTAGGTGGTGGCACCGCCAGGGTTGGCGGTGGCACCGCCCAGGAAAGGGTCTCCCAGGAAAGCTGGGCGATGCAACCGCCCCAAGCAGGTGGTGGCACCGCCTGGGCTCAGTCTCCGAGCGAGACTGGGCGGTGCAATCGCCCCTGACAAGCGGTGGCACCGCCAAGGCTCAGTCTCCGAGCGAGACTGGGCAGTGCAACCGCCCTTGTCAAGCGGTGGCACCGCCCGGAGGCTTAGTCTCTGAGCTCTACCAAGCGGTGCAACCGCCCCTGACAAGCAGTGGCATCGCCTAGAGGCTCAGTCTCCGAGCTCTGCCAGGTGGTGCAACCGCCCCAATCAGGCGGTGCAACCGCTAGTCCCCGGAATTCCAAGAGATGATAGTTTTGAGCTCGGAATTCAAACTGGTTTGGAGCCTATAAATACCCCTCCCATCCCTGGATAAAATACACAAGCACAGAGAGATTAAAAGAGAGAAAACACTACTGCAAACTCTAGAATTTCCCTCCTCTAGCTTAAGTGTTAGAATTTTGTTTAAGAGATGAGAGTGAGTGCTTGTAAGGGTTGTCTCCTAAACCCAGTAAAAGGAGAAGAGGGGTGTAAGAAGGAGATTGATCTTCGCCTAGTAAAGGAAGATCGTTAGTGGATGTCGGTGGCCTCGACGGAAAAGGAATCAGAGGAGTGGATGTAGGTCACGATTGATCGAACCACTATAAACTCTCGTCTTCTTTAGTTTGCATTTACTTTGAGCATCTTATCTTTACTGCAAACCTCCTTAGTAGCTTACTGCCTTATGCTCATTTACAAATGTGTTTCTTAGTTAAGTATTTTCCGAATCGGCGTTAAGATGGAAATCGGATTTCAACGTACGAACGCAGTTTTAATCGTTGAAAGTTTTCTGCTACACTAATTCACCCCCCCCCCCCTTAGTGCTCTTGATCCTAACAATAAGGATGCTTCTTGCCTATGCTAGTAGTAATAATTTCAAGTTCTTTCAAATAGATGTTAAAAGTATTTTTCTTAATGGCTTTATCTCCGAAGAAGTTTATGTTGAATAACTCCCGGATTTGAGAATGATAATTTTCCTAATCATGTGTTTGAATTGATTAAAGCTCTCTTTGGATTAAAATAAGCCCCAAGGGCTTGGTATGAGAGACTTAGCTCATTTCTAATTCATAATAATTTCTCTAAAGGCAAGGTCGATACTACATTATTTATTAAAAATTTTTAAAATAATTTTTTTATTATTCAAATTTATATTGATGACATTATTTTTGGTTCTACAAATGAATCCTTATGTGAATCATTTGCCAAAAACATGAGTCTAGAATTTGAATTGAGCCTAATGGGGGAACTAACCTTCTTTTTAGGCTTATAGATTAAACAACTTAGCAATGATATTTTTCTTAATAAAAAAAAATATGCTTTAGACTTGCTAAAAATATTTAACATGGATAGTTCAAAAGCTATCAATACTCCTATGAGTACCTCCACTAAGTTAGACATTGACGAAAGTGGAGAAAGCTTTGATCAAAAAGTTTATAGGGGTCTGATAGGTAGTTTGCTTTACCTCACTGCAACTAGACTAGACATCATGTTTAGCATAGGACTTTGTGCTAGATTTTAGTCTAACCCTAAGTAATCTCATCTTAAAGCAGTTAAGAGAATTCCTAGATATCTTAAAGGTACTACTAATATAGGATTATGGTATCCAAAATTCGAGAACTTTGAACTAATTGCATATGCTGATGCGGATTTTGCTAGATGTAAATTAGATAAAAAAAGTACATCTAAAACATGTCAATTTTTAGGACATGCACTTGTTTCTTGGTCTTCCAAGAAACAAAACTCAGTTGCACTATTTACAACCGAAGCTGAGTATATTGCGGCTAGTGCATTGTCACGGACAAACTTCGAAATAGGATGTTTGATGTAATGCTTATGTATATCCGTGCCTTTTGGTATGTTCATGCTTTGCACAGCATATAGAGGGACGACCGAAGGCTTAATAGTCCCATTTTAGTTTGGTTTGGTGGCAGCTTTAGACTTGTAAATAAAAGTTGTGTCATGTGGACACTTGTGAGAGATTTTTGGTCTGTAATGGACCATTTTGACCCTTTGTTATGCAACTATTCAGAGCTTATAAGTGTTTCCTGGAATGTTTGCTTGTGGATCCCGAATGAGGCATTTTCTCTAACCCATTCTTTTTTTTGTGGGTCCTAAGGGACCGTGGGAGGCTTCGGGGAGGCTGACATTTGCGGACGGACACACAAGAGTGCCGCACGACTTAGGCAAAACCAGCTAAGTCTGTGATAGATGGTATTAGAGCGGGACAAGCACTCATAGAAACACTTAGCATGTAAATGTGGGGGACCTAGCGGGGCTGTGTTGAGGACAGTCAGCACACGCACGACCGTTTGGGGGAAAACGGGCATGGAGTGTAGGGAAAAGAGTCGCTCGGAGGAGCGGGCATCTAAGATTGGCATTCAGAGGAATGGCCAATCCTTCGCGCAAGAGGCACCACGAGAACAGGCAAGCTTGGAAGAATGTGGAGCGCACAAAGGGTGGGATGGCTGAGTTTGAGCTACGGCTCAATGTTGACAACAATACTTGATGGTGCTCAAGGCAAGCGAGGCGCTTGGTAAAGGATGAGATCATGCAAGGTGCAATGAGTTACTCAGCGATTAAAAGAGTTGTGCAAAGCTCACAGAGGTGAGGGGAATTGCTAACTCAAAGAATTCGGTACTCATGCATGGGATTGTATGCGGACGATGGAATGTTTGTGGCCATCCCAAGGCGACCGAAACTCGGTGCCATGGAGCATTAAAACTTTCTCTTCAGCATAGGAAGGATACGTCCGAAGGAGGCTGAAGGGTGCAGTGTGTTTAGTATGTTGCTAGGCCTTGAGGGGTGCAGTGGGGGTTGTATTGACATGGT
This sequence comes from Musa acuminata AAA Group, assembly GCF_036884655.1. Lineage (NCBI taxonomy): Eukaryota > Viridiplantae > Streptophyta > Magnoliopsida > Zingiberales > Musaceae > Musa > Musa acuminata. The sequence continues at coordinate 31,645,926 of NC_088334.1, read as the reverse complement.
GTCATAATCTAGCAAGTGCGTTTGTAGGAGGCAGAACAATGTGCAGCATGTTCAGCAAATCAGAGTAGTCCAAGGGGATGGTGGTCTCTAAAATGAAGAGAGATGTTGCTCCAATGGGATAGATATCCAGCAGGGATAAGTCCCGGCTCTCCAGAGGGAGAATCATGTGCAATAGACCACACATGTTGAGGAGGAGTACCTCAACAAACAACAACTCCACGAAGCTCAATGGACCGAGCAAGTGGCGAGGAGTTGTCACATGATCTCGCTTGAGAAAATGCATTGGTGGATGCATTGCGAGATCAAGTGGGGGAGTGACCCAAAGCAATACAAATGAAGGCACACTTGGAGTCGATATGGAGATTGGACTCAAGGGAGGGTTGACCCATGGAATGGTGGGCGTGAGGGCCACCATCAACTCAATGCAAAAAAACAAACAAACGAGGAGCAGAGCAACTTGGGTGTAACTTGGAAAAGTACCCAAGCCGCATGAAGGGAGCCAGCATAAAAGATAGAACATCGAGTGGAGGCACGGTGCTTTCCTTGGACAGAGGTCAAGGACATGAACTCTTACTGAGGCAAGAGCAGGATCATGTTGTTCCATGGGTCCTTTATTCTGACGGAGTGGGCTCATCTTGCATGGTGCCAAAGACGAAGGGAGCTTCTGGGCACATGCACCTTATCTCGGAAAAGCATTTGATGGAGGAACTAAGGTGACTCAATTTGCGGAGGTGAAGTTGGGTTTAGAAGGCCTTAGCACAGGGCAAGAGGATGCGAAGGCAGGTACTCTTGAAGAATATGCCATAGTGTTGCCATTCAAGTTGCTAGGCAGGAAGCGGTGCATAGCGGAGATTGTGCTAGTAGGGGTAGAGGCCCATGATCCAGACAATAGTGCACTAATTGCAGCGAAGTCGGTGGACTTCGGGAGCTACTAGGCGATGGACTGTCCTAAAGTGGTGCTTCATATAGGTGTGACCCAAGAGTGGGTGGATGAAGGTCGATTGCCAAAGGAGCGAACAAAATCGAAGGTGGAAGAGACCCTACGAAGTATTGGCAGAGGCCACACATGGAGGGATCACAATTCGAGTTCATCCCACAAGGATCAGAATGCAATAGAGATGTCACCACGAGGCGACATGGTGCAGCGGATCGTGGTGGAACAATTCGTGACAATGTGATACACACGACATAGTCCCGTGAGGGACTAGATCATACGGAGGTATAATGGGGAGCTTCTGAAAGCTCCACTTCGGTGAACAACACGATGGTAAGAAGGGCTATAGATTCAAGGAGCGAAGGCCATGGTACCGTAGAGGCGGATTGTAATATCCCTCACTTTTAAAAATTATTAATAAAGATTTATTTATAAATCAGAGGACCTATATGTAAATATAGAAATTTTAAGGACTAAATTGTTAAGTTACAAAAAAAAAAATCAAAAATTTCGGTTTTATCCCACCGCCTCCCACGCTCTCTCTGTTTCAGAGATAGGAGCGGTGGGGCATGGGGAGAAGAAGAAGAGAAGTAGAGGGAGAAGAGAAGAAGAGGGAAAAGAAGAGAGGAAGAAGAGGGAGAAGAGAAGAAAAGAAGAAGAAGAAGAGAGGGAAGAGGGAGAGGAAAGAGAGATAGCTGCAGTAGCTAGGGCTGTAGCACCTATGTTTCGTGTAGGAGGAAATAGAGGAGTTCATGTGTGGGGTGTCGGGGAGGAGAAGGGAAGAAGAGGAGAAGAAGAAGAAAAGAGAAGGTGGCTGCGGCAAGGGCTGCAGCGAGGAGCTGTGGGGCGTTGGGGAGGAGAAAGGAAGAAGAGGAGAAGAACAAAAGAAGAAGAAGAGGGAAAAGAAGAGAGGAGGAAGAAGAGGGAGAAGAGAAGAATAGAAGAAGAAAAATAAGAGAGGGAAGTGGGAGAGGAGCGAGAGGTGGCAGCAGCTAGGGCTGCAGCACCTCTATTTCCTGCAGGCGGAAACAGAGGAGACGAGGTGTGGGGCATTGGGGACGAGAAGAAGAAGAAGAGGAAAAAGAATAAGAGAAAAAGAAAAAAAGAAGGATGGCTGCGGCATGGGCTGCAGTGAGAAGGTGTGTGGTGTCGGGTAGGAGAAGGGAAGAAGAGGAGAAGAAGAAGGAGAAGAAGGAGAAGAAGAAGAAGAGGAAGAGAAGAAGTAGAAGCGGGTGAAGAGGCGACACCTCTATTTCCTGTAGGAGGAAATAGAGGAGAGGAGGTGCTGTTTGTCGGGGAGAAGAAGGGGAGGAAGGAGAAGAAGAGAAGAAGAAGAAAGGAAGGAGAAGGAAGATGAGAAGGGAAAGAAGTAGCTGCGGCTGCGGCTGCGGCTGTGGCAACTGCAGTTGTGGCAGGGAAAGAGGAAGAGGAAGGAAGAAGGGAAGAATCGAGGAAGAGAAGAAGTAGAAGTGGGTGAAGAGGTGGCACCTCTGTTTCCTGCAGGAGGAAACAAAGGAAAGGAGGTGCTGTTCGTCGGGGAGAAGAAGGGGAGGAAGGAGAAGAAGAGAAGAAGAAGAAAGGAAGGAGAAAGAAGAGTAGAAGAGAAAGAAGTAGCTACGGCTGTGGCAGCTGCAGCTGCAGCTGTGGCAGGGAAAGAGGAAGAGGAAGGAAGAAGGGAAGGAGAGGAAGAAGAGAAGGGGAAGAAGGGGCTGCGGCTACAGCGATGGCAGCTGCAGTTGGAAGAGAAGAAGGAGAGGAAGATGAGTAGGGGAGGAAGAAGAGGCTGCAACTGTGGCTGAGGCTACGACTGCAGTAGTGCAGCTCGGAAAGAAGAGAAGGAAAGGAAGAAGAAGAGAAAGGAAAAGGGAAGAAGAGAGGAAGAGGAGAAGGGGAGGCAGCTGCTGCAGTGGTAGCTGCAGCTGGAAAAGAAGGAGAGGAAACAGAGCAGGGAAGGAAGAAGAGGCTGCGGGTGTGGTGGCTGTGGCCGTGGCTGCGACTCTGGCTGCGGTTGCGACGTTGGCTGTGGCAGCTGCGGCAGCGGTGGTGGCTGCAGTAGCTGCTTTTGGGAAAGAGAAAGAAAGGAAAGGGAAAAAAAAAGGGGCTATGGCCGTGATTGCGACTGCGGTGGTGGCGGCTGCGTCTGCGGCAACTGTGTTTGGGAAAGAAAAAGTAGGAACGAGAGAAGGGAGGGAGGAAGGTAGTGCGGTGGAAGGGGCTGCGACTGTGGCAGCGGTAGCGGCGGTGGCTGTGGCAGCTACGTTTGGGAAAGAAAAAGAAGGAATAAGAGTAAGAGAGAGCAGGTGACTGTGCCTCGATATTCGACACGTGGTGTAGTTGCGAAGAAAGAAAGAAAACAAGTGCACAAAACGAAACAGGGAGGGGACGGAGGAAAAGTAGAAAAAGGATTCGAGCATACACCTTCTTCGAATCTTTGGATCAAAACCTTCAAAAGGCAAGTTTCCCGATCGTTTCTCCTGTAATTGTTCTAATTTTTCTTATTGCAAGTATTATGATCTTCCTCGTGCAAGTGTTCCGATCCTTCCTATTGCAAGCTTTCTAATTTTTCTTATGGCAAGTGTTCCAATCCTTCCTATTGCACGTGTTCCGATCTTTTCTCCTGCAAGTTTTATCTTTTCTGTTGCAAGTGTTATCTTTTCTATTGCAAGTGTTCTGATCCTTCCTATTGCAAGCTTTCTAATTTTTCTTATGGCATGTTTCTCGATCGTTCTACCATAATTGTTCTAATTTTTCTTATTGCAAGTATTATGATCTTCCTCGTGCAAGTGTTCCGATCCTTCCTATTGTAAGCTTTCTAATCTTTTCTATTGCAAGTGTTTCGATCCTTTCTATTGTAAGTGTTCCGATCGTTCCTATTGCAAGCTTTCAATTCTTTCCTATCGCAAGTGTCCTGATCTTTCCTTACTGTAATTTTATCTCTACATTTGTTTTGAATATGAGGAACTTTGAATTGTTCTAGCCTTGCATTTGATATATCTCCTGTTTAGACGTAACGATTCGAATCTGTGTAACTTTTGAGATTCTAACCTTTCTACCTTGTTATGGTTATAACTTCATGTATTGATCTCTGATTTAGACAAAACTTATTTGATCAGAATATAGACTCATAAACCTTTCTGTTGATAGCTTAATTTAGGAATTCGAAGTAAGTTTACCTGCCCAGTTTTCTATTGAAACCGACCCTGTGAATTCTGTAAAATTGAGATTTGTTCTTTGATCTTGGGTTACTAAATCTATGGTAACTCCTTGTTGGAAACCTTGTTTCATACAAAATTTATTTCATCAGAAACTAGATTGAAATATCTTTCCAATGATATATTTTCTGAGTAAAATTGGAGCACAATTGATAGTTTGATTCATTTGTTCAATGTGCCTCTTGTATTCTGTCAGAAATCGAGCTTTGGTCGATTTCTCATATTCTGGTTTCATTCCTTTGGAAATTGATATCCTTTAGCTTTCTTATTCAATTGAGCTTTATATTATTGCTTTGAATTCTTGTATGCTCTTATCCTTAAAATTATTGCATTCTTGAAAACTATTGTGTAACGTTTATGCTATATCGTATTTATTAGGATCGAAGCGGCACTAAGAGGGGGGGGGGGTGAATTAGTGCAGCGGTAAAGTGTGATAAACTTTTGACGATTTAAACACTTTCGGAAACTTCGTACGATAAAAGTAACATTTTCATTTGAAACCGTTTCGATTGCGTTTTAACTTGAAGAGATAAGTAAGACGGAGACAAAGAAGTAGAACATTAAAGTGCAAATGGTTTGCAGTAATGTAAATGACAATATGTAAATACAAACCAGAGATCACGCTGATTTTACAATGGTTCGGTCAAATGACCTACATCCACTTGCGAGGCCCCTCTTCGATGAGGCTCCCACCTTCCACTAGCAAATCTCTTGAAGGGGAAGGGTACATACCCCTCTTACAACTTTTTACAAGCGGTTCACTCTCTTATAGATTTTCAGCAAGAAAGAAGGAGGTGAACACTAGCAAATGGAAAACAAGACTAGCAAAGACTTTTCTAAGACCTTTCTCTCAAACAATTGCTGCTCAAAAAGTTATAATCTCAACTGAGATTTGAGGGGTATTTATTGGCCTTAAAAGGATTCAAATTTGGGCTCCAAATTTGAATTCTCTTTGGGTTCCCGATACTGGCGGTGCCACCGCCTGTCAGTGGCGGTGCCACCGCTTGTCACTGTCAGAAATTGACAGTGCTAGGCGGTGCCACCGCCCAGCCACGTGGTGCCACCGCCCAGCCACATAGTGCCACCGCCCAGTCTGGCGATGCCACCGCCAGACCCTTCGGTTCACTTGTTGGGCTTCAAATTTAGCCCAAACCAAGTCTAATTTTGGGCCCAGTTGGCCCCTAACCAGGATATAGGATTATCTCTTAATCCTAATCCTAATTACAAGTGAACTACATAACAAAAAAAACATCCTAAGTAAGTTTTCAACCGCGAACGTCAAGTCTTGTTCCGGCGAGCTTTCCGACGAATCTTCTTCCGATGGACTCCCAGCAAGCTCCCGAACTTGTGATGACTTTAACGAGTAGCTGAGCCTTCTCGGTGATCTCCGTGAACCTCCGACGATCTCTTCGGCGAACTTCCGAAAATTCCGACAGGTTCCGGATTTCTTCTCGGTTGGTTCCGGCAGCATCTCCGACGATTCTTCGGACTCTTAAACGTCCATCGAACTTGACTCCGGTATTCTTGCTTTGTGTTTTCTGGTTATCGTAGTTAATCCTGCACACTTAACTCAATAATATGGATTAGATCAATTAACCCATCAATTGATTTTATCATCAAAATCCGAGATTCAACAATCTCCCCCTTTTTGATGATGACAATCAATTGATGACGGAGTTAAACATAACTCCCCCTATCTATATGTCATATTATGAGAAGATGAAAACACTTGAATTTCATCCATTGAATTCAAGCATAAACCGATAAGTTCTAACCGTAGAACTTATCGTTATTCTCATTAAGCAATAGTAAATACAAAACTTCGATGAAAATCATTTTCAAGTCGAATGATAAGAGACAATATTTACTACGAGAGGAGATAAAGATTTTCAACATGAATTTCATGATATAAATGTAAGGCATGTTTTCAATATGATCAATCAATCTTGTGATATTCTCAAAGATTTTGTAAGGCATATAAGACATTCATATCACACGAACTTTTGCAATTCATATAAGTCATGCTATTAAAATGGTACAAGTCATCACTTTTCTCCCCCTTTGTCATCAACAAAAAGGGAATGAGACTTGAAGCACATAATTTATGATTATAACATCAGGAATTCAGCATTGATCATAAAAATTTTATCATTCAAAATTAAGTATGCTAAAATATTTATGCAGAGTTTATCTTTAAAGGAAAATTCAGCATTCATCCATTTTATAAAATCTCTTCTTTCTATAAATAACAAAAATTGTAGATGTACAAGGAAGAGATAGTGATAAAAAAATTTCAAGTAGTAACTCCAATAAGCCAAGATCATAATTCGAATGCAAATCCATTCAAATTCAATTCGTCAACTTGAAACTCATAATCAAGCCATCAAAATCAATTTCGAGATTCACAAGATATCATAAAATCATTAATCTTGATCAGATGGGAGTGGTGTTTGACTCAAGATAAGATAATTTAACATGTCATTTAGAATCGAAAGAGAAGGATCAGATTCATCGAGAAACGGAGAGAGGATGAAAAACTTTACGGAAAAATTCATTCAAACAAGTTTATTCTTAGGGACAATTTAACATACCTAATTCCCTTCTAATGAATTCAAATTGGTCTTTATTCAAAGCTTTTGTAAATATATCTGCTAATTGATGCTTTGTGTCAATGAATTCTAGAACCACATCATTGTTAAGGACATGATCGCGTATGAAATGATGCCTAACATCGATGTGCTTAGTTCTAGAGTGCTGAATTGGATTTTTAGTAAGACATATGGCACTAGTATTATCACATTTTATGGGAATGTTTTTAAAGTGAATTCCATAGTCTTCTAATGTATTTTTCATCCAAATAACTTGTGCACAGCATGCACTTGCAGCAATGTATTCGGCTTCCGCTGTAGATAGTGCAACTGAATTTTGTTTCTTGGAAGTCCAAGAAACAAATGCATGTCCTAAAAATTGGCATGTTTCGGATGTACTTTTTCTATCTATCCTGCATCCGCCAAAATCGGCATCTGCATAAGCTATTAAATCGAATTTTTCAGATTTTGGATACCACAGTCCTAGATTTGGAGTTCCTTTAAGATACCTAAATATTCTTTTAACACTTTTAAGATGAGATAATTTAGGATTTGATTGAAACCTAGCACAAAGTCCTACACTAAACATAATATCCGGTCTAGTCGCGGTGAGGTAGAGTAGACTACCTATCATTCCCCTATATATTTTTTGATCGAAATTTTCACTATTTTCATCCATATCTAACTTAGTCGCAGTACTCATAGTGGTGTTTATTGCTTTTGAATTATCAATGTTAAATCGTTTTAACAATTCTAATGTGTATTTAGATTGGTTAAGAAATATACCATCACTAAGTTGTTTGATTTGTAATCCCAAAAAGAAAGTTAATTCACCCAATAAACTCATTTCAAATTCATGACTCATACATTTGGCAAATGATTCACATAGTGATTCATCCGAAGAGCCAAAAATAATATCGTCAACATAAATTTACACAATAAGAAAATTATTTTCAAAATATTTAATAAACAATGTAGTATCAACCTTGCCTTTAGTAAAATTATTTAAAATAAGAAAGGAACTAAGCCTTTCATACCAAGCTCTAGGAGCTTGTTTCAAGCCATTGAGAGCCTTAGTCAATTTGAATACATGGTTAGGAAGAAGAGAATTTTCAAATCCGGGAGGTTATTCGACATATACTTCTTCGGAAATAAAACCATTCAAGAAAGCACTTTTGACATCCATTTGAAATAGTTTAAAATTATTACTACTAGCATAGGCAAGGAGCATCCTTATGGCTTCTAATCGAGCCATGGGAGCGAAGGTTTCTTCGTAATCGATACCTTCTTCTTGGTTGAAACCTTTGGCCACTAATCTAGCCTTGTTTCTAACCACGATACCATTTTCGTCTTGCTTGTTTCTAAAGACCCATTTAGTACCAATGACTAAATGGTCACTAGGTCTAGGAACAAGCTTCCATACCTTATTCCTCTCAAATTGATTCAATTCCTCTTGCATTACGATAACCCAAAAATCATCTTTTATGGCCTCGTCAATGCATTTAGGTTTGATTTGAGAACGGAAGGCGGCGTTAGCACAAAAATTCTTGAAAGAGGAACGAGTTTGAACTCCTTTTGATGTATCTCCTATAATTAGCTCCTTTGGATGAGCATCTATATACTTCCATTCCTTAGGTAAGGAAATTTCAGAAGAAGGTGCATCCAAGTTGCTATTTTGAGGAGGGGGTTCATTTAAATTCAAATTATCAAAACCAAGATCATCATCAAAATCATTTTTCTTTAAATTAGAAATTTCATTAAAAACTACATGAATAGAATCTTCTATTACCAAGGTTCTTTTGTTAAAAACCCAAAAAGCCTTAGAAACGGAAGAGTAACCAAGAAAGATGCCTTCATCGGATTTAGCATCAAATTTTCCTAAGGCATCTCTTTCATTCAAAATAAAGCATTTACAACCGAAAACTTTAAAATAAGAAATATTTGGTTTTTTGTTATTCCATAATTCATAGGGAGTTTTTGATAAGGATGGTCTTATTAGGACTCTATTCATGATGTAGCAAGCCGTATTTACGGCTTCGGCCCAAAAATACTTAGGTAAACTATGTTCATTTAACATAGTTCTTGCCATTTCTTGTAGGTTTCTATTTTTTCTTTCAACTACTCTATTTTGTTGAGGATTCCTCGGAGTGGAGAAGTTGTGATTGTATCCATTAATCTCACAAAAATTTTGAAAGTCACGGTTTTGAAATTCGCCACCGTGATCACTCCGAATTGATAAAATCATGAAACCTTTTTTGTTTTGAGTGAGTTTACAAAATTTAGAGAAACACTTGAAGCAATCACTTTTATGAGCTAAGAAATAGGTCCAAGTGTATCTAGTATAGTCATCCATAATTACAAACGCATATTTGCTTCCCCCTAGACTTGTCGTGTCAATTGGTCCAAATAAGTCTAAATGAATCAATTGTAATGGTCTAGTAGTGCTAATTTGAGTTTTTGGTTTGAAACTAGTTTTTATTTGTTTACCTAGTTGACATGCATCGCATACTTTGTCCTTAATAAACTTTATATTTGGAATTCCTCGCACTAAATCTCTAGATGAGATCTTAGATATTAGTTTCATGCTTGCATGGCCTAGTCTCCTATGCCAAAGCCAAGCATCATCATTTAAAGCGGAGAAGCACATTTTATTACTTAGTTCATCAAGGTTGATAGTGTAAACATTATTTTGTTTTAATGCAATCATAGTTATGTTATGGTTTGGTTTTTCAATAATACACACATTTGCTTCAAATCTAACGATATAACCTTTATCGCATAATTGACTAACACTCAAGAGATTATGTTTCAATCGATCAACTAGTAAGACATCATCAATAGAAAATTTTAATTTGTTACCTATGGTTCTCTTGCCAATGATTTTGCCTTGGTTGTTGTCTCCGAAGGTGACGTACCCTTCTTCTTTGCTAGTGAGCATAGAGAAATGAGATGGATCTCCAGTCATATGTCTTGAGCATCCACTATCTAGATACCATCTCTTGCTCCTAGCTTGTGATTGTGTATGTTTCTACAAAAAGGGATTATTTTTAGGTACCCATTTTCTTTTGGGTGCCTTAAAAACTTGTTCATCATATTGCATAGAATTGATCATGGTTCCTTTAGGAACCCAAATTAGTTTGTTCGGACTAATTTTCTTGAATGGACATTTATAAGTTTTATGTCCATATTTGCAACAAAAGTTACAATTGCTTTGGTGCCGAATATGTAAGACGGGGCCTTTAATGATGGTGGTTGGATTTTGGTGAGGACTTCTTACAAATCCGATTCCACTTCTTTTAGGAATGTGACCCTTATTTGTAAGGATCATGTTCAAAGATTTGCTACCAACCTCGAATTTCTTCAAGGTGTCCTTAAGTAGCAAGTTCTCCTTTTGGAGAGATTCTAGATCATGACATTTTATACATGGAGCTAAACTACCATGATATTCAGTTTTTAATTTATTGATTTCACAAGTGAGACTATCATGCTCCTTTTTTAGCAATTTATATTTTCTACTAATTGTCTTACATTAATCAAATAACTCATGGAAAGCATTTAACAATTCATGATAAGGTAAATCTGCATCAATTAAATTTGTTACCTCTTCTCCGATGGCCATTAGGGCGTAATGAGCAACTTGCTCGGTGTTGGACTCCTCTTCTTCGGACGCGCTTGAATCATCCCATGTTGCCTTGAGCGCCTTCTTCTTTGATGTTCTCTTTTTGGCTTGAGGACAATCGTTCTTGTAGTGTCCCGGTTTTTTGCATTCATAGCAAATCACTTGGTCCTTCTTTTGTTCGAATTTATTTTTTGTATTATTTTTAAATTTGTTCTTTCTTAAATATTTTTTAAATTTTTGAGTCAAAAGTGCAATGTCATTGTCACTGTCCTCATCACTTGATGTTCCTTTCAAGTGGTCTTCTTGTGATTTGAGTGCCATATCCTTCCTGTTCTTTGGAAGGGGGTTCTCGAGCTCGTCATGAGCTTGACATGTCATTTCGTAGGTCATTAGAGACCCAATGAGTTCTTCAAGAGGGAATGTTTTAAGGTCTTTGGCCTCTTGAATGGCTGTAACTTTTGGATCCCAACTTTTAGGGAGGGATCTTAAGATTTTAGTTACTAGTTCAAAGTTAGTAAAATCTTTACCAAGAGCTTTGAGTCCATTGATGACATCCGTAAACTGGTTGTACATGTCTCCGATGGACTTACTTAGGTTTCATTCGGAAAAGTTCGTAAGAGTGCACAAGGATGTTGATTTTGGACTCTTTCACTCGACTAGTGCCTTCATAAGTGACCTCAAGAGTTCTCCAAATATCAAAAGCCGAATCACAAATTGAAACACGATTAAATTCATTTTTGTCTAGTGCATAAAACAAGGCATTCATAGCCTTTGAATTTAAAGCAAAAACCTTCTTCTCCGATTCATTCCATTCGCTCATCGGAAGAGAAGATTTTTGAAATCCGTTTTCAACAATAGTCCAAAGCTCGAAATCCATAGAAATGAGGAAGATCCTCATAGGAGTCTTCCAATAAGTATAATTCGACCCATTAAACAAGGGTGGACGTGTGATAGAATGACCCTCATGTATGCCGGAGTAAGCCATCTCTCTTGGGTATCAAACCAAATGAGAGTGAGCCTTGCTCTGATACCAATTGTTAGGATCGGAGCGGCACTAAGAGGGGGGGGGGTGAATTAGTGCAGCGGTAAAGTGTGATAAACTTTTGATGATTTAAACACTTTCGGAAACTTCATACGATAAAAGTAACATTTTCGTTTGAAACCGTTTCGATTGCATTTTAACTTGAAGAGATAAGTAAGACGGAGACAAAGAAGTAGAGCATTAAAGTGCAAATGATTTGCAGTAATGTAAATGATAATAAGTAAATGAAAACCAGAGATCACGCCGATTTTATAGTGGTTCGGTCAAATGACCTACATCCACTTGCGAGGCCCCTCTTTGATGAGGCTCCCACCTTCCATTAGCAAATCTCTTGAAGGGGAAGGGTAAATACCCCTCTTACAACTTTTTACAAGCGGTTCACTCTCTTACAGATTTTCAGCAAGAAAGAAGGAGGTGAACACTAGTAAATGGAAAACAAGACTAGCAAAGACTTTTCTAAGACCTTTCTCTCAAACAATTGCTGCTCAAAAAGTTGTAATCTCAGTTGAGATTTGAGGGGTATTTATAGGCCTCAAGAGGATTCAAATTTGGGCTCCAAATTTGAATTCTCTTTGGGTTCTCGATGTTGGCGGTGCCCCCGCCTGTCAGTGGCGGTGCCACCGCCTGTCACTGTCAGACATTGACAGTGCTAGGCAGTGCCACCGCCTACCTCTCGAGTGCTGGGCGGTGCCACCGCCAAACCCTTCGATTCACTTGTTGGGCTTCAAATTTATCCCAAACCAAGTCTAATTTTGGGCCCAATTGGCCCCTAACCAGGATATAGGATTATCTCTTAATCCTAATCCTAATTACAAGTGAACTACATAACAAAAAAAACATCCTAAGTAATTTTTCAACCGCGAACGTCGAGTCTTGTTCCGACGAGCTTTCCGACGAATCTTCTTCCGACGGACTCCTAGCAATCTCCCAAACTTGTGATGACTTTAACGAGTAGCCGAGCCTTCTCGGTGATCTCTGTGAACCTCCGACGATCTCTTCAGCGAACTTCCAAAAATTCCGACAGGTTCCCGATTTCTTCTCGGTTGGTTCCGGCAGGATCTCCGACGATTCTTCGGACTCTCAAACGTCCATCGAACTTGACTCCGGTATTCTTGCTTTGTGTTTTCTAGTTATCGTAGTTAATCCTGCACACTTAACTCAATAATATGGATTAGATCAATTAACCCATGAATTGATTTTATCATCAAAATATGAGATTCAACAGTATTGACTCATATAGGCACATGTATATCCCATTGTTCCGCATTTACTTTCGATATGTGCCTATTTCAGTTTCATTCTTTTGGATATTAAATTCATCTAACATTCTTATTTGAATTGAGCTATATATGATTGCTTGGAATCCGTGTGTACTCTTGCTTTCATTTCCTTTCAAATCTGAATGCATTTGTGAAAGATTATTGCTTGCTTCGTATTGACTCGTAAAGGCACATGTACGTATTGTTGTTCTGCGTGTGCTTCCGATATGTGCTATTTATTGTTCATACTGCCCTTTGTACTCTGGTGTTGTGGGATAATGTGAACCTTTGCCAGAAATGGTAAAGGGAGTTATGCATAGAGCCTACGATGCTTTGCCGGCCCACTCTGACTTCACCTAGACGTGGGTGGATGGAGCTCCCAGACGTGGGAGACTTCTGTCTAGTGGTCATTCAGAAATGGATGAATCACATTCTGTCTGTGGTCCCACTACACCTTCTGTATGTTTGATATGATATCCAGAGCTTTGGTTATGTGTTTCTGTACATGCTTTGGATAAGAATGATATAAATGAAACGTCAAATACGACGTTTGAGCTTCTGTTTGGTATTTGTTATTGATATGCTCCGAAATGTTCCATATACCGTTGATATGCTCCGGAACATTTCATACGCCATTGATAAGCTCCGAAATGTTTCATTTGTTATTTATATGCTCTGAAATATTTCATTCATTGTTGATATGCTTCGAAATGTTCTATACGTCGTTGATATGCTCCGGAACATTTTATACGCCATTGATAAGCTCCGAAACGTTTCATTTGTTATTGATATGCTCTGAAACGTTTCATTCATTGTTGATATGCTCCGAAATGTTTCATCTGTTATTAGCATGCTCTGAAATGTTCTATTTGTCGTTGATATGTTCCGGAACATTTCCTATGCTATTGATATGCTCCAATTACTCTATGCTCAATTTGTTATGAACTAAATATGTTTTGAATGACATGACACATATGATTTATATCTAATGAGATGGTATCCTCGAGAATTCTTGTATTCTGCCTTGCATTATGATATCTTACATGTTTGAAACCGTTCCTTTTGTTTTGAATATGCTTTGTCACTTGCTGAGCTATTTTTAGCTCACTCCGTTGTTATATAAATCTTTCAGGTCAGCTTGTCACTCTTTGAGATGTTTGAATTGGGCTGAGGTAGTGGAGAGCTATTCAGTATTATGGGCAAGTCTTGCTGGTTATTATGTTATTGTTGTAGAAGTATATTTTGTATGTAATGAAATGTTGTCGATGAATCGAAATTGATATACCGTGTAAAGTGTTAGAAGATCTCTTTTATTTGAAATTTTGGAATGTTAAGTCTAGTTATGATAATATGAATATGTGGTAAATGGTTGGAGTTCTGATTGTATAATTTACTTAGCTTGTGGATTCATAAATGTTGTTCATATTTGTTAAGTTGTCTTGGGTTGCCATAAATGTGAATTATTGAGTGACATGAAATATGATTATAAACTGCATAGGTTTTATAGATGTGAATTTGATAGAATGTTTTTTAGTGTCCTTAAATGTTAGTTTGGATCCTGGATTGGTTTGTGATGAAAATTTTAAAATCATCGATATTTTTGAGGGACGTGACACAGGTCTTCCGTGCGTGCATCAAATTTTACATCGGATGAAAGCCTTGATCATCAGCATATGGGGGTTGTGTTCCACCAAAGGAAAAGTTCGAATGCAAGTACCAGTGTGTCCTAGGGGAGGGACTTGATCATGCAGAGGTATGATCAAAGCAACTGGAGAGTTGGACTGTTCCAAAGCCCATATTCGCTTAAAGGAGCCCAGCAAGTCAGAGGACAAGGTCGAGTAAGCGAACGTTGCTACCAATGAAGCTAAGGAGAATAGAATCGGTGCAAATCCTACAACGTGATGGCAAAGGCCATACATGGGAGTTGCAGTCTGTCTTTCCATTGACCAAAGGGAGCTACTTGGAGAACACAGAGGTATTAAAGCAGGGGGTTGAAAGGGGCGAGGAAGCGATGACGAGTCGAGAGGGACTTAGCTACCCAAAATCAAGCATCAGTTGAAATGGAGGTGGACTCGGAGGAGTGCCACATAGACATATCTACTGATTGTGACAAAAAGGGATGCAGATGTGAGGCGATGAATAGTAGGGCCATGGGCATGGCAGCGCCATGGTACCGTAGAGGCGGGACTTCTGTGAAAGTCATTGATCCCTTGATCTCATGGAGGGAGAGCGCTTGGTCATGAAAGAGGCCGAGGAGGTAGAGCATGCAGAGGCAAACTCCAAGTACCGAGACAAGATTGAAGGGCAGAGGCCAAGGAATTTTGTAAGACTAGTGTCAACGAGCTTCTCATCAAGATAGCTGAAAGTGAAGGACTTCGGGTCATGCAAGAGTGCACGACCAAGGAACGAAGTAGGCAGTACGCGGTGCTATACCTTTGCTACTCAGGAGAGTAAGCAACAGGGTTGATGGAGAAGATGGTACAATCCCAGAGGCGACTAAATCTATTAGAGAATTACTCTAAGTTGGGGTGAAAACTTCTTGCATTCCAGAAGTTCGATGGCATTGAGAAGGTGAATCACAGTAGCTAACTCAACGCAAGGAGTGCAAACACTTCAAGTGCTTCAGAAGTGTGAGCAAAGAGTAGGCGAAGGACAGTAACCAGCTCGATGCATGGAGTACAACCTCGAGGAGGTGGGCGAAGTCAAGTAAAACTGTTAGGACTCTAGCTTGGAGAGTCCTAATTGAGAAGGACATTCATGTAAAACTGTTAGGACTCTAGCTAGGAGAGTCCTAATTGAGAGGAACATTCTATTAGGACTCTAGCTAGGAGAGTCCTAATTGAGAGGGGCATTCATGTAGGAGGTGTTTTCTTAGAGAAGAATTAAGAGTTGTAAGGGAATAGGAGTCTTGACTAGGAGTCCTATTAGGAGTTGGTTAGAAGTAAGAGTCTTAAGTAGGAGTCCTATTAGGAGTTAGGGTTTAGAAGCCCTATAAATAGCCATGTATTCCTTCTCTTTTCATAAGCAATAGATGAATCTTTTCTGCAGCCTTTGAGTAGCAACTTGGAGGGAGGAACCCCTATAGAGTTCCAAGGAGGCCGATCCCCTAAAGAGATCAACCCTAAGTTTAGAATCTGCAAAGGTTCTAACACCTGGTATCAGAGCAGCGTTCTTGGTATCTTGCTGCCCTTCCACAGCCATCCATCAACCCTCCACAATCATCCAAAGCAATTCCCATAATTGCTTAAAAGATCGTCGCCGAATTCCTCCATCATCTCCCCCACCGCGGATCATCCTTTGATCTCCCCGTGAATTGCAATAGGTTCTGGTTTCCTACCTTACTGCTGCTGCAATTTAGTTATCCTTATTCAAAAATCCAAAAAAAAAAAAAACTGTTCCGATATTGCTGCATAAACCTTTCGTTACAAAGTTTTCATCTCTACGACGAAAGATACATTGCAAAATTCCAACCGCATAGTACCATCTATTTGATCTTTCTACTATGCTTTTTCTATCCAAATTTCTATGAAATTTTTATGATGTCTTTGACACTTCCTAACAGCAGATTTTCCTTTGGTTTTTTCAAAAAATTCTCAATATAAACCATTGCTCTTTTACGTCAAATCTGCTATACTTGAAAATCTGCACTGTAAAATTTCAGCCGCATAGCACTGATTGTTTGATCTTGATACTATATTGTTTCTATCCAAATCTCTACGAAATTTTTATGATAGCTTTGTCACTTCCTAACAGTGGATTTCCCTTTGGTTTCCTCAAAAAATTCTCAATATAAACCAATGATCATTTACGTCCAATCTGCTATACCTAAAAATTCATGCTGCAGAAATTTCAGCCGCATATTGTTGCCTTAACCCATCTATTTGCAATCTTTTTTGAATGAAATTTCTTATACACTTCATAGATCATCTTGGCTTCCAACTACGATCAATCTATTAAGAAATTCATCTCTAAAAATGATTTTATGTTGCTGCAAATTTTCGTCGTAATCCGCTGAAATTTTTCGATGAGAATTCTGCAATCGCAACTTGCACCAATTTCCTTGCTGTTATACTGCCGAAATTTTCTTGATTAAATTAGATATCCTTACTGTCATATAAACTGTGATTTTGCTATCAATTCCCTCCTCAATTCTCTCAAGTTTTTGGTAGAAATTACGTCGAGAAACCGTTGTTTCTTCGACGACAATTCTGCTCTTACAAGACAGCACATACTTGCTGCAACTTCCACTTATTTCTGTCAAACCTTTGCTACCATCTACCACAGATTCAAAACTTTTATCCACAGCCCTAAAACTCTGCCAAACCACACCCTCAAACTACACCCAAAATAGCCACAAAACAAGCCTAAACCGCAGCCTACATCCACCAATACACCAACCCTTTCGACCATCACTTCTCTCAACCTATACATGCCTTTAACCTAACAACAAAAGAGAGATCTTAACATCATAGATTTGGAGGCATATACTATAGCATCTAAGGAGACAATCAATGCTAAATTCGAAGCCTTGGAGGCGCAAATGGAGGATAAGATTCGGACGCTCTTTACCGAACTCAGATTGGGCCGACCACTAAGCCTGAAGAAATCATGTCAAGGAGAAAGCTTTGCCCAATCACACCAAGCCCAAAGATATGACTTCCAAGAGAGGGGAAGCTCTATGACCAACCCCAACTATCCATGCATGAGAGTGGACTTCCCTAGATGGGAAGAAGGAGACCTGATTGGTTGGATCTCGCACGCGGAGCGATATTTTCAGTACCACAAAACCGCGGATGCATCTATGGTGAAAATTGCCGCTATACATCTTGAAGGGGATGCTATACAGTGGTTTGACTGGTTTGAACATACTTATGGAGTCCTTTTATGGCAACAATTCAAAGAAGGACTGTTGATCCGCTTCAGACCAACCGATTACGAGAATATTGATGGACAACTAGCAAAGATCTGACAAACTTCCACCATTCAGGAGTACCAAACCAGGTTTGAAAGGTTATCTAATCAAACTCATGATTGGTCTCAAAAACAACTATTGAGGACTTTTATTGAGGGCTTGAAGCCGGAGATCCGAGGAGAAGTTAAAGCGCGACAACCGTATACTCTTATGGCAGCCATCTCTTTCGCACGACATCAAGAGGAGCAATTGAACCATGAAGCTCGGAGGACTAGAGTCGCACCTCAACCAGTAATATTGAAGCCCTCAGCCCCCCCTACTGTCGACCAAGTCCCTGCACCAAGGAGGATAACAGGAGAAGAGCTTCGGGAGCGATATGCGAAGGGGTTATGTTGGCATTATGACGAGCCGTGGAGCCGTGAGCATCACTGTAGTAAAGGGGGACTTCTTATGATTGAACCGATAGAAGAAGAGGACATTGAACATCCAAAAGAGAGCTTTGAACATGAAGAAGAAGATGCAGAAGAAGAGCCACAACCAACCGAAGTTACGGTACATACACTAGCTGGCTACTCAAACCCGCAAACGATGAAAGTTGGAGGCCTTCTCAAACAACAACTGATCACTGTTCTCATCGACACGGGCAGCACTAATAACTTCCTAAACAGTAAGGTTGCTGTCCATATGAACTTACCTATTGAGAATTGCAGCAGGTTTGTCATTAAGGTCGCCAACGGACGGATTTTGAAGTGTGATCATAGGTGCCCGCAAGTGAAACTATTGCTGTAGGACCAAGGGATAATTGCAGATTTCTTCCTCCTCCCTCTTGATGATCATGAGGCCATACTCAGAATTAAATGGTTGATGACATTAGGTGATATTTCTTGGAATTTTATGCAACTAATTATAAAATTTTACAGTAAGGAGAAACAGGTGATACTGCACGGGAAACGTGAGGGCGACGTAACGACGATTTGCACACAACAAATGGAGAAGGTTTTGCATAAAGCATGCAGCGGCTTTTTGGTACAACTTAAGCAGCAAACTAAGGGAGAGCCAATAAAATTTGAAGATCCAAATCTACTTCCTTTGCTTGCTGAATTTTCAGATATATTTGACGAACCGCGCAACCTACCTCTTACCCGTCGGCATAATCATTATATAATAATTCTTCCAGGCAAATCTTCAGTAAATACTTGGCCATATCAGTATCTACATCTCCAGAAGGATGAAATAGAAGGGATTGTAAAAGAGATGCTCGAAACAGGAGTTATTCGGCCGAGTTGCAACCTCTACTCTTCACCGGTGCTACTTGTACACAAGAAGGACGGAACATGGCAAATATGCATTGATTACCGAGCTCTCAATGGCACAACCATCAAGGATAAATACCCTATTCCAGTAGTAGATGAATTGCTAGATGAAAGGGAGCACAAATTTTTACAAAGATGGACCTTCGATCCGGGTATTATCAAATACGAGTGTACGAAGAAGTCATGCCGAAAACCGCCTTTCGAACACACAGCGGCCACTACGAATTTTTACTTTCTTCAACAAAAGGTGGGATATCTTGGGCATATCATATCAGAGGAAGGTGTGACAGTGGACACCTTCAAAATTAAAGTAATGCAAAACTGGCCGACCCCGAAAAACATAAAATTGCTACATGGCTTTTTGGGTTTAACAAGCTACTACTGCAAGTTCGTGAAAAACTATGGAGAGACTAGTGCACCAGTTACTTCCTTAATGAAAAAAGATGTCTTCCAATGGTCGGACAGAGCCTCCGCTGCCTTCAAGAAACTTAAGGCAGCCATGACGACGACGCCAGTGCTAACACTACCAGATTTCAACCGACCCTTCATTATTGAGGCCGACACATCTGGAGTCAGAATTAGAGCCATTCTCATGCAAGATGGTCGAACACTCGCATACACTAGCAAGGCATTATCTCCCTCTTATCAAAATAAGTCAACATATGATAAGGAGATGCTCGCCATTGTGCGCGCAGCAATGCGGTGGAGACCCTACTTGATTGGTCGACGATTTCAAATTAAAACCGACCAAAAAAGCCTTAAGTACTTTTTGGAGTGAAAGATATCATCCCCTGAGCAGCAAAAATGGGTAACAAAACTTCTTGGATTTGATTATGAAATAACTTACAAAAGGTGGAAAGAGAATATTGTTGCAGATGCGCTTTCGCAGCTACTTGAGCAAGCTAAATTTTCGATCGTTTTACTTCCAACCAGCGACTTCCTTGAGGATATTAAGTTAGAATGATAGGAAGATTCAGAGACTAGTAAGATTATAAAAAAATTGGAGGAAGCACCAAGCTCCGTGGCTCATTACAATTGGGACTCAAAAGAATTACACTATAAGGGACGCATTGTGCTTATGATAAATTCTACTTGCATCTTCACGAGTAGATTTTGGACCAAGTTATTCTATATGCAGGGTACTAAATTGAAAAGAAGTATGGCATATCACCCACAAATCGACGGCGAGACAGTTGTAAATAGGTGCTTGGAGACAGCCCAAAGCCACCCACTAAATATGACTACCCAAAGAGAACTCCAAACCCAGCGAAGTGCCATTATTGATCGACGGATCGTGACTCGACAACGACGACCCACTAATGAAGTTCTAATATAGTGGGCGAACCTACCAATAGAAGATGCCACTTGGGAGAACTATGACGACTTGAAGATCAAATTCCTAGAATTCATGAATCATCAGCCTCGAGGACAAGGCTAATTTGAAGAGGGCGGGTCTGTTAGGACTCTAGCTTGGAGAGTCCTAATTGAGAGGGACATTCATGTAAAACTGTTAGGACTCTAGCTAGGAGAGTCCTAATTGAGAGGGACATTCTGTTAGGACTCTAGCTAGGAGAGTCCTAATTGAGAGGGGCATTCATGTAGGAGTAGGAGGTGTTTTCTTAGAGAAGAATTAGGAGTTGTAAGGGAATAGGAGTCTTGACTAGGAGTCCTATTAGGAGTTGGTTAGAAGTAAGAGTCTTAAGTAGGAGTCCTATTAGGAGTTAGGGTTTAGAAGCCCTATAAATAGCCATGTATTCCTTCTCTTTTCATAAGCAATAAATGAATCTTTTCTGCAACCTTTGAGCAGCAACTTGGAGGGAGGAACCCCTATAGAGTTCCAAGGAGGCCGATCCCCTAAAAAGATCAACCCTAAGTTTAGAATCTGCAAGGGTTCTAACACTCAACCCTTAAGAGAATAGGCGAAATCGAGTACCTCAATTCTCTTATCTATCTAGCAGAGGAGGTCTACATAAGTTCAAAGACCCTTCGAAGATAATGGAAGACAATAGTTGTCAAATCCTCACCAACAGTGATCAATGCTACTGAGAGTAGATTGTCCGCTTCATTTCCCAACGAAATGTCAATCGAAAGTGGAAGTGATGCGAACCTACTTGGAAGTGACAACTAAGTGAAAGAAGAGTCAGTGGGCAAATTTTGTGGAGGAAGGACCCAAAACTTTAGAAGTTTATGAGACGATGCTCGTTAAAGCTCCAATAAGCATCCACCTAGTTCAAGTAGCATGAGGCATTTGAGAGACTAACGTTGTAAGGATGGTCTTTTCCTTCATCTGGAGGATCTGCAGGAACTAACAAGGATCAACACAACTCAGCCAACCCCACACTAGAATCAGAGTCATTGGCGAGTTGAAGTAGCATGGCGGATCAAAGGTTCGACTACTCAAAAACAGCAATAGAGAGAAGTTGGGAGCTAGGAGGCGCATTGCAGCTGGAGCAAAAGATTGAAGACTTAGTAAAGGCAAGGAGTTATAGTGTCGACAAAGGCTTCGACGAGGACGTCGAAGGAATAAGTGGGGGATAATGTCACGGACAAACTTCGAAACAAGATGTTTGATGTAATGCTTATATATGTCCGTGCCTTTTGGTATGTTCATGCTTTGCACAACATATAGAGGGACGACCGAAGGCTTAATAGTCCTATTTTAGTTTAGTTTAGTGGCAGCTTTAGGCTTATAAATAAAGGTTATATCATGTGGACACTTGTGAGAGATTTTTGATCTGTAATGGACCATTTTGACCCTTTGTTGTGTAACTATTCAAAGCTTATAAAGTCTGTTTATAATTTGCATTATCTATGAAGTGTTTCCTGGAATGTCTGCTTGTGGATCCCGAATGAGGCGTTTTCTCTAACCCGTTCTCTCTTTTATGGGTTCTAAGGGACCGTGGGAGGCTTCGGGGAGGCTGACCTTTGTAGACGGACATGCAAGGGTGCCGCACGACTTAGGCAAAATCAGCTAAGTCCGTGATAGCATGTTATGCACAAATTATGTTGATGAAAAATACTTTAGAAGATAATAAGATTCATCTAAAAAATAACCTCATAAAATGTGATAACACAAGTGCAATATGTTTAACAAAGAATCCCATTCAACACTCTAGAATAAAATATATTGATATTAGGCATCACTTCATACGAGATCATGTCACTAATCATGATGTAATCTTAGAGTTTATTGATACTAAACATCAATTAGCCGATATCTTTACAAAACCTTTAAGTGAAGAACAATATGATTTTATTAGAAGAGAATTAGGAACGTTAATTTATCCGAATGCATGAGTTGTTATATTTCTTTTTTGGACTATCTTCTTGAATGGAGCTTTCAAGAGTTTATACCATATCAAGTTCATTTCATACCCTTGCTCCATCACTTAATGATTTTTGATATACTCAATCACTTCATGGATTTCATTGACAAATGCATCTCTCAGATTTATCTCTTGTGAATTTTTATTGAGAAATGGATTTGATGTGATGCTCCTCTCATTATGAAGGCTTATTCATGGAATTTCTTTTATCCTTCATATGATGATTCTTTCATGTGAATTCTTTCTTAATGAAGGAAGAATTTTTATGATTTTTTTAAGAGATGAACAATTGCAAGAGTGAGGATTTGATCTCACATAAATATCTTGATCCTTATGAAAATTGAAGCATGATTTAATGAAACTCTTTTATCATTTTTGACTTGATTTAAATCATTTCACAAAGATGGTTCTTAATGGATTTCCCCCTTCTTTCCTTCTTCATGCATAGTTTTGATGAAAAAAAGGGGAGAAGTTGATGGAAGCTATCTCTTTAACTTTTAAATATTAAGAACTTTTGAATGATACCATGAATGCTTGAAATATAATTGGTATAAATTTTTACAAATTGAAATGTCGCACGAATTGTTCTCCTTTTCGTTGTTGACAAAGGGGGAGAAATAATACCAAAATGTGGTAAATTGATGACAAATATATGCAATGTATTTCATCTTATATATACTTAAAATATTTGCTTAATAAATTTCTTTCATTATAATAAGATATCTATAGCTTAACTTACAATTTTACAATGTATATCTTGCCATAGAATGATGATTTGCTATTTTTGTCATCTTTTATATTTGAAATATCATACTTGAAAATGAATGTCATGCCTTGGCATCATATTTTGAGAATGTTAGATCATGATAGGAATCATGATATGCATGTTGATAAGTTTAATGAATTTAACTTATCAGTTTGATTCTTGAATTCAAGAATGTCTTTTCTCAAATATGGCATATAGATTGGGGGAGTTAAGTTTAACTCCGTCATCAATTGATTGTCATCATAAAAAAGGGAGAGATTGTTGAATCTCGGATTTTGATGATGAAGTCAATTGTAATTTATTTGATATAATCTATATATTGAGAAAAGTGTGCAGGATTAACTATGATAACAGTAAGACATAAAGCAGCTGTTGTGTCGGAGTCAAGATCGAGATCACGTTGGGAGTTCGAGAGTTTGTCAGAAGTCCGGATGTTTATCGGAAGTTCTACCGGAACCAACCGAGAAGTCCAGGAGCTTGCCAAAGAAGCTTATCGGAACTTGCCAAGAAGATCGTCGTAAAGACCAGGAGCTTGCCAGGAGTCAGTCGAAGCATTGCCGAGAGTTCATCGGATGTTCGCTGAAAGTACACCGAAAGCTCGCCGAAGAGCTATTGACGCACCGGAACAAGAAGAGCTGTGATCATTTCTTAATTATCATAGGTAGAACTTCAATTAAGTTAGGATTAGGAGGTAATCTTACTAACTTAATTAGGGGCCAATTAGGCCCTTAATAGGTCTGATTTGGGCCAGATTGAATAGCTCAATCAGCCCTTAAAAACATGGTCGACTGTGGCACCACCCAAAAGACACAATCTCCCAGGTGGTCTAGGCGGTGGTACCACCGACAGTTATTACTACCAGCGGTGGTACCGCCCTTGTCAGGCGGTGATACCGCTAGAGCTCGGTCTCTGAGCTTTGTCTGATGGTGGTACTGCCCAGACTGAGTAGTAGTACCGCCCAGACTGAGCGGTAGTACTGCCCAGTGTTATGTGTCATGTGGCGGTACCGCCTAGTAATGGCGGTGGTACCGCTAGAACTTTGGAAATATGATATTAGACACTTTTTGGCTCCATTTTTTAGGCCATTAGGGCCTATAAAAATCCCACCCTTTCCTACATGAAAGGGCATGAAAGCATTGAGATATTCCTGAGTTGTTGGGGTGTAAAAGTGTTGTAAGCAAGTGCTAGAGTTTTCCTCCTCCCTTTCTAAGTTTTGAGATCATTCAAGAGAGGTGTGAGACTTGTAAGGGTTCTCTCCTAAACCCGTGAAAAGAAGAAAGTGCTATAAAAGGTGGTTGGTTTTCACCTATTGAAAGAAGGCCTTTAGTGGACACCGGAGACCTCGTCGGAGGAGGAATCTAAAAGTGGATGTAGGTCACGTTGACCGAACCACTCTAAATTCTAGTTTGCTTTTCATAAGTGCATTTGAAGATCCAAACCTACTTCCTTTGCTTGTTGAATTTTCATATATATTTGATGAACCGCACAACCTACCTCTTACCCATCGGCATGATTATTATATAACGATTCTTCTTGGTAAACCTCTAGCAAATACCCGGTCATATCAGTATCTACATCTCCAGAAGGATGAAATAGAAAGGATTATAAAAGAGATGCTCGAAACAGGAGTTATTCGGCCAAGTTGCAGTCTCTACTCTTCAACGATGCTACTTGTACGCAAGAAGGACGGAACATGACGAATATGCGTTGATTACCGAGCTTTTAATGGCATAACCATCAAGGATAAATACCCTATTCTAGTAGTAGATGAATTGCTAGATGAAAGGGAGTATAAATCTTCACAAAGTTGGTTCTTCGATCCGGGTATCATCATATACGAGTGTGCGAAGAAGGCTGAAAACCACATTTCGAACACACAACAGCCATCACGAATTTTTGCTTTCTTCAACAAAAGGTCGAATATCTTGGGCATATCATATCAAAGGAAGGTGTGATGGTGGACCCCTCCAAAATAGAAGCAATGCAGAACTAGCCGACCTCGAGGAACATAAAATTTCTACATGACTTTCTTAGTTTAATAGGCTACTACCGCAAGTTCGTGAAAAACTATGGAAAGGTCAGTGTACCACTTACTTCCTTACTAAAAAAAATGTCTTCTAATAGTCGGACAAAGCCTCCACTGCCTTCGACAAACTTAAGGTAACCATGACGACGACGTCGGTGCTAGCACTACCAGATTTCAGCCAACCCTTCATTATTGAGGCTGACGCATCTAGAGTCGGAATTGGAGCCATACTCATGCAAGATGGTCGACCACTCGCATACACTAGCAAGGCATTGTCTCCCTCCCATCAAAATATGTCAACATATGATAAGGAGATGCTTGCCATTGTGCACGTAGCAACGAGGTGGAGACCCTACTTGATTGCTCGACGATTTTAAATTAAAATTAATCATAAAAGCCTCAAGTACTTTTTGGAGCAAAAGATATCATCCTGTGAGCAGCAAAAATGGGTAACAAAACTTCTTGGATTTGATTATGAAATAACTTACAAAAAGGGGAAAGAGAATGTTGTTGCAGATGCACTTTCACAACTACCCGAGCAAGTTGAATTTTTGGTCGTTTCACTTCCGACCAGCGACTTCCTTGAGGATATTAAGATGAAATAGTAGGAAGATTCAAAGACCAGTAAGATCATAAAAAAATTAGAGGAAGCACTAAGCTCCGTGGCTCATTACAATTGGGACTCAAAAGAATTACACTAAACGGGACGCATAGTGCTTGTGACAAATTCTACTTGCATCTTCACGTGCAGATTTTGGACAAAGTTATTCCATATGCAGGGTACTAAATTAAAAAGGAGTATAGCATATCACTTATAAATCGATAGCCAAACGAAAGTTGTAAATAGGTGCTTGGAGATAGCCCAAAGCCACCCACCAACTATGACTACCCAAGGAGAACTCCAGACCCAGCCAAGTGTCATTATTGATTGACGGATCATGACTCGACGATGACGATCTACTACTAAAGTGCTAATATAGTGGGCGAACCTACCAACAGAAGATGCCACTTAGGAGAACTATAACGACTTGAAGATCAAATTTCCATAATTCATAAATCGTCAGCCTTGAGGACAAGGCTGATTTGAAGAGGGCGGGTCTGTTAGGACTCTAGCTAAGAGAGTCCTAATTGAGAGGAACATTTATGTAAAACCTACCTAAGTCGACCCCTACTAAAGAGGTGAAGAGGCCGGCTAGGGTTACGAGGTTGTTTCTTATAGAAGAATTAGGAGTTGTAAAGGAATAGGAGTCTTGAGTAAGAGTCATATTAGGAGTTAGGGTTTAGAAGCCCTATAAATAGCCATGTATTCCTCCTCTTTTCATAAGCAATAGATGAATCATTTTTGTAGCCTTTGAGTGGCAACTTGGAGGGAGGAACCTCTATAGAGTTCTAAGGAGGCTGATCCCCTAAAGAGATCAACCCCAAGTTTAGAATCTACAAGGGTTCTAACACGATTGTGGCATACAAGGAGTCGAAGGGGTTTTGGTGAGGTTTGCTACGATCGGGAAGGGCCTTATATCAATATGTGTACTTTTTTGCCTTATATTGCTTTAAGGCCAAGTACCCAGGGATAAGCATCGAGAAGGACCCCTTTACTCGATGACCTAAAGATGCCTATGCCCTTGTGGAGGCACAGACACTCTGGCCATAGCCCCGGCTTAACCCCTCCTTCTAGCTAGGCACTTCTGGGCATAGTGGATATAGGATTTTATGTTTTGAATGAGCTTTTGAGCCCAATTGTGGCCACCGCACTAATGCAAGTGTTGAATCTCATATTTTGATAATAAAACCAATTGATAGTATTTATCTGATCCGTGTTTTGAGTGATGCAGGAAACTTTGATCAGGGATAGACAATTAAAAGTAGGAAAAATCATGTTGGGTCAGAGTGGAACATGTCAGAAGATTGGACGTCGAGCCGGATGATCGGTCGACGTATCAGTAAAAGGCTTCGGGCCATGAGTTCGGGCATCAAGCCAAGAAGAGCAAAAATTACGCTAAGGAAATCGAAGTTGCAGAAGTCAATTGGTTGATTGGGTAATAGGTCGCAAGAGAGGATAATGAGCCGAAGAATCAAACGAAGCATCGATGAACCAATGACATGCCAGACAACACGATTTAAGCTTTATAAAAATTATCTAGATCGAAGTAGGTTTTATTTGTGTAGGATTAAATATAATAGTGATCAAGGCATAAAGCAAAATGAAGTTCTGAAGTCAAGAATGAGACTTTGTTGGGAGTTCGAGAGTTCATCGGAAGTCCGGACATTCATCAGAAGTTATGCCGGAATTGACCGAGAAGTCTAGGAGCTTGCCGAAGAAGCCCATTGGAACTCACCAAGAAGATCATTGTAAAGTCCAGGAGCTTTCTGGGAGTCCGTTGGAACATTACCGAGAGATCATCGGAAATTCACTATAAGCTCGTCTGAAGAAACCTAGACTAACCGGACCCGATTTGCTTAGTGTATGTCTTAAATTTCGTAGTTAACACGTAATTGGGATTGGAATTGGGCCAACCCAATTAGGGGCCAGTTGGGCCCATGTATGGACTATGTTGGGCCAAGTGAAAGGCTGTTAGAACCCTTGCAGATTCTAAACTTGGGGTTGATCTCTTTAGAGGATCGGCCTCCTTGAAACTCTTGCAGATTCTAAACTTGGGGTTGATCTCTTTAGGGGATTGGCCTCCTTGGAACTCTATAGGGGTTCCTCCCTCTAAGTTGTTGCTCAAAGGCTGCAGAAAAGATTTATCTATTGCTTATGAAAAGAGGAGGAATACATGGCTATTTATAGGGCTTTTAAACCCTAACTCCTAATAGGACTCCTACTTAGAACTCCTGCTTCTAACCAACTCCTAATAGGACTCCTACTCATGACTCTCATTCCTGTACAACTCCTAATTCTTCTCTAAGAAACAACCTCCTAACCCTAGCCGGCCTCTTCACCTCTTTAATAGGGGCCGGCTTAGGTAGGTTTTACATGAATATCCCTCTCAATTAGGACTCTCCTAGCTAGAGTCCTAATAGACCCACCTTCTTCAAATCAGTCTTGTTCTCGAGGCTGATGATTCATGAATTCCGGGAATTTGATCTTCAAGTCATCATAGTTCTCCTAAGTGGCATCTTCAGTTGGTAGGTTCGCCTACTATATTAGCACTTCAGTAGTGGGTTGTCATCATCGAGTCACGATCCGTCGATCAATAATGGCACTTGGCTGGGTCTGGAGTTCTCCTTGGATAGTCATATTTGGTGGGTGGCTTTGGGCCATCTCCAAGCACCAATTTACAACTTCCATCTAGTTTGGCTGTCAGTTTGTGGGTAATATGCCATACTCCTTTTCAATTTAGTACCCTGCATATGAAAAAACTTTATCCAAAATCTGCTCGTGAAGATGCAAGTAGAATTTGTCACAAGCACAATGTATCGCTTATAGTATAATTCTTTTGAGTCCCAATTGTAATGAGCCATGGAGCTTGGTACTTCCTCCAATTTTTTTATAATCTTACAGGTCTCCAGATCTTCCTGTCATTCCCTCTTAATATCCTTAAGGAAGTCACTAGTCGAAATTAAAATGGTCAAAAATTCAGCTTGCTTAGATAGCCATGAAAGCGCATCTACAACAACATTCTCTTTCCTCTTTTTATAAGTTATTTCGTAATCATATCCAAGAAGCTTTGTTATCCATTTTTGTTGCTGGGGGAAGATATCTTCTGCTCCAAGAAATATTTTAGGCTTTTATGGTTGGTCTTAATTTGAAAGCATCGCTCAATCAAGTACGATCTCCATCTCGTTGCTACGTGCACAATGGCAAGCATCTCCTTATCATATGTTGACACGTTTTGATAGGAGGGAGACAATGCCTTGCTAGTGTATGTGAGTGGTCGACCATCATGCATGAGAACGTCTCTAATTCCGACTCCAGATGCATCGACCTCAATGATGAAAGGTCGGTTGAAATCTGGTAACGCTGCCACCGGCATCATCATCATGGCTGCCTTAACTTTGTCGAAGGTAGCAAAGGCTTTGTCCAACCATTGGAAGGTATCATTTTTCAGTAGAGAAGTGAGTGGTGCACTGATCTTTCCATAGTTTTTCATGAACTTGCAGTTGTAGCTTGTTAAACCGAGAAAGCCACGTAGCAATTTTATGTTCCTCAGGGTTGGCCAATTCTGCATTGCTTCTATTTTGGAGGGGTCCATCATCACACCTTTCTCTGATATGATATACCCAAGATATTCTACCTTTTGTTGAAGAAAGCAAAAATTCATAGTGGTTGTTGTGTGTTCGAAAGGCGGTTTTCGGTATGTCTTCTTCGCACACTCGTATTTGATGATACCCGGATCGAAGGTCCAACTTTGTGAAGATTTGTGCTCCCTTTCATCTAGCAATTCATCTACTACTAGAATAGGGTATTTATCCTTGATGGTTATGCCATTGAGAGCTCGATAATCAATGTATATTTGCCATGTTCTATCCTTCTTGTGTACAAGTAGCACCGGTGAAGAGTAGAGGCTGCAACTTAGCCGAATAACTCCTGTTTCGAGCATCTCTTTTACAATCCTTTCTATTTCATCTTTTAGAGATGTAGATATTGATATGGCTGAGTATTTACTGGAGGTTTTCCTGGAAAAATCGTTATATAATGATCATGCCGACGGGTAAGAGGTAGGTTGTTCGATTCATCAAATATATCTGAAAATTCAGCAAGCAAAGGAAGTAGATTTGGATCTTCAAATTCTATTGGCTCTCCCTTAGTTTGCTGCTCAAGTTGTACCAAAAAGCCACTGCATGCTTTATGCAAAACTTTCTCCATTTGTTGTGTGCAAATCGTCATTACATCGCCCCCATCACCTGTTTCTCCTTACTGTAAAATTTCATAATTAGTTTCATAAAATTTCAAGAAACATCACCTAATATCATCATCCATTTAATTATGAGCATAGCCTCATGATCATCTAGAGGGAGGAGGAAGAAATATACAATTATCTCGTGGTCCTACAGCAATAGTTTCACCCGCGGGCGCCTACGATTATACTTCAAAATCCATCTGTCGGTGACCTTAATGTCAAACTTGCTATAATTCTTGATAGGTAAGGCCATCTGGACAGCAACCTTATTATTTAATTGATGAGGTATCAAGTTTAATTGATGCAAATTTATCATTTGATGAACTATTAAATGCTTTTCATGATTTATTTGTTGAATGCAAATCAATTAGTAAAAAATATAAATTGTTAAAAAAGAAGCATGATTCTCTTGTTAGTAATTACAATAGATTAAAAGTTGAGCATAATGATAGTTTAGCTCTATGTACAAAATGCCATGAAGTAGAAACACTTAGAAAGGAAAACTTGCTACTCAAAGAAACCTTAGAAAAATTTGAGGTTGGTAGCAAGTCCTTAAACATAATCCTTGCCAATAAGAGTCATGTTCATAAAAGAAGTAGAATCGGATTTGTGAGTAGCTCTCACCAAAATCCAACCACCTTTGTTAAATGCCCCATCTTGCATATTTCACCCCAAAACAAATGCAACTTTTGTTGCAAACTTGGACATGTATTTTATCATTGTCCATTTTAAGAAGTGTAGTCCATACAAGTTGATTTGGGTTCCTAAAGGAATCGTAAAGAATTCCATTCAAAATGATAAGTTAAGCTGATCGATTTTTGAGGCACCCAAGGTCAAATGGGTACCTAAAAATTATCCACTTTTGTAGAAACGTATACCATCACAAGTTAGGAGCAAGAGATGGTACTTTGATAGTGGATGCTCAAGGCATATGACCGAAGATCTATCTCAATTCTCTAAGCTCACTAGCTTAAACGAAGGACATGTCACCTTCGGAGATAACAATAAGGGTAAAATCATTGGCAAAGGAACTATAGGTTACACATCTAACTTTTTTATTAAAAATATGTTATTAGATGATAGTTTAAAGCTTAACCTTTTGAGCATTAGTAAATTGTGTGATAAAGAATATATTGTTAGATTTGAATCTAATGCTTGTATTATAGAAAATCCATACAAAAACACATCTATAATTGCTCTAAAACAAATAATGTATACACTATCGATATTAATGATCTTTGTAATGAAATGTGTTTTTTGGTTTTAAATAACAATGCTTGGCTTTGGCATAGGAGATTAGGTCATGCTAGCATGAAACTAATCTCTCAAATTTCATCTAAAGATCTTATAAGAGGAATTCCTCGTATCAAGTTCGTCAAAGATAATATGTGTGATACATGTCAACTAAAAAAATAAATAAAAGGTAACTTCAAACCTAAGAACCAAATAAATTCATCTAGACCTTTGCAATTAATCCATATGGACTTGTTCGGACCAATTTTTACATCAAGCCTAGGAGGTAGCAAATATACATTTGTCATCATGGATGATTATAGTAGATACACATGGACTTATTTTTTGACACACAAAAGTGAATGCTTTAGGTATTTCTCCAATTTTTGTAAACTTATTCAAAATGAAAAGGGTTTTATGATTTTGTTGATTCGAAGTGATCACGGTAGTGAATTTCAAAACCGTGATTTCTAAGAATTTTGTGAATCTAATGGATACAACCACAACTTCTCTACTCCAAGAAATCCTCAACAAAAAAGGTATAGTAGAAAGAAAATAGAAATTTACAAGAAATGACAAAAACCATATTGAATGAACATAGTCTACCCAAATATTTTTGGGCCGAAGCCATAAATACGGCATGCTATGTTATGAATAGGGTTCTAGTAAGACCACTACTTTCCAAGACTCCTTATGAGTTATGGAACAACAAAAAACCCAACGTTTCATACTTTAAAGTTTTGGGATGTAAATGTTTTATTTTGAATGAAAAAGATGCCTTAGGTAAATTTGATGCAAAATCCGATGAAGGAATTTTTCTTGGCTATTCTTTTTATTTCTCAATCATTTTGTATCTTTAATAAAAGAACTTTGATTATATAAGAATCTATTTATGTTGTTTTTAATAAAATTTTCGAAGTTACAAAAAATAATTTTGATGATGATGTTAATTTTGATACTTTGAATTTAAATGATTCCCCTTCTCTATCTAGCAACTTGGATGCATCTTCTTCCGAAACTTCTTTACCGAAGGAATGGAAGTATGTAGATACTCATCCTAAGGAGCTAATTATAGGAGACACATCGAAAGGTGTTCAAACTCATTCTTCTCTTAAAAATTTTTGTGCCAACGCCGCTTTTCTCTCCCAAATTGAACCTAAATGCATTGATGAGACCATGAAAGATGATTCATAGGTCATCACAATGCAAAAAGAATTGAATCAATTTAAGAGAAATGAAATATGGAAGCTTGTTCCAAGACCAAATGACCATATAGTCATTGGTACTAAATGAGTCTTCAGAAACAAGCAAGATGAATCTGGTATCATGGTTCGAAACCAGGGTAGATTAGTGGCTAAAGGTTTCAACCAAGAAGAATGTATCGATTATGAAGAAACCTTCGCTCCTATGGCACGATTAGAAGCCAGGAATATTGTTGAAAACAATTTTCAACTTCCCTCTAAACCGATGAACGAATGGTCGGATTTGGAGAAGAAGTATTTTTTTTTTAACGTAAAGGCTATGAATGCTTTGTTTTGTGCACTTGATAAAAATGAATTTAATCACGTTTCGATGTGTGATTCGACTTTTGATATTTGGAGAACTCTTGAGGTCACTTATGAAGGCACTAGCCGAGTGAAAGAGTCCAAAATCAACTTTTTGATGCATGATTTCGAGCTTTTTCAAATGAAGCTAAGCGAAACCATTGGTGACATGTACACTCGTTTTACGAATATCATCAATGGTTTAAGAGCTCTTGAAAAATGTTTTTCAGATTTTGAACTCGTAAACAAGATTTTGTGTTCTCTTTCTAAGAAGTGGGATTCAAAAGTAACTGCAATACAAGAAGCTAAAAACCTAAACAACTTACCACTTGAAGAACTAATTGATTCGTTGATGACATATGAAATGATGCACAATGCACATGATGAACATGATAAACAAAATCACCTTCCAAAGAACAGGAAGGATTTGGAACTCCGGACAAATGAATACCACTTGAGCAATGACTCAAGTGATGAGGACAATGATGAACTTAAACTTCGAACACTAAATCTTAATAAGCTTATTAAATAAAATCTAAAATAAACAATGAACTTGAACGGAGGAAGAGGCCAAAGAAGAGGAAGGCAACCAAGGATGAATCAAGAACTTCCAAAGGTGAAACGGCGAATTGGGCTTTGACGGGCTTCGACTACAAGGTAAGTAACTCAACTCTCTTGAATTATTTTGAAATTACTTGAAGTCCTTCATGAGTGCTTAGTTTAGATAGTAGGAATAGAAAATTAATTAATTAATTTTCAAAAATTATATCATGTTTTTCTTTTTAGCATCTTTTAAAAATTAAAAATTTGATCATGAAAAGTATATTGCTAAGGTTTCATGCATGTTATGTTTGGAAATGTTGAATAATGTATTTAACATTAGGGATGATAATATGATATGTGATAATGCTTAGGATTAATCCATGCATGTGTATCTTGTTGATTTTAAGTCATGCATGAGTTTTTGAAGTAAATGTTGATTTGAAACTCTCCTTTTAGATTAATATGTTTTTGGTCTAATCATTTCTATGACGAATTAAGATGACATAGTGCATGTACATCTATGTAAGAATCTCTTGATAGTCTTTTGATGATAGATGTGATATCATGATGTGTTTGGTCTTGATGGCTTCATGACGAAACTCATGTTTCAATTTTAAATGATGATACATGTTTTCACAAAAAACTTGAATACCCACACATGAAATCAATTCTATGAAATGGAAATAATTTTCTATCCTATTGAGATTAGTGAATATATTTTATCAATCTTGTGAATCTCATGAAAATAAATATGATGAATATTTTGAAACTAAATGAGTGTATCATGCATTTGGTCTTAATGATTTCTCTTTAACATACTTTTTGAAATCATACTTGATGATGAATATCAAGATATTAAAAGGATGTTATCATGGAATCATGCTCGATGATTTGTTTTTTACCTTTCCATCTTAAATGTTCACACTTGTTAAAGGCATGCTTATAAGAAGCAAATCACATGAATAGAAATTTATAAAAATAAAATATGATCCTCTATCTTATCGTCTTTTCAATAAATCTATGCTTGTCATGAATGAATTTATTGAATGTGACTTTGAGGATGATTTCGGATTTTACAAATGCTTGATTTATACTTATGACATGAGACACATTTTAAATATGAATCATGTTTAATGCTTCAATCATGTTACATCTCCTTAATTCACTATGTTCTCCTACATTTATTTACCAAAGAGGAGAATCTTCCGAATGAATGAAATGATACAAATTAATCACTTATTGATATATTTTTGAAATATCTTTTTAATGTGATGTTGATATTTTGAGATGCCTATTGGAATTCATGACATGAGATAATTGAATCCTTGACTTACTCTTTATATGGCTTAAAAATGGATGTTTAAAATCTTGCTTGATGAGTTGTTTTATAAGATTTTGCCTTTACGTCTTGAACTTTCATGCTTATCTTGATTTGGTATATAAAGACTAAGGCATGCTTAGATGAAAAAGAATCACTTAAAAAATGCTTTTCCTATCTGATCAAGATTAATAATTTCATGATATTTTGTGAATCTCGAAAGTGATTTTGATGACTTGATTATGAGTTTCAAGTTAACGATTTGATTTGAATGTGTTTTATCTAAATCATAATCTTGATCTTACAAAATTGGAATCACAAATAATATCTTTTGATATTCATGAATTGATACTCACAATATGAAAGTATTGGTATTCATGACTTGAATTTGATTGAAACATTGCATGCTTAAATTAACCATTCTCCTATGTTTCAAAAATTCTTTAAATGCCTTATGTGATGACTGAAAATTAATTTGCTTTATGATGAATCATGAATCATGACTTGATCTATGATATTGATATATTTTAATCATGATCCTTGGTTGTATAATTTTTTTGCTCTATTAAAAGGATTTGTCGAATGAATCATGTCCTTGAATTTTCTTGATATCATGACATGATTTTGTAATATGGCCTGTATAATGATTAAATTTTTTTTTTTAACCATTGATTTCTCCCTTCTTTTCGATAATGACATAGGGGGAGAAAGATTGCTAGCTCAAGGCAAATGCTGGCTAGCTTGTACTCTTCCCTTCTTTTCGACAAAAACAAAAGGGAGAAAGCTTTTGCTAGTTAGAACATGCAAAGAAAAGCAAAGTGCAATCTTGCACAAGAAGCAAGTGTTGAATTGCCATGATTGAACTTAAGAATCTTGCTATGCTTTTGTGCTTATATGTTGTGATGAAAATCTAGCTTCATTTTACAAAAGCTCTAAGGAAGAACAATTTGATTTCATTAGAAGAGAATTAAGAATGTTAATGTGTCCGAATGCACTTCTTAAAAGAGAAGAAATTGCTATCTTGAACATCATCGAGAATTACTAGCTTGAAACATCAAGAAAATGCAAAAATGTGCTATCGTGCCTATCTCAAGAAAAGCAAATATGCCAACTTGCATATCTTTGAATTTGCTAGCTTGTAAAACTTGCATATTTCAAGAAGCAAGAGTTGCTTTCTTGAACATCTCTAAATTGCTAGCTTAAAATGTTATAAAATTTAATATTATGTTTTCATGTAATGAGTTGAACTTATATTACAAACACAAAGAATAATTGTACTTCTCCTTTTTGTTGATGACAAAGGGGGAGAAGTATGTTGATGACATGACATGTTAATGCATAAGTCTATGCATAAGTTCATGATGACATGTTGCAAGTATTCATGATGAACATTGCAATGACTTGAATTCAGTTTGAATTCAAGGTTCTATCAATATGGCATATTGATAGGGGGAGTTTTTTTAACTCCGGGAGTTAAGGTTAACTCCGTCATCAAGTGGTTGTCATCATCAAAAAGGGGGAGATTGTTGAATCTCGTATTTTGATGATGAAACCACTTGATATGTGTTTATATTTTAATCTGCGTTTTGAGTGACGCAGGATGCTTCGATCAGGATGAGACAATTAAAGTAGGAAAAATCATGTTCTGCCGGAGGAACATGTTAGAAGATTGGACGTCGGGCCGATGGAACGGTCGACGTATCGACAGAAGGCTTCAGGCTGTGGACTTGGGCATCGGGCTAAGAAGAGCGGGTATTGCACCAAGGATATTGGAGTTGCGGAGTCAACTGGCCGATTGGGTAATAGGCCACAGGAGAGGACGATGCGCCGAAGAATCGAACGAAGTGTCGAGGGACCAATGACATGCCGGACAACTTAGTTAATTGCTTAAGATTAATTGTCTCGATTGAAGTTTTGTTTTAAGTGTACAGGATTAACTACGATGAAAGTAAGACATGCAGCAGGAGTTAAGTCGGAGTCAAAGACTATGATCACGTTGGGAGTTCGAGAGCTCGACGGAAGTCCGGACGGTCGTCGGAGGTTCTACGGGAACAAATCCGAGAAGTCTAGGAGCTTGCCAAAAGAAGCTCGTCGAAACTCGCCAACTAGATCATCGCAAGTCCAGGAGTTTGCCAAAAGTCCGTCGGAGCATCGTCGGAGGTTCGTCGGATGTTCGCCGGAAGTTCGCCGGAAGCTCGCCGGAAGAAGCGATTGACGCACCGGAGCAAGCTGTAGTAAATATCTTAAAAATTATCATAGTTAGCATGTAGATTAACTTAGGAATGAGAGGTGATCCCATTAACTTAATCTAGGGGCAATTGGGCCCTTGACAGACCTAAATTGGGCCGAATGGATCAACCCATTCGGACCAGATTTCCTACTAGGCGGTGGCACCGCCAGGGTCGGCGGTGGCACCGCCCAGGAAAGGGTCTCCCAAGAAAGCTAGGCGATGCAACCGCCCCAAGCATGCGGTGGCACCGCTTGGGCTCAGTCTCCGAGCGAGACTGGGCGGTGCAACCGCCCCTGTCAAGCAGTGGCACTACCCAGAGGCTCAGTCTCTGAGCTCTACCAAGCGGTGCAACCGCCCCTAACAAGCGGTGCAACCGCCCCTGACAAGCGGTGGCACCGCCCAAAGGTTCAGTCTTTGAGCTCTGCCAGGTGGTGCAACCGCCAGACCCCGGAATTCCAGGAGATGATAGTTTTAAGCTCGGAATTCAAACTGGTTTGGAGCCTATAAATACCCCTCCCATCCCTGGGTAAAATAAACAAGCACAGAGAGATTAAAAGAGAGAAAACGCTGCTGCAATCTCTAGAATTTCCCTCCTCTAGCTTAAGTGTTAGAATTCTGTTTAATAGAGGAGAGTGGGTGCTTGTAAGGGTTGTCTCCTAAACCCAGTAAAAGGAGAAGAGGGGTGTAAGAAGAAAATTGATCTTCACCTAGTAAAGGAAGATCGTTAGTGGATGTCGGTGGCCTCAACGGAAGAGGAATCGGAGGAGTGGATGTAGGTCACGATTGATCGAACCACTATAAACTCTCGTCTTCTCTAGTTTGCATTTACTTTGAGCATCTTATCTTTACTGCAAACCTCCTCAGTAGCTTACTGCCTTCTGCTCATTTACAAATATGTTTCTTAGTTAAGTATTTTCCGAATCGGCGTTAAGACGGAAATCGGATTTCAACGTACGAACGCAGTTTTAATCGTTGAAAGTTTTTTGCTACACTAATTCACCCCCCCCCCTCTTAGTGCTCTTGATCCTAAGGATGCTACTTGCCTATGCTAGTAGTAATAATTTCAAGTTGTTTCAAATAGATGTTAAAAGTATTTTTCTTAATGGCTTTATCTCCGAAGAAGTTTATGTTGAATAACTCCTGGATTTGAGAATGATAATTTTCCTAATCATGTGTTTGAATTGATTAAAGCTCTCTATGGATTGAAATAAGCCCCAAGGGCTTGGTATGAGAGACTTAGCTCATTTTTAATTCATAGTAATTTCTCTAAAGGCAAAGTCGATACTACATTATTTATTAAAAAAATTTTAAATAATTTTTTTATTATTCAAATTTATGTTGATGACATTATTTTTGGTTCTACAAATGAATCCTTATGTGAATCATTTGCCAAAAACATGAGTCTAGAATTTGAAATGAGCCTAATGGGGGAACTAACCTTCTTTTTAGGCTTACAAATTAAACAACTTAGCAATGATATTTTTCTTAATCAAATAAAATATGCTTTAGACTTGCTAAAAAAATTTAACATGGATAGTTCAAAAGCTATTAATACTCCTATGAGTACCTCCACTAAGTTAGACATTGACGTAGGATTATGGTATCCAAAATTCGAGAACTTTGAACTAATTGCATATGCTGATGCGGATTTTGCTAGATGTAAATTAGATAAAAAAAAGCACATCTAAAACATGTTAATTTTTAGGACAAGCACTTGTTTCTTGGTCTTCCAAGAAACAAAACTCGGTTGCACTATTTACAACCGAAGCTGAGTATATTGCGGCTAGTGCATTGTCACGGACAAACTTCGAAACAGGATGTTTGATGTAATGCTTATGTATATCCGTGCCTTTTGGTATGTTCATGCTTTGCACAGCATATAGAGGGATGACCGAAGGCTTAATAGTCCCATTTTAGTTTGGTTTGGTGGCAGCTTTAGGCTTGTAAATAAAAGTTGTGTCATGTGGACACTTGTGAGAGATTTTCGGTTTGTAATGGACCATTTTGACCCTTTGTTATGCAACTATTCAGAGCTTATAAAGTCTATTTGTAATTTGCATTGTCTATGAAGTGTTTCCTGGAATGTTTGCTTGTGGATCCCGAATGAGGCGTTTTCTCTAACCCATTCTCTCTTTTGTGGGTCCTAAGGGACTGTGGGAGGCTTCGGGGAGGCTGACCTTTGCGGACGGACACGCAAGGGTGCCGCACGACTTAGGCAAAACCAGCTAAGTCTATGACAGATGGTATTAGAGCGGGACAAGCACTCATAGAAACACTAAGCATGTAAATGTGGGGGACCTAGTGGGGCTGTGTTGAGGACAGTCAGCACACGCGCGACCGTTTGGGGGAAAACGGGCATGGAGTGTAGGGAAAAGAGTCGCTCGAAGGAGCGGGCATATGAGATTGGCATTTAGAGGAATGGCCAACCCTTCGCGCAAAAGGCACCACGAGAACAGGCAAGCTTGGAAGAATGTGGAGCGCATAAAGGGTGGGATGGATGAGTTTGAGCTACGGCTCAATGTTGACAACAATACTTGATGGTGCTCAAGGTAAGCGAGGCGCTTGGTAAAGGATGAAACCATGCAAGGTGCAATGAGTTACTCAGAGATTGAAAGAGTTGTGCAAAGCTCACAGAGGTGAGGGGAATTGCTAACTCAAAGAATTCGGTACTCATGCATGGGATTGTATGCGGACGATGGAATGTTTGTGGCCATCCCAAGGCGACCGAAACTCGATTCCATGGAGCATTGAAACTTTCTCTTCGGCATAAGAAGGATACGTCCGAAGGAGGCTGAAGGGTGCAGAGTGTTCAGTATGTTGATAAGCCTTGAGGGGTGTAGTGGGGGTTGTATTGACAAGGTATCACAATCTAGCAAGTGCGTTTGCAGGAGGCAGAACAATGCGCAGCATGTTCAGCAAATCAGAGTAGTCCAAGGGGATGGTGGTCTCCGAAACGAAGAGAGATATTGCTCCAATGGGAAAGATATCCAGGAGGGATAAGTCTCGGCTCTCCAGAGGGAGAATCATGTGCAACAGACCACACATGTTGAGGAGGAGTACCTCAACAAACAACAACTCCACGAAGCTCAATGGACCGAGCAAGTGGCGAGGAGTTGTCACATGATCTCACTTGAGAAAATGCATTGGTGGATGCATTGCGAGATCAAGTGGGGGAGCGACCCAAAGCAATACAAATGAAGGCACACTTGGAGTCGATATGGAGATTGGACTCAAGGGAGGGTTGACTCGTGGAATGGTGGGCGTGAGGGCCACCATCAACTCAATGCAAAAAAAAAAAAAAACGAGGAGCAGAGCAACTTGGGTGTAACTTGGCAAAGTACCCAAGCCGCATGAAGGGAGCCAGCATAAAAGATGGAACATCGAGCGGAGGCACGGTGCTTTCCTTGGATAGAGGTCAAGGACATGAACTCTTACTGAGGCAAGAGCAAGATCATGTTGTTCCATGGGTCCTTCATTCTGGCGGAGTGGGCTCATCTTGCATGGT
Organism: Musa acuminata AAA Group; assembly: GCF_036884655.1. Lineage (NCBI taxonomy): Eukaryota > Viridiplantae > Streptophyta > Magnoliopsida > Zingiberales > Musaceae > Musa > Musa acuminata. Next base: position 31,605,715 of record NC_088334.1, on the reverse strand, counting down.
GCCGAAGACGAAGGGAGCTTCTGGGCACATGCACCTTATCTCGAAAAAGTATTTGATGGAGTAACTAAGGCGACTCAATTTGCGAAGGTGAAGTTGGGTTTAGAAGGCCATAGCATAGGGCAAGAGGACGCGGAGGTAGGTACTCTTAAAGAATATGCCATAGTGTTGCCATTCAAGTTGCTAGGCAGGAAGCGGTGCATAGCGGAGATTGTGCTAGTAGAGGCAGAGGCCCATGATCCAGACAATAGTGCACTAATTGCAGCGAAGTCGGTGGACTTTGGGAGCTACTAGGCGACGGACTGTCCTAAAGCGGTGCTTCATCTAGGTGTGACCCAAGAGTGGGTGGATGAAGGTCGATTGCCAAAGGAGCGAACAAAATTGAAGGTGGAAGAGACCCTGCGAAGTATTGGTAGAGGCCACACATGGAGGGATCATAATTCGAGTTCATCCCACAAGGATCAGAATGCAATAGAGATGTCACCAAGAGGCGACATGGTGCAGCGGATCGTGATGGATCAATTCGTGGCAATGTGATACACACGACATAGTCCCGTGAGGGACTAGATCATACGGAGGTATAATCGGGAGCTTCTGAAAGCTCCACTTCGGTGAACAACACGACGGCAAGAAGGGCTATGGATTCAAGGAGCGAAGGCCATGGTACCGTAGAGGCGGGTTGTAATATCCATCACTTTTGAAAATTATTAATAAAAATTTATTTATAAATCAGTGGACCTATATGTAAATATAGAAATTTCAAGGACTAAATTGTTAAGTTATAAAAAAAAAAAGAAAACCAAAAATTTCGGTTTTATCCCACTGCCTCCCACGCTCTCTCTGTTTCAGAGATAGGAGCGGTGGGGCGTGGGGAGAAGAAGAAGAGAAGTAGAGGGAGAAGAGAAGAAGAGGGAAAAGAAGAGAGGAAGAAGAGGGAGAAGAGAAGAAAAGAAGAAGAAGAAGAGAGGGAAGAGGGAGAGGAAAGAGAGATAGCTGCAGCAGCTAGGGCTGTAGCACCTCTGTTTCGTGTAGGAGGAAACAGAGGAGTTCATGTGTGGGGTGTCAGGGAGGAGAAGGGAAGAAGAGGAGAAGAAGAAGAAGAAGAAGAAGAAGAAGAAGAAAAGAGGAGGTGGCTGCGGCAAGGGCTGCAGCGAGGAGCTGTGGAGCATTGGGGAGGAGAAAGGAAGAAGAGGAGAAGAAGAAAAGAAGAAGAAGAGGGAAAAGAAGAGAGGAGGAAGAAGAGGGAGAAGAGAAGAATAGAAGAAGAAAAAAAAGAGAGGGAAGTGGGAGAGGAGCGAGAGGTGGCAGCAGCTAGGGCAACAGCACCTCTATTTCCTGCAGAAGGAAACAGAGGAGACGAGGTGTGGGGCGTTGGGGACGAGAAGAAGAAGAAGAGGAAAACGAATAAGAGGAAAAGAAAAAAAAGAAGGATGGCTGCGGCATGGGCTGCAGTGAGAAGGTGTGGGGTGTCGGGTAGGAGAAGGGAAGAAGAGGAGAAGAAGAAGGAGAAGAAGGAGAAGAAGAAGAAGAGGAAGAGAAGAAGTAGAAGAGGGTGAAGAGGCAACACCTCTGTTTCCTGCAGGAGGAAACAGAGGAGAGGAGGTGCTGTTCGTCGGGGAGAAGAAGGGGAGGAAGGAGAAGAAGAGAAGAAGAAGAAAGGAAGGAGAAGGAAGATGAGAAGGGAAAAAAGTAGCTGCGGCTGCGGCTGTGGCAGCTGCAGCTGTGGCAGGGAAAGAGGAAGAGGAAGGAAGAAGGGAAGAAGAGAGGAAGAGAAGAAGTAGAAGCGGGTGAAGAGGTGGCACCTCTGTTTCCTGCAGGAGGAAACAGAGGAAAGGAGGTGCTATTCGTAGGGGAGAAGGGGAGGAAGGAGAAGAAGAGAAGAAGAAGAAAGGAAGGAGAAAGAAGAGGAGAAGGGAAAGAAGTAGCTGCGGCTGTAGCTGTGGCAGGGAAAGAGGAAGATGAAGGAAGAAGGGAAGGAGAGGAAGAAGAGAAGGGGAAGAAGGGGTTGCGGCTACGGCGATGGCAGCTGCAGTTGGAAGAGAAGAAGGAGAGGAAGATGAGCAAGGGAGGAAGAAGAGGCTACAGTTGTGGCTGAGGCTGCGACTGCAGCAGTGCAGCTCGGAAAGAAGAGAAGGAAAGGAAGAAGAAGAGAAAGGAAAAGGAAAGAAGAGAGGAAGAGGAGAAGGGGAGGCAGCTGCGACAGTGGCAGCTGCAGCTGGAAGAGAAGGAGAGGAAACAGAGCAGGGGAGGAAGAAGAGGCTGCGGGTGTGGTGGCTGCGGCCGTGGCTGCGACTCTGGCTGCAGCTGCGACGTTGGCTGCGGTAGCTGCGGCAGCGGTGGTGGCTGCAGTAGCTACTTTTGGGAAAGAGAAAGAAAGGAAAGGGAAAAAAAAAGGGGCTGTGGCCGTGATTGCGACTGCGGTGGTGGCGGCTGCGTCTGCGGCAGCTGTGTTTGGGAAAGAAAAAGTAGAAACGAGAGAAGGGAGGAAGGAAGGTAGTGCGGTGGAAGGGGCTGCAATTGTGGCAGCGATAGCGGCGGTGGCTGTGGCAACTGCATTTGGGAAAGAAAAAGAAGGAATGAGAGTATAAGAGAGCAGGTGATTGTGCCTCGATGTTCGACACGTGGTGTAGTTGCGAAGAAAGAAAGAAAACAAGTGCACAAAACGAAACAGGGAGGGGACGGAGGAAAAGTAGAAAAAGGATTTGAGCGTACACCTTCTTCGAATCTTTGGATCAAAACCTTCAAAAGGCAAGTTTCCCGATCGTTTCTCCTGTAATTGTTTTAATTTTTCTTATTGCAAGTATTATGATCTTCCTCGTGCAAGTGTTTCGATCCTTCCTATTGCAAGCTTTCTAACTTTTCTTATGGCAAGTGTTCTGATCCTTCCTATTGCACGTGTTCCGATCTTTTCTCCTGCAAGTTTTATCTTTTCTGTTGCAAGTGTTATCTTTTCTATTGTAAGTGTTCCGATCCTTCCTATTGCAAGCTTTCTAATTTTTCTTATGGCAAGTTTCCCGATTGTTCTCCCATAATTGTTCTAATTTTTCTTATTGCAAGTATTATGATCTTCCTCGTGCAAGTATTCCGATCCTTCCTATTGTAAGCTTTCTAATCTTTTATATTGCAAGTGTTTCGATCCTTTCTATTGCAAGTGTTCCGATCCTTCCTATTGCAAGCTTTCAATTCTTTCCTATCGCAAGTGTCCTGATCTTTCCTTACTGTAATTTTATCTCTACATTTGTTTTGAATATGAGGAACTTTGAATTGTTCTAGCCTTGCATTTGATATATCTCCTGTTTAGACGTAACGATTCGAATTTGTGTAACTTCTAAGATTCTGACCTTTCTACCTTGTTATGGATATAACTTCATGTATTGATCTCTGATTTAGACAAAACTTATTTGATCAGAATATAGACTCAGAAACCTTTCTTTTGATAGCTTATTTTAGGAATTCGGAGTAAGTTTGCCTACCCAGTTTTCTATTGAAACCGACCCTGTGAATTCTGTAAAATTGAGATTTGTTCTTTGGTCTTGGGTTACTAAATCTATGGTAACTCCTTGTTGGAAATCTTATTTCATACAAAATTTATTTCATCAGAAACTAGATTGAAATATCTTTCCAATGATATATTTTCTGAGTAAAATTGGAGCACGATTGATAGTTTGATTCATTTGTTCAATGTGCCTCTTATATTCTGCCAGAAATCGAGCTTTGGTCGATTTCTCATATTCTGGTTTCATTCCTTTGGAAATTGATATCCTTTAGCTTTCTTATTCAATTGAGCTTTATATTACTGCTTTAAATTCTTGTATGCTCTTATCCTTAAAATTATTACATTCTTGAAAACTATTGTGTAACGTTTATGCTATATCGTATTTACTCATATAGGCACATGTATATCCCATTGTTCCGCATTTGCTTTTGATATGTGCCTATTCCAATTTCATTCTTTTGGATATTAAATTCATCTAACATTCTTATTTGAATTGAGCTATATATGATTGCTTGGAATCCGTGTGTACTCTTGCTTTTATTTCCTTTCAAATCTGAATACATTTGTGAAAGATTATTGCTTGCTTCGTATTGACTCGTAAAGGCACATGTACGTATTGTTGTTCCGCGTGTGCTTCCGATATGTGCTATTTATTGTTCATACTGCCCTTTGTACTCTGGTGTTGTGGGATAATGTGAACCTTTGCCAGAAATGGTAAAGGGAGTTATGCATAGAGCCTGCGATGCTTTGCCGGCCCCCTCTGACTTCACCTAGATGTGGGTGGATGGAGCTCCCAGACGTGGGAGACTTCTGTTTGGTGGTCATTCAGAAATGGATGAATCACATTCTATCTATGGTCCCACTACACCTTATGTATGTTTGATATGATATCCAGAGCTTTGGTTATGTGTTTCTGTACATGCTTTGGATAAGAATGATATGAATGAAACGTCAAATACGACGTTTGAGCTTCTGTTTGGTATTTGTTATTGATATGCTCCGAAATGTTCCATACACCATTGATATGCTCCGGAACATTTCATACACCACTGATAAGCTCCGAAACGTTTCATTTGTTATTTATATGCTCTGAAATATTTCATTCATTGTTGATATACTTCGAAATGTTCTATACACCATTGATATGCTCCGGAACATTCCATACGCCATTGATAAGCTCCGAAACGTTTCATTTGTTATTGATATGCTCTGAAACGTTTCATTCATTGTTGATATACTCCGAAATGTTTCATCTATTATTAGCATGCTCTGAAATGTTCCATTTATCATTGATATGCTTCGGAACATTTCCTATGCTATTGATATGCTCCAATTACTCTATGCTCCATTTGTTATGAACCAAATATGTTTTGAATGATATGACACATATGATTTATATCTAATGAGATGGTATCCTTGAGAATTCTTGTATTCTACCTTGCATTATGATATCTTACTTGTTTGAAACCGTTCCTTTTGTTTTGAATATGCTTTGTCACTTGCTGAGCTGTTTTTAGCTCACTCTGTTGTTATATATATCTTTCAGGTCAGCTTGTCACTCTTTGAGATGTTTGAATTGGGCCGAGGTAGTGGAGAGCTATTCAGTATTATGGGCAAGTCTTGCTGGTTATTATGTTATTGTTGTAGAAGTATATTTTGTATGTAATGAAATGTTGTCGATGAATCGAAATGGATATACCGTGTAAAGTGTTAGAAGATCTCTGTTATTTGAAATTTTGGAATGTTAAGTCTAGTTATGATGATATGAACATGTGGTAAATGGTTGGAGTTTTGATTGTATAAATTACTTAGCTTGTGGATTCATAAATGTTGTTCATGTTTGTTAAGTTGGCTTGGGTTGCCATAAATGGGAATTATTGAGTGACGTGAAATATGATTATAAACTACACAGGTTTTATAGATGTGAATTTGATAGAATATTTTTTAGTGTCCTCAAATGTTAGTTTGGATCCTGGATTGGTTTGTGATGAAAATTTTAAAATCATCGATATTTTTGAGGGGCGTGACACGGGTCTTCTGTGCGTGTATCAAATTTTGCATCGAATGAAAGCCTTGATCATCAGCATATGGGGGTTGTGTTCCACCAAAGGAAAAGTTCAAATGCAAGTACCAGTGAGTCCCAGGGGAGGGACTTGATCATGCAGAGGTATGATCAAAGCAACTGGAGAGTTGGACTGCTCTAGAGCCCATATTCACTTAAGGGAGCCCAGCAAGTCAGAGGACAAGGTCGAGTAAGCGAACGTTGCTACCAAGGAAGCTAAGGAGAACATAATCGGTGCAAATCCTACAACGTGATGGCAAAGGCCATGCATGGGAGTTGTAGTCTATCTTTCCATTGACCAAAGGGAGCTACTTGGAGAACACAGAGGTGTTGAAGCAAGGGGTTGAAAGGGGCGAGGAAGCGACGACGAGTCTAGAGGGACTTAGCTACCCAAAATCAAGCATCAGTTAGAATGGAGGTGGACTCGGAGGAGTGCCACAGAGACATATCTACTAATTGTGACAAAAAGGGATGCAGATGCGAGGCGATGGATAGTAGGGCCATGGGCATGATAGCGCCATGGTACCGTAGAGGCGGGACTTCTGTGAAAGTCATTGATCCCTTGATCTCATGGAGGGAGAGCGCTTAGTCATGAAAGAGGCTAAGGAGGTGGAGCATGCAAAGGCAAACTCCAAGTACCAAGACAAGATTGAAGGGCAGAGGCCAAGAAATTTTGTAAGACCAGTGTCAACGAGCTTCTCATCAAGATAGCTGAAAGTGAAGGACTTCGGTTCATGCAAGAGTGCACGACCAAGGAACGAAGTAGGCAGTACGCGGTGCTGTACCTTTGCTACTCAGGAGAGTAGGCGGCAGGGTTGATGGAGAAGATGGTACAATCCCAGAGGCGACCAAATCTATTAGAGAATTACTCCAAGTTGGGGTGAAAACTTCTTGCATTCCAGAAGTTCGATGGCATTGAGAAGGTGAATCACAGTAGCTAACTCAATGCAAGGAGTGCAAACACTTCAAGTGCTTCAGAAGTGTGAGCAAAGAGTAGGCGAAGGACAGTAACCAGCTCGATGCATGAAGTACAACCTCGAGGAGGTGGGCGAAGTCAAGTAACTTTTGCCTTCTCAACCCTTAAGAGAATAGGCGAAATCGAGTACCCCAATTCTCTTATCTATCCAGCAGAGAAGCTCTGCACAAGTTCAAAGACCCTTCGAAGATAATGGAAGACAATAGTTGTCAAATCCTCACCAACGGTGATCAGTGCTACTGAGAGTAGATTGTCCGCTTCATTTCCCAACGAAATGTCAATCGAAAGCGGAAGTGATGCGAACCTACTTGGAAGTGACAACTAAGTGAAAGAAGAGTCAGTGGGCAAATTTTATGGAGGAAGGACCCAAAACTTTAGAAGTTTATGAGATGATGCTCGTTAAAGCTCCAATAAGCATCCACCCAATTCAAGCAGCATGAGACATTTGAGAGACTAACGTAGTAAGGATGGTCTTTTCCTTCATCTGGAGGATCCGCAGGAACTAACAAGGATCAACATAACTCAGCCAACCCCACACTAGTGTCAGAGTCATTGACGAGTTGAAGTAGCATGGCGGATCAAAGGTTCGACTACTCAAAAACAGCAGCGGAGAGAAGTTGGGAGCCAGGAGGCGCATTACAGCTGGAGCAAAAGATTGAAGACTCAGCAAAGGTAAGGAGTTGTAGTATCGACAAAGGCTTCGACGAGGACGTCGAAGGAATAAGTGAGGGATAATGTCACGAACAAACTTCGAAACAAGATGTTTGATGTAATGCTTATGTATGTCCATGCCTTTTGGTATGTTCATACTTTGCACAACATACAGAGGGATGGCCGAAGGCTTAATAGTCCTATTTTAGTTTAGTTTAGTGGCAGCTTTAGGCTTATAAATAAAAGTTATGTCATGTGGAGACTTTTAAGAGATTTTCGGTCTGTAATGGATCATTTTGACCCTTTGTTGTGCAACTATTCAAAGCTTATAAAGTCTGTTTATAATTTGTATTGTCTATGAAGTGTTTCCTGGAATGTTTGCTTGTGGATCCCGAATGAGGTGTTTTCTCTAACCCGTTCTCTCTTTTATGGGTCCTAAGGGACTGTGGGAGGCTTCGAGGAGGTTGACCTTTGCGGACGGACATGCAAGGGTGCCGCATGACTTTGGCAAAACCAGCTAAGTCCGTGATAGCATGTTATGCACAAATTATATGGATGAAAAATACTTTAGAAGATAATAAGATTCATCTCAAAAATATCCTCATAAAATGTGATAACACAAGTGCAATATGTTTAATAAAGAATCCCAGTCAACACTCTAGAATATAACATATTGATATTAGGCATCACTTCATACGAGATCATGTCACTAATCATGATGTAATCTTAGAGTTTATTGATACTAAACATCAATTAGCCGATATCTTTACAAAACCTTTAAGTGAAGAACAATATGATTTTATTAGAAGAGAATTAGGAATGTTAATTTATCTGAATGCATGAGTTGTTATATTTCTTTTTCGGACTATCTTCTTGAATGGAGCTTTCAAGAGTTTATACCATATCAAGTTCACTTCATACCTTTGCTCCATCACTTAATGATTTTTTATATACTCAATCACTTCTTGGATTTCATTGACCAATGCATCTCTCGGATTTATCTCTTGTGAATTTTTATTGAGAAATGGATTTGATGTGATGCTCCTCTCATTCTGAAGGCTTATTCATGGAATTTCTTTTATCCTTCATATGATGATTCTTTCATGTGAATTCTTTCTTAATGAAGGAAGAATATTTATGATTTTTTTAAGAGATGAACAATTGCAAGAGTGAGGATTTGATCTCACATGAATATCTTGATCCTTATGAAAATTGAAGCATGATTTAATGAAACTCTTTTATCATTTTTGACTTGATTTAAATCATTTCACAAAGATGGTTCTTAATGGATTTCCCCCTTCTTTCCTTCTTCATGCATAGTTTTGATGAAAAAAAGGGGAGAAGTTGATGGAAGCTATCTCTTTAACTTTTAAATATTAAGAACTTTTGAATGATACCATGAATGCTTGAAATATAATTGGTATGAATTTTTATAAATTGAAATGTCGCACGAATTGTTCTCCTTTTCGTTGTTGACAAAGGGGGAGAAATAATACCAAAATGTGGTAAATTGATGACAAGTATATGCAATGTATTTCATCATATATATACTTAAAATATTTGCCTGATAAATTTCTTTCATTATAATAAGATATCTAGAGCATAACTTACAATTTTACAATGGATATCTTGCCATAGAATGATGAATTGCTATTTTTGTCATCTTTTATATTTGAAATATCATACTTGAAAATGGATGTCATGCCTTGGCATCATATTTTGAGAATGTTAGATCATGATAGGAATCATGATATGCATATTGATAAGTTTAATGAATTTAACTTATCGGTTTGATTCTTGAATTCAAGAATGTCTTTTCTAAAATATGGCATATAGATAGGGGGAGTTAAGTTTAACTCCGTCATCAATTGATTGTCATCATAAAAAAGGGAGAGATTGTTGAATCTCGGATTTTGATGATGAAGTCAATTGTAATTTATTTGATATAATCAATATGTTGAGAAAAGTGTGCAAGATTAACTATGATAGTAGTAAGACATAAAGCAGGTGTTGTGCCGGAGTTAAGATCGAGATCACGTTGGGAGTTCGAGAGTTTGTCGGAAGTCCGGATGTTTATCAGAAGTTCTACCGGAACTAACCGAGAAGTCCAGGAGCTTGCCAAAGAAGCTTATCGGAACTTGCCAAGAAGATCGTCGTAAAGTCCACGAGCTTGCCGGGAGTCAGTTGGAGCATTGCCGAGAGTTCATCGGATGTTCGCCGAAAGTACACCGGAAGCTCGCCGGAAGAGCTATTGATGCACCGGAACAAGAAGAGCTGTGATCATTTCTTAATTATCATAGTTAGAACTTAAATTAAGTTAGGATTAGGAGGTAATCTTACTAACTTAATTAGGGGCCAATTAGGCCCTTAATAGGGCTGATTTGGGCCAGATTGAATAGCTCAATCAACCCCTAAAAACATGTCCAACGATGGCACCACCCAAAAGACACAATCTCCCAAGTGGTCTAGGCGGTGGTACCACCGACAGTTATTACTACCAGCGGTGGTACCGCCCTTGTCAGGCGGTGATACCGCTAGAGCTTGGTCTCTGAGCTTTGTCAGGCGATAGTACCGCCTAGACTGAGCGGTAGTACTGCCCAGTGTTATGTGTCATGTGGTGGTACCACCCAGTAATGTCAGTGGTACCGCTAGGACTTTGGAAATCCGAGATTAGACACTTTTTGGCTCCATTTTTTAGGCCATTAGGGCCTATAAAAATCCCACCCTTTCCTGCATGAAAGGGCATAAAAGCATTGAGATATTCCTGAGTTGTTGGGGTGTAAAAGTATTGTAAGCAAGTGCTAGAGTTTTCCTCCTCCCTTTCTAAGTTTTGAGATCATTCAAGAGAGGTGTGAGACTTGTAAGGGTTCTCTCCTAAACCCGTGAAAAGAAGAAAGTGTTGTAAAAGGTGGTTAGTTTTCACCTATTGAAGGAAGGCCTTCAGTGGACACCGGAGACCTCGTCGGAGGAGGAATCTGAAAGTGGATGAAGGTCACGTTGACCGAACCGCTCTAAATTCTAGTTTGCTTTTCATAAGTGCATTTTACTTTAACTACAAATCATTTCATAGCAAACTGCTTCTCCTCCTCATCTTGCTTACGCTCTAATACGTTTCAAGTTGCTATCTTCTGATTTGGTTTTCATCGAACGTACGAAATATTTTATACGAAAATCGAAGAACTTTCTGCTGCACTAATTCACCCCACCCTCTTAGTGCTGCTCTTGATCCTAACATATTCTGTATAAATAAAACCTACTTCGATCTAGACAATTATTATAAAGCTTGAATCATGTTGTCCGATATGTTATTGGTTCATCGACGCTTCGTCCGATTCTTCGACGCATCATCCTATCTTGTGGCCTATTGCCCAATCGGCCAGTTGACCTCCATAACTCAGATTTTTTTGTTGTAATTTCCGCTCTTCTTAGCCCGATGAATGAACCCATGGCCCGAGGCCTTCTGTTGATACGTCGATCGATCCTTCGGCTCGACGTCCAATCTTCTAACATATTTCTCTCCGGCCTAACATGATTCTTCCTGCTTTAATTGTCTCTCCCTGTTCAAAGCTTCCTGTGTCACTCAAAACATAGATCAAATCATAAATACTATCAATTGGTTTCATCATCAAAATCTAAGATTCAATAGTATGTCTCTACCTCCCCCTTCTGCTTCAAGAGGCAAGTGGTGGGCTCTCCTTCTAAAGCTTCTAGGAGAGGGCGTTGGTTTAGGGTTTCGTTGTAGCAACTTCCATCATAGTGGGTCTCCCCTTATGCTCGAGAGGTTGTTTCTTCTTTGTTTGTCTCTACCTCCTCCTTCTTCTTCGAGAGGCAGGTCGTAGGCTCTCCTTCTGCTGCTTCCAGGAGAGGGCACTGATTTAGGGCTCTATCATAGTGGGTCTTGGCTTGACCATCATAGCAGGAGCATAGCTGCACCATGGCAGTTTAGAGCGTTGCCTTTAGAGCTGGTCCGGGTGTCCGGTTGAGAGGCCTTAGGTGGTTGCTTCGTGGCATCGTGGTACGCCTAGTGGGATAGGGCTTTATTTGGTGAGGGGTCTTTTATGCCACTTTGACTACCGAGAAGGGCTTTATCTAGTGCCCTAACCTTGTTGCACCCTCATACCTTTTGCCTTGGCTTTCTACTACTGCTTTCGAAGTCTTATCAGTTTTCTCCTTGCCTATTGTCGCTGTTTGCACTATTGGAGTTTATTTCTATTTTGAGGCATGGGATCTCCATGATTTAATGGATGGTGGCCCTTCAGCATCTTCCCCTAAGCTCTTGAATGCATAGGAAGCCATGTGGAGGTCATTGGTGGGGGTCAAGCAAGAGCCATTAGCCGAGCCTTTGCATGGGTCATTCTTAGAGCTGGTCCTAGCATCCTCGGTGGGGGTTGGCGACTCATTCTGTCAAGGCAGTGGGGATTCATCATAGGCCTGGAAGAGGTGCAAGAGTGTAATAAGGAAGGTTCCTATGTCTCAAATGTCCCTCCATGTGTAGGAGGGTCTCAAGGGCCCTCCCCCCATGTTGAGGTTCCTGCAGGTGGGCCAGAGGACTCGATGTGAAGTGCACGACCTACTGGGTTGATCCGAGAGGAAAAAACGTGTCCCGACCCATCGTGGTGCCCAGGGTCCCCTTGGCCCAGGTCCCTTCATAGATTGTGCTCTTATTAACCAGGGCCTTTCATGGCCTTCGAAATGACCAATTGTCCTGCTGTGATCCTTGGTGCCCTCCTTGAGGCTCATTAGGAGGGGCTAACTCAAGACATGAGGGTGTGTGAGAGCACCCTATCCATGGGGGAGTATTATCGAGGGTCGCTTAGCCCTGCACTGAGTCAACTAGTATATCGCTCCCTCACAGAGTCCTTAGTCATCCAGTGTCTTTGTTATGAGGTTCTGGTAGGTCCCCACACCTGGGTCTCTTTTTTACCACTCCTTAGTACTTGTTCGTTTTGTGCAGCATCATCACTATGTGACAAGCCTTGTTGATCGAGCTCGTGATGCCAAGATATTGGTGGGCTAGTTGTCCTGAGTGAATGAAGACCTTAAGGTAGGGGTCGCAGATCTGGAGAAGAGACCAGCCTTGGAGGCTGAGGATGCTTAGGTTGCCGAGTTGGCTAGTCCACAAGAGTGAGCTCAGTGACAACTAGAGGACGTCAAGCATCATCTAGCGGCCTTGAGGTGGAGGTTGGAGGATGCCTTGGAGAAAGGTTATCAAGTAGCAGATCATCTGTAGATGTGTTCTAATGAGCTGATGGCCACCAGGATGGAGGCTCGGAAGGCTAAGGAGCTCTTAGAGGAGGAGCAACGTTAGGCTCTTGATTTGGAGAGGGGGGGCGATCTGTTAGGACTCTAGCTAGGAGAGTCCTAATTGAGAGGGACATTCATGTAAAACCTATCTAAGTCAACCCCTATTAAAGAGGTGAAGAGGCTGGCTAGGGTTAGGAGGTTGTTTCTTAGAGAAGAATTAGGAGCTGTAAAGGAATAGGAGTCTTGAGTAGGAGTCCTATTAGAAGTTAGGGTTTAGAAGCCCTATAAATAACCATGTATTTCTCCTCTTTTCATAAGCAATAGATGAATCTTTTCTGCAGCCTTTGAATAGCAACTTGGAGGGAGGAACCCCTATAGAGTTCCAAGGAGATCGATCCCCTAAATAGATCAACCCCAAGTTTAGAATCTGCAAGGGTTCTAACACCTAGTATCAGAGCAGTGTTCTTGGCATTTTGCTACCCTTCAATAGCCATCCATCGGCCCTCCACAACCGCCCAAAGTAATTCCCATAATTGCTTAAAAGATCATCGCCAAATTCCGCTGTCATCTCCACCACCGTAGATCATCCTTTGATCTCCCCATGAATTGTAACAGGTTCTGGTTTTCTACCTTACTACTACTGCAATTTAGTTATCCTTATTCAAAAATCTAAAAAAAAATAATTGTTCCTATATTGCTGCATAAACTTTTCATCGTAAAATTTTCATCTCTACGACGAAAGATACATTACAAAATTCCAACCGCATATCACAGTCTATTTGATCTTGCTACTACATTTTTTCTATCCAAATCTCTATGAAATTTTTATGACAACTTTGACATTCCTAATAGCAGATTTTCCTTTGGTTTTGTCAAAAAATTCTCAATATAAACCATTGATCTTTTATGTCTAAACCGCTATACTTGAAAATCTGCACTGTAAAATTTCAAACGCATAGCACAGATTGTTTGATCTTGCTGCTATATTTTTTCTATCCAAACCTCTACCAAATTTTTATGACAGCTTTGAAACTTTCTAATAGCAGATTTTCCTTTAGTTTTATTAAAAAATTCTCAATATAAACCATTGATCTTTTACATCTAATCTGCTATACTTGAAAATCTGCACTGTTAAATTCCAACCGCATAGCACAGATTATTTGATCCTGCTACTATGATTTTTCTGTCCAAATCTCTATGAAATTTTTATGATAGCTTTGATACTTCCTAACAGTAGATTTTTCTTTGGTTTTGTCAAAAAATTCTTAATATAAACCACTGATTTTTCACGTCAAATCTACTACACTTGAAAATCTGTGATGCAAAAAATTTTAGCCGCATATTGTTGCTTTAACCCATCTATTTGCAAATCATAGATCACGTTAAATCATATTGTCACGTCAAATCATAGATCATCTTGGCTTTCATCTAAGATTGATCTACTAAGAAATTCATTTCTAAAAATGATTTTGTGTTGCTGCAAATTTTTGTCGCAAACCACTAAAATTTTTCGATGAGAATTCTACTATCGCAAATTGATCCAATTTCCTTGCTATTATACTACCGAAATTTTCTTAATTAAATTGGACATCCTTGCTATCATATAAACTGAGATTTTTTTGTCAATTCTCTCCTCAAATTTCTCAAGTTTTTGGTCGAAATTTGATCGAGAAATCGCTATTTCTTCGACGATAATTCTGTTCTTACAAGACAACACATACCTACAGCAACTTCCATTGATTTCTATCAAACCTTTGCTGCTAGCTACCACATATCTAAAACTTTCATTCACAGCCCTAAAACTCTACTAAACCACACCCTCAAACTGCACCCAAAATAGCCACAAAATAAGCCTAAATTGCAGCCTACATCCATCGATCCACCAACCCTTTCGACCATCACTTTTCTCAACTTATACATGCCTTTAACCCGATAACAAAAGAGAGATATTAAAATCACATATTTAGAGGCATATACTATGGCATCTAAAGAGGCAATCAATACTAAATTCAAAGCCTTCGAGGTGCAAATAGAGGATAAGATTCGGACGCTCTTTACCGAACTCAGATTGGGCCGACCACTAAAACCGAAGAAATCACATCAAGGAGAGAACTTTGCCCAATCGCACCAAGCCCGAAGAGATGACTTCTAATGGAGGGGAGGCTCTATGACCGACCCCAACTATCCATGCATGAGGGTGGACTTCCCTAGATGGGAAGAAGGAGATCCGATTAGTTGGATCTCGTGCGTGGAGCGATATTTTCGATACCACAAAACCGTGGACACATCTATGGTGAAAATTATGGCTATATATCTTGAAAGGGTTGCCATACAATGGTTTGACTGGTTTGAACATACTCATGGAATCCTCTCATGGTGACAATTCAAAGAAGGACTGCTGATCCGCTTTGGACCAACCGATTACGAGAACATTGACGGACAACTAGCAGAGATCCGACAAACCTCCACCATTCAAGAGTACCAAACCAGGTTTGAAAGGTTATCTAATTAAACTTGTGATTAGTCTCAAAAACAGCTATTGAGGACCTTCATTGAGGGCTTGAAGCCGGAGATCCAGGGAGAAGTTAAAGCGCGACAACTGTACATGCTTATGGCAGCCATCTCTTTCGTATGACATCAAGAGGAGCGATTGAACCATGAAGCTCGGAGGACTAGGGTTGCTCCTCGACCAGCAATATTGAAGCCCTCAGCCTCCCCTACTATCGACCGAGTCCCTGCATCAAAGAGGTTGATAAGAGAAGAGCTTCGGGAGTGATATGCGAAAGGGTTATGTTGGCGTTGCGACGAGCCGTGGAGCCATGAGCATCGCTGTAGTAAATGGAGATTTCTTTTGATTGAACCAATAGAAGAAGTCATTAAACATCTAGAAAAGAGCTTTGAACATGAAGAAGAAGATACAGAAGAAGAGCCACAACCTACCGATGTTATGGTACATGCACTAGTTGGCTACTCAAACCCGCAAACGATGAAAGTTGGAGGCCTTCTCAAACAACAACTGATCACTGTTCTCATCGACATGGGTAGTACTAATAACTTTTGAAATAGTAAGGTTGCTGTTCGGATGGTCTTAGCTATCAAGAATTGCAGCAGGTTTGACGTTAAGGTCACCGACGGATGGATTTTGAAGTATGATCGTAGACGCCCGCGAGTGAAACTGTTGCTGCAGGACCAAAAGATAATTGCATATTTCTTCCTCCTCCCTCTTGATGATCATGAGGCCATGCTCAAAATTAAATGGTTGATGACATTATATGATGTTTTTTGAAATTTTATGCTACTAATTATGAAATTTTACAGTAAGAAGAAACAGGTGATACTACATGGGAAACATGGGGGCGACATAACGACGATTTGCACACAACAAATGAAGAAGGTTTTGCATAAAGCATACAATGGCATTTTGGTATAACTTGAGCAGTAAACTAAGGGAGAGCCTATAGAATTTGAAGATCCAAACCTGTCACGCCCCTAAAAATATCCATGATATTTAAATTTTTTCGCCACAACTAACCCAGGATCCAAACACACATTTGAGGTCACTAAGAAAACATTCAGATCAAAAATTTCACTTCTATAATCTATCAATTCATAACCCTGTGCAATTCATAAACATAGCACACATCACTCGATAATTTATACAATCTGAACTCAACTCATCAAAATAAAAACCACAATATAAATCCACAAGTGGGGAAATCCATGCAGTCACCACACTCATCGATTTACCATAAGTTCATATCATTACACGAATTTAATTTAACATTCCAAAACCCTATACATGAGGGATCCTTTAACTTACACAAAATCCACAGGTTTAGATTCATAGTCACATTTCATTAGATGCAACGTAGCTTATACACAACTACATATATGCTAACAAAAGTTCTGCCTAACGTCTTCTAAACTTTCCACTGCCTCAGCCCATTCTTAACATTTAAGCAAGCGATACGCTATCCTGAAAAATTTATCAACAAATGGGGTGAGCATAAAGAGCTCAGCAAGTGACTAACATATCCATATCAAAATAGTACAATTTCCAAAGAGATGCAGTTTCAAACACAAAGCAGAATATACGATTTCGTATACATAATATCATTAGGAGCAGAATCATAATTGTCCTTTTTAATCATACATATTTGGTTCCTGACAGATGGGGCATAGAGTAATTGGAGCATATCAGAAACAAAGGAAACATATCGGAGCTTATCAATGGCATATAAAATGTTCCAAATCACATCAACGACATAGGGAACATTACGAAGCAAAATCAGCAGTGAATGAAGCATTTCAGAGCATATCAAACTCATATGTCGTACAGAAGCTCAAACGTCGTCCTTGACGTTGCAATCATATCATAACTATCCAGAGCACGAACAGAAATAACTCACCAAAACTCTGGATGTCATATCAAACATATAGAGGGTGTAGTGGGATCTCAGTCAGAATGTGATTCATCCATTTCTGAATGACCACCTGACAAAAGTCTCCCACGTCTGGGAGCTCCATCCACCCACGTCTAGGTGAAGTCAAAGGGGGCCGGTAGAGCATCGCAAGCTCTAAGCAATATCCCACAAAGCGGGACCCCACAAAGCGGGCAAATAAGCGCATACCAGAATATCCCACAAAGCGGGACCCCACAAAGCGGGCAAATCAGCGCATACCCTTTACCATTTCTGGCAAAGGTCCAGACAATCCCACACACCAGAGTACAAGAAGGCAGTTTCAACAATAAGTAGCATATAACGGAAGCACACGCGGAACAACCAAACGTACATGTGCCTTTTCAAAAGCAATGTGATGCAAGGAACAAATCTCTCACAAAAGTATTCATTTTAGGAAAGAAATGAAAGCAAGAGTGTACAGGGATTCCAAACAATCATAATCAGCTCAATTCCAATAAGAAGATTAGGCGAATTCAAGTATCCAAAGGAAATGGAACAGAATACGCGAAATCGACCAAAGCTCGATTTCGGATTGAATTCCAGTGGCACATCAAACAAATATTTCAGAATAACAATTATGCTCCAATACCCATAAGAAGGCTATGGTCGAACCATATATCAATCTATATTCGGATGGAACAGATTTCATATGAAACAGGGCTCCCAACACAGAGTTACCTCTGATTTGGTAACACAAGGTCAAAATCACAATCACTGTTTTGCAGAATTTATAAGGTCGGATTCAACAGACGATAGGGTGGGCAATTGAACTCCAAAATTTTCAAACTATATGTCAAAAGAGAGAATTTCAAGTCTAGTTTCAAATAAAATCAGTTTGGTACAAACCAGAATTTTCAACAGGGAGTTATAGGCGTTTTAGTATCGAAAGGTCAGAAATCTTGAACTCTGTTTTACAGCGTCTATAGGCTCTTTTGAAACAAATTTTTGGGTAAGTATTCGGTATCCAAAATCTACAAAATCGGTGTCAAAAGAAATATATACGAGTCTAATTTCAAACAAAAATAGTTCCTGCCTGAATCCTCATCCTGTACTAAAACTTATAGCTGAAACAGTGCTTAGGGGTCAGTTTACCGAAAAAAAACTTTCAGAATCCATGGTTTTATGTCCAAGGAGAGACATATCAGTTTCTAAATAGAAATCTTCCAATTTATTTTGAATCAACATAAAAACAGAGTCTAATACTGCTGTAGGATGGGGTTAGAACACTTGCCTTTGGAAATTTTGACCCAAAATGACAAGATTAAAGCAAGAACCCTAAAAGCCCCAATTTTCTTTCTCTTCTTCTTCTTCTTCTTCTTCTTCTTCTTCTTCTTCTTTCTTTCTTTCTTTCCCTGATCACCCACGAGCTGCCTCCTCTGCTTCCTTAAGAACGAAGGCAGAGAGGCTTAAGCGGTGGAATTTGTCATTTGGTGCATTTTGCAGTTTAGTCCTTGTTTTTATCATATTCACGATTAGGTCCTTAGGGTTTACATATAGGTCCTCAGATTCTTTCTTTTCTCTTTTTTTTTTTGAACAGATCTCCCAAATCTTACAAATAAGTTACCTCTGATTCAAACTCTATTTCTTTTGTCAATTAAAATAGATGCTTACGTTATCACCGGAAATTTATACGAACATTCGGAAATGAGGGGTGTTACACTCTCCCCCCCTTAAAAGAAAAATTTAGTCCTCTAAATTTATCGTACCTCTATTCGATGAAAAGACGAGGATACACCTTTTTCATTTCCTCTTCTAGCTCCCAAGTTGTCTCTTCTCCAAAATGATGTCTCCAATTTACTTGAACCAGTGGGATGACCCGATTCCTTAGGACTTTTTCTTTCTTATCAATAATCTGAATAGGCTCTTCCACATAGGATAAATCTTTATCGAACTCCACCAGCTCATACTTAATGATGTGAGAAGGGTCATACATATACTTTCTAATCATCGAGACATGAAATATATCATGGACATGGCTCAATGCTGGTGGTAAGGCAATCCTGTAAGCGACAGAACCAACCCTCTCAAGAACCTCAAAAGGTCCAATAAATCTTGGGCTTAACTTTCCTTTCTTCCCAAACCTTATAATGCCTTTGGAAGGGGAGACTTTTAAGAATACAAAATCTCCGATTTCAAACTCAATATCTCGTCTCCTATTATCGGCATAACTCTTTTGACGACTTTGAGCAGCTTTTAACCTTTTCCTTATAACTTGAATTTTCTCGGTAGTTTCTTGTACCTGGTCCGGTGCTAACAACTTTCTGTCCCCAACTTCCTCCCAACATATAGGTGTTATGCACTTTCGCCCATATAAAGCTTCATAAGGAGCCATCTGAATACTTGAATGATAACTATTGTTATACGTGAACTCAACAAGTGAAATATTCTTATCCCATTCACCTTTCCAATCCATAACATAGGCTCTAAGCAAATCCTCAAGTGTTTGAATTGTTCTTTCTGACTGACCATCGGTCTGAGGATGATATGCAGTGCTAAACTTAACTTTAGTGCCCATAGATTCCTGTAATCTTCTCCAGAATCTAGAGAGAAATCTGGAGTCTCTATCAGAGATGATCTCCTTTGGAATACCATGAAGTCTTACTATTTCATTAACATATAAATCTGCAAGTCTATCAAGCGAATAAGTCATATTAATCGGAAGGAAATGTGCAGATTTTGTTAACCTATCAATGATAACCCAAATAGCATCATGCTTCCTCGAGGTTCTGGGTAGTCCTGAAACAAAATCCATAGTAATACATTCCCATTTCCATTCAGGTATAACTAAAGGTTGCAGCAACCCTCCAGGTCTTTGGTGTTCTACTTTGATTTGCTGACAAGTCAAACATTTTGAAACATACATTGCAATTTCCTTCTTCATACCTTCCCACCAATAATGACTTTGAAGATCTCTATACATCTTAGTGCTCCCAGGGTGTAGGGCGTACTTTGAAGTATGACTTTCATTTAGGATTTGATTCTTGATATCTAGTTCATTTGGTACACATACTCTCTCCCCAAATCTCAATAGGCCATCCTTTGAAACTTGAAATTGTGGCTTCAATTCTTTTTCTACTTCATTCCTCAAGTAGATTAAATATGGATCTCGTAATTGTCCTTTCTTAATTTGTTGAATAAGATCAGATTGCACTTGAATGGAGGCCATCAATATCATCGAGTCTTGCTCTTTCCTCAAAGCTTTCAAATCAGAATTTTCTTCTAATAACTTCCATTGCTTCACGACTAGACTAGCCATAAAACTTGTAGATTTCCTACTAAGTGCATCAGCTACAACATTGGCCTTGCCCGGGTGATAACGGATGGCACAATCATAATCCTTCAGAAGTTCTATCCATCTTCGCTGCCTCATGTTTAACTCTTTCTGAGTGAAAATATATTTTAAACTCTTGTGATCAGTGAAGATTTCAAACTATCGACCATACAAATAATGTCTCCAAATCTTTAGAGCAAAAATGATTGCTGCTAATTCCAAATCATGAGTTGGATAATTCAATTCATAACCTTTAAGTTGCCTAGAAGCATAAGCAATTACTCTCCCTTCCTGCATCAAAACACATCCTAGGCCCTTTCTTGAAGCATCAGTATAAACTACAAATCCCTCACTACCACTTGGAATAGTGAGAATAGGGGCACTAGTCAATCTTCTTTTTAACTCTTGAAAGCTTTGCTCACAATCATCGCCCCATACAAATTTCATATTCTTCTTAGTGAGTTTGGTGAGAGGTTGAGCAATTCGAGAAAATCCCTCCACAAATCTCCTGTAATAACCTGCCATGCCCAAGAAACTTCTAACCTCTGTTACATTTGTTGGTACTTCCCATTCAACTACAGCTTCTATTTTCCTTGGATCAACAGATATACCCTTCCCTGAAATCACATGGCCTAAGAAAGCAACTTCATTCAACCAAAATTCACATTTGCTGAACTTCGCATACAACTTCTTTTCTCTTAGTATGGACAACACATCACTCAAGTGTTCCTCATGCTCCTGGTTACTCTTTGAATACACCAATATGTCATCAATAAATACAATTACACAGATATCCAAGAGCGGTTGAAATATCCTATTCATTAGTTCCATAAAAGCTGCAGGGGCATTTGTCAAACCAAACGGCATCACCAAGAATTCATAATGACCAAATCGAGTTCTGAAAGCTGTTTTTGAAATATCCTCCTCCTTGATCTTTAGCTGATAGTAACCTGACCTCAGGTCAATCTTAGAGAATACTTGTGCACCCTGCAGTTGATCAAACAAATCATCAATTCTAGGTATGGGATATTTGTTTTTGATGGTCACCTGATTCAACTATCTATAATCAATACAAAGCCTCAATGTTCCATCCATCTTTTAACTAACACCGGAGCACCTCATGATGAAATATTAAGCCAAATAAAATCCTTATTTAATAGTCCTTGTAGCTACTTCTTCAATTCCATTTACTCAAATGATATCATTCTGTAGAAGAGACAACTTGGGAGCTAGAAGAGGAAATGAAAAAGGTGTATCCTCGTCTTTTCATCGAATAGAGGTACGATAAATTTAGAGGACTAAATTTTTCTTTTAAGGGGGGGAGAGTGTAACACCCCTCATTTCCGAATGTTCGTATAAATTTCCGGTGATAACGTAAGCATCTATTTTAATTGACAAAAGAAATAGAGTTTGAATCAGAGGTAACTTATTTGTAAGATTTGGGAGATCTGTTCAAAAAAAAAAAGAGAAAAGAAAGAATCTGAGGACCTATATGTAAACCCTAAGGACCTAATCGTGAATATGATAAAAACAAGGACTAAACTGCAAAATGCACCAAATGACAAATTCCACCGCTTAAGCCTCTCTGCCTTCGTTCTTAAGGAAGTAGAGGAGGCAGCTCATGGGTGATCAGGGAAAGAAAGAAAGAAAGAAGAAGAAGAAGAAGAAGAAGAAGAAGAAGAAGAAGAAGAGAAAGAAAATTGGGGCTTTTAGGGTTCTTGCTTTAATCTTGTCATTTCGGGTCAAAATTTCCAAAGGCAAGTGTTCTAACCCCATCCTACAGCAGTATTAGACTCTGTTTTTATGTTGATTCAAAATAAATTGGAAGATTTCTATTTAGAAACTGATATGTCTCTCCTTGGACATAAAACCATGGATTCTGAAAGTTTTTTTTTGAACAGATCTCCCAAATCTTGAGGTGGTATCAGAGCATAGTTTGAGGATCACTGAAATATTTGATATATTGACGTGCAAAATATATTGAGGTCTAATGAACTATAGTGATTGGTGGAAATTTTCTTTGAAGCATTTTAGGAATTTGGGATGATGAGGACATTTGGTCCTCCTATTTCATTGTTTCTGATTAATTAAGGGGAATGAAAGGATTGATTGGGGATATTGAATCAGAGTGGCGCAGCGGAAGCGTGGTGGGCCCATAACCCACAGGTCCCAGGATCGAAACCTGGCTCTGATACCACTTCTGTCACGCCCCTAAAAATATCCATGATATTTAAATTTTTTCGCCACAACTAACCCAGGATCCAAACACACATTTGAGGTCACTAAGAAAACATTCAGATCAAAAATTTCACTTCTATAATCTATCAATTCATAACCCTGTGCAATTCATAAACATAGCACACATCACTCGATAATTTATACAATCTGAACTCAACTCATCAAAATAAAAACCACAATATAAATCCACAAGTGGGGAAATCCATGCAGTCACCACACTCATCGATTTACCATAAGTTCATATCATTACACGAATTTAATTTAACATTCCAAAACCCTATACATGAGGGATCCTTTAACTTACACAAAATCCACAGGTTTAGATTCATAGTCACATTTCATTAGATGCAACGTAGCTTATACACAACTACATATATGCTAACAAAAGTTCTACCCAACGTCTTCTAAACTTTCCACTGCCTCAGCCCATTCTTAACATTTAAGCAAGCGATACGCTATCCTGAAAAATTTATCAACAAATGGGGTGAGCATAAAGAGCTCAGCAAGTGACTAACATATCCATATCAAAATAGTACAATTTCCAAAGAGATGCAGTTTCAAACACAAAGCAGAATATATGATTTCGTATACATAATAT
Organism: Musa acuminata AAA Group; assembly: GCF_036884655.1. NCBI lineage: Eukaryota > Viridiplantae > Streptophyta > Magnoliopsida > Zingiberales > Musaceae > Musa > Musa acuminata. Next base: position 31,582,719 of record NC_088334.1, on the reverse strand, counting down.
CATTAGGAGCAGAATCATAATTGTCCTTTTTAATCATACATATTTGGTTCCTGACAGATGGGGCATAGAGTAATTGGAGCATATCAGAAACAAAGGAAACATATCGGAGCTTATCAATGGCATATAAAATGTTCCAAATCACATCAACGACATAGGGAACATTACGAAGCAAAATCAGCAGTGAATGAAGCATTTCAGAGCATATCAAACTCATATGTCATACAGAAGCTCAAACGTCGTCCTTGACGTTGCAATCATATCATAACTATCCAGAGCACGAACAGAAATAACTCACCAAAACTCTGGATGTCATATCAAATATATAGAGGGTGTAGTGGGATCTCAGTCAGAATGTGATTCATCCATTTCTGAATGACCACCTGACAAAAGTCTCCCACGTCTGGGAGCTCCATCCACCCACGTCTAGGTGAAGTCAAAGGGGGCCGGCAGAGCATCGCAGGCTCTAAGCAATATCCCACAAAGCGGGCAAATAAGCGCATACCAGAATATCCCACAAAGCGGGACCCCACAAAGCGGGCAAATCAGCGCATACCCTTTACCATTTCTGGCAAAGGTCCAGACAATCCCACACACCAGAGTACAAGAAGGCAGTTTCAACAATAAGTAGCATATAACGGAAGCACACGCGGAACAACCAAACGTACATGTGCCTTTTCAAAAGCAATGTGATGCAAGGAACAAATCTCTCACAAAAGTATTCATTTTAGGAAAAAATGAAAGCAAGAGTGTACAGGGATTCCAAACAATCATAATCAGCTCAATTCCAATAAGAAGATTAGGCGAATTCAAGTATCCAAAGGAAATGGAACAGAATACGCGAAATCGACCAAAGCTCGATTTCGGACAGAATTCCAGTGGCACATCAAACAAATATTTCAGAATAACAATTATGCTCCAATACCCATAAGAAGGCTATGGTCGAACCATATATCAATCTATATTCGGATGGAACAGATTTCATATGAAACAGGGCTCCCAACACAGAGTTACCTCTGATTTGGTAACACAAGGTCAAAATCACAATCACTGTTTTGCAGAATTTATAAGGTCGGATTCAACAGACGATAGGGTGGGCAATTGAACTCCAAAATTTTCAAACTATATGTCAAAAGAGAGAATTTCAAGTCTAGTTTCAAATAAAATCAGTTTGGTACAAACCAGAATTTTCAACAGGGAGTTATAGGCGTTTTAGTATCGAAAGGTCAGAAATCTTGAACTCTGTTTTACAGCGTCTATAGGCTCTTTTGAAACAAATTTTTGGGTAAGTATTCGGTGTTCAAAATCTACAAAATCGGTGTCAAAAGAAATATATACGAGTCTAATTTCAAACAAAAATAGTTCCTGCCTGAATCCTCATCCTGTACTAAAACTTATAGCTGAAACAGTGCTTAGGGGTCAGTTTACCGAAAAAAAACTTTCAGAATCCATGGTTTTATGTCCAAGGAGAGACATATCAGTTTCTAAATAGAAATCTTCCAATTTATTTTGAATCAACATAAAAACAGAGTCTAATACTGCTGTAGGATGGGGTTAGAACACTTGCCTTTGGAAATTTTGACCCAAAATGACAAGATTAAAGCAAGAACCCTAAAAGCCCCAATTTTCTTTCTCTTCTTCTTCTTCTTCTTCTTCTTCTTCTTCTTTCTTTCTTTCTTTCCCTGATCACCCACGAGCTGCCTCCTCTGCTTCCTTAAGAACGAAGGCAGAGAGGCTTAAGCGGTGGAATTTGTCATTTGGTGCATTTTGCAGTTTAGTCCTTGTTTTTATCATATTCACGATTAGGTCCTTAGGGTTTACATATAGGTCCTCAGATTCTTTCTTTTCTCTTTTTTTTTTTGAACAGATCTCCCAAATCTTACAAATAAGTTACCTCTGATTCAAACTCTATTTCTTTTGTCAATTAAAATAGATGCTTACGTTATCACCGGAAATTTATACGAACATTCGGAAATGAGGGGTGTTACAAAACCTACTTCCTTTGCTTGTTGAATTTTCATATATATTTGACGAACCGCACAACCTACCTCTTACCCATCGGCATGATTATTATATAACGATTCTTCTTGGTAAACCTCTAGCAAATACCCGGTCATATTAGTATCTACATCTCCAGAAGGATGAAATAGAAAGGATTATAAAAGAGATGCTCGAAACAGGAGTTATTCGGCCAAGTTGCAGTCTCTACTCTTCAACGATGCTACTTGTACGCAAGAAGGACGGAACATGACGAATATACGTTGATTACCGAGCTCTTAATGGCATAACCATCAAGGATAAATACCCTATTCTAGTAGTAGATGAATTGCTAGATGAAAGGGAGTATAAATCTTCACAAAGTTGGATCTTCGATCCGGGTATCATCAAATACGAGTGTGCGAAGAAGGTTGAAAACCACATTTCGAACACACAACAGCCACCACGAATTTTTGCTTTCTTCAACAAAAGGTCGAATATCTTGGGCATATCATATCAGAGGAAGGTGTGATGGTGGACCCCTCCAAAATAGAAGCAATGCAGAACTGGCCGACCTCGAGGAACATAAAATTTCTACATGACTTTCTTGGTTTAATAGGCTACTACTACAAGTTCGTGAAAAACTATGGAAAGATCAGTATACCACTTACTTCCTTACTGAAAAAAGATGTCTTCTAATAGTCGGACAAAGCCTCCACTGCCTTCGACAAACTTAAGGTAGCCATGACGACGACGCCGGTGCTAGCACTACTAGATTTCAGCCAACCCTTCATTATTGAGGCTGATGCATCTAGAGTCGGAATTAGAGCCATACTCATGCAAGATGGTCGACCACTCGCATACACTAGCAAGACATTGTCTCCCTCCCATCAAAATATGTCAACATATGATAAAGAGATGCTTGCCATTGTGCACGCAACAACGAGGTAGAGACCCTACTTGATTGCTCGACGATTTTAAATTAAAATTGACCATAAAAGCCTCAAGTACTTTTTGGAGCAAAAGATATCATCCCCTAAGCAGCAAAAATGGGTAACAAAACTTCTTGGATTTGATTATGAAATAACTTACAAAAAGGGGAAAGAGAATGTTGTTGCAGATGCCCTTTCACAGCTACCCGAGCAAGTTGAATTTTTGGCCGTTTCACTTCCGACCAGCGACTTACTTGAGGATATTAAGATGGAATGGCAGGAAGATTCAGAGACTAGTAAGATCATAAAAAAACGCATAGTGCTTGTGACAAATTCTACTTGCATCTTCACGAGCAGATTTTGGACAAAGTTATTCCATATGCAGGGTACTAAATTAAAAAGGAGTACAACATATCACACATAAATCGACAGCCAATTGAAAGTTATAAATAGGTGCTTGGAGACAGCCCAAAGCCACCCACCATCTATGACTACCCAAGGAAAACTCCAGACCGAGCCAAGTGACATTATTGATCGACGGAACATAACTCGATGACGACGATCCACTACTAAAGTGCTAATATAGTGGGGGAACCTACCAACAGAAGATGCCACATAGGAGAACTATGGCGACTTGAAGATCAAATTTCCATAATTCATAAATAGTCAACCTTGAGGACAAAGCTGATTTGAAGAGGGCGGGTCTGTTAGGACTCTAGCTAGGAGAGTCCTAATTGAGAGGGACATTTATGTAAAACCTACCTAAGTCGACCCCTACTAAAGAGGTGAAGAGGCCGGCTAGGGTTACGAGGTTGTTTCTTATAGAAGAATTAGGAGTTGTAAAGGAATAGGAGTCTTGAGTAGGAGTCATATTAGGAGTTAGGGTTTAGAAGCCCTATAAATAGCCATGTATTCCTCCTCTTTTCATAAGCAATAGATGAATCTTTTTTGTAACCTTTGAGCGGCAACTTGGAGGGAGGAACCTCTATAGAGTTCCAAGGAGGCTGGTCCCCTAAAGAGATCAACCACAAGTTTAGAATCTACAAGGGTTCTAACACGATTGTGGCATACAAGGAGTCAAAGGGGTTCTAGTGAGGTTTGCTACGATTAGGAAGGGCGTCATATCAATATGTGTACTTTTTTGCCTTATATTGCTTTAAGGCCAAGTACCCAGGGATAAGCATCGAAAAGGACCCCTTTACTCGATGACCCAAAGATGCCTATGCCCTTGTGGAGGCATAGACCCTTTGGCGATAGCCACGACTTAACCCCTCCTTCAAGCTAGGCACTTCTGATGACAATGGCTTCCTTTTGGTTTTCTTTTTAATGGGCTTCGGCCTGGGCTCATTGGATATAGGATTTTTTGTTTTGAATAAGCTTTTGAGCCCGATTGTGGCCATCGCACTGATGCAAGTGTTGAATCTCATATTTTGATAATGAAACCAATTGATAGTATTTATCTGATCCGTGTTTTGAGTCATGCAGGAAACTTTGATCAGGGAGAGACAATTAAAAGCAGGAAAAATCATGTTGGGTCAGAGTGGAACATGTCAGAAGATTGGACGTCGAGCCGGATGATCGGTCGACGTATCGGTAAAAGGCTTCGGGCCATGAGTTCGGGCATCAAGCCAAGAAGAGCAAAAATTACGCCAAGGAAATCGAAGTTGCAGAAGTCAACTGGTTGATTGGGTAATAGGCCGCAAGAGAGGATGATGAGCCGAAGAATCAAACGAAGCATCGATGAACCAATGACATGCCAGACAACACGATTTAAGCTTTATAATAATTATCTAGATCGAAGTAGGTTTTATTTTTGTAGGATTAAATATAATAGTGATAAAGGCATAAAGCAAAATGAAGTCCCGAAGTCAAGAATGATACTTTGTTGGGAGTTCGAGAGTTCGTCGGAAGTCCGGACATTCATCAGAAGTTATGCAGGAATTGAGCGAGAAGTCCAGGAGCTTGCCGAAGAAGCCCATTGGAACTCACCAAGAAGATCATTGTAAAGTCCAGGAGCTTTCCGGGAGTTCGCTGGAACATTGCCGAGAGATCATCGGAAGTTCGCCGGAAGCTCGTTTGAAGAAACCGAGACTAACCGGACCCGATTTACTTAGTGTATGTCTTAAATTTCGTAGTTAGCACATAATTGGAATTGAAATTGGGCCAACCCAATTAGGGGCCAGTTGGCCCCATGTATGGACTATGTTGGGCCAAGTGAAAGGTTGTTAGAACCCTTGCAGATTCTAAACTTGGGGTTGATCTCTTTAGAGGATTGGCCTCCTTGAAACTCTTGCAGATTCTAAACTTGGGGTTGATCTCTTTAGGGGATTGGCATCCTTGGAACTCTATAGGGGTTCCTCCCTCTAAGTTGTTGCTCAAAGGCTGCAGAAAAGATTTATCTATTGCTTATGAAAAGAGGAGGAATATATGGCAATTTATAGGGCTTTTAAACCCTAACTCCTAATAGGACTCCTACTTAGAACTCCTACTTCTAACCAACTCCTAATAGGACTCCTACTCAAGACACTCATTCCTTTACAACTCCTAATTCTTCTCTAAGAAACAACCTCCTAACCCTAGCCGGCCTCTTCACCTCTTTAATAGGGGTCGGCTTAGGTAGGTTTTACATGAATATCCCTCTCAATTAGGACTCTCCTAGCTAGAGTCCTAATAGACCCGCCTTCTTCAAATCAGTCTTGTTCTCGAGGCTGATGATTCATAAATTCCGGGAATTTGATCTTCAAGTCGTCATAGTTCTCCTAAGTGGCATCTTCAGTTGGTAGGTTCACCTACTATATTAGCACTTTAGTAGTGGGTCGTCATCGTCGAATCACGACTCGTCGATCAATAATGGCACTTGGTTGGGTCTGGAGTTCTCCTTGGGTAGTCATATTTGGTGGGTGGCTTTGGGCCATCTCCAAGCACCAATTTACAACTTCCATCTGGTTTGGCCATCAGTTTGTGGGTAATATGTCATACTCCTTTTCAATTTAGTACCCTGCATATGAAAAAACTTTGTCCAAAATCTGCTCGTGAAGATGCAAGTAGAATTTGTCACAAGCACAATGCGTCCTATATAGTATAATTCTTTTGAGTCCCAATTGTAATGAGCTATGGAGCTTGGTACTTCCTCCAATTTTTTTATAATCTTACAGGTCTCCAGATCTTCCTGTCATTCCCTCTTAATATCCTTAAGGAAGTCACTAGTCGAAATTGAAATGGTAAAAAATTCAACTTGCTTAGATAGCCATGAAAGCGCATCTGCAACAACATTCTCTTTCCTCTTTTTGTAAGTTATTTCGTAATCATATCCAAGAAGCTTTATTATCCATTTTTGCTACTAGGGGAAGATATCTTCTGTTCCAAGAAATATTTTAGGCTTTTATGGTCGGTCTTGATTTGAAAGCATCGCCCGATCAAGTACGATCTCCATCTCGTTGCTACATGCACAATGGCAAGCATCTCCTTATCATATATTGACACGTTTTGATAGGAGGGAGACAATGCCTTGCTAGTGTATGTGAGTGGTCGACCATCTTGTATGAGAACGTCTCTAATTCCGACTCCAGATGCATCGACCTCAATGATGAAAGGTCGGCTGAAATCTGGTAGCGCTGCCACCGGCATCGTCATCATGGCTGCCTTAAGTTTGTCGAAGGTAGCAAAGGCTTTGTCCAACCATTGGAAAGTATCATTTTTCAGTAGAGAAGTGAGTGGTGCACTGATCTTTCCATAGTTTTTCATGAACTTGCAGTTGTAGCTTGTTAAACCGAGAAAGCCACGTAGCAATTTTATGTTCCTCAAGGTTGGCCAGCTCTGCATTGCTTCTATTTTGGAGGGGTCCATCATCACACCTTCCTCTGATATGATGTGCCCAAGATATTCTACCTTTTATTGAAGAAAGCAAAAATTCATAGTGGTCGTTGTGTGTTCGAAAGGTGGTTTTCGGTATGTCTTCTTCGCACACTCGTATTTGATGATACCCGGATCGAAGGTCCAACTTTGTGAAGATTTGTGCTCCCTTTCATCTAGCAATTCATCTACTACTAGAATAGGGTATTTATCCTTGATGGTTATGTCATTGAGAGCTCGATAATCAACTTATATTTGCCATGTTCTATCCTTCTTGTGTACAAGTAGCACTGGTGAAGAGTAGAGGCTGCAACTTAGCCGAATAACTCCTGTTTCGAGCATCTCTTTTACAATCCTTTATATTTCATCTTTCTAGAGATGTAGATATTGATATGGCTGAGTATTTACTAGAGGTTTTCCTGGAAAAATCGTTATATAATGATCAAGCCGACGGGTAAGAGGTAGGTTGTTCGATTCATTAAATATATCTGAAAATTCAGCAAGCAAAAGAAGTAGATTTGGATTTTCAAATTCTATTGGCTCTCCCTTAGTTTGCTGCTCAAGTTGTACCAAAAAGCCATTATATGCTTTATGCAAAACTTTCTCCATTTGTTGTGTGCAAATCGTCATTACATCGCCCCCACGTTTCCCGTGCAGTATCACCTATTTCTCCTTACTGTAAAATTTCATAATTAGTTTCATAAAATTTCAAGAAACATCACCTAATATCATCATCCATTTAATTCTGAGCATAGCCTCATGATCATCTAAAGGGAGGAGGAAGAAATATACAATTATCTCATGGTCCTACAGCAATAGTTTCACTTGCGGGCGCCTACGATCATACTTCAAAATCCATCTGTCGGTGACCTTAACGTCAAACTTGCTATAATTCTTGATAGGTAAGGCCTTCCGGACAGCAACCTTATTATTTAGAAAGTTATTAGTGTTGCCCGTGTTGACGAGAACAGTGATCGGTTGTTGTTTGAGAAGGCCTCCAACTTTCATCATTTGTGTGTTTGAGTAGCCGACTAGTACATGTACCGTAACTTCAATCGGTTGTGGCTCTTCTTCTGCATGTTCAAAGCTCTCTTTTGGATATTCAATGACCATTTCTTCTACTAGTTCAATCATAAGAAGTCTTCCTTTAGTACAACGATGCTCACGGCTCCACGGCTCACCACAATGCCAACATAATCCCTTCGTAGATCACTCTCGAAGTTCTTCTCTATTCAAACTTTTTGGTAAAGGAACTTAGTTGATAGTAGGGGGGGCTGAGGGCTTCGTTATTACTATTTGGAGAGCAACCCTAGTCTTTCAGGCTACATGGTTCAATCGCTCCTCTTGAAATCATGCGAAAGAGATGGCTGCCATAAGCGTGTACAGTTGTCGCGCTTTAACTTCTCCTCGGATCTCCGGCTTCAAGCCCTCAATGTAGGTCACCAATAGCTATTTTTGAGACCAATCATGAGTTTGATTAGATAACCTTTCAAACCTGGTTTAGTACTCTTGAATGGTGAATGTTTGTCGGATCTTTGCTAGTTGTCCATTAATGTTCTCGTAATCGGTTGGTCTGAAACGGATCAGTAGTCCTTCTTTGAATTATCACCATGAGAGGACTCCATGAGTATGTTCAAACTAGTCAAACCACTGTATGACATCCCCTTCAAGATGTATAGCTGTAATTTTCACCATAAATGTGTCCGCGGTTTTGTGGTACCGAAAATATCGCTCCACGCGCGAGATCCAACCAATCGAGTCTCCTTCTTCTCATCTAGGGAAGTCCACCCTCATGCATGGATAGTTGGGATCAGTCATAGAGCCTCCCCTTCCTTGGAAGTCATCTCTTTGGGCTTGGTACGATTGGTTAGAGCTCTCTCCTTGATGTGATTTCTTCGGGCTTAGTGGTCAGCCCAAATTGAGTTCGGTTAAGAGAGTCTGAATCTTATCCTCCATTCGTGCCTCCAAGGCTTCGAATTTAGCATTGATTGCCTCCTTAGATGCCATAGTATATATTTCCAAATCTGTGATGTTAAGATCCCTCTTTTGTTGTTGGGTTAAAGGCATGTATAGGTTGAGAGAAGTGATGGTCGAAAGGGTTGGTGGATTGATGGATATAGGCTGCTGTTTAGGCTTATTTTGTTGCTGTTTTGGTGTAGTTTGAGGGTGTGGTTTAGTAGAGTTTTAGGGCTGTGGATGAAAGTTTTAGATCTATGGTAGATGGCAGCAAAGGTTTGATAGAAATCAGTGGAAATTTACTGCAGAATTGTGTTATCTTGTAAGAGTAGAATTATAATCGAAGAAACAACGATTTCTCGATGAAATTTCCACCAAAAATTTGAGAGATTTGAGGAGGGAATTGACAGTAATATCTTAGTTTATATGACACAAGGATTTTCAATTTAATCAAGAAAATTTTGGTAGTAACAATAAGAAAATTGGTGCAAGTTGCGATAGCAGAATTCTCATCGAAAAATTTCAACGGTTTACGACGAAAATTTGCAGCAACACAAAATCATTTTTAGAGATGAATTCCTCAATAGATCAACCTTAGATGGAAGCCAAGATAATCTATGAAGTGTATAAGAAATTTTATTCAAAAGAGATTGCAATAGATGGGTTAAGGCAACAATATGCGACTGTAATTTTCTACGGCATAAATTTTCAAGTGTAGCAGATTGGACATAAAAGATCAGTAGTTTATATTAAGAATTTTTCAATAAAATAAAAGAAAATCCACTAATAGGAAGTTTCAAAGCTATCATAAAAATTTCATAGAGATTTGGACAGAAAAAACATTGTATCAAGATCAAACAAATAATGCTATGCGGCTGAAATTTTACAGTGCAGATTTTTAAGGATAGCAGATTAGATATAAAAGATCAATGGTTTATATTGAGAATTTTTTGACAAAACTAAAGGACAATCTGCTGTTAGGAAGTTTCAAAGATGTCATCAAAATTTCATAGAATTTTGGATAAATAAAACACAGTAGCAAGATGTAATATCCCTCGCTTTTAAAAATTATTAATAAAGATTTATTTATAAATTGGAGGACCTATATGTAAATATAGAAATTTCAAAGACTAAACTGTTAAGTTGTAAAAAGAAGTAAATAAAGAAAAACCGAAAATTTCGGTTTTATCCCACCGCCTCCCACCGCGGTGGAGCATGAGGAGTGAAGAAAAGAAGAAGAAGAGGGAAAAGAAGAGAGGAGGAAGAAGAGAGGAAAAAGAGGGAGAAGAGAAGAAGAAGAAGAAGAAGAAGAAGAGGAGGTGGCTGCAGCGAGGGCTGCAGCGAGGAGCTATGGGGCGTGGGGAGAAGAAGAGAGGAAGAAGAGGGAGAAGAGAAGAAGAAGAAGAAGAAGAAGAGAGGAGGATAGCTGCGGCAAGGCTGCAGCGAGGAGGTGTGTGGCTTTGGGGAGGAAAAGGGAAGAGGAGAAGAAGAGAAGGAGAAGAAGAGGGAAAAGAGAGGCAGCTGCAGCAGCCAAGGCTGCAGCACCTCTGTTTCCCGCAGGTGGAAACAGAGGAGAGGATGTGTGGGGCGTTGAGGATGAAAAGGGAAGAAGAAGAAGAAGAAGAAGAAGAAGATAGCTGCGGCAAGGCTGCAGCGAGGATATGTGTGGCCTTGGGGAGGAAAAGGGAAGAGGGGAAGAGGAGAAGAAGAAGAAGAGGAAGAGAAAGAGGTGTGATACCTCTGTTTCCTGCAGAGGAAACAGAGGAGAGGGTGTGTGTGACGCCGGGGAAGAAGGGGCTGCAGCTGCGGCGATGGCAGCTGCAGCTGGAAGAGAAGAAGAAGAGGAAGATGAGCAGGGGAGGAGGGAGAGGTTGCGGCCGTGGCTGCGGCTGCGACTACAGCAGTTGCAGTGGGGAGAGAAGAAGAAGAAAGGAAGGAGAAGGAAGAGGAGAAGGGAAAGAAGTAGCTGCGGCTGCGGTTGTGGCAGCTGCAGCTATGGCAGGGAAAGAGGAAGAGAAAAAGGAAAGGAAGAAGAAGAGAAAGGGAAGGAGAGGAAGAAGAGAGGAAGAGGAGAAGGGGCTGCGGCTGCGGCGATGGCAGCTGCAGCTGTGGCAGGGAAAGACAAAAAGGAAAGGAAGAAGAAGAGAAAGGGAAGGAGAGGAAGAAGAGAGGAAGAGGAGAAGGGGCTGCGGCTGCGGTGATGGCAGCTGCAGTTGTGGCTGGGAAAGAAGAGAAGGAAAGGAAGAAGAAGAGAAAGGGAAGGAGAGGAAGAAGAGAGGAAGAGGAGAAGGGGTGGCAGCTGCGGTAGTGGCAGCTGCAGTTGGAAGAGAAGTAGGAGAGGAAATAGAGTAGCAGAGGAAGTAGAGGCTGCGGTTGTGGTGGCTGCGGCCATGGCTGTGACTGTGACTGCGGCAGTTGCAGCCGGGAAAGAAAGGAAAGGAAAGGGGGAAAAAGGGGCTGTAGACGGGATTGCGGCCGCAGCGGCAGCGACTGCGTATGCAGCAGTTATGTCTGCGAGAGAAGGGAAGAAGGAAATAGTGCAGTGGAAGGGGGTTGCGGTTGTGACCGCAGTTGCGGTCGTGGCTGCGATTGTGGCAGCGGCAGCGGCGGCGGCTGTGGCAGCTGCGTTTGGGAAAGAAAAAGAAGGAATGAGAGTAAGAGAGAGCAGGTGACTGTGCCTCGATGTTCGACACGTGATGTAGTTACGAAGAAAGGAAGAAAATGGGAGCACAAAACGAAACAGAGAGAGGACACGGAGGAAAAGTAGAAAGATTGGACTGGCACCTTCCTTGGATATTCAGATCAAAATATTTGAAAGGCAAGTTCCCTGATCGTTTCTCCTATAATTGCTCTGATATGTCTTATTGCAAGTTCCCTGATCGTTTCTCCTATAATTGCTCTGATATGTCTTATTGCAAGTATCCTGATCTTTCCTCACTGTCAATTTTATCTCCACATTTGCTTTGAATATGAGGAACTTTGAATTGTTCTAGCCTTGCATTTGATATATCTCCTGTTTAGACGTAACGATTCGAATCTGTGCAACTTCTGAGATTCTGACCTTTTGATACCGAGCTGCCTATAAGCCTTTGTGGAAACTCTGATTTGTTCAAAACTGATTTCATTGGAACCTAGACTCGTAGACCTTTCCTTGATATATGGATTGAAAGATTTGGAATCTAAACACCTGCCCAGTTATCTGTTGAATCTGACATTATGAATTCTGCCAATAGAGATTTTGTTCTACGACTCTTGCTTACCAAATTATTTGTAACTCTCTCTGTTGGACAGTTCAATTCATATGAAGCCTGTCTTATCTGAAAGTATTATCTAATGATTATTTCTGAGTAAATTGGAGCACGATTGATAGTTTGAATCATTTGTTCAATGTGCCTTCTTTATTCTGCCAGAAATCGAGCTTTGGTCGATTTCTCATATTCTGGTTTCATTCCTTTGGAAATTGATATCCTTTAGCTTTCTTATTCAATTGAGCTTTATATTACTGCTTTGAATTCTTGTATGCTCTTGTCCTAAAAATTATTTGCATTCTTGAAAACTGTTGTGTAACGTTTATGCTATATCGTATTGACTCATATAGGCACATGTATATCCTATTGTTCCGCATTTGCTTTCGATATGTGCCTATTCCAGTTTCATTCCTTTGGACATTGAATTCATCAAATCTTCTTATTGAATTGAGTTATATGTGATTGCTTGGATTCCATATGTGCCCTTGCTTTCAATTCCTTTCAAATCTGAATATACTTGTGAAAGATTATTGCTTACTTCGGATTGACTCGTAAAGGCACATGTACGTTTTGTTGTTCCGCGTGTGCTTCCAATATATGCTACTTATTGTTGAAACTGCCCTTTTGTACTCTGGTGTGTGGGATTGTCTGGACCTTTGCCAGAAATGGTAAAGGGTATGCGTTATTTGCCCGCTATGTGGGGTCTCGCTATGAGGGATATTCTGTATGCGCTTGTTGCCCGCTACGTGGGTATGTGATTAGAGCCTGCGATGCTCTGCCGGCCCCCTTTGACTTCACCTAGACGTGGGTGGATGGAGCTCCCAGACGTGGGAGACTTTTGTCAGGTGGTCATTCAGAAATGGATGAATCACATTCTGACTGAGATCCCACTACACCTTCTGTATGTTTGATATGATATCCAGAGCTTTGGTTATGTGTTTCTGTACATGCTTTGGATAAGATTGATATGTTTGCAACGTCAAAGACGACGTTTGAGCTTCTGTATGGTATTTGTTATTGATATGCTCTGAAATGTTTCCTCCACTGTTAATATGTTTCGAAATGTTCCATATGTCGTTGATATGCTCCGGAACATTTCATACGCCATTGATATGCTCCAATTACTCTGTGCTCCATTTGCTATGAACTGATATGTTCTGAAATGTCCTATCTGCCATTGATATGCTCCAATTACTCTGTGCTCCATTTGCTATGAACTGATATGTTCTGAAATGTCCTATCTGCCATTGATATGCTCCAATTACTCTGTGCTCCATTTGTTATGAATCAAATATGTTTTGAATGACATGATACTTATGATTTTGTATCTAATGAGATGGTATCCTTGAGAATTCTTGTATTCTGCCTTACATTATGATACCTTACTCGTTTGAAACCATTCCTTTTGTTCTGAATATGTTTTGTCACTTGCTGAGCCGTTTTTGGCTCACTCCGTTGTTATATATATCTTTCAGGTCAGCTTGTCACTCTTCGAGATGTTTGATTTGGGCTGAGGCAGTGGATAGCTATTCAGAATTATGGGCAAGTCTTGTCGGTTGTTATGCTATTGTTGTATAAGCATATTTTGTATGTAATGAATTGTTCTGATGATCGAAATGGATATACTGTGTAAAAGTGTTAGAAGATCTCTGTTATTTGGAATTTCGGAATGTTAAGTCTAATTTATGACGATATGAACTTGTGGTGAATAGTTGGAGTTCTAATTGTATAATTTATTTAGCTTGTGGATTTATAAATGTTGTTCATGTTTGTCAAGTTGGCTTGGGTTGCCATAAATGTGAAATATCGAGTGATGTGATATATGATTTTAAAATGCACATGTTTTATGGATGTGAATTTGATTGAATGTTTTTCAGTGTCCTCAAACGTTAGTTTGGATCCTGGATTGGTCTGTGACGAAAAGTTTAAAAATCATGGATATATTTTGAGGGGACGTGACACAAGATCAAATAGACGGTGCTATGTGGCTGAAATTCTGCAATGTATCTTTCATCGTAAAGATGAAAACTTTGTGATGAAAAGTTTATGCAGCAATATAGGAACAATTTTTTTTGAATTTTAGAATAAGGATAACTAAATTACAGCAGTAGTAAGGTAGGAAACCAGAACCTATTGTAATTCACGGGGAGATCAAAGGATGATCCGCGGTGGTGGAGATGACGGCAGAATTTGGCGATAATATTTTAATCAATTGTGGGAATTACTTTGAGCAGTTGTGGAGGGCTGATGGATGGCTATGGAAGGGCAGCAAGATGCCATGAATGCTGCTCTGATACCAGGTGTTAGAACCCTTGCAGATTCTAAACTTAGGATTGATCTCTTTAGGGGATCGGCCTCCTTAGAACTCTATAGGGGTTCCTCCCTCCAAGTTGCTGCTTAAAGGCTGCAGAAAAGATTCATCTATTGCTTATGAAAAGAGAAGAAATACATGACTATTTATAGGGCTTCTAAACCCTAACTCCTAATAAGACTCATACTCAAGACTCCTATTTCTAACCAACTCCTAATATGACTCATACTCAAGACTCCTATTCCTTTACAACTCCTAATTCTTCTCTAAGAAACAACCTCCTAACCCTAGCCAGCCTCTTCACCTCTTTAATAGGGGTCGACTTAGGTAGGTTTTATATGAATGTCCCTCTCAATTAGGACTCTCCTAGCTAGAGTCCTAACAAAGGCCCAAATAGTGACCTAATAGGTGGTACTGTCGTGGCATAGTCTCCGAGACTATGTCAGGTGGTGGTACCGCCCAAACACAGTCTCCTAGTTGGTGGTACCACCCAATGTTAGTGCTATAAGTGGTGGTACCACCCAACATAGGCGATAGTACCGCTAGGACCCGGGAAACCCGAGATGAGACCTTTTTAGGCTCTAAGTTTGAATCAACTTGAGCCCTATAAATACCCCTCTCATCTCTGGTTAATATACACAAGAATAGAGTGAAAAAAAGTAGAAAAACTCTATTGTAATCTTATGAGAACTCCTCTAAAAGCTCTAAGTGTTAGTCTTGTTTAAGAGAGGAGTGAATGGGGGTTGTAAAGGTTCTCTCCTAAACCTGTCAAAAGGATAATCGAGTTGTAAGGGTGGTTGATCTTCGCCCATTGAAGGAAGATCGTTATTGGATGCTGGTGACCTCGACGAAAGAGGAATTGGTAGAGTGGATATAAGTCACGATGATCGAACCACTATAAAATGGTTTGCATTTCTATTTGAGCAATTTACCTTCACTGCAAACTGAATTTTTACTTGCCTACTCCTTTCACTATATATACGAATGAGATTTCAAGTTATCTTCTGAGTTCGATTTTTATCATACGAAAGATTTTCAAACTAACGTGATTTTATCCGCTGCACTAATTCACCCCCCACTCTTAGTGCCGACTCATTCCTAACAGTTGGTATTAGGGCCACGTTATTTCTCGCTTGGTTTAACACTCAAGAGAAATGGCTCTTTTTGACTTTCAAGAGGGTCACTCTCTCATTCGTCCTCCCATGTTCAATGGGACGGACTACATATATTGGAAAACTCGAATGAGAGTTTTCTTGCTTTCTTTGGATTTAAATTTATGGAATATTATTGAAAATAATTTTCAAAAGTCTTCTCTTCCATTGAATGATTGTAATGAGTTGGAAAAGAAGACTTTCTCCTTAAATGCAAAGGCTATGAATGCCTTATTTTGTACCTTAGATAAAAATGAGTTCAATCGAGTGTCTATTTGTAAAACGAATTTTGATATTTAGCATACACTTGAAATCACACACGAAGGCAATAGTAAAGTTAAAGATTCAAAAATCAATGTTTTAATGCATGATTTTGAATTATTTCGGATGAAACCAAGTGAGACTATTGGAGACATGTACACTCATTTTATGGATGTCGTCAATAGTCTAAAAGCTCTTGGTAAATATTTTTTGAACTTTAAACTTATTAATAAAATCTTGATATCCCTTCCAAAGAGTTGAAACCCTAAAGTAATGACCATTCAAGAGGCCAAGAATTTAAATGACTTCTCTCTCGAAGAACTTATTGGGTCTTTAATGACCTATGAAATGAGTTTTATGACACATATTGAACATGATGAACTTGAGAACAATCTTCTAAAGAATAGGAAGGATTTTACACTTAGAACAAAAGAAGACTACTTGAGCGAAAGCTCAAGTGATGATAAACTTAAACTTCTCACAATAAAGCATAAAAAGTTCTTAAAACAAGAATCAAAGAATAAAAATAAACTTAAAAAGAATGTAACTACTTCCTATGAACGCAAGAAGAAGGAAGCACTCTGGGACGATTCGAGTTCATCCGAAGATGAAGAATAAATCAACAAAGGCGAGATGGCAAATTACACCTTAACGGCTTTCGATGACAAGGTAACCAAAATTTCTTTAATTTATTTCGAAATTACTTGATGCTTTTTCATGAGTTATTTTTAAATTAGTTAGTAAAAAATAAAAATTATAAAAAAATTATATCATGCTTCTTTTTATTTTATGATAATAAAAATTGCATGTTTTATAATAAAAGAACAAAATATTAGATTTAAATCTAATGATTAATCCTATGTATGTTTTTAAGACGAAATAATATATATATTGATGATTTCTGATTTTAATTGAAAATGATCATTTTGTAGATTTAATGATGCATAATGATTTGAAATCTTATGTTTTAGAATTATGTGTTATACCTTTGATCTTATATCTTTAATGACATGACTCCTTTGTATTTATGATTTGAATATCTCATTATATGATTGAATCATTGATGCAAAGAAGGAAAATACATTACTACAACAAACAAAATGATTTTGATTAAAAATATTTTTATGAATTCATGCTTGATGAAATAATGTAACGATGATTTGAAATCATGATTAATGTGTTTATATTTTAAAATTATGCATGATGATTCTTGTGATTTATGGATTATCGATCTTTGCCATAATGAAAGTTCTTTTTCGATTTTAAACGTTGATGCATGTTTTTATTTGATATAAATAAAAAAAGGGCATGCTTCCATGAAATTGTTAAATCTCGGATTTTGATGATGAAACTAATTGATTGTGTTTAGATGTTTAACTACATTTTGAGTGATGCAGGTCTACTCGATCAGGATTAGACAGTTAACGTAGGAGGAATTGACGTTGCGTCGGAGGAGATCACGTTAGGATATTGGATGGCAGAAGGCTTCGGACGTCGGGCATCGGGCCAAGAGCGGAATTGCGCCAAGGATATCGGGGTTGCTGTCAACTGCCGATTGGGCAACAAGCCACAAGAGAGGACGATGCGCCAACCAATGACGTGCCGGGCAACAGAATGTCAATTCGCTTTGCAATAATTGTCTAGATCGGAGTAGAGTTTTGGCTTGTGTGTGCAGGATTAACTACGATAACGATGAAGACATAAAGCGAAACAAAGTGTCAGAGTCAAGTGCGAAGGATTTGTTGTGAGTTCGAGAGTTCGACGAAAGTCTGAAGGTTCGTCGGGAATGCTGCCGGAACTAGCCGAGAATGAGTAGGGAGCTTGCCGAAGGGTTTTTTGGAAGCTCACCGGAAGGTTCGTTGGAAGTTCGTGGAGCTCGCCGAGAAAGATCGGAGCTTGCCGAAGAAGCACATTGGAACTCGCCAAGATCAAATTTTGAAGTCTAGGAGCTTGCTGGGAGTCCGTAGAATGGTTTCCGAGAGTTCGTTGGAAGACCGTCGGAAGTTCGCCGGAAGCTCGCCGGAAAAAGTCTTGACTTGTGGACTTTGTAATAGCTTAGAAAATGTCTTTAAATTCATAGTTAGCACGTGAATAAGGGTTAGGATTAGGTGTTAATCCTATAACTCAAGTAAGGGTCAATTGGGCCCGAGTTCGGACTGGTTTGGGCCAAGTTTGGAGCCCAACCAGTGAGCTGAAATAGTGTAGGCGGTGGCACCGCCAGATTAGGCGGTGGCACCGCCTAGAACCCGAGAACCAAGCGGTGGCACCGTTGGACTGAGCGGTGGCACCGCCCAACACCCGAGAGGTCCGGCGGTGGCACCGCCGGTACACTGTCAGTGTCAAACACTGACAGGCGGTGGCACCACCAGCATCGGGAACCAAAGAGAATTTAAATTTTGTAGCCCAAATTTGAATTCTCTTGAGGCCTATAAATACCCCTCAATTCTCAACTGAGAGAACAAATTTTTGAGAAGCAATAGATTGAGAAAAAGGTCTTAGAAAAGTCTTAGCGAGTCTTGTTTTCAATTTGTTAGAGTGTTCACCTCCTTCTTTCTTGCTGAAAATTTGTAAGAGTGTGAACCGCTTGTAAAAGGTTTGCTAGTGGAATGTGGGAGCCTCATCGAAGAGGGCCTCATAAGTGGATGTAGGTCATTTGACCGAACCACTTTAAAATTACTGCAAACCTTCTTACGTGCTTTATTTACTCATTACCTTTGCTGTACACCTTTACGAACACGCGTTCAAGTTAAACTTTTCAAGTTCGATTTTTATCGTATGAAAGATTTATCGAAACCAATGTTTTAATCCGCTCCACTAATTCACCCCCCCCTCCCCTCTTAGTGCCACTCCGATCCTAACAATTGGTTTCAGAGCCTGGTATTTCTCATTTTGGATTTACACACGAGAGAAATGACTCTTCATGGCTTTCAAGAGGGCTTATCGGTTTTTCGTCCACCGTTGTTTAACATATTGGACTACACTTATTGGAAAACTCGAATGAGAGTTTTCTTGATTTCAATGAATTTGGATTTATAGAATATTGTTGAAAACGGTTTTCAACTTCCCTCTAAACCGATGAACGAATGATCGGATTTGGAGAAGAAGTATTTTTTTTAAACGTAAAGGCTATGAATGCCTTATTTTGCGCTTTGGACAAAAATGAGTTCAATCGGATTTCTACGTGTGAAACGGCTTTTGATATTTGGCAAACACTTGAAATCACGCACGAGGGAACTAGTAGAGTTAAAGACTCGAAAGTTAACATTTTATTGCATGATTTTGAGCTTTTTCGAATGCAACCAAGCGAGACTATAGGCGACATGTACACTCGTGTCACGGATGTCGTCAATAATCTAAGAGTACTTGGTAAATCTTTTTCGAATTTTGATCTCGTAAGCAAGATCTTAAGATCTCTTCCAAAAAGGTGGGATCCTAAAATAATCACAATACAAGAAATAAAAGATTTAAATATTTTTTCACTTGAAGAACTAATTGGTTCGTTGATGACATATGAAATGGTGCACAATGCACATGATGAACAAAATCACCTTCCAAAGAATAGGAAGAATTTGGAACTCCGGACAAATGAATACCACTTGAGCAATGACTCAAGTGATGAGGACAATGATGAACTTGAACTTCGAACACTAAATCTTAATAAGTTTATTAAACAAAAATCTAAAATAAACAATGAATTTGAACAGAGGAAGAGGCCAAAGAAGAGGAAGGCAACCAAGGATGAATCAAAAACTTCCAAAGGTGAAACGGTGAATTGGGCTTTGACGAGCCTCGACTACACGGTAAGTAACTCAACTCTCTTGAATTATTTTGAAATTACATAATACTTTTCATGAGTTATTTTTAATTTCGTTTAGGATTAATTTTCTTAAAAATTACATAAAAATAAAAATTAGAAATCATGCTTATCATTCTAGTAATTTTGAAAATAATCATAAAAATTGTATGTTTATGTTAAACAAAATGATTTTGATTAAAAATGCCTTATGAAATATGATATCATGCCTAATAAATTTATTTTTTTTTAAAGCTATGCATGATGATGATGAGTTTTGGGTAATTTATAGTTTATTGATTATTGATGATTTCCATAATGATCTTTTACGATTTATGGATTATCGATTTATACCATGATGAAAGTTGCTTTCGAAAATGATGCACGGCTTTTATATGCAAACTAAGCATGAAAAGATAGATTCACCTAAAAAGAAAAATGTATGACTACAACAAATAACAAATGATTTTGATTGAAAATACTTTATACTCAATGAAACCATCATTGATGAATATGCTTTATGTTTAATAGTTTCTTTAGCTTATATGCTCTATCATGATAAATATTTTGAAAATAAATGAAATCATGTTTGATTTGAAGTAATGCATAATGATCATGCTTAATGATGCATTTTTTGATTTGACATAAAAGTGACTTTAAAAAATGATGTATGTTTTGATTTGACATAAATGAAATAGGCATGCTTATATGAAATAGTGAAGTGTCATGCTTGACAATTGTATACTTAATGATGCATAAAGTTGTAATGAAAATATTAATATTTTAATACTATGATTTGACGATTTTATGCATGACATTGTAAAGTTATATATAATGATGCATAATGATGAAATTATGTAATAAAAATATTAAACATTTTGAAACCATGTTTTAGTGTCATGCATATTGATCATGCTTAATAAATCTCGAAATTATGCATGATGAATCTTACGATTTATGGATTATTGATTTTTACCATAATGAAAGTGCCTTATTGATCTTTGTTGTAATAAATCTTACTCTTTCGATTTTAAACATGATACATGTTTTTATTTGGCATAAATGAAACAAAATCATATGTTTTGAAACAATCGAAAAGAGGGAAACATTCTTGAAAATTATTTTGCTCGATCTTATTGATTTTGATGAATCCATTTGTATCATCTTTGTGAATCTCTTGGATTTTGATGATTTAAATTTGAATAAATTTTTATCAAAATCACGATCTTGATCTCTTGAAATTTATAACATGAAATCCTTTATGAATCAAGATTGTTTTCTATTTAAAAGGAGATTTGTCGAAATGTTTCATAGTCTTTTAGTATTCATGATCTTGATAATTATGTTTTGAAACTTTATGTAAACCAAGAATGTTCATCATGATTCTCTCTTTGAATATTTAAAGAGGAGAAATTTTCTAGATGAATCATGATTTTGATGATTGAATATTTGATGTGCATGAATTGAGATCTTGCTCTCCTACTATTCTTTTTGCTATTCAGCAAAAGGAAGACTAATTATGATAAACCATGATATGCTATATGAATTTTATTGTATTCATGAAGTAATATCTCATCACTAATTTTTGTTTATATTCCTTCATGTGATGATATGAATGTATGAAACACTTATGATATGATTTTTTATACAATTCCATGTATTCGTGAAATATTTATCTCATCACCCAATTAATTCCTCTTAATACTTGGAATATTTTAAAATGTGATCTTGATAAGAATGTTTCAAGTTGCTCTTTGTGCTATATCTTTTCAAATGAATCTTGATCGTGAACTTATTAAGAAGAATTTTAATGAACCATGAATCATATCTTTGGTATTCATGAATTGATCCTTATTGATATATTTCATGAATTCTTTGCATATTTAGATTGTTGAATGGTTGAAATTTTTAGCCAGTGAGTCCTCCCTTTCTTTTTCACTTTGATAAAGGGGGAGAAGGTTTTGCTAGCTTGTGCATTGAAAATGAAAGTAAACTTCCTAGCATGCTAAGGAAGTAAAACTTGCAAGCTTGCACTTCTCAAAAAGAGAATAAAGATCTTGCCTATCGAAAGAAGCAAAAAGTGCAAAACTTCGAAAACTTGCAACAAAATTGCTCTTGCCATGCTTTGTATCATAAATAGGTTGATATCCTTAAAAGCATCGCATTAAATTTTTTAGTATCGCAATGTATCACATGTATCGCAAATTGAAATTTTTGAGACTATTATCATATCATGTTTAACAATTGATGTCTTTCATGACATGATTTCTTTGCATTTTTATCTTGTATATATCATGTGATAATTGAAATATTGATTGATGTAAATTAATAATTTATGTAAAAGTCTAAATCATTGGTTCCTCTCCTTCTTTTCGGCAATGACATAGGGGGAGAAAGATTACTAGCTCAAGGCAAATGCTGGCTAGCTTGTACTCTTCCCTTCTTTTCGACAAAAACAAAGGGGAGAAAGCTTTTGCTAGTTAGAATATGAAAAGAAAAGCAAAGTGAAATCTTGCACAAGAAGCAAGTGTTAAATTGTCATGATTGAACTTATGAATCTTACTATGCTTTTGTGTTTATATGTTGTGATGAAAATCTAGCTTCATGTTACAAAAACTTGAATATCTTTTAAAATAGCTAGAGCTACTTCTCCTTTTTGTTGATGACATAGGGGGAGAAGTATATTGATGATTTCATGCATTGAATTGAATATTTTATATATATTTGCATGATGGTTTAAATGTTTTTCATAACATGTGATGAATGTTACTTGGATTTGGGATAATCCAAGTGTTCTATCAATGGCATATTGATAGGGGGAGTTTGGTTAAACTCCGGGAAGTTAAGGTTCACTCCGTTAGTCATCAATTAGTTGTCATCATCAAAAAAAGGGGAGATTGTTGAATCTCAGATTTTGATGATGAAACTAATTGATTGTGTTTAGATGTTTAACTACATTTTGAGTGATGCAGGTCTACTCGATCAAGATTAGACAGTTAACGTAGGAGGAATTGACGTTGCGCCGGAGGAGATCACGTTAGGATATTAGATGGCAAAAGGCTTCGGACGTCGGGCATCGGGCCAAGAGCGGAATTGCGCCAAGGATATCGGGGTTACGGAGGTCAACCGCCGATTGGGCAACAAGCCGCAAGAGAGGACGATGCGCCAACCAATGACGTGCCGGGCAACAGAATGTTAATTCACTTTGTAATAATTGTCTAGATCGGAGTAGAGTTTTGGCTTGTGTGTGTAGGATTAACTATGATAATGATGAAGACATAAACCGAAACAAAGTGTCGGAGTCAAGTGCGAAGGATTTGTTGTGAGTTCGAGAGTTCGATGAAAGTCCGAAGGTTCATCGGGAATGCTGCCGGAACTAGCCGAGAATGAGTAGGGAGCTTGCCGAAGGGTTTTTCGAAAGCTCACCGGAAGGTTCGTTGGAAGTTCGCGGAGCTCACCGAGAAAGATCGGAGCTTGCCGAAGAAGCTCATTGGAACTTGCCAAGATCAAATCGTGAAGTCTAGGAGCTTGCCGGGAGTCCGTAGAATGGTTTCCGAGAGTTCATCGGAAGTTCGCCGGAAGCTCGCCGGAAAAAGTCTTGACTTGCGGACTTTGTAATAGCTTAGAAAATGTCTTTAAATTCATAGTTAGCATATTAATTAGGGTTAGGATTAGGTGTTAATCCTATAACTCAAGTAGGGGCCAATTGGGTCTGAGTTCGGACTAGTTTGGGCCAAGTTTGGAGCCCAACCAGTGAGCTGAAATAGTGTAGGCGGTGGCACCGCCTAGAACCCGAGAACCAAGTGATGGCACCGCTGGACTGAGCGGTGGCACCGCCCAGCACCCGAGAGGTCTGACGGTGGCACCGTCGGACTGGGCGGTGGCACCGCCAATACACTGTCAATGTCAAACACTAATAGGCGGTGGCACCGCCACTAATAGGCAGTGGCACCGCCAACATCGGGAACCAAAGAGAATTCAAATTTTAGAGCCCAAATTTGAATCCTCTTGAGGCCTATAAATACCCATCAATTCTCAGCTGAGTGAACAACTTTTTGAGAAGCAATAGATTGAGAAAAAGGTCTTAGAAAAGTCTTAGCAAGTCTTGTTTTCAATTTGTTAGAGTGTTCACCTCCTTCTTTCTTGCTGAAAATTTGTAAGAGTGTGAACCGCTTGTAAAAGGTTGTAAGAGGGGTATTTGTCCTTCCCCTTCAAGAGATTTGCTAGTGGAAGGTGGGAGTCTCATCGAAGAGGGCCTCGCAAGTGGATGTAGGTCATTTGACCGAACCACTTTAAAATTGGCGTGATCTCCGGTTTGCATTTTCTTATTGCTATTTACGTTACTACAAACCTTCTTACGTGCTTTATTTTCTCATTACCTTTGCTACACACCTTTATGGACACGTGTTCAAGTTAAGCTTTTCAAGTTCGATTTTTATCGTATAAAAGATTTGTCGAAACCAACGTTTTAATCCGCTCCACTAATTCACCCCCCCCCCTCTTAGTGCCGCTCCGATCCTAACAGAAATAAATCACATGAATTGAAACAACTAAAAAGTCGAAAGCATTTTTCTTGAAAATTTCTTTTTTTCTATCTTATCGATTTTTCATTAAGAGATTGATAAAGTTATTTATGCCATTTTGAATCTCTTGAAAGTGATTTTGATGGTTTATTGATTTGAATTTGGATGAGTTTCATCTAACCATAATTTTTATCTTGATTTCTCGATATTTATAACTTAAGATTTACCATATATGAATCAAGATCTTTTAACCTCGATGTATCTTTTTGCTATCTACTATCCAAATGAATCATAATTTTTTGGAATTATAATTTTTATGATTCATAATTAGTTGAGAGATATTATATATGAATTAAGATCCTTTATGTGTTCTCTCATGACACCTTTTGCTATAGGAATGTCTTTATCGAAATCATGATCTTGATTTCTTGATATTTATAAATTGATATCGTTTATCAATCAAGATCTGTGTTCTTGTATCTTCTTATTAAGATTTATCCAAATGAATCATGGTTTCTCAATTGATTTCTTGGAATTTATAACATGAGATTACCTTTGAAGAACATTGACTATTTAATCTCCTAAGATTTTTTTTTGTTATTTACTAAAAAGGAGATTTGTCAAGATGAATCATTTACAAATTGATCTTTCTTGATCGTTCATCTTTCATGTCATGACTTTCATATGATTACTTTTGTATTTATTTGATGCTTAGAGCATTGATGTAAGAAAGAAATAAATTACACCATTAAAAATTCTCATTTTGATATTTATTTCTTTCTTATTTACAATGACAAAGGGGAGAAGGAAATCACTTGCATTTAGAAAGATCGATAAATCTCTTTATTTTATTTTGAATCTCTTGAAAGTGACTTTATTGATTTGACAAATTGAATGAGTTGAAAATAATGATGAATATTTTGAAAATAAATGTTTGTATTGATGATTTTACATTTTGATATTGTGCATGATGAGTTGTAGTGATGATTGATTTATTTTTGATATCATGCATGAAGTAAGAATGAAATGTAAGATTTTAAAATTATGCATGTTTTAATTTGAAACTATTATGATGCACAAACATATTGAAAAAAGATTGATAATTTAACTTTGTCATAATTTAAAAATTGATGTAAAGGGAAAAGGAATTATAATATTGAATTCTTCCCTTCTTTTTGACAATGACAAAGAGGGAGAAAAATTGCTAGCTCAAGATGCAAATTTTTTTCTAACTTTCATGTGTAAAAAACTTGCTAGTTTGTACATCGTAAAGAAAAGCAAACATACTAACTTTCACATCTAGCAAAATTTGTAAACTTGCAAAACTTAAAATTTGCTAGCTTGCATATTCTAAAATGATGCATTGCTATCTTGCTAGCTTGCTATCTTGCATTCTTTTTCAAAAACTTGTTAACCTTCATACTTCAAAGAGAAGTAACACTTGCCAAATTGCTAGCTTCCATGTTGTAAAATGATGTAAAATTTTGTTAGCTTGCGTTTTACAAAAGAAGCAAAAAATCACACTTCTCAAAAGAGAAGAAAATGCTATCTTGAACATCACTAAAGATTGCTAAAGCGCCTATCTTAAGAAGCAAAAATGCAAACTTACAAAATTTACAATCTTGCACATCTTCAAAATTAATAATGATTTGGTGATTATGCATGTTGTAAGGTGATGAACAAATTTGCTAGTTGTATGTTATAAAACTTGCATGATGATAAAACTGGAGATTATGCAATGATTTGAACTTATATGTCTAAACACTTGATAATTGAACTTCTCCTTTTTGTTGATGACAAAAAGGGAGAAGTAGATGTTATGCATGATTTTATCATGACATGTTGCTTGGATTTTTGAATCTAAGAGTTTTATCAATATGACATATTGATAGGGGGAGTTAAGGTTAACTCCATCATCAATTAGTTGTCATCATCAAAAAGGGGGAGATTGTTGAATCTCATATTTTGATGATGAAACCAATTGATAGTATTTATCTGATCTGCATTTTGAGTGATGCAAGGAGCTTCGATTAGGGAGAGATAATTAAAAGCAGAAAGAATCATGTTGGGCTAGAGTGGAACATATCTGAAGATTGGACGTCGAACCAAAGGATTGATCGACGTATCGGTAGAAAGCTTTGGGCCATGAGTTCAGGCATTGGGCCAAGAAGAGCAAAAATTGTGCTAAGGAAATCAGAGTTGCGGAGGTCAACTGGTCGATTGGGCAATAGGCCGCAAGAGAGGACGATGTGCCAAAGAATCGGACGAAGCATCGATGAACCAATGACATGTCAGACAATATGATTCAAGCTTTGTAATAATTGTCTAGGTTGATGTAGGTTTTATTTGTTCAGGATTAAATATGATTGTGAACAAGGCATATAGTAAAATGAAGTCTCAAAGTCAAGAACGAGACTTTGTTGGGAGTTAGAGAGTTCATCGGAAGTCCGGACATTCGTCGGAAGTTCTACCGAAATTGACCGAAAAGTCTAGGAGCTTACCAAAGAAGCTCGTCGGAACTCACCAAGAAGATCATTGTGAAGTCTAGGAGCTTTTCGGGAGTCTATTGGAACATTGCCGAGAGATCATCGGAAGTTCACCGGAAGATCGTTGGAAGCTCGCCGGAAGAAACCTATACTAATCAGACCGGATTTGCTTAGTGTATGCCTTAAATTTTATAGTTAGCACATAATTAGGATTAGAATTGGGCCAACCCAATTATGGGCCAGTTGGGCCCATGTATGGACTATGTTGGGCCAAGTGAAAGACCGAAACAATGACCCAATAGGTGGTACTATCATGGCACAGTCTCCGAGACTATGTCAAGCGGTGGTACTGCCCAATGTCAGTGTCAGTGTCAGGCAGTGGTATTGTCACATCCTGGATTTTTTTTTCATATTTTTCCACACATTCAGGCCAAGTAGATAAATATCACTTTATTCATCATTCATAAACATTTATTATAATTCATTTATTCATCAAATCACAAATAGAAAAATAAACATAGTGATGTTAACTTCAAGAATCATCCAAGCGGCTCTACCTAGCGGTAGAAGAAGGTCCGCACTCCACTGGAATCCGATTTAGTGCTAGAGGGAGGTTACTCTGAAAATTAAGAACAAAGAAAATTTAGCAACGCTGAGTAGGAACCCCAAAAGTCAACTCAAAATGAATACATGATCAAAATTCAATCATCCCATTGGTGTATATCAAATACCCAAATGAGCACTCCCCCAACAACAGATGGAGAGACTTTATCCTATGGGATGAGTTTGTGTTCTCCCAATAACGGATGGAGGCAAACTCATATCGCACTCCTAACAACAGATGGAGTGGTGTCCTACACGCGTCAAAGTGGGGATGCGTTCCTCCTGACAACGGATGGAGGAACTGTCCAACCACCACGTCTAACGGCCTACTAATCCCCAAAGGGAATCTCCCTACCTGCTCTCGATAGGGAAATAACATAATCTCACACTGGTCATGTCCATATCGGGATGAAATAACATATTTAAGACGTCTCTTTCAAATATCATCAATATCAAATAATACAATTTAGCCCTCAATTGACTTGAACTCTAGTTCAATCGATCCAATTGAACTTAATTTACTATAACCTAATTGAACCAATCTCTAATCCTTATTTAACTTGTCTGCAACCACCCTATACTAGTATAATTTGGACTAAATTAGGTTCAATTTAGGTTAAACTAACTTAAATAAGTCAATCAATTCGGAATCACCCTGAATTGAACTAGATTAATCAAGCCTAGTTTAGTTCAATCAATATTTGGGCTCAAATCCAACAATAATATTGGGCTAGATTGAGCCAGCCCATCTACTGGTCATGTGCATTATACATGACTGAGCATACATCACACAAAGCTGGCCCAGCCCTGGCCCATGGACTGGTCATGTGTGTCGCATGGGCCAAGGTCTGACCCGTGGGTTAAGCCTGGCCTGTGAGCAATTTTATTTCAATTAATACCTAATTTCATACCATAACATATATCCATTAACAATATAAATAAAAATATAATAACACATTAAAAGATAGATAAGGAGAAAAGCTTTAATATAAGGAAATAACATTCTAAATTTGAATAGAAATCATAACACATTAAAAGATAGATTGGGAGATAAGTTTTAATATAAGGAAATAACCTTCTAAATTCAAATAGAAATCATGATTTCAATATATATAGAATTTGAACATATTCTAGTCAAATTTTAAATTATTCAGAATAACATATTTTAAATTTCAGATCAAAGAATATCAAACAAGATTTTAGATAATATATTTTAACCTAATAAGATTTTAATCCAGATAAGATTAAAGATGAATTGTAATATCAGGAAATATCATATAAAATATATAAATTTTTAACATATTTAAATCTACAATAAAAATCTTAATCATGGATCAAAGAATATTATAAAATTTTTAACTTGTTACTTTAATGTAAAAATAAAAATTTTGACATTTAAAGAATTGATACATATTTTTCAAACTACAAAACTTTCAACATTTAAAGAATCAAAATAAAAACTAATTTTTTTATATTCAAGAAAGGCAAGGAAACCTATCTCTCGTCAAAAGGGTGTAACTCCTCGTTCCTCCCACTATTGGGCTTGGTTAAGTGAGGAACGAAGGAGAGAAATCCCTCCCCTTAAATAAGAGGAGGTGAGCCTCCATTAAAGGAAATTTATTTTTATTTTCATATTTATTTAGTATAGATTATTTCTATTTAATATACTAACAAATATGATCTCATCCTAGAATTCTTAATAGTTATTTCCTAATTCGTATTAACAAATCAGGAAATATATTAAGATTTCCTAAATTACAATGGTAAGTAAGAAAATAAATTAATTCCTAACTTAATTATTTGATTTGATTACATTTCTCCTCTCTTATAGGAAATTTGGTCCCCAAATTTAGCTCACCTTAATAGAATAGATGAGGATACTGCTCTCGCATATCTTCTTCCTTTCTCACGTTGCCTCTTGATCTGAATGGTGTTGCCAACAAATCTTTATCAAAGGTATAATTTTATTCCTTAGAACATGTTCTTTCCTTTCCAAGATCTGGGTTGGTTGTTCTCCAAAAGTAACATCATCTCTTAGTTGTAGAAGTTGGTAAGATATGACATGTGATAGATTCATCATATATCTTCGAAGCATAGAAACATGGAATACATCATGGATGCTAGCCAAAGCCGGGGGCAATGCCAATCTGTATGCCACTAGCCCAACCTTTTGTAAGATCTCAAATGGGCCAATGAATCTTGGGGCTAACTTCCCCCTTTGGCCAAACCTTGGTTGGTGACACTTTTAAGAAGACATGCTCACCAACTTCGAACTCTAGATCTCTTCGCCTTCGATCTATATAACTTTTCTAATGACTTTGAGCTGTTAATAATATTTGACATATAATTCGAACATTACAGCATCTTTCTGAATTAATTGAGGTCCTAAAAGCTTTCATTCTCCTTCCTCATCCCAATATATAGGTGATCTGCACTTTTTTCCATAAAGAGCTTCAAATGGAACAATTTGTATGCTAGAGTGGTAACTATTATTATAGGAAAACTCAATTAGGTGCAAGTGCATATCCCAACTCCCACCAAAGTCCAAAGCACATGCTCTTAAGAGATTTTCAAGAGTTTGCATTGTCCTTTCAGATTGGCCATCAGTTTGAGGGTGAAAAGATATACTAAACTTTAACTGCGTGCCCAAAGATTTTTGTAGACTCCCCCAAAACTTAGAGGTGAACCTTGGATCTTTATCTAAGATAATGCTAACTGGCACCCCATGATATCGAATAATTTCCTTAATATATAAGTTTACTGGTTTATCCAATGAATACTTCTTGTTAACAGGGAGGAAGTGAGCAAATTTAGTAAGTCTGTCTACTACTACCCAAATTTCGTCATATCCTTTCGTTGTCTTGGGTAATCCTGTCATAAAATCCATAGTAACTTACTCCCACTTCCATTCAGGAATCAAAATCCTTTTGTAATTTTCCCGTAGGTACTCGATGTTCTATCTTCACCTATTGACATATTAAACATTTAGAAACAAACTCTGCTATATCTCTCTTCATACCATGCCACCAGTAGTTTTGGCATAAATCTCGATACATCTTAGTAGTCTTGGGATGGATATTAAATTTTGATCTATGTGCCTCCCCCAATAATTGCATCTTTACTGGATAGCTTTTCGGAACACAAAATCGATTGTAGAATGTAATAGAACCATCTTCGGCTTGGAGGAATTCAGGTCTAGATCCTTAAGCTATCTCATTAACTATCATCTAAAGATATGTATCTTCCTTCTGATATTCTTTAACCTTTTCTACCAAATATGATTATGTCATCAGACACGCAAGAAAACCTTTATTTGTCTCCAATTTAAGTCTGCCAACTCTGTCATCACAGAATTCCTTTGAATATTCATATAGGCTACAAGACTATAGGTATTTCTGCTTAAGGCATCAGCAACTACATTAGCCTTCCTAGGATGGTAGTTGATATTAAAATCATAATCCTTTAGAAAGTCCAACCATTTTCTTTGTCTCATATTTAAATCTTTCTATGTGAAAATATATTTGAGACTCTTATGATCTGTGAAGATTTCAAAAGTCTGTCCGTAGAGATAATGCCTCCAAATTTTTAGTGCAAAAATGATAGCTGCTAGCTCTAAGTCATGAGTAGGATAGTTCTTCTCATGAGGCTTTAATTGCCTAGATGCATAAGTAACTACTCTTTCGTTTTGCACAGAACACAACCAAGCCCTTGTAGTGAGGCGTCGCTATACAATACAAAACCTTCTCCTCCCAAAGGAATCACTAAGATACGAGCACTAGTCAATTTCTTCTTCAATTCTTGAAAACTTTATTGACATTTATCATCCCACATGAACTTTATATTCTTTTATATCAACCTAGTCAATGGTGCTCCTATTTTTGAAAAGCCTTCTATGAATCTTCTATAGTCTCCGGCCAAACCCAAGAATCTTCTAATCTCCGAAACATTAGAAGGCTGCTTCCATTTTAACACAACTTCAATCTTATGAGGGTCAATAGATATACCGGCACTCGAAATTACATGACTGAGAAACATAATTTCATTGAGCTAGAAATTACACTTGCTTAATTTAGCATATAGTTTCTCTTGCCTTAGGACTTCTAGAACTATCTTAAGATGGTGTTCATGCTCTGCTCTGCTTTTGGAGTAGATCAACATATCATCAATGAACATAATTACAAATTTATTAAGATAAGAGTGAAACACCCTATTCATGAGATCCATAAAGGTAGCAAGTGCATTTGTGAGTCCAAAAGACATTACTAAGAATTCATAATGACCATATCTTATTCTAAAAGCAGTTTTCTATATGTCTCCTTCCCTTATATTTAGTTGATGATACCCGGATCTCAAATCAATCTTAGAGTATACCTGAGTACCTTGAAGTTGATCAAATAGGTCATCTATTCGGGGAAGGGGATATTTATTCTTTATGGTCACTTAGTTGAGTTATCTATAATCGATGCATAGTCGCATAGATCTATCTTTCTTCTTCACAAATAGGATAGGAGCACCCCAAGGTGATACACTAGGTCGAATAAAACCCTTGTCCAAAAGCTCTTGGATCTGTTTCTTTAACTCCTACAACTCAATTGGTGCCATTCTATATGGAGGTTTAGAAATAGGTGCAGTGCCAGGTAGAAGATCAATTATAAATTCAATCTGTCTATTTGGTGGCAATGCAAATAGATCTTCGGGAAAAACATTTGGAAAATCCCATACAATGGGGATGTCCTTTAATGTTGGCTTCTTAGATTCTTCTCCAGAAATGAAGGCCAAGTATCCCTGACATCCTTTCAGTAATAGTTGGGTAGCACTGAAGGCTGAAATAATAGAAGAAAACTTTTCTCGAATCCCAATAAACTTGAAAGATGGTTGATCTAGGGGTGAGAAAGTAATAGTCTTCCGAAAATAATCGACACTTGCATAGTATGCTAAAAGCCAGTCCATACCCAAGATAGTGTTGAAATCTTGAAATTCTAGTAGAATAAGATCTACTAGCAAATCGTGACTTTCAATAGTAATAACACAGTTTCTATATATCTGATCAACTATCAAAGAGTTTCCAACTAGTGTTACTACTATTAATGCATTCTTCATTGTCTCACGATTCTTATGTAGTTTCATAGCAAAATAGGGTGATATAAAAGAATGCATAGAACCAGAATCAATAAGCACAAATGTTGACATACCATAGAGTGTGATGATACCTTTAATAATATATCCCGAGGCTTCAGCATCTTGATGAGTTAGTATGTAGACTCTTACCTGTCCTCCCTCTCTAGTTGTAGCTATTGTTGTCCAACTGTTTGGGGTGGAGCTCGGCTTTGATATTGCTTCCGTGGGCAATCCTTCAATATGTGCCCCGATTGTTGACAATAAAAACATACGCATTGTCCCATGGGGCATGAGGTGGAAACATGATCTATCTTCCCACAGAAATAGCAACTTATAACAACTTGATTGCTAGGAGCTCCTGCTTGTTAATGCCCAAACTGTTTGCCTTTGCCTTTCTTTAAGGGTCCAGAATGTGATCCCCCTATACGCAGATGGTGCAGCACTAAAAGGTCGCTTTCGATCCTTTGCTTGTTGTAATTCATTATCCAATTTCTCCACCACCAAAGCTTGATTTAACACTTTAGCATATGTAGGTAAAATTAGTACTGCAACGGATTTTCTAATTGATGATCGAAGTCCCCTCTCAAAATGACGAGCTCTTTGACTTTCATTAAAAGCAATATGTGGAGAGAACTAGGCCAACTCAATGAAATAATGATTATATTCCATTACAGTTCTACTTCCTTGGTGGATGCTAAGGAACTCTTGTTGCTTCTCAAAGCGAATTGAATCAGGAAAGAACTGCTCAAAAAATGCATCTTTAAACTCCTCCCAAGTTACCACATTACCTCTAGCCTCTAAC
This sequence comes from Musa acuminata AAA Group, assembly GCF_036884655.1. Lineage (NCBI taxonomy): Eukaryota > Viridiplantae > Streptophyta > Magnoliopsida > Zingiberales > Musaceae > Musa > Musa acuminata. The sequence continues at coordinate 31,549,709 of NC_088334.1, read as the reverse complement.
ATCCTCCTTTTTTAGGTCCATCAAGTGTCTGCCTTCCCTTCCAAAATGAAAGAAACAAAAGACACTTTCTAATTTTCCCTATATTCGATAGCTTCGAATGTCTTTTCTACTTGACGAATCCAACGTTCAGCAAAGATTGGATCTGGTTTGCCCTCAAAAACTGGTGGTCTCAATCTCTTAAAGTGATCTAAGGTATTATTTCTACCTCGTGGAATTCCATCTCGCTCCTCTTGACACTCAAAGTATCCTCTAATAGCATTGAGGACTCCGTGTACATTATCTTGAGCATTGACGGGTGTTAGGGCATAAGGAGCATTTTGTGAAGTCGGAGAAGCTGACCCATAATTAGTGATAGGTGTACGTGAGGATTGGGTTTGCTCTACGATGCGTGGAGCTTCTAAGTTATTGTTTGTTTGAACACCTCTCCGAGTGCGTAGACCAGTAGCATTGCAACCATGAGCACCCCGAGTGATAGGGCCACTAATCTCTAGAATTGGCTCCATTACTCCTATAATAGGTTAAAGACAATTATCAGTTAGAGTCAATCAAGGGACCTAATACACCTACAGGCCCTAGACCATGCTCTGATACCATAAAAAGATGTCACATCATAGATTTTTTTTTTAATATTTTTTCACACATTCAGGCCGAGCAGATAAACATCACTTTATTCATCATTCATAAACATTTATTACAATTCATTTATCCATCAAATCACAAATAGAAAATTAAACATAATGATGTTAACTTCAAGAATCATCCAAGCGGCTCTCCCTAGCAATAGAGGAAGGTCCGCTCTCCACTGGAATTCGATTTAGTGCTAGAGGGAGGTTGCTCTGAAAATCAAAAACAATGAAAATTTAGCAACGCTGAGTAGGAACCCCAAAAGTCAACTCAAAATGAATACATGATTAAAATTCAATCATCCCATTGGCGTATATCAAATACCTGAAGGAGCACTCCCCCAATAGCGGATGGAGAGGCTTTATCCTACAGGATGAGTTTGTATTCTCCCAACAACAGATGGAGGCAAACTCATATCGCACTCCCAACAGCGGATGGAGTGGTGTCCCACACCCGCCAAAGTGGGGACATGTTCCTCCCAACAGCGAATGGAGGAACTGTCCAACTGCCACGTCTAACGGCTCGCTGATCTCTAAAGGGAATCGCCCTACCTGCTCTCTATAGGGAAATAACATAATATCACACTAGTCATGTCCATATCGGGATGAAATAATATATTTAAAACATCTCTTTCAAATATCATCAATATCAAATAATACAATTTAGCCCTCAATTGACTTGAACTCTAGTTTAATCGATCTAATTGAACTTAATTTACTAGAACCTAACTGAACCGATCTCTAATCCTTATTTAACTAGTCTGGGACCACTCTAGACTAGTATAATTTGGACTAGATTAGGCTCAATTTAGGTTAAAATAACTTGAATAAGTCAATCAATTCGGAATCACCCTGAATTAATCTAGATTAATTAAGCCTAGTTTAGTTCAATCAATATTTGGGCTCAAATCCAACAACAATATTGGGCTAGATTAAGCCAGCCCTGGCCCATGGACTGGTCATGTGTGTCGCATGTGACTACCCATGATGGTTGGGCTGGGTTAGCCTATGGGCCAAGGTCCGACCCTGTTGAATCTCGGATTTTGATGATGAAGTCAATTGTCATTTGTTATCTAATCTATATGTTGAGATAAGTGTGCAGGATTAACTATGATGGAAGAAAGACATGCAGCAGGAGTTGAGTCGGAGTCAAGACTATGATCACGTTGGGAGTTCGAGAGTTCAACGGAAGTCCGGATGGTCGTCGGAGGTTCTACAGGAACAAATCCGAGAAGTCTAAGAGCTTGCCAAAGAAGCTCGTCGAAACTCACCAAGTGGATCATCGCAAGTCCAGGAGTTTGCCGAAAGTCCGTCAGAGCATCACCGAAGGTTCGTCGGATGTTCGTTGGAAGTTCGCCGGAAGCTCACCGGAAGAAGCGATTGACGCACTTGAGCAAGTTGTATTAAATGTCTTAAGAAATATCGTAGTTAGCATATAGATTAAGTTAGGAATGGGAGGTGATCCCATTAACTTAATCTGGGGCAATTGGGCCCTTGATAGACCCAAATTGGGCCGAATGGATCAACCTATTCGGACAAGAATTTCAGCTAGGCGGTGGCACTACCAGGGTCGACGGTGGCACCGCCCAGGAGATGGTCTCCTAGGAAAGCTGGGCAGTAAAACCTCCCCAGTCAGGCGGTGGCACCGCCTGGGCTCAATCTCCGAGCGAGACTGGGCGGTGCAACCGCCCTTGTCAAGCGGTGGCACCGCTTGGGCTCAATCTCCGAGTGAGACTGGGTGGTGCAACCGCACCAGTCAGGCGGTGGCACCGCCTGGGCTCAGTCTCCGAGCGAGATTGGGCGGTGCAACCACCCCTGTCAGGTGGTGGCACCGCCCAGAGTCTTAGTCTCCGAGCTGCCAAGCGGTTGTATCGCCCTAGTTAGGAGGTAGTACCGCCAGGACCCCGAAAATCCGGGAAAAGACATTTTTGAGTTCTAAATTCAAACTAGTTTGGGACCTATATATACCCCACCCTTTCCTGCATGAAAGGGCACCGAAAATCCAATCTTACTCTGTGATTTTTAGAGCTCAAAATTGTTGTAAAGGCTAGAAGTTCTACTCCCTTTTTTCTTCCAAATTTTGATCTTTCAAGAGAGGAGAGAAATTTCTGTAAAGGTTGTCTCCTAAGCCCGGCAAAAGGAGTGAAACTATAAAAGAGTGGTTGGCCTTCGCCTATTGAAGGAAGGCCTCTAGTGGACGTCGGTGACCTCGTTGGTAGAGGAAGCCAAAAGTGGATGTAGGTCAAAATTGATCGAACCACTCTAAATCTCGATTTGCATTTACTTTGAGCATCTTATCTTTACTGCAAACCTCCTCAGTGACTTACTACCTTCTGCTCATTTACGAACGTGTTTCATAGTTAAGTATTTTTCGAATCGGCATTAAGACGGAAATCGATTTTATCGTACGAACATCATATTTCAGTTTGCGCTTACATTCTGATTTCCATCATAACTGCAAACTGCCTTTATATCTTTACTTTAACTACATCTCGCTTGATCATAAGTTAAAGTGATTTACGAATTGACTTTTATACCAAAATCGCTTTTATCATACGAACGTCGTATTCCAATTTGCTATTACATTCTATTGTCTATCTTAACTGCAAATTGCCTATATATATTTGCTTTAACTGCATCTCGCTTGATCACAAGTTAAAGTGATTTACGAATCGACTTTCTTACCAAAATCACTTTTATCGTACGAACGCAGTTTTAATCATCGAAAGTTTTCCGCTGCACTAATTCACCCCCCCCCCCCCCCCTCTTAGTGATCTTGATCCTAACAATTTGTTTCAAAGCGGGGTTAACTCTCAAATGGATTAATACCCAAGAGAGATGGCATATGCTGGAAACCAAGAGGGCCACTCTATTACACGTCCACCCATGTTCAATGGGACGGACTACACCTATTGGAAGACCCGAATGAGGATCTTCCTTATTTCACTGGATTTTGAACTTTGGAATCTTGTCGAAAATAGATTTTCGAAGTCTTCTCTTCTAATGATCGATTGGAATGAATTGGAGAAGAAGACTTTCGCTCTTAATGCAAAGGCTATGAATGTCTTATTTTGTGCGCTTGATAAAAATGAGTTCAATCGTATTTCGGTTTGTGAAACCACGTTTGATATTTGGCATACACTCGAAGTGACTCACGAAGGCACAAGTAGAGTGAAAGAGTCAAAAATCAATCTTTTGATACATTCTTTTGAACTTTTCAGAATGAAACCGCACGAGACTATTGGCGATATGTACACCCATTTCACAGATGTCGTCAATGGTCTAAAAGGACTTGGCAAAAGTTTTTCGGATTTTGAGCTCGTAAATAAGATTCTAAGATCCCTTCCTAACAGTTGGGACCCTAAAGTCACTGCTATTCAAGAGGCTAAAGATTTAAACAACTTCCCTCTTGAAGAACTAATCGGGTTATTAATGACCTATGAAATGACTTGCAAGGCTCATGAAGAGCAAGAAGATATCCTTCCAAAGAATAGGAAGGATATGGTACTTAGAACTTTAGATGACCACTTGAGAGAAAACTCAAATGATGAGGACTGTGATGATGACTTGGCACTTCTAATAAGGAAATTCAAAAAATTTATTAAGAGAAACAAGATTAAAAATGACACAAAAAATAAACTTGAGCCCAAAAAGGACCAAGTTATTTGCTACGAGTGTAAAAAGCTGGGACACTACAAAAGTGATTGTCCCCAAGCCAAGAAGAGAACATTAAAGAAGAAGGCACTCAAAACAATGTGGGATGACTCGAGCGCGTCCGAAGAAGAGGAGTCCAACACCGAGCAAGTTGCTCATTACGCCTTAATGGCCATTGGAGATGAGTTAACAAATTTAATTGATGCATATTTATCATTTGATGAATTATTAAATACCTTCTATGACTTATTTGATGAATGTAAAACAATTAGTAGAAAATATAAATTGCTAAAAAATAAGAATGATAGTCTTGTTAGCAATTTTGATAAATTAAAAACTGAATATCATGATAGTTTAGCTCAATGTGAAAAATGCCATGATCTAGAAACTCTCCAAAAGAAGAACTTGCTACTTAAGGATGCCTTGAAGAAATTCGAGGTTGGTAGTAAGTCTTTGAACATGATCCTTACAAATAAGGGTCACGTTCCCAAAAGAAGTGGAATCGGATTTGTGAGAAGTCCTCACCAAAATCCAACCACCTTCATAAAAGGCCTTATCTTACATGTTCGGCACCAAAGCAAATGCAACTTTTGTTGCAAACATGGACATAAAATGTATCATTGTCCATTCAATAAAATTAGCTCGAACAAACTGATTTGGGTTCCTAAAGGAACCATGATAAACTCTATGCAACATAATAAACAATGTAGATCAGTTTTTGAGGCACCCAAAAGTAAATGGGTACCTAAAAATCACCCCTTCTTGTAGAAACGTACACTATCAAAAGCTAGGAGCAAGAGATAATATCTTACTTTTTGGGTACTCGATATTCATGACTTGAGATCCAAAAGAACACGTAATGCTCTCTAGCCTAAATAGTAAAAAGAGGATTAGAAAATTAATATTACAGAGTGATACTAATACAATCCTATTTGATCCCTCGGATTTTGAAACTCATAATTCTCCCTTCACATACCCTCCGGATTTCTGAACTCATCGAATTGATTTCTTCTTTACCTTCGGGTCCAACTATATCATGAACTTACGTCTTGCAAGCAAAGTTTGTTATAAACTTGCGAAGCTTACCAACTTGGATAATAAGTCATGAACATGTCTAAAATTATGTATGATATTTAAAGTAGAATATGCGCATCACAAGATCTATCTTGAATGTACAAAATTTCTCATCTTGAAATGGAAACTCTTACGTAATTACGAAAGTAAAGTTGATTGCTCCACAAATGAAAACTCTCCTCAAGTTGAAAACATCCAAATCAGCCCATACAGCCCCCAAACAAGTGCTCACCGTCGGCTGTCACGGGTTGCAAGCGGTTGCACTGCCTAACCAGCGGTGCCACCGCCCACAACTTTGCCCCCCTTTTTAAACCGAGCTAGGGCCGGCGATGGAACTAACCCCAACTTACTCCCCTCTCCTTCTAGCAGCTCCAACACTTCTCCACCTCCATTTCTTCCCTTTAGCATCCCAAATACTCCTCATTTCGAAGCAAAAGATCAGTAATCTCTCCTTCTCTTAAAGATCTCACTTAAGGTATTCTCTAAGAAGCCTTTAAATTCTGTTTTTGAGTCATTTACTCTTGCTCATTACTATCTTCTTAAATAACAGTAGTTATGGGCTCTAGAAGATCCTCTAGGGACAAAGGGAAGAGGAGATTAGAAGAAGACTTTGATCTTACCCTTTTCGATTCAAAATATCATGCTGAAATATTTTCTTCCTTCGAATTTAGAAGTGTCAATAAGGGAAAACATGTAGATCTAGATGAACTAAGAGATTTAGAGACAATCCAATGGCTTGCAAACTTAGATCTACTCCAAATTTTATAAATTAGTGAACCTATCTATTCAAGACTTGTTAGATTGTTTTACAACAAGCTACAAGTAGATGAAGAAGAAAGAGTGTCTACCTACCTCTTAGGACAACACATCTCCATTACGGATAGATTCATTTACGACATGATAGGCATTCCCGTAAAAAATAGAGGTATTTATTTTAGAGGATCGTGGGATAATGAAACTGTTGGGACAACATATGTTGAAGCCTTAGGAACAATTTTCGGTAATCCCAACTTAGTGATAGTTCCTAAAAGCTGTAAACATCTACTACCACTAAACACTAAGGTACTTCATCATATCCTAACTAGCATCATTCTCCCTAAACAATACCATCATGATGAAGTAAGTCAAATGGAATTAGGAACCATGTATTGGATCATAAAAGGACATAACATCTGTTTTGGTTACCTTATCCAACAAAACATGATAGAACTATCTAAGAAAGACATGATGCTTCCATATGGTGGTATAATCACTAGAATACTTAAAGCCTACGATATTTCAATACCACCCGACGAAGAACTGATGAAAGTAGACAGGTTTAGCATAATAAATAAAAATCTACTTCACTGATTGAGATGTTTTTATAGAAACGGTAATTGGGTTAGAATGCCTAGAAGAACCGATCCCCCTCAACCTGAACTAGAACCCGAAACACCAGTCTTTAGGGGTACTCAATCTCCTCCGATCTGTCCCTCTAAGGAAACACATTCATTTGAGCAAGCTCTTGCATCATCTATCGAAGACATTGGGATTCGGATGGACCGGTTTGAACAAAGACAAGATCGGCTTGAACATCGACAAGATCAAATCCTATCTGAGCTGCAGCAAATTCATCGACAATTTGACTCTTTATTTAGACATTTTAATTTTTCACTTCCTGAATAAGCTTGTATATGTGGACACAATCACCTCTTGTTGTAACAATTACGTTGTTGTAAACTCTTTATGTTACTCACCTTGATAACAATGCCTTGATGACTACTAATCTTTGATATGGTTACTTGATGTATTAATTAGTGAGCATATGCAGGGTTACATTGTTTAATCTCGTTACTCATTGTCGGATTTCACGTTGAAATTAAATGTTTCTATAACGCCTACTTCGAAAATCTTGTGTCTTGGTTTCCATGATAAATATGATTTGAGAAAGTAATATAGCCATGAAATTGATGTGTCATTACCATGATGTTAATGTGTCATGATATTACCATGATATTGATGTATTGCCATGATGTTAATGTGTCATTGTATTGCCATAATACTAAACATCAACTAGCTGATATTTTTACAAAACCTCTAAGTGAAGGACAATTTGATTTCATAAGAAGAGAATTAGGAATGTCGATATGTCCGAATGCATAAACGTGTTAAAATTATTTTTCAGACTTTATTGATTGAATGATCAAATCACTTGATTGCCATTGCATGCCTAAAATAACATGTTGGAAATTAATACAAAAATTTTCATAACAATAAGCATGTTTTGTCTTCATGATTGTATTTGAAAATCTATAGTATAGTCTTGTCCGAATGAATGAAAGTGTTAATTTCATTTTCGGATTCTCTTAACTAGTGGTATCCTAACAATCAGATTTTCTCGATACATTATTCTCTTCCAAACTTAATAAGCATATGTCATATCGAGTTTGATTCTCATCATTGATTTTTGACATATGGAATCAACTAGCAAATACATCTCTCATACACTTATCATATGAAAAATATTTTTTTTGAGAAATGGATTTGATAAAATGATTCCTCCTTGTAAATTCCTTCTTGAAATATGGATGTTAGTATTTTTACTTGCAAGGATTTGTTTCACATACATATCTTGATCCTTGTAAAAATGAAGTATGATTTAATCTCTCATCGATTTTAACTTCATTCAAAGTAAACTCACAAATAGCTGATATCACAAATAGCCTTCCTCCTTCATGCAAAAAGATAATAACAAATAAAAAGGAAGAAGTATTCAAAGCTATCTCCATGTCATGTTTTCCTTGAGATGTTTGCATAATTGGTATCCTATCACTCACTGTTGGAAAATAACATGAACCTAGTTATGGCATGAATAATTACCGCACTTATGCTCAAAATTTGCTTATATTGTTCTCCTTTTTGTTGATGACAAAGGGGGAGAGATATATGAATTGATGCTATGAGTATTGATGCTATAATTATGCCATGCTTGCATCATCAAAAATATATGAATTGATGATAACTATGATTGCCATATTTGCATTATGCCATGTTTGCATCATGTTAAGATATTAAGAACTTGCATCATAATTTTACGTGTTGATATCTTACCATGTGATGAAATGCTATGATTGCTAAAACACTTGAAATGTGTGCATCATGTTAAGATATCAAAATCTTACTTTGAAATTTTACATGTTGATATCTTACCATATGATGAATTACTACCATTACCATCATTCACATTTGAAATTTGAAAATGGATGTCAAGCCTTGACATCATTTTCAGAGAGATACATCATGATAGGAATCATGATGGGAGTATTGATAAGGTTAAATGATTTTAACTTATCAATATGTCTCTTGAATTCAAAGGCTTTGAATTCAAGAATGACTTATCTCAAGTATGACATATAGATAGGGGGAGTTAAGGTTAACTCCGTTATCAATTGATTGTCATCATAAAAAATGGGGAGATTGTTGAATCTCGAATTTTGATGATGAAGTCAATTGTCATTTGTTATCTAATCCATATGTTGAGATAAGTGTGTAGGATTAACTACGATGGAAGAAAGACATGTAGTAGGAGTTACGCCGGAGTCAAGACTATGATCACGTTGGGAGTTCGAGAGTTCGACGGAAGTCCAGACGGTCGTCGGAGGTTCTACGGGAACAAATCCGAGAAGTCCAGGAGCTTGCCAAAGAAGCTCATCGGAACTCGCCAACTGAATCATCGCAAGTCTAGGAGTTTGCCGGAAGTCCGCCGGAGCATCACCGAAGGTTCGTCAGATGTTCGCCAGAAGTTCGCCGGAAGTTCGCCGGAAGTTCACCGGAAGCTCGCCGAAAGAAGCGATTGACGCACCGGAGCAAGTTTTAGTAAATTTCTTAAAAAATATCGTAGTTAGCATGTAGATTAAGTTAGAAATGGGAGGTGATTATATTAACTTAATTTGGGAGCAATTGGGCCCTTGATAGACCCAAATTGGGCCGAATAGATCAACCCATTCGGACCAGAATTCCTGCTAGGCGGTGGCACCGCCCAGGAGACGGTCTCCTAGGAAAGCTGGGCGGTGCAACCACCCCAGTCAGGTAGTAGCACCGCCTTGGCTCCGTCTCCGAGCGAGACTGGGTGGTGCAACCGCCCTTGTCAGGCGGTGGCACTGCCCAAAGGCTCAGTCTTTGAGCTGCTAAACAGTTGTACCGCCCCAGTCAGGAGGTAGTACCGCCAGGACCCTAGAAATCCGAGAAAATATATTTTTGAGCTCCAAATTCAAACTAGTTTGGGGCCTATATATACCCCACCCTTTCCTGCATGAAAAGGCACCGAAAATCCAATCTTACTCTGTGACTTTTAGAGCTCAAAAGTGTTATAAAAGCTAGAGGTTCTCCCCCCTTTTTTCTTCCAAGTTTTGATCTTTCAAGAGAGGAGAGAAATTTCTGTAAGGGTTGTATCCTAAGCCCATCAAAAGGAGTGAAACTGTAAAAGGGTGGTTGGCCTTCGCCTATTGAAGGAAGGCCTCTAGTGGACGTCAGTGACCTCGTTGGTGGAGGAAGCCAAAAGTGGATGTAGGTCAAGATTGACCGAACCACTCTAAATCTCGGTTTGCATTTACTTTGAGCATCTTATCTTTACTGTAAACCTCCTCAGTAGCTTACTACCTTCTGCTCATTTACGAACGTGTTTCATAGTTAAGTATTTTTCTAATCGGCGTTAAGACGGAAATCGGTTTTATCGTACGAACATCATATTTCAGTTTGCGCTTACATTCTGATTTTCATCATAACTGTAAACTGCCTTTATATCTTTGCTTTAACTGCATATCGCTTGATCACAAGTTAAAGTGATTTACGAATTGACTTTCATACCGAAATTGCTTTTATCGTACGAACGTCGTATTCCAGTTTGCTATTACATTCTGTTGTCTATCTTAACTGCAAACTATCTTTATATATTTGCTTTAACCGCATCTCGCTTAATCATAAGCTAAAGTGATTTACGAATCGACTTTCTTACCAAAATCGCTTTTATCATACGAACGCAGTTTTAATCGTCGAAAGTTTTTCGCTGCACTAATTCACCCCGCCCCCTCTTAGTGCTCTTGATCCTAACAGACCCGTGGGTTGGGCCTAGCCTATGAGCAATTTCATTTCAATTAATATCCAATTTCATACCATAACATATATCCATTAACAATATAAATAAAAATATAATAACGTATTAAAAGATAGATAAGGAGAAAAGCTTTAATAAAAGGAAATAACATTCTAAATTTGAATAGAAATCATAAAACATTAAAAGATAGACTGAGAGATAAGTTTTAATACAAGGAAATAACCTTCTAAATTCAAATAGAAATCATGCTTTCAACACATATAGAATTTCAACATATTCTAGTCAAATTTAAAATCATTCAGAATAACATATTTTAAATTTTAAATCAAAGAATATTAAATTGTTAGGATCAAGAGCACTAAGAGGGGGGGGGGGGGGTGTTGAATTAGTGCAACAAGAAACTTTTGTCGGTTAAAACGACTTTCGTACGATGAAATCTGATTTCGATGAAAACCGTTTCGGAAAGATCTTTTAAGTTGAGAGCAAGCGGAAGTGTAGTTGATGTAAAGCAATGAGGCAATTTGCAGTTAAGATAAAAAGTAGAAAATAAATGAAAACCGAGATTTAGAGTGGTTCGATCAATCTTGACCTACATCCACTTTTGGCTTCCTCCTTCAATGAGGTCACTGACGTCCACTAGAGGCCTAACTTCAATAGGCGAAGGCCGACCACCCTTTTACAGCTTTTCTCCTTTTGACGGGCATAGGAGACAACCCTTACAAGTTTTCACTCCTCTCTTGAATGATCAACACTTAGAAAAAAAGAGAGAGAAGAACTCTAGCTTTTACAATACTTTTAAGCTCTCAAATACTCAGAATAAAAGCAAGCTTTTGGTTGGCCTTTAATGCAGAAAGGGTGGGGTCTATATAGGCCTCAATCAGTTTGAATTTAGAGATCAAAAGTGTCCATTCCCGGATTTTCATGATCCTAGCGGTACTACCGCTTGTCATCTGCCACTGAGTGGTACTACCGCCTGTCATCTATCACTGAGCGGTACTACCACTCAGTTTGGACGGTACTACCACCTGACAACGCTCGAAGACTGGGCTCAGGCAGTACCACCACCTAACAGGGGCGGTACCACTGCTAGCAATAATAACTGCCAGTGGTACCACTTCTTGATAGGGGCGGTACTACCACCCAGAACTCTTGGGAGACCGAGTCTCCTGGGTAGTGCCACCGCCAACTAAGAATTCTGGGTCCGAATAGGCTGATCCATTAGGCCCAATTTTGGTTTGCTAAGGGCTTAGTTGGCCCCAAATTAAGTTAATGGGATCACCTCCCAATTCTAACTTAATCTACCTGCTAACTACGACAATGAAGACATCAATACTGCAAATCGTGTTCCGGCACGTCAATCGCTTCTTCCGACGAGCTTCCGGCGAACATCCGATGAACCCTTAGTGATGCTCCGGCGGACTCCTGGCAAACTCCTAGACTTCGCGATGATCCTCTTGGTAAGTTCCGACGAGCTTCTTTGGCAAGCTCCTGGACTTCTCGGATTATTCCCGCAGAACCTCCGATGAACATCCGGACTTTCGACGAACTCTCGAACTCCCAACGTGATCTTGGTCTTGACTTCAGCTCAACACCTACTGCATGTCTTATTGCCATCATAGTTAATCTTGCACACTTATCTCAATATATAGATTAGATAAACAAATGACAATTGACTTCATCATCAAAATCCGAGATTTAATAATCTCTCCCTTTTTGATGATGACAATCAATTGATGACGGAGTTAACCTTAACTCCCTGTATCTATATGCCATACTTGAGGTAAGTCATTCTTGAATTCAAAGCCTTTGAATTCAAGAGACATATTGATAAGTTAAGTTCATTTAACCTTATCAATACCCATCATGATTCCTATCATGATGTAACTTTCTGAAAATGATGTCACGGCATGACATCAATTTTCAAGTCTTATATTTCAAATGTGAAGTATAACAATCATAGCAATACATCATATGGTAATATATCAATTTGTAAAATTACAATATACGCGCTAGATATCTTAACATAATGCCAATATGGCAATCAATTTACCACATCTTTTCATGAAGCATAGCAATCATAGCAATTATCATATGGTAAGATTTCAATATTGTAAAATTACAATGTAAGCTCTAGATATCTTATCATTAATGCAAATATTTCAAGTGTATAGCAATTCATTCTATCATCACATATGTATAGCAATTCATTCTATTATCAATTTATCACATATTTCTCCCCCTTTGTCATTAACAAAAAGGAGAGTAATCATAACAATTCATTCTATCATCAATTTACCACATATTTCTCCCCATTTATCATCAACAAAAAGGAGAGTAATCATAGCAATTCATTCTATCATTAATTTACCACATATTTCTCCCACTTTGTCATCAACAAAAAGGAGAGTGATTCAACAATAATTGTGACAAAGATACATGTCATAAAAAGATTCATGTCATTTTTTCAACAATAAGTGATAAGATACCAATCATACAAATTATTTTTCAAGCAATCATGACATGGTATCATTCAAAAGTCCACTAAGGAGATAGCTTTCATTACTTCTTCCCTTTTTATTTGTCATTAACATTTTGCATGAAGGAGGAAAGCCATTGAGTTAAAAATGATAAGAGATTAAATCATGCTTCATTTTCACAAAGATCAAGATATACATGTGAAATTAAATCCTTGCAAGTGTTCATCTCAAAAAGAAATCTTCCTTCATCAAGAAAGAATTCATGTGAAAGAATCATTACATCAAATCCATTTCTCGATTTAAAAATTATTTTTCACAAGGTTAATCCATGAGAGATGCATTTGTTAATTAATTCCTTATGTCAAAAATCATGGAGCATTGATATGAAATAAGCTTGATATGACATAGGCTCATGAAAGCTCCATTCAAAAAAATACATTAAGTTCGGAAGAGAAATACAAAAACATGTATTCGGACAATGTTTTGTTACAATCATGAAGGTAAAACATGCTTATCATCATGGAAATTTTTAGCATCAAGACACACAATTTTCAACATGTTATTGAAGCATATAATCATATAAAATAAGATTTTCGGCATTGAGTTTCTAAGTAATTGATCAAGGATAAAGAAAGTCTGAAAATAAAATTTAACAAATTCATGCATTCGGACAAGTCAACATTCCTAATTCTCTTTTGATAAAATCAAATTATTCTTCACTTAAAGGTTTTATAAAAATATCAGCTAATTGATGTTTAGTATCAATGAACTCTAGAATTACATCATGATTAGTGACATGATCTCGTATAAAGTGATGTCTAATATCAATATGTTTTGTTCTTGAGTGTTGAATGAGATTCTTTGTTAAACATATTGCACTTATGTTATCACATTTTATGGGAATATTTTTAAGATGAATCTTATAATCCTCTAAAGTGTTTTTCATCCATACAACTTGTGCACAGCATGCACTAGCTGCAATATACTCCACTTTGGTTGTAGATAGTGCAACCAAGTTTTGTTTCTTGGATGACCAAGAAACAAGTGCATGTCCCAAAAATTGACATGTTCCTGATGTGCTTTTTCTATCTAGTCTACACCCAGCAAAATCCGCATCAGCATAAGCAATTAGCTCAAAATTCTTGGATTTTAGATACCATAATCCTAGATTTGTGGTACCTTTAAGATATCTAAGTATTCTTTTAACAACTTTGAGATGAGATATCTTAGGATTCGATTGAAACCTAGCACAAAGTTCTACACTGAACATGATATTCGGTCTAGTTGTAGTGAGGTAAAGTAAACTTCCTATCATACTGTTAGGACCCTTTTTCTGTGCTTTTGAATAATATTTATTGAGTCTATTTAGTTTAGTTGTTTATTAAGTCTGTTTAGTTCAGTTAGAGTCAAGTTGAGGTTATTTAATATTTATTTATTATTAAGAGTCCAAGTCCTGGTGGACTCTAGGTGGAATTCTATAAATAGTGATGTAACCCTTTCTTTTGAAATCAATCAATCAATAAAATGTTATTCCACTCTGTGGACAAACCCTAGGAGGTCAATCCCCTCAAAGTGATCAAGGAGGGCTGATCCCAAAGATATCAAGGAGGGTCGATCCCCTCGAAGCGATCAAGGAGGCCGATCCCCTCGAAGCGATCATTATGATTCCCTTTTCTCCCCTTTCTTCCACGATAAGACTTTAGGGTCTTATCATTTGATATTAGAGCGACTATAAGACTTTAGGGTCTTACCATTTGGTATCAGAGCGACGATAAGACTTTAGGGTCTTATCAATTGGTATCAGAGCATCCTCATTTCCTCTATTTCTTCTACGATAAGACCTTAGGGTCTTATCATTTGGTATCAGAGTAACGATCCTTGGCGCAGCCCGCTGCACCTTGCTTCCCTTCTTCCCCACCACCACTATAAGGAAACTCTTTCTCCACCGTCGTGACTGTTTCCTCGGCCGCTCGACCACCATCGCTGCTTCTCCTCGGCCAGCGACCTTCAACCACCAGTCGACCACCACTCGACCTCCTCGGTACCCCATCTCATTCAAAAAAAACAAGAAAGAAAGAAAAGAAGAAACAAGAGAGGAAGAAGAAGTCGCAGCCACGTCCCCTGCTTCCGGCCAGCCCACCCGCCGCTGCTGCTCTCCGGCCAACGCCCACCATCGCCCCGCTTCCTGGCCAGAGGCCACCGCCACCCGTCGCCTCCCACACAAGCCACCACCGCTGCCTCCTTCTCCACCGCCGCCCGCCTCCCCTTGCTTCGCAACGCAGCCGCTCGACCTCTCCTCCTCGACGATCGTTGGTGACGCTGCTCCCAACCGTGCCACCACCGCTGCCTCTCCACTATCGCTCGCCTCCCCTTGGGTCGCAGCCACAGCCGCTTATTGTCGCCCTCCTCACGGCGATTGAAACAGGGCAACTCATGGATTGCCCTTGTTCCCAACTGCATCACCACCACTTTTCCCAACTGCCTCGTCGCCGCTCGATCACCCGGCCAGCGACCTCTCTCTTTGCGTCCCCATCTCGCTCGAGAGAGAAGGACCGCCGGCACCACAACTGTAGCCGCCAGTTGTCGTAGCCCCTCCTTACAGCGGTTGTAGAAACAAAGCTTCCTCTGTTACCGCAGCCCCTCGTCGATCGCAGCCACGCCTCGAGCGTCGTCGCCTTCCAGCCGACCCACCACCACTGCCAGCTATGGTGTGGCGACCGCCGCTCGCCTCCCAGTAGCCGCTCCCCCTGGCTCGGGCAAGAATGACCGCTGCCACTCCCCCTTGCTCTGCCCCCTTAGTGATCGAAACAGGGCAATCCTCTTGTTGCTGCGAATGTCGGTTGCCACCACCATCGCTGCTGCTGCTAGTCATCGGTGCCCAGCAAGCCAATCACGTGAATGATGGCATGTGTGACTTGATACAAAATCTTTTTGCTTATTATATTTTGGCGTATATCACTTTATAACTATTGCATAAATGCATATATATATTGTGATGTCCTTGGATTTGTGCAATGGGAATCGGATCGTGATGAGATCACGATAATGAGATCGATTCACCTTTAAACACATATCCTAAATAATCCCGGTCATAGGTTACTCGAGAGGGACATCGTGATAACCGGACAGACTGGTGTGCTGTATACCCGTCCATATGATTGATGCAGCTGGTCTCATAGCTGCTCTTGTAGGGACACTAGGGATACAGTACAGGTGCTCATTGGAGAATGAGTTCACTGATTGATCCGCTTACGGAATGCTGGATGGTTGATGATGCCTTATTGTCAGACAGCGATTCCGTAGTCCTAGTGGTGTATTTGGTCCTTGGACTTGAGACACTAAGGATGTCCTGTATGAGTGCTCCACTCTTTGATACCAGACTTATAGGTTTAGTTGTCCCAGATCTAGTATAGTTGGTCATTGGGAGTGGTAATCGACCTTACGAGGGCTATTGAGTGTCGATAGAGGATCATCCACTCTCGGCGTCATGAGAGGAATATCCCATGTGTTCTTGCTCAGACAAATCCCTGACCAGGGTCATTCGGGTTGAGAGAGAAAGAGTTCTCCGAGAGAATCTGATTAGAGCGAGACTCGAGTAGAAACCGTATGGGTCTGACAGCACCATGCTCGATATACGGTCTTTGGGATATTAGATGGATGAGGGACTATAGGTACATGGTAACTAAGGACAAACAGGTCTAATGGATTGGATTCCCCTGTATCGTCTGGGGACTACGGCGTAGTGGCCTAGTACGTCCGTAGTCGATAAGTCAAGTGAATTATTACAGAGATAATAATTCACTGAGTTAGAAGGAGTTCTAACGGGTATGACTCATGACCAGCTCGATATTGGGCCTAGAGGGTCACACACATATGGTAGGCATTACGATTAGTAGAGGTTCGGTTATGAGATATCCGACGGAGCCCTTGTCTTATTGGATGCAGATCCAATACCCACTAGGGAAGGACCCATTAGGGTTTGATAGGGGACCTCTATAAATAGGAGGGATTCAGAGCCTCGTAGGCTAGAATCTTTGCTTGTCTTTCCTATTCTCCTCTCCCTCTCCACCTCAGAGCAGGCTTGGAGTTTTGAGGAGCGTCGTCGCAACCCTGCTATGTGGATCACCGCTAGAGAGGAGGATGCTTGACCTCCTTCACCCTCTCCTAAGGATCTGTAAGGAAACAGGGATATACGATCTCCCTAGGTAACACAATATACTCTATACGCAGTTTTAGAATATAAGAGTATCTCATACATGAAGGTGGATGGACAGCTCACCAAAATTTGTCAGACTTCTACAGTGTTAGAATATCAGAGTAGGTTTGAAAGATTATCAAATCAAGCTAGAGATTGGTCGGAACGATAACTACTGGATACATTTATTGAAGGGCTTATTCCAGAGATCCAGTGTGAAGTTAAGGCTCGTCAATCCTGCACTATGATAGTTGCAATCTCATTCGCACATCTACACGAGAAAAAACTCAATAGGGAAAATCATGGAAATAGAAGTGACAATAACCAAATAATCAGTAAGCTACCTGCCCCATCTATTCCCAACCAAAGCCTTGACACTCGAAGACTAACCCAAGAAGAACTCGAGGAGAGATCAGCAAAGGGTTTGTACTATGATGAAAAATGGAGTATGGAGCACCGATGTAAACAAGGGCAACTTCTGATGATTGAACTAATTGGAGAGGAACCGAAAGCTAAGAATATGGATTATGATCATGAAGGTGTGAAAACTGATGAAGATATTGAAGCCATCACACATACAATGCATGCATTGGCTAGTTATACTAACCCAAAAACTATGAAAATCAGAGGAACTTTAAAGCATCAACCGATCACTATTTTGATTGATATAGGTAGTACTAATAATTTTATGGACAGGAAAGTGGCAGCCCAACTAGCCCACCACATTGAAGGCCAGGAGTTTCTTGCAATGATTACTACACTGAAAGACCGACCTATTGCTTACACTGTTAAAAAGTGGAGACCATACTTACTTGATCAACGGGTTGTGATGCGTTGCAGATAGCCTATGACTGAAATGCTAAAAGACAAGCTCCCCGAGATTGATGCTGCTCAGCCTTGAGGACAATACTGATTTGAAGAGGGAGGAATTGTTAGGACCCTTTTTTTGTGTTTTTGAATAATGTTTATTGAGTCTATTTAGTTCAGTTGTTTATTGAGTCTATTTAGTTCAGTTAGAATCAAGTTGAGGTTATTTAATATTTATTTATTATTAAGAGTCCAAGTCCTAGTGGACTCTAGGTGGAACTTTATAAATAGTGATGTAACCCTTTCTTTTGAAATCAATCAATCAATGAAATGTTATTCCACTCTATGGACAAACCCTAGGAGGCCGATCCCCTCGAAGTAATCAAGGAGGGCCGATCCCCTCGAAGTGATCAAGGAGGGCCGATCCCCTCGAAGCGATCAAGGAGGCTGATCCCCTCGAAGTGATCATTATCATTCCCTTTTCTCCCCTTTCTTCCACGATAAGACTTTAGAGTCTTATTATTTAGTATCAGAGTGACGATAAGACTTTAGGGTCTTACCATTTGGTATCAAAACGATGATAAGACTTTAGGGTCTTATCAATTAGTATCAGAGCATCCTCATTTCTTTCATTTCTTCTATGATAAGACCTTAGGGTCTTATCACATACCGCTATAAGTTTTTTGATCAAAGCTTTCTCCACTCTCATCTATTTCTAGAGGTGCTCATAGGAGTGTTGATAGTTTTTTAGCTATCCATATTAAATTTTTTTAGCAAATCTAGAGCATATTTAGTTTGACTAATAAAGATGTCATTACTTAGTTGTTTAATTTGTAAGCCTAAAAAGAATGTTAATTCTCCCATCAAACTTATTTTAAATTCAAGGCTTATAGTTTTAGCAAAAGATTCACAAAGAGATTCGTTCGTAGAACTAAAGATAATATCATCAACATAAATCTGAACAATGAGAAAATTATTTTCAAAATTTTTAATAAACAATGTAGTATCGACCTTGCCTTTAGAGAAATTATTTTCAATAAGAAAAGAACTAAGTCTCTCATACCAAGCCCTTGGGGCTTGTTTTAAATCATAGAGAGCTTTAGTTAATTTAAACACATGATTAAGGAGACTATTATTCTCAAATCTGGGAGGTTGTTCAACATAAACTTCTTCGGAAATAAATCCATTAAAAAAAACGCTTTTAACATCCATTTGAAACAACTTAAAATTATTACTACTAACATAGGCAAGGAGCATCCTTATGGCTTCTAATCGAGCCACAGGAGTAAAGGTTTCTTCGTAATCGATACCTTCTTATTGGTTGAAACCTTTGGCCACTAATCTAGCCTTGTTTCTAACTACGATACTAGATTCATCTAGCTTGTTTCTAAAGACCAATTTAGTACCAATAACTAAATGGTCATTTGGCTTAGGAACAAGCTTCCACACCTCATTTCTCTTAAATTGATTTACTCATCTTGCATTGTGATAATCCATGAATCATCTTTCATGGCTTCGTCAATATATTTAGGTTCAATTTGGGAGAGAAAAGCGGCGTTGACACAAAAAATTTTAAGAGAAGAACATGTTTGAATCCCCTTAGATGTGTCTCCTATGATTAGCTCCTTAGGATGAGCATCTACATACTTCTAATCCTTGGATAAGGATGTTTCGGAAGTGGATGCATCCAAGTTGCTAGTTGGAGAAGGGGTTTCATTTAAATTCAAAGTATCGAAATTATAATCATCATCAAAATTATTTTTCTTAATTTCAAAAATCTTATTGAAAACAACATGAATGGATTCTTCTATAATTAAAGTTCTTTTATTGAAGATACAAAATACTTTAGAAATCAAAGAATAACTAAGAAAAATTCCTTCATCGGATTTAGCATCAAATTTTCCTAAGGCATCTTTTTCATTCAAGATGAAACACTTACACTCAAAAACTTTAAAATATGAAACATTGGGTTTTTTGTTATTCCATAACTCATAGGGAGTTTTGGTGAGTAAAGGTCTTACTAGAACTCTATTCATAATATAGCATGCAGTGTTTATGGCTTCGGCCAAAAAATATTTGGGTAGGTTATGTTCGTTCAACATGGTTCTTGCCATTTCTTATAAATTTATATTCTTTCTTTCTACTATTTCATTTTGTTGAGGATTTCTTGGAGTAGAAAAGTTATGGTTGTATCTATTATATTCACAAAATTCTTAGAAATCACGATTTTAAAATTCACCACTGTGATCACTTCGAATTGATGAAAACATAACACCCTTTTCATTTTGAACACTTTTACAAAACTTAGTGAAATATCTAAAGCATTCATTTTTGTGTTTTAAGAAATAAGTCTATGTGTATCTATGATAATCATCTACAATAACAAAAGCGTATTTGCTACCTCCTAGGCTTAATATAAAAATTGGTCTGAATAAGTCCATATGAATCAATTGCAAAAGTCTAGATATGCTTATTTGATTCTTAGATTTGAAGCTACCATTTATTTGTTTTCCTAATTGACAAGCATCACACACATTATATTTAATGAACTTGATATGAGGAATTCCTCTTACAAGTTCTTTAGATGAAATTTGGATGATTAGTTTCATGCTAGCATGACCTAATTTTCTATGCCAAAGCTAAGCATCGTCATTCAAAACTGAGAAACACATTTCATTATAAAAATCATTGATATCAATAGTGTATACGTTATTTTGTTTTAATGTAATCATAGATGTGTTTTTGTATGGTTTTTCAATGATGCAAGCATTAGATTCAAATTTGACAATATATCCTTTATCACACAATTGACTAATGCTCAAGAGGTTATGTTTTAAACCATCAACTAACAAAAATCTTCAATAAAGAAGTTGAATTTGTTACCTATGGTTCCTTTGCCAATGATTTTACCCTGTTATTATCTCCGAACGTGACATAGCCTTCATCTATGCTAGTGAGCTTAGAGAATTGAGATGGATCCCCGGTCATATGCCTTGAGCATCCACTATCAAGGTACTATCTCTTGCTCCTAGCTTGTGGTGATGTATGTTTCTATAAAAAATGATGATTTTTAGGTATCCATTTGACCTTAGGTGCCTCAAAAATCGATCTAAATTATTTATCATGTTGCATGGAATTCTTTATGGTTCCTTTTGGAACCCAAATCAATTTGCTTGGACTAACCTTCTTGAATGGACAATGATAAGTTCTATGTTCATGTTTGCAACAAAAGTTGCATTTGTTTTGGTGCGACATATGCAAGATAGGGCCTTTAATGAAGGTGGTTGGATTTTGGTGAAGGCTTCTCACAAATCTAATTCCACTTCTTTTATGAATGTGACCCTTATTTGTAAGGATCATGTTCAACGACTTGCTACCAACCTCAAATTTTTTCAAGATGTCCTTGAGTAGCAAGTTCTCCTTTTGGAGTATTTCTAAGTCATTGCATTTCGTACATGGAACTAAACTATCATTATGCTTAATTTTTAATTTATCAAAATTACTAACAAGAGTATCATGCTCCTTTTTTAACCATTTATATTTTCTACTAATTGTTTTACATTCATTAAATAAATCATGAAAAGCATTTTACAATTCATTAAATGATAAATCTGCATCAATTAAATTTGAGCGCTTGAGTTATCCCATGTTGCTTTGAGCGCTTTCTTCTTTGGTGTTCTCTTCTTGGCTTAGGAACATTCACTTTTACAATGTCTCGGCTTCTTGCATTCGTAGCAAAAAACTTGGTCCTTTTTTTGTTCAAATTTTTTTTTTGTGTCATTTTTAAATTTGTTTCTTTTAATAAATTTTTTAAATTTTCTTTTAAAAGTGTCAAGTCATTGTCAAAGTCCTCATCACTTGAGTTTTCTCTTCAGTGGTATTTTTGAGTTCTAAGTGCCATATCTTTCCTGTTCTTTGGAAATATGTCCTCATGCTCTTCATGAGCTTTGCAAGTCATTTCGTAGGTCATTAATGACCCGATTAATTCTTTAAGAGGGAAGTTGTTTAAATCTTTAGCCTCTTGAATGGCAGTGACTTTAGGGTCCCAACTCTTTGGTAGGGATCTTAGAATTTTATTAACGAGCTCGAAATCTGAAAAACTTTACCGAGTCATTTTAGACCATTGACGACATCCGTGAAACGGGTGTATATGTCACCAATGGTCTCACTCGGTTTCATTCGAAAAAGTTCATAAAAATGCACTAAAAGATTGATTTTTTACTCTTTCACTCTACTCGTGCCTTCGTGAGTCACATCGAGTGTATGCCAAATATCAAATGCAGTTTCACAAATTGAAACACGATTAAACTCGGTTCTATCTAGTGCATAAAATAAGGCATTCATAGCTTTTACATTTAGAGCGAAAGTCTTCTTCTCCAATTTATTCCAATCGATCATTGGAAGAGAAGAGTTTGAAAATCCATTTTCTATAATATTTCAAAATTCAAAATCCATGGAAATAAGGAGGATCCTCATTCGGGTCTTCCAATAGGTGTAATCTGTCACATTGAACATGGGAGGACGTATAATAGAGTGACCCTCTTGGTTTTCAGCATATGCCATCTCTCTTGGGTTTTAATCCAATTGAGAGTGAACTCGCTTTGATACCAATTGTTAGGATCAAGAGCATTAAGAGGGGGGGGGAGGGTGAATTAGTGCAGCGGAAAACTTTCATCGGTTAAAATGACTTTCGTACGATGAAAACTATTTCGGAAAGATCTTTTAAGTTTAAAGCAAGCGGAAGTGTAGTTCATGTAAAGCAATGAAGACAGTTTGCGGTTAAGATAAAGAGCAGAAAATAAATGCAAATTGAGATTTAGAGTGGTTCGGTCAATCTTGACCTATATCCACTTTTGGCTTCCTCCTCCGACGAGATCAATGACGTCCACTAGAGGCCTTCCTTCAATAAGCGAAGGCCAACCACCCTTTACAGCTTTTCTCCTTTTGATGTGCTTAAGAGACAACCCTTACAAGTTTTCACTCCTCTCTTGAATGATTAACACTTAGAATGAAAGATGGAGAAGAACTCTAGCTTTTATAACACTTTTAAGCTCTCAAATACTCAGAATAAAAGCAAGCTTTTGGTTGCCCTTTCATGCAGAAAGGGTGGGGTTTACATAGGCCCCAATCAGTTTGAATTTGGAGCTCAAAAGTGTTTATTCCCGGATTTTCGGGGTCCTGGCGGTACCACCGCCATAATTGGGCGGTACTACCACCTATTATCTGTCACTAAGCAGTACTACCACTCAGTCTGGGTGGTACCACTGCTTGACAGCGCTCGAAGACCGAGCTCAGGCGGTACCACCGCCTGACAGGGGTGATACTACCGCCCAAAACTCCTAGGAGAGTGAGTCTCCTAGGCGGTGCCACCGCCAGCCAAGAATTCTAGGTCCGAATGGGATGATCCATTTGGCCCAATTTGAGTTTGTTAAGCGCCCAGTTAGCCCCAGATTAAGTTAATGGGATCACCTCCCAATTCTAACTTAATCTACCTACCAACTATGATAATAAAGACATCAATACTGCAAATCGTGTTCTGGTGCATCAATCGCTTCTTCCGGCGAGCTTCCGGCGAACTTCCGATGAACATCCGATGAACCTTTGGCGATGCTCCGGCGGACACCCGGCAAACTCCTGGACATCGCGACAATCCTCTTGGTGAGTTCCGACGAGCTTCTTTGGCAAGCTCCTAAACTTCTCGGATTGTTCCCGCAGAACCTCCGACGAACGTCCGGACTTCCGACGAACTCTCGAACCCCCAACATGATCTTGGTCTTGACTCCGGCTCAACACCTACAGCATGTCTTACTACCATCATAGTTAATCCTGCACACTTATCTCAACATATAGATTAGATAAACAAATGATAATTGACTTCATCATTAAAATCCGAGATTCAACACAAATAAGTGATAAGATCCTAAAATCTTATCGTAAGCTCTAATACCAAATGATAAGACCCTAAAGTCTTATCGTGGAAGAAAGGGGAGAAATGGGGATGATAATGATCGCTTCGAGGGGATCGGCCTCCTTGATCGCTTCGAGGGGATCAACCCTCCTTGATCGCTTCGAGGGGATCGGCCCTCCTTGATCACTTCGAGGGGATCGGCCTCCTAGGGTTTGTCCAAAGACAATAGTATTTTTCATAGATTACTAAAAAGAAGCAGTTACATCCCTATTTATAGAGCTCCACCCAAAGTCCATCAGGACTTGAACTCTAATAATAAATAAATATTAAATAAACCTCTACTTGACTCTAACTGAACCAAACCGACTCAATAAACAACTGGACTAAACAGACTCAATAAACATTATTCAAAAGCTCAGAAAAAGGGTCCTAACAGTTCCTCCCTCTTCAAATCAACCTTGTCCTCAAGGCTGAGCAGCATCAATCTCGGGGAGGTTCTCTTTCAGCATTTTAGCCATAGACTATCTGCAACACATCACAACCCGTTGATCAAGTAAGTATGGTCTCCACTTTTTGACAGTGTAAGCAATAGGTCGATCTTTCAGTGTAGTAATCATTGTAAGAAATTCCTGACCTTTGCTATCATAAGTTAAAATCCATCCATCAGCTTTGAATATATCACAGCCTTCAATGTGATGGGCTAATTGGGCTATAACTTTCCTGTCCATAAAATTATTAGTGTTATCTGTATCAATCAAAATAGTGACAGGTTGATGCTTCAAAGTTCCTCCGATTTTCATAGTTTGTAGGTTAGTGTAGCCAGCCAATGCATGCACTGTATGTGTGATGGCTTTAATATCTTCATCGGTTTTCATACCTTTATGATCAGAGTCCAACTCTTTTACTTCCGGTTCCTCTCTAATTGGCTCAATCATCAGAAGTTGCTCTTGTTTACATCGGTGCTCCATATTCTAATTTTCATCATAGTACAAATCCCTTGTTGATCTTTCCTTGCTAATTTTTTTCTCATATAGATTTGCAAATGAGATTGTAGCTATCATAGTGCGAGGTTGACGAGCCTTAACTTCACACCGGATCTCTGGAATAAGCCCTTCAATAAATGTATCCAGAAGTTGTCGGTCTGACCAATCTTTAGCTTGATTTGATAATTTTTCAAACCTACTCTGATATTCTAACACTGTAGAAGTCTGACAAATTTTGGCAAGCTGGCAATCAACATTCTCATATTCGGATGGGCCAAAGCGAACAAGAAGTCCTCTTTTGAATTGCTCCCACGAAGGAACTCTGTGGAAAGTTTTATACCAATCGTACCACTGGAGTGCATCTCCCTTGAGCTGGATTGAGGCCACTTCTACCTTGGATTCTTCTGGGGTTTTGTGAAAACGAAAAAAAATTTCTGCCTTAGAGATCCAATTGGTCGAATCTCCATCTTTCCATCTTGGAAATTCCATCTTCATGTATGAGTAATTTGTGTCACAATGTTGGGGCCATTTTCCTATATTTTCAGATCTATGCAACGTAGAACTTGAGCCCTCATTTTGTTGAAATTTGCTGAGGCTCTCCATTAGGCTCTTTTTGAAATCATTAAGTGTTTCTTGCAGTCGATTCTCAATTCTAATTTCCAATGCTTCCATTTATGCTTTCACCGAGTTATCAGTGGCCATTGCGTAAGACTGCAAATTTATAATCTCAACTTCTGTTTTTGGTGTCGGGTCAAGGGCATCAACACTATCGATGCGAAGTTGCCGAGGAGGTGGACGCCAAGGCAGTGCTGCGGTCGCTGCGTTAGAGGAAGAGTAGCTACCCTGTGTTTGTGTCACTGCGTGAGATGAGAGCACCAAGGCTGAAAGACGACGGTTGCGACTGTTGTGACCCAAGGAAGCAATCGCCGAGCAGCCGTGTTGACACTGCGATGATGGCAACCGACAACTGCAAACACCGCTGCGATGATGGCAACCGACAACTGCAGCAACGGAGGCAGAACAAGAGGGAGGTGGCGTTGAAGCGGCCGGGGTTGAGGCTGTGGCAACGATGCAGAGCAAGGTGGGCTGCAGCAACGGTGCAGATCGAGGGGGTTGAGGTGAAGGCTGCGGTGGCTAGCAGCAGCAGTCGTTGCTGGCCGGAGCGCAGCGGCGGCGGTGGAGAAGGAGGCAGCGAGGGTCGTGGCAGGCTGGGCGGCGAGCGGCGTCGTCGCTGGCTGGGCAGCAGTGGCGACGGTGGTGGCAACCGGCGTTCGCAGCAGCAAGGGGATCCACGACTGCGGCAGCAAGGGGACCCGCGACTGCGACGGTGGTAACTGCCCTGTTTCGGTCACCACCGATGCAGAGCAAGGGGAAGCAGCGGCTGGGAAGCGAGCGGGAGCAGCGGCTGGGAAGCGAGCGGGAGCAGCGGCTGGGAGGCGAGCGGCGGTCGTCGCACGGGGGAGCAGCGGCTGGAAGGCGACGGCGACGGCGCTCGAGGCGACGTCGGCGGCTGGAAACAAGGGCAGCAGATGTGAGTTGCCGTGATAGCCCTGTTTCGGTTACAAAAGATGCAGAGCAAGGAGGATCGGCTGCTGGGAGGCGTGCGGCGGTCGTCGCACGATGGCTGGCAGTGGTGGTGGGTTGGCTGGGCGACGACGGCGCTCGAGGGGAAGAGGAGTGCTGGAGGAGGCGCGGCTGCGATCGACGAGGGGCTACGGCAACAGAGGAACTCTGTTTCTGCAACCGCTGCAACGAGGGGCTGCGACCCAAGGGGGGGGGCACGGCTAGGGTTGCGGCTGGGAGGCGGGCGGCGGTGATCGATCGGCCGGGAAGCAGCGGCGGCGGTGGAGAAGGAGTTGCCCTGCAGCGGCGGTAGAGAAGAGGAGCAGGTCTGCGGCGGAGTGGGACGCTGGCAGCGTCGTCTCCTGGCAGCGGTGGACTCTGGCCGGAGAGCAGCGACGGGCGGCGGGTGGGCTGGCCGGAAGCAGGGGAAGCAGGCGTGCGTGGCTGCGGGTGCGTGGCTGCGGTTGCTGCTTGTTCTTTCTCTCTTTCTTTCTTTCTTTCTTTCTTTCTTTCTTTTTTTTTTTTTTTGATAGCTTCGTTGCGGCCTCCTTCTTCTTGATCGCTTCGAGGGGATCAGCCCTCCTTGATCACTTCGAGAGGATCGACCTCGGTTTGTCCAAAGATAATAGTGTTTTTCATAGATTACTGAAAAGAATTACATCCCTATTTATAGAGCTTCACCCAAAGTCCATGAACTCTAATAATAAATAAATATTAAATAAACCTCTACTTGATTTTAACTGAACTAAACCGACTCAATAAACAACTAGACTAAACAGACTCAATAAACATTATTCAAAAGCTCAGAAAAAGATCCTAACAATAAGATTTTAAATAACATATTTTAATCTAACAAGATTTTAATCCATATAAGATTAAAGATGAACTGTAATATCAGGAAATGTCATATAAAACATATAAATTTTTAACATATTTAAATCTACAATAAAAACCTTAGTTATGGGTCAAAGAATATTATAAAAACTTTAACTGATTACTTTAATGTAATAATAAAAATTTTGACATTTAAAGAATTGATATATATTTTTCAAACTATAAAGCTTTCAACATTTAAAGAATCAAAATAAAAATTAAAACTTTTATATTAAAGAAAGGCAGGGAAACGTACCTCTCGTCAGTAGGGTTCCTCCTATTGTTGGGCTTAGTTAAGTGAGGAACGAAGGAGAGAAATCCCTCCCCTTAAATAGGAGGAGGTGAGCCTCCATTAAAGAAAATTTATTTTTATTTTTATTTTTATTTTTATTTAATATAGACTATTTCTATTTAATATACTAATAAATATGATCTCATCCTATTTAGAATGCTTAATAGTTATTTCCTAATTCGCATTAACAAACAAGGAAATAGATTAAGATTTCCGAAATTATAATAGTAAGTAAGGAAATAAATTAATTCCTAACTTAATTATTTGATTTGATTACATGTACTGCCCAAACACAGTCTCCCAGGCGGTGGTACCGCCCAGCACAAGCGGTGGTACCGCCACAACCCGGGATGAGACATTTTTAGGCTCCAAGTTTGAATCAACTTAAGGTATATAAATACTCCTCTCATCCCTGGTTAACATACACAAGAATAGAGTGAAAAAAAGTAGAAAAACTATGTTGTAATCTTATGAGAACTCCTCTAAAATCTCTAAGTGTTAATCTTGTTTGAGAGAGGAGTGAAGGGGGGTTGTAAAGGTTCTCTCCTGAACCTGTCAGAAGGAGAATTAGAGTTATAAGGGTGGTTAATCTTCGCCCATTGAAGGAAGATCATTAGTCGATGCCGATGGCCTCGATGGAAGAGGAATCGGTGGAGTGGATATAGGTTACGACGATCGAACCACTATAAAACGGTTTGCATTTCTATTTGAGCAATTTACCTTCACTACAAACTAAATTTTTACTTATTGTTTTCACTTCATATATGAATGAGATTTCAAGTTATCTTTTGGGTTTGATTTTTATCATATGAAAGATTTTTAAACCGATGTGATTTTATCCGCTGCACTAATTCACCCTCCCTCTTAGTGTCGACTCGTTCTTAATAGTAAGTCCTCCTTCCTTTTTAATGAAAATCATCGTTTCTACATGTTTGTACATCCCAATGGGCTTCTAGCTCTTTTTTTTTAGGTTAGCTGGATGTGGCATTTTCGACTGGTCAAGCCTTATCGAGGGGAACCTTAACCAGCTGCTCCATCGACTTTGGATATGGAGCAGACTTGTCAAGATCCCTAAGATCCATGAGTGGTACTTCAGCCTTTGTCTTCTTCTTCAGGAGTGAGACTACCATCAGATAGCATTACCTAAATTCCCTAGGGTCACTTCTTTCTTTGTCGATGTTGCCCCGAGTCAGGAACTTCATCCCCATGTGGTATGTTGATGCCACCACCTTCGGTCAATTAAGGGTAGGTTAACTGATGACTGCATTATAGGCCGAGGGGATGTCGACCACCATAAACTTGGTTGGTAGGGTCTTGGAATAGGGTTCCTCATCTAAGGTGACATGAATAGTCACCATCTTGAGATGAGAGATAGAGTCCTCAGTGAACCCAGTCAAAGATGATGCCATCAGGGAGAGATCACTCATTATCAACTTGAGCTTCTGGAAGGCATTGAAGTAGAGTACGTTGGCATAGCTACCCATGTTAACCATGACCCTCTTCACCCGGGCATTGGCCATCCGGACCGAGATTACCATGGCGTCATTGTTAATGGGGTCAAGGTGCTTAGCTTATTCTTCTTCTTAAAAATGATTTACAGCCCTTTCCCTGACCTCAAGTGCTTTTTAGCGAAGGCTCGGGTATAGGCCTTGTATCCCGAGGAGCTATCTTCCTTTGAGGTGAGTCCATCGAAGATGATGTCAATCTGCTTTTCTATTGGGCCTCAAGGACAAGGTGAGAATTCTCGGGGTTTGTGGAGATATCTCCTGAGGTGGCCTTTCTAGATGAGCTCCTCGATTTGGAACTTCAGGTTGCAACACTCTGTGTCATGACTGTAATCCTAATGAAAATGACAGAACTTTGATTTGTCTTTTTATTCCATGGGCACTCTCATAGGCATCAGCTCCTTCAAGAGCCCTTTCTCCTTTATTCAAAAAAGGATTTCGGTTCTCGTCATGTTATGGGGAGTTAGCTCGGCTCTCAGTCATGGTACTTTGGGTCGGGGGTGTCTCCTTCAAGGTGATCTCAAGGTTGTGACCCGGGATAGTTCTTGGTATAGTCTCTTGTTGGGCTCCTCGCGTCGACTTGAGATCATGGCCTTAATGGCCACATATTGGTTGGCCCTTTAAAGCATTTTGGGTATGGTCATAGGGGGTCTCTCCACTAGCGACCAGAAGAAGTGGTTGGGTCTTAAGATGATCATGAAAGCCTAGATCACCAACGACAGTTAGGAGTCCAAAACCCCTTGAATCTCACCAGCAAATCAGGTGACAAAGTGGGAGAGGGGCTCATCTTCCCTTTGTCTCAATCTGAGTAGTATGGTTACTGAGGGCTTCGGGCACACATTGGTAAGAAAGTAGAGCTCAAACTCTTTTGCGAGCTGGGGAAAAGAGGAGATCGAGAATGGTTTCAAGTGATTATACCATTCTTAAGCTAACCCCTGTAGGGTCATCTGGAATGCTTGGCACATCAAGGAATCTGTCGTACTGAATAACAATATCTATGCCTTGAAGGCCATAGTGTGCTCTATTGGGTCAGAGCTATCATCGAGCGCCTCTAACATTGGGAGGCGAAAGTTAGCTAGAAGGGGCTCCTCTTGAATGTTTTGGATGAATGGGGAGGGGCTTGTGTTGTCAGCCTCGCCCTTCGATTGCTAGAGCTCTCGCTATACTTCGTTCAGGCATTAATTCGTCACCCGAAGTTGAGCTTTGAGTGAATCCTCCATTGAGTCGATGGGTTGAGTTTCTGACTTAGGTATGGCCATCATGCAGCATGGTGGGGTGCTAAACTCTATCATTGGGGACATTGGTGCTTCTGGAGTTGCCTTAGCCAACTACGGGCATTGATGGGTAGTCGATAAGGGGCTCGCTAAGGATGCCCCCAGAGGCATCGGGGCGAGTGAGGGTTGGATCACTGGTCGCTTGTTGTGCTAGCTAGGACAAGAGAGGGGCAATCACCTATATCATGCCGGTGAGTATTTGTACCTGATGGGTGAGGCCTAGAAAATCATCAGCTAGGACGAGTAGATGCTTGATGTTCTACCCCAATGGGGAAAAGTCAAGGTCATTAAAAAGATGCCAGTAGCGACCTGGAGTTTGCGCTATGGTGGAGGCATCTCCCTATGGGAAGGGGGGCAGTTGCCCTCCTTGTTCGAAGGATTTGTGTGACGGAGGCAACACTTCCTCGCTGGAGCACTCGTTAAGAGGATTCATAGATGGATGTTCTTCTGACATTCAAGCCTTCCTTCTAGTACTAAAATATTAATGCATGGATGCCATCGACCAATGGGGACGTCCCGGCTTGGTCCGGTCCAAAAGGCGTAAGATCACCCTGAAGGTCTCCGAGAGGGAAGAGTAGGATTAGGAAGAGGACCCGATTAGCATTGATCCAAGATGCTTCCTATTTGTTTGAATTAGGATCATGTTGCCCAAGGTGCACCTATGCTCCCACTAAAGTCCCTGCACAAGCCGTCAGCATCAGGGATGTTCCTGACCATCCCCCTCCGATGGTAAAATTAGCAGAGTGGTAATCATAGTAATGACACTATCCCACCAGGCTCTGGGGCTTGTTTATATACCTGATCGGTCGATGGATGATGGCCAGCCACTCATCCCCCCTAGAGCTCGCCACGCAGTTAGGGGCTTATTTATATCAATGGCTAGTGAACACATCTTCTTGACGACCACATCAGGGAAGGACAGCTAAGGATGCACCGTTTGTCAGTACGCTTGAAATAAATAGGGGATGGGGCTTGGTGTCAAGTGCCCGAAGAGGAGAGCTGGGCCACGTCGTATAGGCTTAATACTCTCTACGATCAGGTATGCGAGCCTTCTCAAAATCATGGTTGAAAGCGATGGGTCGCTGTCGATTGATGACCCAATCAAGGGGGAAACTGAGAGAAGGGGCCTAGTTGTCGTGTATCGATAATTGACTTATGTGACCTTTCTGAGGATTGCGCTCCGGTTGACGACCACGGGAGGGGGGCGGCATGGGCTCTCATGCACGTCTCAAGTGACTATCCATGAATGAGGGAGTCAACAGTGTGATGCTCGTATCATTACTTTCTCCTATCATTATCATATAGTTGTAGACGTGTGCATCTCATTTTAAACGAAAAAGAAAAGTGATGATCTTCTAAGTTTTCCAATTGACTTCAATTCCACTTCACAGGCTACAATAACTTGGTTAACAATAAATATTGTATATGTTTACAGATTCCTTTGGCGATGAGACCTCCTCGGATTATAACATTTGACAGGGATAGACGGCCTTGTAGAGTCTTCTTATGATCTCCCAAGTTAAAAGTTTTATTTAAAGACTTCTTTGAAAAATATTTACTATGTCAGAATGGACTACCCCATCCTACATAACTATATCCCTACCTGCCCCTCTTGAACTATAGTCAAGATTCCACAAATCACATATTTTTCATATGTGTCTTTAGTCAAAATTGTTAGCACCTTGCACAAATAAAGTTGTTATGCTCCATTCAATTTTTTGAATCTTGAATTCACAGCACTTGGCTTGATAAGGGCGTTGATTGCTAACAGCTTTTGGAAGCATACAAATGATTACTATTTTTTCAAAACTCAGTGCCAAAGTTGCTCCATATGATGAGACACTAATTTTTTAACCAATGATGATATTGAATATGAGACACCCAAAGGATCTTCCCGACCTACTCTTCCCATCGACCATCTTGACAATTATATTCCCAACCATGCCTTCAACTTTTATTGGACGGTTTCTTTGACCCCACTACTTTTACATGACCGACTTCCTCCTATCGTACACCCGGGATCATAAAATTATAGCGTCTTGCAACAGATATTACTTAATAATGGATAGCCTCAAGCTACCACACCGAGACCAAGCATTTGATGACCTGCATAAGAGCCTTTCATTTTTAGATTATATTATTCTATTTAATTAGATAAGATAATTATGAATATAATTATATTTTGATTAATCGATAAATTTTTTTTTTTTAATTATGATAAGATTTTTTAGGAGATGATCTTGATGGGAGAGACTCTCCTAATTCCTTATTCTAGACCCTTTAGGAGATGATCTAGGATCTCCGACTCGGTGCGAATAGTTGAATATGCACATATGCATATAAGTAAGGATCCCTAGATATGTGAGATGTTTGAGAGATTATAGATCTTCTCTCATTTACTTTTAGTCACGTGAACCAATCAATAAGAGATTATATATATCTTCTTTCATCTCACCTTTATCCTTAAATCTATCGCTTATAATAGTCCTGCGAAAGATAAGAAGAGAGAGGTAAAAGCAAATATAGTACTCCTTACAAATTAGAATCACTATGAATTTTGGATCCTATGACGATGTGCTTACAGATCAGATGAAGGATTTTTTAACAATATTGAAAGGTACCCATTGTAAATTTAGATATATTATTATTTAATTTTTTATTTTGAAATTAAAGTATTTTGTATAATACCATAAGTATGGTTTTTATGCTGACAATTGGTATTAGAGCCATAGTTGTGAAATTAAATACTTTAGATCTATTTGTTAGCATCATTCAGTTGTGAAAAAGTATCAATTGGTTTTTATATACGATGCATAAACGATTCGTTTGTATTGTTGATCTATGCTTTTATCCAATCTATCCCATCCCATCGGTGGCCACCAGACCAATCATAAGTAGCGGTTGTGTACCAAGTGTAAGCACTGTGGGGTGCAATAGCCTTGTGGTGATTGTAGTAGCGCCACTACTCATGATGGCTATGGTGGGTATGCACTACCATTGTGTGTGTGATGATTGTAGTAGCACTGTGGCGACATATGTTGGTTGTGGTCGGCGTCACTAGATGTCGTGGGTGTTAAGAATAAGAATGAAACGAAGAAAGATATATGCATTTGATGTGGTACACTCTATTTATACACATAAGGAGAGAGGATTTTTCTCAATAAAGCAACGATATTTCCTTGTGTAGTTGGGAAAATCTTGATAGCTATTATGGGAAATCTTAGCTGCTATCATGCCCTCGCAAGATGGTGCTCCTGTCAAGGATGTCGATCTTGGACTGATATAATAAGAATAGTTTACAGGCAAGAGGCTTCGTGAGTGAGTTTACTAGTTGATTAGTCGTATGTACGTGAGAAACACATAATTGATATTTGACAACTTGTTCTCACACAAAGTGAAAGTCGATGGCTATGTGTTTTATATGTGAGTGGAATACTAGATTAGCACGTAGGTAAGTGGCTCCAATATTATCATAATATATTATAGGAGTAGAGGTGACGGTGATGTCAAGTTCTTTGACTACATTTATGACCCACTTGAGTTCTATAGTAGTGGTTGCAATAACACGGTATTCAGTTTCAGTTGTAGATCATGCAATTGTCTTTTGCTTCTTAGAACTCCAACTGATTGGATTAGCTACAAGAAAGATCATATACCCTGATGTTGATATTCTATTATCAAAGTTCCCTACCCAATAAGCATCAACAAAGGCATGGAGATGAAGGGGGGAGTGTTTACAAAAAAAAGAGGCCATGATTGAGAGTCCCATGAAGATATCACAAGATTCTTTTAACTGCAGACCAATGTATAGTAGATGGCTAATACATGAATTGTGATAATTTATTGACCGCAAATGAGATATCTAGGCAAGTGAGAGATAATTACTATAAGGAGCCAAATACTTGTCAGTGTTGAGTTGGATCCGTAGTAGGGCTTCCATCACATAGTTTGAGTGACTCACCAGTAGACAAAGGAGTTGTAACTGCTTTTATGTCTTGCATGTTCGTCTTTGATAATAGATCTTGAATATACTTTTTTTATGATAGGAAGAGCCCTGAAGACGTGTATGTTGCTTCTACTCCTAAAAAATAGTTCAAGGGTCCTAGATCTTTAAGGGAGAATAGATCTGCTAAATGCTTGAGGAATGCCTTGATTTCTATAGGATTATTGCTCGTGACAATAATATCATCCACATATACTAGAAGATATATTATATTACCACTTTGGTGATGGAGAAATAGCGAGATATCAGACTTAGAGTTGATGAAGCCAGTTGATGTCAAAAATGAACCAAGTTTGATCTACCAAGCTCTTGGAGCTTAACGAAGTCTATAAATAGCTTTTTATAGTTTACAAACATTCATTGGATACTGAGGGTGGATGAAGCCAAGAGGGTGCTGCATAAAGACATCATCAGTTAGGGTCCCTTGTAAAAAGACATTGTTAATATCAAGTTATCGTAAATGCCAATCTTTTGAGATGGTCAAACTCAGAATAAGTCAGATTATTATGAATTTAACAATGATACTAAATGTCTTTGTAAAGTTAACACCAGGCCATTGATAAAACCCTTTAGTCACTAAACACGCTTTGCATCTAATAATGGATCCATTTGGGTTCCGCTTAATTCGAAAGACCCACTTACACTCGATGTTATTTTGTGTTGGATTAGAGGGTACAAGGGTCCATGTAGAATTATGGAGGAGGGCATCATATTCTTCACATATGGCTTTACGCCAATATGGAGATTTTTGGGCTTGAGTAATTGTGGTAGGTTTAGTGGTCTTTTACGAGGATTTTGTGATAGCATATAGGTCAAGAACTTGTCGTGGTTTAAAGATATCACTTTTGGAGTGTGTTGTCATTGGATGTCCATAGGTTATAGGGTGTGTTATAGGTATGGGCGGTGGAGAGGCATTGACATTGGTTGGGGGAGGCTGAGAGACGTCAGTGTCATTGGTCCCAAGAGATGATAAAGATAATGGTTGTGTTTCTGAGGGCAGTATGTCAGTAGTAAGGGAACCTTATGAAGAAGGGATAGGAGCAATGGAGGGGGTGAGGAGTTGTTGAATTGAGAGAAGAAGATAAT
This sequence comes from Musa acuminata AAA Group, assembly GCF_036884655.1. Lineage (NCBI taxonomy): Eukaryota > Viridiplantae > Streptophyta > Magnoliopsida > Zingiberales > Musaceae > Musa > Musa acuminata. The sequence continues at coordinate 31,514,300 of NC_088334.1, read as the reverse complement.
ATAAATCCGGAGGAGAAGGACTGGATAGTGTTGTGGGAGACTCGCTTGACGAGATCAATGGTGTACTCCAATGATGTATATTTGTTAGAATAGGTTACACAACATCAGACTCCGGGTTTTGAAATGGAAAGATAGTTTCTATAAAAATAACATGCCAGGATGTAAAGACTCTTTGAGATTGGGGTTCATAGCATCGAAAGACATTATGTTCAAGAGAGTATCGAATGAAAACGAATGGCTTAGATTTTGATATTATCTTATATGAGGTATAGGGACAGAGCCACGGATAACATAAACAACTGAACACTTTGAGTTTTTGAATGTTTGAAGATTTGTGAAATAGTTTTTCAAATGGTGACTCGTATTAGAGGATTGGAGTGAGCATATGATTAATGAGGTAGATGACAGCTTGAAATGCTACAGTCCAAAAAGTTGATGGCATGAAGGCTTGATGTAGGAGTGTAAGACCAGTTTCAATTATATGTCGATGTTTGCATTCAGCAGAGCCAACAAGTTAAGGAGTATATGGGGGTGCCTTAAGGTGTTGTATACCATAAGAAGAGAGGCAGGATATGAGGGCTTGATATTCGTCGCCACCATCGGAGTAAACTATTTTAATTGTAGACTGAATGAAGTTCTCGACCAATCTTCTAAAGTTGGTAAAGATTGTTGAAACGTCAGATTTATGGTGGAGAGGGTATAACCATGTGTACTTAATAAAATAGTCTACAAAAATAACATAAAATTCGAACTTGTCAAAAGAAGTTATTGGGGCAGGACCCCAAACATCAGTATAAATTACTTCAAAAGGTTTAGAACAGGATATGAAGGATCTTACAAAGAGGAGTTTATGACTTTTATTACTTAAACAAGCATCACAATGAGTTATAATGGAGGAGGAAGCCTGGGTCGAGTTCTACAGATTTTTACTGAGTGGCCAACTTTGTCACACAACTAGCAGACAACTCTTTGTTGATATATGGGATCAGGACGCTAGGGTTGAGGATAACTATAGTAACTGCTATGATGGATGGACATCGGTGAGTCACGTACCCATATTGCTGTTGCCAGTTCCTTATACTCATCCCTAAGGTACTCATCCCTAAGGCCGTTAAGTGTATGGATAATGACTTCTTCATTACTAAGATTATGATCTATTGGGGCTAAGTTATCGATAATAACTTTTATATGTTGTAGATAGTCAACAATAGTACTTTCCTCTTGTTTTGCTTGCATTAGACTTGATAGGAGACTAAGCAAGCGAGTACGTGAACGATTTATCAATGTGGTTTATAGTTTGCACCAAACTTCGATAGTAGTGTCACGTAAAGATATGAGTGGGGCAAGGAATCCAACGATTGAAGCTTGAATTACTTGAAGGTTGAGATGGCCTTAGCGTAATCATAGTTTGTGATCTGAATTTAATACTGAACTGGGTGCTCTTGAGATGTTGAGCATCGTTGGTAGATAACAAAGAGAGCTATCGACATAACTTAATATATCATAATTAAATAAAAAATTAGAAAATTAATAATACCAGGACGTGGGATAACTTGAAGGGAATGACATCCACATCAATTCACTTCACTTCTCTCTCGATGAGAGTGATCAAGAATAAGTGTCCAGGTAGTGTCCAGGTAAGGGAGCTCAGTGCCGCATGCAGGTCACATCCACATCAATTCACTTCTCTCTCGATGGAGGCCCCTCCTCGTCTTTGCTGCTGCTGCTCCACTGTTTGGTGTTGGGAAGAGTTTGCTACCCCAAGCAGTAGATGAGTAGGATGTGGTAGCGAAGACTGCAAGCAGATCTACGAGAGATCTGCAGTTCTGTGAGAAGTTGTGGATTGCAGTTCTGGGAAGGCTGGGCTTCAAGCGACGGTGATAAGGTAGGCGGTGATCACCTCCTGCTGTGCTCAACCATCGATCTCTGGAGCAGCGATCAGTGGGAGAGGGAAATCTGTCCTGCGGTAGAGGCTAGAGAGCTGCAGCAGTTCTCTACCGAATGGGAGATGGCTGGGCTGTGTCCGCTTGATGGTCGCCTCCTCGGTGATGAATTGAGAAGAGGCACTACGGAACTAAAGGAGAAGGCGCTGATGTTTCTACAGCGATAGCAGCAGATCAGTGATGTCCCAATGATCGCTCATGAAAGGGACAGCAGCCGATGGAGAGAGGCAGTCGGATGATGATATGCAATCAGGCGAGTGGGCCAACACTGCGCTTGGTGCAGAGTTCTGGATGCAGAGCAGAGCGTTGGAGTTATAGAGGGGTTCTGCACACGTGATGGGAAGTCAACTCCGATTAGGGAAGTGGACTGTACTGGTGATCCTTGACGAGGCTGACGAGGCAGCTACGGGATGGTCGAGCGGTTGTGGCTGCGACCCAAGGAGAGGCGGTGGAAAGTGCCGAACGGCAGCGGAAGAAGTCACCGAGGAAGTGCCGCAGTAGTTGCAGGGAAGAAAGCGACTGCAGCAGAATACCCTTCGTTGCTTCAGATTGATGTTGTCGGAGTTCGTTGCTTCAGATTGATGTTGCCGGAGGTACGTCGAGGCAGAGAAGAGCGGTTGTGGCTGCACGGGGATATCTTTTGCGTGCTTCCGAAGGGATCATTTGGCTTGCCCAATTGCGAGCGAAGGCTTTTTGATGAGATCGGGCTTCACCAACGATGCTGAGGTGGAATGCGTGGCCGCAGACAGGCAGTAGCCGGAGTCGTGGAAGAGAACATTGATCCTGCCAAAGGTTTTTGAGGTTGCAACAGTGGAAGAAGAAGCGTCGGCGGACTGACCCAGCGTCACCGAGAGAGCAAGGAAAGGGACTGAGAACGCGGCCAGTAGAGGAGAGAGCGAGGAAGAGAAAGGGACCCAGTACCGGAGAGAGCGAGGAAGAGGAAGGGCCCCAGTACCGCCGGCTAGGAGGGCGCCCTTCAAGAAGTGGAGGAAGGCATCACCGATCTCGACACAGCCCTCAACGACGGCAACACACCACGGGGAGACATCGTCGAAGAGGTTGGGAATGGGTGGAGAAGGGGAAGGGTTCTCGGCGTCAGCTCAGGAAGGGAAGAAAGTTTGCTCAAGGGAAAGTGCTATGATACGAAAAAGAATGAAACGAAGAAAGATATCTATATTTGATATTTCTGATGCTCTCTATTTATACACATAAGGACAGAGGATTTTTCTTCAAAGAGTAGTAATATTTTCTCATGTAATTAAAAAAATCTTAACAGCTATCATGGAAAATCTTAATTACTATCAGTGGGTGGGCGACGTGTGTGCACAGTTGACGGTTATCGGGTGACGTGCATGCATAGCCACGCATGGGTAGGAATGCCATGGGACGGAGGCAGCTATACATGGTGGTGGTGCCACACCTCGTGCAGCAACTACAAGTGACGGTTGTGACCCCTCGAGCAGGCAGCAGATGGTGATTGCGATGCCTCATGTAGGTGATAACCACATCTTGCGCAACAACCGCAGATGGTGGTCACGCCTTTCACAACAATGACAAACGATGACTATGATGGCTTGCGGCCACGCACCACGATGATTGCGCCTTGCGCAACGACTACATAAAGGGAGTGACATTTAGGGTTTCTTATTAAAATTATAATTTTACCCTTGTAAATTCATTTAATTCTAATTTATGTCCTTTTGATAATTTTATCCTTCAAAAATAAATTTTTTTATTATATATCCTAAGTAAAATTATAATTTTACCTTTTAAAAAATTATAATTTTTAACTCATCCTCAATTATAAAATTTATTAATTTAATTTATTTTAATTAAATATTTTTATTGATTTGATCATGATTGTATTTTGATTACCTGACTATATTTAGTTTCGATCAATCAAGTCTTGATTGAATTTGAGGAAAGTCAAATTTTGATCAAATTTTTATTTTGATTTAACTTTAATTTTAATGGACTTAATTGGTCAAATAGTCGACGCAAATTTATGATCCCAATTTGGGTAGCTCAATTCTAGACATGTCCAATTAAATAAGGTTGATTGGTCTAATTTTAAGTTTTTACATAGAATTTAAAAATATATATAAATTATGATTTTTTTGATAGTTTTCTCATATGACATATTAATAATAATTTACATATAAAAAATAAAAATATAATTATTATTTTAGGATATTTATTTGGTTATTCACATATATATATGTTTGAAATTATGAAATAATATATATTTTTTACATAAAGGTATGATTTATGTTTCATTATGATTACAGTTATCATATGAGTTTTTCTCTATGCTAATTAATCTTCAATAATTATTATGATTATTATTTTATTATTAAACTATTTCAATATATATTAGATTTAAAAAATGATAAATATTATTTGTAATTCATATCCCTAAGTTTTATCTGATTAGCAATTGGCAAAGTAGCTTAGGATGATAGATTTATGAGATGTAAATTATAAAAAAGGTCTTATCATATATAAGATATTTTAAACTATATTTTATATTATTGTATTGGTCTTGTAACTATCAAAGTGGCTTAAACCAATAACTTATAAAATTATATTAAATAATTAATCTTAAATGATATTAAGAAAAATAATATTCATAATGACACACATGATTAAAAGATTTAGATAATCTCAAAAGAAAATTTATTTTGAATAATTATGTGATGGGATATGATGATATTATTTTTGTTAGGATCGTAAACGATACTAAGAGGGGAGAGGGTGAATTAGTGCTTTCGTAAAGTTAGTTTATAATGGTTCGGTTGTCGCAACCTATGTCCACTCTCGATTCTTCTTCCATTGAGGCCACCAGCATTCACTAGTAATCTTCTTTCAATGGATGAAGACCAACTACCCTCTTTACAACTCTTTCTCTTTTTCATACGTTTAGGAGAGAACCTTTACAAGTCTCACACCTCTCTAAAATGAATTCTAAAGTTTAAGTGGAAGAGGGGAATACTCAATACTTTTTAAGCTTTTACAACTCAAAATCACAAGCCCTTTCATTTACTTTTCTTGCTAACTCAAGCAAGAATGAGTGGAGTATTTATAGGCCCTAAATTACTTCAAAAATGAAGCCAAAAAATATCTTATCCTAGGTTTTTGGGTCCTAGCAATACCATCGCTTGTGTTGGGCGGTACCACCACCTACAATATTAACTACTGGTGGTACCACCACCCAATTTGGGTAGTACTACCACCAGACTTCATGGGAGACCATACACTAGCGGTACTATCATTAGTCTGGGTGGTACCATCGTTTGACACTAGCAGTACCATCGTTGGATCTTCTGAAAAATGTACACTTTATACATTCTAACTCATAGGCGATTCCACCGCTTGGTTTGACAGTTCCACCACTTGACCTAACTTTGGGTCATTGAATGAGCCTTTCAATGGGCCCAACTCAGCCTCAGATCAAGCCTAATGAGCCCCTAATTGCTTTAATCTTCTCATTTTGATGATGATAACTAATTGATGACAAAGTTCAACTAAACTCCCCTTATCTATATATTATATTGAAAGAAATTTTGAATTCAGAAAATGATAACCTTAAATTTAATCATTTTCTTTGCAAAGATTATCATTTCACACTTCATATGCATAGTTAAAATAACATTGCATACATCATATGCATCATCGTAATATCAAAAGTAATCATTACTTACAATATATACATATCATTGCATGCATCATAAGTTAAAGTTTTGCATGCATCATCATTATTTTAGGCATAACATTCATGATACCAAAATATTAAAATTTTCAAATCATTCATCATTACTTTGCCCCCTTTGTCATCAATAAAAAGAAGAAAAGTATAACTAGCAAGTTTTTGAAATATGCAAGCTAGTAATTTAGCAAGTTTTACTTTACTTTCGAAGTTGTAATCTAGCAAGTTTTTGAGATATGCAAGCTAGTAATTCAATAAGTTTTACATTACTTTAGAATATACAATCTAGTAAGTTTTTGAGATATGCAAGCTAGTAATTTAGCAAGTTTTACATCACTTTAAAACATAAGAGTTAGCAAAATTTTTGCTTCTCTTGAGATGTGCAAGATATTAATTTTTAGCTTCTTGAGATATGCAAGCTAGTTCTTTTTACTTCTTGAGATGGGCAAGCTAGTAATTTTTGCTTCTATTGAGATATGCAAGTCAGCACTTCTCTTTCTCTCCTTTGTTATAAAAAAAAAAAAAAAAGGGAGGGATTCAATGATGCAAAAATGTTTCAATCATCACATGAAAAATAAAAGATCAAGTCATGAATAACGAAAGACCATAAATCATTTTGATAAATTTTTTTTTGTAAATAACAAAAAGAAGAAATCGAAATGATCTTGATTCAAAAGAAAACTCAAATCATGAAAATTGAGAAATCAAGATAATGATCCAAAAATATATATAAGAAGAATTCATGAATTTGGAAGATTTAACATGCCTAATTCTCTTCTAATAAAATCGAATTGCTCCTCATTCAATGGTTTAGTAAAAATATATGCTAATTAATGTTTTATATCAATAAAATATAAAATATATCATGATTATTAATATAATGTCTAATAAAATGATGTCTAATATCAATATGTTTAGTTCTAGAGTGTTGAATGAGATTCTTTATTAAATATATTACACTAGTGTTATCACATTTTATAGAAATAATTTTCAAGTAGAGTCCATAGTCTTCTAAAATATTTTTCATCCAAATAACTTGTGCACAACATCACATATTCAACCTCGGTTGTAGATAATGCAATAAAATTTTATTTCTTGGAAGACCAAGAAAAAAGTGCATGACTTAGGAGTTGACATGTTCTAAATGTGTTTTTTCTATCTATTCTAATTCCAGCAAAGACAACATCAGCATAAGCAATTAATTCAAAATTTTTAAATTTTAGATACCATAATCATAGATTAAGAGTTCCTTTTAACTATCTAAAAATCCTTTTAACTACTTTAAAGTGAGATTATTTGGGATTAGATTGAAATTTGGCACAAAGTCCAATACTAAATATTATATCAGGTCTAGTTATTGTGAGGTATAGTAAACTACCTATCATACCCTTATAAGTCTTTTGATCAAAACATTTTTCATCATGGTCAATATCTAATTTTGTAGAGGTACTCATTGGTGTATTAATACCCTTAGCACACTCTATATTAAATTATTTTAATAAATCTAAAGTATATTTAGTTTGACTAATAAAGTTTCATCACTTAATTATTTAATTTGTAATGCTAAGAAAAATGTTAGTTCACCCATTAAACTCATTTCAAATTCTTGGTTCATACTTTTGGCAAAAGACTCACACAAAGATTCATTTGAAAAACTGAAAATAATATCATCAACATAAATTTGAACAATAAAAAAATTATTTTTTAAAATATTTAATAAATAATGTGGTATCATCCTTACCTTTCAAAAAATTATTCTTAATAAGAAATAAACTAAGCCTCTCATACTAAGCCCGTGAGACTTGTTTCAATCCATAAAGAGCCTTAGATAACTTAAAAACATGGTTAGGAAAAAGAATATTCTCAAATCTCGGTGGTTGTTCAATATAAACTTCTTCGAAAATAAAACCATTAAGAAAAATACTTTCATTTGAAATAACTTCAAATTATTATAACATACATAGGCAAGGAATATCCTTATAGCTTCAAGTTTTGCCATAGGAGTAAAGGTTTATTCATAGTTGATACCTTCTTCTTGGTTAAAACCTTTGGCTACTAATCTAGCCTTGGTTTGAACCATGATACTAAGTTCATATTTCTTATTCCTAAAGACCTATTTAGTACCAATTATAAAATGGTCACTAGGTCTAGGAATAAACTTCTAAATCTCATTTCTCTCAAATTAATTTAACTCCTCATACATTGTAAAAACCCATGAATTATCTTTTAGAGCATCGTCAATGTATTTGGGTATAATTTAAGACAAAAAGGTAGTATTAGCACCAAAATTTTTAAAATAAAGAATGAGTTTGAACATCTTTTGATGTATCTCCAATGATTAGCTCCTTAGGATAAGCATCTATATGTTGAATCTCAAATTTTGATGATGAAATCAGCGTTTGAGTGACGTAGGACTAACTTCGATTATAGAAAGCTAATTTTATTAAAGCATGAAGAATCAGACGTTGGGCTGGAGTGAATTATATCAGAAGATTGGATGTCGGGTCGGAGGGCTGGTCAATGTGTCATAAGAACTTCATGTCATGAATTCAAGCATCGGGCCAGAATGATCGAACATTGCGCTAGAAGATCAGATGTTGCAGACGATCAACATGCTGATGGATTGGGCAATACACCAAAAGAGAGGAGATATATCAAAGGATCAGACAAAGCGCTAGCATGCTAGACAACATAGGATTCATGTTTGTAATAGATTGTGTCTAGATTGAAGTAGTTTAGGTCTAATTGAGTTAGTTTCGGGTATAATTATGCTAACTTAATTAGTGACCCATTAGGCTTAAGTAGGGGCTAATTGGGCCTATTGGGAGGCCCATTAGGTGACCCAAAAGTTGGGTTAGGTAGTGGCACTGCCAGACCAAGCGGTGTAACCGCCTATGAGTTGGAACGTATGAAGTGTATAGTTTTGGAAGACCTAGCGATGGTACCACCAATGTTAGGCGATGGTACCGCCCAGACACAATCTCCTAGACTATGTCAAGGGGTAGTACCACCCAAATTGGGCGGTGGTACTGCTAGTACACTAGATTGCAGGCAATGGTACCGCTAGTACCTCGAAATCCCAAGGATTTGAATTTTGGCTTCATTTTTTGAAGACATTTGGGGTCTATAAATACTCCAGTTATTCCTACTTGGGTTAAGCAAAAATAAGAGTAGAAAGGGGTTAAGCAAGAATAAGTGTAGAAAGGAAAATAATACTTAAGAAAAAAGAGTTATAATCTCTCTTGAGTTAGTGAGTCTCTTCCTCCTAGAGTTCGAAGTTTTATAAGGTAGGAGTGATGTCTATTGTAAAAGAGAGGTGTGAAGGTTCTCTCCTAAGCCTCTGAAAATAAGAAAGAGTTGTAAAAAATATAGTTGGTCTTCGTCTATTAAAAAAAGATCGTTAGTGAACGCCGGTAGCCACGATGGAAGAGGAATAAGGAGTGGACGTAGGTCGTGACGATCGAACCACTATAAAATCAATTTGTATTTACTTTATATTTTTTATTCATATTACAAACTAATTTACTTGTTCACTATTCTTATAAATTCTTTTAATTTAAATGTATTTCCAATACGGGTTTGATCGAATGAAAATTTTAAATCGTCGTAACTTTACGAAAGCACTAATTCACCCTAGAGTGCCATTTTCGGTCCTAACACTACATAGTTCTATTCCTTGAGTAAGGATTCTTTGGAAGTAGATGCATCAAAGTTGCTTGGGAGAGGAGAATTTTCATTCAAATTTAAAGTATCAAAATCAAAATCATCATCAAAATTATTTTTCTTAAATTTAAAAATCTCATTAAAAACAACATTCCTTAGTAACAAAAGTCCTTTTATTAAAGACACAATAAGCTTTAGAAATAGAGGAATATCCAAGAAATATGTATTCATCATATTTTGCATCAAATTTTTTGAAGGCATCTTTTTCATTTAAACTAAAATATTTACAATCAAAAACTTTAAAATACGAACTATTGGGTCTTTTATTATTCCATAATTCATAAGGAGTTTTAGAAAGTAGTGGTCTTACAAGAACCCTGTTCGAGACATAGCATGTCGTGTTAATGGCTTCGGCCCAAAAGTATGTGGGTAGGCTATGTTCAATAAGCATGGTTCTTGCCATATCTTGTAAACTCCTATTTTTTCTCTCAACAACTCTATTTTGTTGTAGATTTCTTGGAGTAGAGAAGTTATAGTCATACCCATTTAAATCATAAAAATCTTGAAAATCATGATTTTTAAATTCACACTTCGAATAAAGAAAATCATAAAATCCTTTTCATTTTGATCTAGTTTGCAAAACTTTAAAAATATTTAAAGCAATCACTTTTATGTGCTAAGAAGTATGTCCAAATATATCTACTATAATTATCAAAAATTATAAAAGCATATTTACTATCTCCTAGACTTGTGATATCAATCGGTCCAAATAAATCCATATAAATTAATTGTAGTGGTCTAGAGGTATTTACTTGATATTTAGACTTAAAGCTACTCTTTATTTATTTTCCTAGTTGGCATACATCACAAACTTTATCTTTGATAGATTTAATTCTAGGCATACCTCTTATAAGTTCTTTAGTTGTAATTTGTGAAATTGGTTTCATACTTGCATGACCTAATCTTCTATGTCAAAGTCATGCATCATCATTTAAAATTAAAAAGCAAGTTTGATCACAAAAATATCAAGATCAATAGTGTACATATTATTGGTCCTTAAGGCAATCATAGATATACTCTTATGAGGTATCTCTATAATGCGAGCATTAGATTTAAATTTGATGTTAAAACCTTTATCACAAAATTGACTAATGCTTAGTAAGTTATGTTTTACACTATCTACTAATAAAACGTTTTCAATTAAGAGGTTTGATTTGTTACCTATATTTTCTTTGCCATTAATTTTTTCTTTGTTATTGTCTTTGAAGGTGACATATCATTCATCTTGGCTAGTGAGCTTAGAAAAGTTTGTTGGATCTCTGGTAATGTGCCTTGAACATTCACTACCAAGATACCATCTCTTACTCCTAACTTTTAATTGTATACAAATCTATAAGAAAGGGAGGTTTGCTTTAGATACCCATTTAACTTTGGTTCCCTCATGAAAAGATCTACCTATTGGCATAAGTTATTTGTGGTTCCTTCAGGAGCCCAAACTAATTTATGTGAACTATATTTTTTACATGAACATTTATAGGCATAATGATCATATCTATCACAAAAATTACATTTAATTCTAGGTGGGACATGTAATATTGGCCCTTTAACAAAAGTAATTGACTTTTGTTGAGTGTTACTTGTTAGGATCAAGAGCACTAAGAGGGGGGGGGTGAATTAGTGCAACGGAAATTTTTCAGCGATTAAAACGAAAGCTGCGTTTGTTGAGATTAAAACGATTTCGATGTGAAAGCCGATTCTAAGATTACTTTAATTTGAGATTAAGCGAGATAACATTAAAGTAGATCTATGAAGGTAGTTTGCAGTTTATGATGGAAAGCAGAATACAAGTGCAAACTGAAATGCGACGTTCGTATGATAAAAACCGATTTACGTCTAAACGCAGATTTAGAAAGTTCTGAACTTAGAAACTTATTCATAAGATCGCAGAAGGCAGTAAACAATTATGATTGAAATCAAAATGCAAATGTAAACTGAAATATGATGATCGTACGAAAAAAGTCGATTTACGTCTAAACGCAGATTCGGAAAGTTATGAACTTAGAAACTCGTTCGTAAAATTGCAGAAGGCAGTAAGCTATTTGAGAAGTTTGCAGTGAAGGTAAAATTCTTAAAGGAAATGCAAACCGAGATTTAGAGTGGTTCGGTCAATCTTGACCTACTCCACTTTTGGCTTCCTCCACCGACGAGGTCACCGACGTCAACTAGAGGCCTTCCTTCAATAGGCGAAGGCCAACCACCCTTTTACAGATTCACTCCTTTTGACGGGCTTAGGAGACAACCCTTACAGAAGTTTTCTCTCCTCTCTTTACAACTCAAACTTTGAAGAACAGAAGGAGGAGAACTTTTGGTCTTTACAACAGTTTTGAGCTCTAAGAATCACAGAAAGATATCAAGATTTCGAGTGTAAGTTCTACCTTTCAGTGCTGAATGGGTGGGGTATTTATAGGCCCCAACCCAGTTCAAATTTGGAGCTTAAAACTGTCAATTCCCGGAATTCCGGGATCAGGCGGTTGCACCTCCTGACTGGGGCGGTTGCACCGCCTGGCAGAGCTCGAAGACTGAGCCTCTGGGCGGTGCCACCTCTGTCAGGGGCGGTTGCACCTCTCTGCCCGAGCTCGAAGACCGAGCTTAGGCGGTTGCACCTCCTGACTGGGGCGGTTGCACAGCCTGGCAAAGCTCGAAACTTGAGCTCAAGCGGTGCCACCTCTTGTCAGGAGAGGTTGCACCGCCCAGTCTCGCTCGGAGACTGAGCCCAGGCGGTTGCACCTCCTGGCTGGGGTGGTTGCACCACCCAGTCTTCCTGGGAGACTTAGCCCAGGCGGTGCTACCTCCTGGCTTGGGCGGTTGCACCTCCCACAGCAACCAGGGTCTGAATGGGTTGATCCATTCGGCCCAATTTGGGTTTTTCAGGGGCCCAATTGCCCCAAGATTAAGCTAATGGGATCACCTCCCATTTTCAACTTAATCATTAGTGCTAACTACGATAAATCCTAAGACAATTTCTGCAGCTTGCTCTGGTGCGTCAATCGCTTCTTCTGGCGAGTTTCCGGCGAACTTCCGTTGATCATCCGATGAACCCTCGGTGATGCTCCTGCGGACTTCCGGCAAACTCCTGGACTTGCGACGATCCACTTGGCAAGTTCCGACGAGCTTCTTTGGCAAGCTTCTGGACTTCTCGGATTTGTTCCCGCAGAACCTCCGACGACTGTCCGAACTTCCGTCGAGCTCTCGAACTCCCAACGTGATCATTGTCATGACTCCGGCGCAACTCCTGCTGCATGTCTTACTTTCATCGTAGTTAATCCTGCACACTTATCTCAACACATAGATTAGACAACAAATGACAATTGACTTCATCATCAAAATCCGAGATTCAACAATCTCCCCCTTTTTGATGATGACAATCAATTGATAATGGAGTTAACCTTAACTCCCCCTGTCTATATGCCATACTTGAGATAAGTCATTCTTGAATTTAAAACCTTATAAATTCAAGAGACATATTCCCATCATGATTCCTATCATGATGTATCTCTTTGAAGATGATGTCAAGGCTTGACATTCATTTTCAAATTTTACATTACAAGTTTGAATGATGGTAATAGTAGCAATTCATCATATTGTAAGATATCAACATGTAAAGCTGTGAAGTAAGATTTTGATATCATTACATGATGCACACATTTCTTATATTTTAGCAAGTGTTGCATTTCTATATTTGACATCTTTTCATATATCTCTTGATGATGCAGGCATGGCATAATCATAGCATCAGTGTTTATAGCATCAAATCAATTCATATATTTCTCCCCCTTTGTCATCAACAAAAAGCATGGTAGATGTGATACTAGGAGAACAATATAAGCAAGTTATCAAGCATATAAAGGAAGGCATGATAAGTATAATGCTTTGAATACTTCTTCTCCTTGTATGTTAGAATTCTTTGTGCATGAAGGAGGAAAGTCATTTTATCAAATCCATTTCGAAAAATATTTTTCATAAGAGTGTGTTTGATTTTTGTCATTCCAGCTGTTAAGCGAGTCCGAAAATGAGATGAATTCTTTCATGCATTTGGACCAGATTATGCTACAAAAACATTTCAACATATGGCAATCAAGTGATTTGATCATTCAATAAAGTCTGAAAAGTAATTTTAACTAGTTTAAGTATTCGGACACATCAACGTTCCTAATTCTCTTCTTATAAAATCAAATTATTCTTCACTTAGAGGTTTTGTAAAAATATTGGCTAGTTGATGTTTAGTATTAATGATAATGACTTATCAACTGCATCATTTTTTCAAACTATATTTATCAAAGCACAAGGTTTTCAAAACTTTTAGTTTCAATATAAAATCCGAGATAACCATTTAGTTTATATTTACCACAAGGCACAGGGCATATATTCACCACGATAGATGTTTACAACTCTACATATGTTCAAAATATATCAGGTAACCATATCAAGGATCAAGTCAAAGCACATCATGGTGAGTAACATAAGGAGTTTACAATAACAACAGATGATTGTGTTCATACAAGCTCATTCATGAGGTGAAAAATTAAAGTGCCTAAACAAGGAGTCAAATTGATAATGAATTTGCTGCAACTCAGATAGGATTTGATCTTGTCGTTGTTCAAGCCGTTTTTGTCTTTGTTCGAATCGGTCCATCCGAATCCCAATATCTTCAACAGATGATATATGAGTTTGCTCAGATGGATGTGTTTCCTCAGAGGGACAGATCGGAGGAGATTGGGTACCCCTAAATACTGGTGTTTCCGGTTCTGGTTCAGGTTGAGGAGGATCAGTTCTTCTTGACATTCTAACCCAGTTACCGTTTCTATAGAAACATCTTAATCGGTGAAGTAGATTTTTATTAATTATGCTAAATCTATCTACTTTTATTACTTCTTCTTCCGGTGGTATTAGAATATCGTAGGCTTTCATTATTCTAGTTATTATACCACTATATGGGAGCATCATGTCTTTCTTAGATAGTTCTAACATGTTTTGTTGGATAAGATAACCAAGACAGATGTTATGTCCTTTCATGATCAAATACATAGTTCCTAATTCTAATTGGCTTACTTCATCATGATGGTATTGTTTAGGGAGAACGATGCTAGTTAGGATATGATGAAGTACCTTAGTGTTTAGAGGCAGTAGATGTTCACAACTTTTAGGAACAAATGCTAAATTGGGATTGGCAAAAATTGTTCCTAGGGCTTCAACGTATGTTGTTCCAACAGTTTCATCATCCCATGATCCTCTAAAGTAAAGTCCTCTACTTTTCATGGGAATGCCTATCATGTCGCAAATGAATCTATCCGTAATTGAGATGTGTTGTCCTATAAGATAGGTGGATATTCTTTCTTCTTCATCTACTTGTATGTTGTTGTAAAACAATCTAACAAGTCTTAGATAGATGGGTTCGTTAATTTATAAAATTGGAAGTAGATCTAAGTTTGCAAACCATTGGATTGTTTCTAAGTCTCTTAGTTCATTTAAGTCTACGTATTTTCCCTTATTGACACTCCTAAGTTCGAAAGAGGAAAATTTTTCAGCATGGTATTTTGAATCGAAAAGGGTGAGATCAAAATCTTCTACTAATCTCCTCTTTCCTTTGTCCCTTGAGGATCTTCTAGATCCCATAACTACTGCTGTTTAGAACAATAGTGATGAGTAAGAGTAAATGAATCAAAAAACAGAGTTTAAGGGCTTCTTAGAGAGTACCTTAGTGAGATCTTCAAGAGAGGGAAGGATTGTTGATGCTTTGCTTCGAAATGAGGGGTTTTTGGGATGCTAAGATGGGAGAAATGGGGATGGAGGAGGCTTGGAAGAGCAGAGGAGGGAAGGGAGTGAGTTGGGGTCGGTTTCACCACTGGCCCTAGCTTGGGTTAAAAAGGGGCAGAGTTGCGGGCGGTTGCACCTCTGGCTAGAGCGGTGAAACCGCTCGCAACACGTAACAACTGGAGGTGCTACCTCCAGCTGGGGCGGTGCCACTACCTGCAGACGGTGAGCACTTGTTCTGATCAATGTGATCTGATCTGAGAGTTTTTCTGTCTTGAGGAGAATTTTCATTCAGAGCAATCAACTTTACTTACGTAATTACGTAAGAATTTTTTATTTTAAGATAAGGACTTTTGCACGATCAAGATAGATTTTTAACGTGCATACTCTCAATGTCGTACACGTGTTTGTGATAGTTTCTTCAAGTTGGTAAGTCTTGCAAGTTCATGACAGACTTAGTCACTTCATGATACAGAGTTAGATTCGAAGGTTACGAACGGATGAAATTGATGGGTTCGAAAATCCAGGGGATATGTGAATTTGGGAATCATATGTTTCTAATTCTGAAAAGTCAAATAAGGTTGTATCTAAGTCGCATTTGTGATTTTAAATTTATAATCTCCGTCTGAAATTAAGGCTAGAGAGCATTGCGAGTTCCTTTTTGGATCTTGGGTTATGAATATCGAGAATCAAGGAGCAGAATATTATTTCTTGCTCTAGCCTAAAATTTTTATGTTTTTAATGTTTTTACAGGAAGGGATAATTTTTAGGTACCCATTTGCTTTTGGGTGCCTCACAAATAGATCTACATTGTTTATCATGTTGCATAGCATTTATCATGGTTCTTTTAGGAACCCAAATCAATTTGTTTGGACTAATTTTCTTGAATGGACAATAATGCGTCTTGTGTCCAAGTTTGCAACAAAAGTTGCATTTGGTTTGGTGTTGAACATGTAAGATGAGATCTTTTATGAAGGTGGTTGGATTTTGGTGAGAACTTCTCACAAATCTAATTCCACTCCTTTTTGGAACGTGACCCTTGTTTGCAAGGATCATATTTAATGACTTGCTACCAACCTCGAATTTCTTCAAGGTGTCTTTAAGTAGTAAGTTTTCTTTTTGGAGAGTTTCTAGATCATGGCATTTGATGCATGGATCTAAACTATCATGATATTCAGTTTTTAACTTATCAAAATCACAAGTAAGACTATCATGCTTCTTTTTTAGCAATTTATATTTTCTATTGATAATCTTGCCTTCATCAAATAAGTCATGGAAGACATTTAATAATTCATCGAAAGATAAATCTGCATCTAATAAATTTGTTACCTCCTCTCCGATGGCCATTAAGGCATAATTGTTGAATCTCGGATTTTGATAATGAAGTCAATTGTCATTTGTTGTCTAATGTATGTGTTGAGATAAGTGTGCAGGATTAACTACGATGAAAGTAAGACATGCAGCAGGAGTTGCACCGGAGTCATGACAATGATCACGTTGGGAGTTCGAGAGCTCGACGGAAGTTCGGACAGTCGTCGGAGATTCTGCGGGAACAAATCTGAGAAGTCTAGAAGCTTGCCAAAGGAGCTCATCGGAACTTGCCAAGTGGATCGTCGCAGTCCAGGAGTTTGCCGGAAGTCCGCAGGAGCATCACCGAGGGTTCATCGGATGATCGACGGAAGTTCGCCGGAAACTCGTCGGAAGAAGCGAGTGACGCACCGAAGCAAGCTGCAGAATATGTCTTAGGAAATAATCATAGTTAGCACTTTGATTAAGTTAGAAATGGGAGGTGATCCCATTAGCTTAATCTTGGGGCAATTGGGCCCCTGAAGAACTCAAATTGGGTCGAATGGTTCAACCCATTCGGACCCAGGTTGCTGTGGGAGGTGCAACCGCCTAGGCAGGGAGGTAGCACCGCCCAGGTTATGTCTCCCAGCGAGACTGGGCGGTGCAACCGCCCCAGCCAAGAGGTGCAACCGCCCAGGGCTCAGTCTCCGAGCGAGGCTGGGCGGTGCAACCTCCTCTGTCAGGAGGTAGCACCGCCAGAGCTCAAGTTTCGAGCTCTACCAGGCGGTGCAACCTCTCCAGTCAAGCGATGCAACCGCCTGAGCTTGGTCTTCGAGCTCTGGCAGAGAGGTGCAACCGCCCCTGACAGAGGTAGCACCGCCCAGAGGCTCAGTCTTCGAGCTCTGCCAGGCGGTGCAACAGCCCCAGTCAGGAGGTGCAACCGCCTGATCCCGGAATTCCGGGATTTGATCGTTTTGAGCTCCAAATTTGAACTGGGTTGGGGCCTATAAATACCCCACCCATTCAGCACTGAAAAGATACAGACCTACACCGAATTCTTGATCTTTTCTGTGATTCTAAGAGCTCAAATTTGTGTAAAGTCCAAAAGTTCTCCTCTTTCTGTTCTTCAAGTCTTGAGTTGTAAAGAGAGGAGAGAAAGGTGCTGTAAGGGTTGTCTCCTAAGCCCGTCAAAAGGAGTGAAACTGTAAAAGGGCAGTTGGCCTTCGCCTATTGAAGGAAGGCCTCTAGTTGACGTCGGTGACCTCGTCGGTGGAGGAAGCCAAAAGTGGAGTAGGTCAAGACTGACCGAACCACTCTAAATCTTTGGTTTGCTTTTATTTTGAGCACTTTATCATTACTGCAAACCTCCTACATAGCTACTGCTCTCTGCGCTTTTACGAACAAGTTTCTAAGTTCTGATCTTTCCGAATCTGCATTTAGACGTAAATCGGTGTTTTCGTACGATCTTTACATTGCAGTTTACATTTACGTTTTGATTCTATTTATAACTGCAAACTGTCTTCTACGCTTTTACAAACGAGTTTCTTTGCAGTTTACGTTTACGTTTTGATTCCATTTATAACTGCAAACTGCCTTCTGCGCTTTTACGAACAAGTGTCTAAGTTCAGATCTTTCCGAATCTGAGCTTAGATGTAAACTGCGCTTAGACGCAAACTGTGTTTAGACGCAAACTGCGCTTAGACGCAATCTGCGCTTAGACGCAAACTGCGCTTAGACGCAAACTGTGCTTAGACGCAATCTGAGCTTAGATGCAAACTGCGCTTAGATGCAAACTACGCTTAGACGCAATCTGCATTTAGACGCAAACTGCATTTAGACGCAAACTGCATTTAGACGCAAACTACGTAAACTGCACTTAGACGCAAACTGTGTTTAGACGTAAACGACACTTAATCATAAGTAATCTTAGAATCGGCTTTTGCATCAAAATAGTTTTTATCGAACGAACGCAGGTTTCGTTTTTAATCGCTGCACTAATTCACCCCCCCCCTCTTAGTGCTCTCGATCTTAACAATTGGTATCAGAGCCCGGTTAACTCTCAAACGGATTAAAACCCAAGAGAGATGGCTTACGCCGGAAACCAAGAGGGCCATTCCATTACACGTCCACCCATGTTTAATGGGACATACTACACCTATTGGAAGACCCGAATGAGGATCTTTCTTATTTCTATGGACGTTGAACTCTGGAATCTTGTCGAGAATGGTTTTTCAAAGTCTTCTCTTCCAATGATCGATTGGAACGATTCGGAGAAGAAGGCTTTCGCTCTTAATGCAAAGGCTATGAATGCCTTATTTTGCGCACTTGATAAAAATGAGTTTATTCGTGTTTCGATTTGTGAAACTGCATTTGATATTTGGCACACACTCGAAGTGACTCATGAAGGCACAAGTAGAGTGAAAGAGTCAAAAATCAATCTTTTGTTACACTCTTTCGAACTTTTTCGGATGAAACCGAGTGAGACTATTGGCGACATGTTTACCCGTTTCACGGATGTTGTCAACGGTCTAAAAGGACTCGGAAAAAGTTTTTCAGATTTTGAGCTCGTAAATAAGATTCTAAGATCCCTTCCTAAGAGTTGGGATCCTAAAGTCACTGCTATTCAAGAGGCAAAAGATCTAAACAACTTCCCTCTTGAAGAACTAATTGGGTCATTAATGACCTACGAGATGACTTGCAAAGCTCATGAAGAGCAAGAAGACATCCTTCTAAAGAACAGGAAGGATATGACACTTAGAACTTTGGAAGATCACTTGAAAGAAAACTCAAGTGATGAGGACTGTGATGATGACTTGGCACTTCTAACAAGAAAATTTAAAAAATTCATTAAAAGAAACAAGTTTAAGAATGACACTAAAAGTAAACTTGAACCCAAGAAAGACCAAGTTATTTGCTATGAGTGCAAAAAGCCGGGACACTACAAGAGTGATTGTCCCCAAGCCAAAAAGAGAACAACAAAAAAGAAGGCGCTCAAAGCAACATGGGATGATTCGAGCGCGTCTGAAGAAGAGGAGTCCAACACCGAGCAAGTTGCTCATTACGCCTTAATGGCCATCGGAGAGGAGGTAATAAATTTATTAGATGCTGATTTATCTTTCGATGAATTATTAAATGCCTTCCATGACTTATTTGATGAATGCAAGATTATCAATAGAAAATACAAATTGCTGAAAAAGGAGCATGATAGTCTTACCTGTGATTTTGATAAGTTAAAAATTGAATATCATGATAGTTTAAATTCATGTATCAAATGTCATGATCTAGAAACTCTCCAAAAAGAAAACCTGCTACTTAAGGACACCTTGAAGAAATTCGAGGTTGGTAGCAAGTCATTGAACATGATCCTTGCAAACAAGGGTCACGTTCCAAAAAGAAGTGGAATTGGATTTGTGAGAAGTCCTCACCTAAATCCAACCACCTTTATAAAAGGCCCCATCTTACATGTTCAACACCAAGCAAAATGTAACTTTTGTTACAAAATTGGACACAAGACGCATTATTGTCCATTCAAGAAAATTAGTCCAAACAAATTGATTTGGGTTCCTAAAGGAACCATGATAAACTCTATGCAACATGATAAACAATGTAGATCTATCTTTGAGGCACCCAAAAGCAAATGGGTACCTAAAAATCATCCTTTCTTGTAGAAACCCACACCATCGCAAGCTAGGAGCAAGAGATGGTACCTTGATAGTGGATGCTCAAGGCATATGACCGGAGATCCATCTCAATTCTCTAAGCTCACTAGCAAAGACGAAGGCTATGTCACCTTCGGAAACAACAACAAGGGTAAAATCACAAATGCGACCTAGATACAATCCTGTTTAACTTTTCAAGAATTAGAAACGTATGATTCCCAAATTCACATATCCCTGGATTTTCGAACCCATCAATTTCATCCTTTCATAACCTTCTAATTTAACTCGTATCATGAAATGACTAACTCTGTCATGAACTTGCAAGACTTATCAACTTGAAGAAACTATCACAAACATGTGTACGACATTGAGAATGTGCACATTAAAAATCTACCTTGATCGTGCCAAAGTCCCTGTCTTAAAATGAAAATTCTTACGTAATTACGTAAGTAAAGTTGATTACTGGGAATGAAAACTCTCCTCAAGACAGAAAAATTCTCAGATCAGAACAAGTGTTCACCAGGCGGTGGCACCGCCCCAGTTGGAGGTAGCACCTCCAGCTGTCACGTGTTGCAAGTGGTTGCACCGCTCCAGCCAGAGGTGCAACCGCCCGCAACTCTGCCCCTTTATAACTCAAGCTAGGGCCGACGGTGAAACCGACCCCAACTCATTTCCTTCCCTCCTCTACTCTCCTAAGCCTCCTCCATCCCCATTTCCCCCATCTTAGCATCCCAAATACTCTTCATTTTGAAGCAAAGCATCAACATTCCTTCCCTCTCTTGAAGATCCCTCTCTTGAAGATCTCATTAAGGTACTCTCTAAGAAGCCCTTAAACTCTGTTTCTTGATTCATTTACTTTTGCTCATCACTATTATTCTAAACAGCAGTAGTTATGGGATCTAGAAGATCCTCAAGGAACAAAGGAAAGAGGAGATTAGTAGAAGACTTTGATTCCACCCTTTTCGATTTAAAATACCATGCTGAAAAATTTTCCTCTTTTGAACTTAGGAATGTCAACAAGGGAAAATATGTAGATTTAAGTGAGCTAAGACACTTAGAGACAATCCAGTGGTTTGCAAACTTAGATCTACTCCCTATCTTACAAATTAATGAACCCATCTATCCAAGATTAGTAAGATTGTTTTACAACAACATACTAGTAGATGAAGAAGAAAGGATGTCCACCTATCTCTTAGGACAACATATTTCAATTACGGATAGATTCATTTGCGACATGATAGGCATTCCCATGAAAAGTAGAGGACTTTACTTTAGAGGATCATGGGATGATGAAAATGTTGGAACAACATACGTTGAAGCCCTACAAACAATTTTTGCCAATCCGAACTTAGAATTTGTTCCTAAAAGTTGTGAACATTTACTGCCTCTAAACACTAAGGTACTTCATCACATCCTAACTAGCATCATTCTTCCTAAACAATATCATCATGATGAAGTAAGCCAATTAGAATTAGGAACTATGTATATGATCATGAAAGGAAATGACATCTGTCTTGGTTATCTTATCCAACAAAACATGTTGGAACTATCTAAGAAAGATATGATGCTCCCATACGGTGGTATAATAACTAGAATAATGAAAGCCTATGATATTCTAATACCACCGGAAGAAGAAGTAATAAAAGTAGATAGATTCAGCATAATTAATAAAAATCTACTTCACCGATTAAGATGTTTTTATAAAAATGACAACTGGGTTAGAATGCCAAGAAGAACTGATCCCCCTCAACCTGAACCAGAACCGGAAACACCAGTCTTTAGGGGTACCCAATCTCCTCCGATCTGTCCCTTTGAGGAAACACATCCGTTTGAGCAAACTCACACATCATCCGTCGAAGATATTGGGATTTGGATGGACCGATTCGAACAAAGACAAGAACGGCTTGAACTTCGACAAGATCAAATCCTAACTGAGCTGCAGCAAATTCATCGACAATTTGACTCTTTATTTAGGCACTTTAACCTTCCACCTCATGAATGAGCTTGTATGAACACAATCATCCGTTGTTGTTATAAACTCCTCATGGACTTTGTCTTTGATATGGCATGTTGAAAACTCCTTATGTTACTCATCATGAAGGACTTTGTCTTTGATATGGTTACCTGATATATTGTAAACTCCATATGTTACTCTTTACCTTGATCTGTAAGCATATGCAAATTTACAAACATCTCTTATTGTTTATCTCGGATTTTACATTGAAACTAAATGTTTTGAAAACCTTATGCCTTGATAAATATAAAGTGACATACCAATGTAGTTGATAAGTCAGCAATATGATATTGATATGAAACATCAACTAGCTGATATCTTTACAAAACCTCTAAGTGAAGAACAATTTGATTTCATAAGAAGAGAATTAGGAATGTTGATGTGTCCGAATACTTAAACTAGTTAAAATTATTTTTCGGACGTTATTGATTACTATTACATGCCTTGGTATCA
Organism: Musa acuminata AAA Group; assembly: GCF_036884655.1. Lineage (NCBI taxonomy): Eukaryota > Viridiplantae > Streptophyta > Magnoliopsida > Zingiberales > Musaceae > Musa > Musa acuminata. Next base: position 31,491,764 of record NC_088334.1, on the reverse strand, counting down.
CTTGATCAAATAACATGTTGGAAATTATGTGACAAATGTTTTTGAAAATCAGTAGCTTACTCATATTCGAATGCATGTAAGAAGTTCATCTTATTTTCGGTTTGAATGCTAAAAATAGGATTTTCCTATACACTCTTATGAAAACTTTTTGAAAAATGAGTTTCCTCCTTCAAGCAACGAACTATAACATAACAAGGAGAAGAGATATTCAAAGTATTATATGTGTCATGCCTTCCTTTATGTGCTTGATAACCTGCTGGAATCACATCTACCATGCTTTTTGATAATGCTACCATGCTTTTTGTTGATGACAAAGGGGGAGAAAAATATGAATTGATATGGTTGCTATTACTGATGTTATGATTAGGCCATACCTGCTATCACTAATAATGATATGGTTGCTATTACTGATGTTGATATGGTTGCTATCACTGATGCTATGATTAGGCCATACTTGCTATCACTGATAATGATATGGTTGCTATTACTGATGTTGATATGGTTGCTATCACTGATGCTATGATTAGGCCATACTTGCATCACCAAGAAATATATGATTGCCATATGCCCTGTATCAAGATATCAAACAAAAATTTACATCATACGAACTGATATCTTACCATGTGATGCAACGCTACACTTGCTAAAATATTCGAAATGTGTACATCATGTAATGATATCAAAATCTTGCTTCACAGCTTTACATGTCGATATCTTACAATATGATGAATTGCTACAATAACCATCATTCAAACTTGTTATATTTGAAAATGTATGTCAAGCCTTGACATCATCTTCAAAGAGATACATTATAATAGGAATCATGATGGGAATATGTCTCTTGAATTTATAAAGTTTTTAAATTCAAGAAGTATGGCATATAGACAGGGGGAGTTAAGGTTAACTCCATTATCAATTGATTGTCATCATCAAAAAGGGGGAGATTGTTGAATCTCGGATTTTGATGATGAAGTCAATTGTCATTTGTTGTCTAATGTATGTGTTGAGATAAGTGTGCAGGATTAACTACGATGAAAGTAAGACATGCAGCAGGAGTTGCGCCAGAGTCATGACAATGATCACGTTGGGAGTTCGAGAGCTCGACGGAAGTTCGGACAGTCGTCGGAGGTTCTGCGGGAACAAATCCGAGAAGTCCAGAAGCTTGCCAAAGGAGCTCGTCGGAACTTGCCAAGTGGATCATCACAGTCCAGGAGTTTGCTGGAAGTCCGCAGGAGCATCACCGAGGGTTCATCGGATGATCGACGGAAGTTCGCCGGAAACTCGTCGGAAGAAGCGAGTGACGCACCGAAGCAAGCTGCAGAATATGTCTTAGGAAATAATCGTAGTTAGCACTTTGATTAAGTTAGAAATGGGAGGTGATCCCATTAGCTTAATCCTGGGGCAATTGGGCCCTTGAAGAACTCAAATTGGGTCGAATGGTTCAACCCATTCGGACCTAGGTTGCTGTGGGAGGTGCAACCGCCCAGGCAGGGAGGTAGCACCGCCCAAGCTATGTCTCCCAGCGAGACTGGGCGGTGCAACCGCCCCAGCCAAGAGGTGCAACCGGCTAGGGCTCAGTCTCCGAGCGAGACTGGGCGGTGCAACCTCCTCTGTCAGGAGGTAGCACCGCCAGAGCTCAAGTTTCGAGCTCTGCCAGGCGATGCAACCTCTCCAGTCAGGCAGTGCAACCGCCTGAGCTCGGTCTTCGAGCTCTGGCAGAGAGGTGCAACCGCCCCTGACAGAGGTAGCACCCCCCAGAGGCTCAGTCTTCGAGCTCTGCCAGGCGGTGCAACCGCCCCAGTCAGGAGGTGCAACCACCTGATCCCGGAATTCCGGGATTTGATCGTTTTGAGCTCCAAATTTGAACTGGGTTGGGGCCTATAAATACCCCACCCATTCAGCACTAAAAAGATACAGACCTACACCGAATTCTTGATCTTTTCTGTGATTCTAAGAGCTTAAATTTGTGTAAAGTCCAAAAGTTCTCCTCTTTCTGTTTTTCAAGTCTTGAGTTGTAAAGAGAGGAGAGAAAGGTTTTGTAAGGGTTGTCTCCTGAGCCCGTCAAAAGGAGTGAAACTGTAAAAGGGCAGTTGGCCTTCGCGTATTGAAGGAAGGCCTCTAGTTGACGTCGGTGACCTCGTCGGTGGAGGAAGCCAAAAGTGGAGTAGGTCAAGACTGACCGAACCACTCTAAATCTCTAGTTTGCTTTTATTTTGAGTACTTTATCATTACTGCAAACCTCCTACATAGCTACTGCTCTCTGCGCTTTTACGAACAAGTTTCTAAGTTCTGATCTTTTCGAATCTGCATTCAGACGTAAATCGATGTTTTCGTACGATCTTTACATTGCAGTTTACATTTACGTTTTGATTCTATTTATAACTGCAAACTGTCTTCTGCGCTTTTACGAACGAGTTTCTTTGTAGTTTACATTTACGTTTTGATTTCATTTATAACTGCAAACTGCCTTCTGTGCTTTTACGAACAAGTGTCTAAGTTCAGATCTTTCCGAATCTGAGCTTAGACGTAAACTGCGCTTAGACGCAAACTGTGTTTAGACGCAAACTGCGCTTAGACGCAATCTGCGCTTAGACACAAACTACGCTTAGACGCAATCTGAGCTTAGACGCAAACTGCGCTTAGATGCAAACTGTGCTTAGACGCAATCTGCATTTAGACGCAAACTGCATTTAGACGCAAACTGCATTTAGACGTAAACTGCGTAAACTACACTTAGACGCAAACTGTGTTTAGACGTAAACTGCACTTAATCATAAGTAATCTTAGAATCGGCTTTTGCATCAAAATGGTTTTTATCGAACGAACGCAACTTTCGTTTTTAATCACTGAAAGATTTCCGCTGCACTAATTCACCCCCCCCCCCCTCTTAGTGCTCTCGATCCTAACAATAATGAGCAACTTGCTCGGTGTTGGACTCCTCTTCTTCGGACGCGCTCGAATCATCCCATGTTGCTTTGAGCGCCTTCTAGTTTGTTGTTCTCTTTTTGGCTTGGGGACAATCACTCTTGTAGTGTCCCAGCTTTTTGCACTCATAGCAAATAACTTGGTCCTTCTTGAGTTCAAGTTTATTTTTAGTGTCATTCTTAATCTTGTTTCTTTTAATGAATTTTTTAAATTTTCTTGTTAGAAGTGCCAAGTCATCGTCATAGTCCTCATCACTTGAGTTTTCTTTCAAGTGGTCTTCCAAAGTTCTAAGTGCCATATCCTTCCTGTTCTTTGGAAGGATGTCTTCTTGCTCTTCATGAGCTTTACAAGTCATCTCGTAGGTCATTAATGACCCAATTAGTTCTTCAAGAGGGAAGTTGTTTAGATCTTTCGCCTCTTGAATAGCAGTGACTTTAGGATCCCAACTCTTAGGAAGGGATCTTAGAATCTTATTTACGAGCTCAAAATCCGAAAAACTTTTTCCGAGTCCTTTTAGACCGTTGACGACATCCGTGAAACGGGTAAACATGTCGCCAATAGTCTCACTCGGTTTCATCCGGAAAAGTTCGAAAGAGTGTAACAAAAGATTGATTTTTGACTCTTTCACTCTACTTGTGCCTTCATGAGTCACTTCGAGTGTGTGCCAAATATCAAATGCAGTTTCACAAATCGAAATACGATTAAACTCGTTTTTATCAAGTGCACAAAATAAGGCATTCATAGCCTTTGCATTAAGAGTGAAAGCCTTCTTCTCCAAATCATTCCAATCGATCATTCGAAGAGAAGACTTTGAAAAACCATTCTCGACAAGATTCCAAAGTTCAAAGTCCATAGAAATAAGAAAGATCCTCATTCGGGTCTTCCAATAGGTGTAGTCCGTCCCATTAAATATGGGTGGACGTGTAATAGAATGGCCCTCTTGGTTTCCGGCGTAAGCCATCTCTCTTGGGTTTTAATCCATTTGAGAGTTAACCGAGCTCTGATACCAATTGTTAGGATCAAGATCACTAAGAGGGGGGGGTGAATTAGTGCAGTGGAAATTTTTCAGTGATTAAAACGAAAGCTGCGTTTGTTGAGATTAAAACGATTTCGATGTGAAAGCCGATTATAAGATTACTTTAAATTGAGATTAAGCAAGATAACGTTAAAGTAGATCTATGAAGGCAGTTTGCAGTTTATGATGGAAAGCAGAATACAAGCGCAAACTGAAATGCGACGTTCGTATGATAAAAACCGATTTACGTCTAAACGCAAATTTAGAAAGTTCTGAACTTAGAAACTTATTCGTAAGATCGCAGAAGGTAGTAAACAATTATGATTGAAATCAAAATGTAAACGTAAACTGAAATATGATGATCGTACGAAAAAAGCCGATTTACGTCTAAACGCAGATTCGAAAAGTTCTGAACTTACAAACTCGTTCGTAAAATCGCAGAAGGCAGTAAGCTATTTGAAAAGTTTGCAGTGAAGGTAAATTGCTCAAAGGAAATGCAAACCAAGATTTAGAGTGGTTCGGTCAATCTTGACCTACTCCACTTTTGGCTTCCTCCACCGACGAGGTCACCGACGTCAACTAGAGGCCTTCCTTTAATAGGCGAAGGCCAACCACCCTTTTATAGATTCACTCCTTTTGACGGGCTTAGGAGACAACCCTTACAAGGTGGGGTATTTATAGGCCCCAACCCAGTTCAAATTTGGAGCTCAAAACTGTCAATTCCCGGAATTCCGGGATCAGGCGGTTGCACCTCCTGACTGGGGCGGTTGCACCGCTTGGCAGAGCTCGAAGACTGAGCCTCTGGGCGGTGCCACCTCTGTCAGGGGCGGTTGCACCTCTCTGCCAGAGCTCAAAGACTGAGCTCAGGCGGTTGCACCTCCTGATTGGGGCGGTTGCACCGCTTGGCAGAGCTCGAAACTTGAGCTCAAGCGGTGCCACCTCTTGTCAAGAGAGGTTGCACCGCCCAGTCTCGCTCGGAGACTGAGCCCAGGCGGTTGCACCTCCTGGCTGGGGCGGTTGCACCGCCCAGTCTCCCTGGGAGACTTAGCCCAAGCGGTGCTACCTCCTGGCTTGGGCGGTTGCACCTCCTACAGCAACCAGGGTCCGAATGGGTTGATCCATTCGGCCCAATTTGGGTTTTTCAGGGGCCCAATTGCCCCAAGATTAAGCTAATGGGATCACCTTCCATTTTCAACTTAATCATTAGTGCTAACTACGATAAATCCTAAGACAATTTCTGCAGCTTGCTCCGGTGCGTCAATCGCTTCTTCCGGCAAGTTTCCGGCGAACTTCCGTCGATCATCCGATGAACCCTCGGTGATGCTCCTGCGGACTTTCGGCAAACTTCTGGACTTGCGACGATCCACTTGGCAAGTTCCGACGAGCTTCTTTGGCAAGCTTCTGGACTTCTCGGATTTGTTCCCGCAGAACCTCCGACGACTGTCCGAACTTCCGTCGAGCTCTCGAACTCCCAACGTGATCATTGTCATGACTCCGGCGCAACTCCTGCTGCATGTCTTACTTTCATCATAGTTAATCCTGCACTTATCTCAACACATAGATTAGACAACAAATGACAATTGACTTCATCATCAAAATCCGAGATTCAACATTACTCACAAAGTCAATTCCTTCCTTTCTACGAACATGACCCTTATTAGCAAGAATCATGTTTAATGATTTATTATAATTTTTAATTTTTTTCTAAAGTTTGTTGTAATACTATATTTTCCTTTTTAAGTGAATCTAACTCTTTACACTTTGCAAGGAGTTAACAAGCATTTATCATAATCACTTTTTAATTTATCAAATTCATCAGAGATAGATGCATGATCCTTTTTTAATAATTGATATTTTTTGTCAACTATTTTAAGCTCATCATACAAATTATAAAATGCATCAAGTAATTCATTATAAGGCAAAAATGATTCGTTTAAGTCATATACCGCATTGTTGAAAGTCATAAATGTGTATTTCGCCACTTCATTTTTATTGGTTTTTCCTTTATCTTCAGATACACTTGATTCATCCCAAGTTGTCTTGAGCGCCTTCTTCTTCTTTTGTGTGAGCATCTTCTTCTTCAGTTGTGAACATTCACTTTTGAAGTTTTCTAGTATTTTACATTCATAGCAAGTTATTGTGTCCTTTTTAAGTTCATTTTTATTCTTAGATTCTTGTTTTATAAAGTTTGCTTTGTTCCTTTTCAAGAACTTCTTAAATTTTCTTGTGATGAGTGCAAAGTAATCATCATCATCACTTGGGTTTTCACTTAATTGGTCTTCTTTGGTTCTAAGTGTAATATTCTTCCTGTTCTTTGAAAGGTTATTCTCATGTCCGTCATGTGCTATATAAGTCATTTCATAGGTCATTAATGACCTTATAAGTTTTTCAAGAGGAAAGTTATTCAAGTCATTTGCTTCTTGGATTATAATTCCTTTTGGATCCTAACTTTTTGGAAGAAATCATAAAATTTTATTAATAAATTCAAGATTAGTAAAACTTTTACTAAGTGCTTTCAAACCATTGACAACATCCGTAAAACGGGTGTTCATGTCACTAATAGTTTCGTTTGGCTTCATTCGAAATAATTCAAAACTATGTAGTAGACGATTAATTTTAGACTCTTTTAACTTTACTTGTGACTTCATGTGTGACTTCGAGTGTGTGCAAATATCATATGCAGTTTCGCATATAGAAATACAATTAAACTCATTTTTTGTCTAAAGTGTAAAATAAAATATTCATAGCTTTTGCATTTAAAGAAAATAATTTTTTCTCTAGATCATTCCATTCATTTATTGGTATAGAGGATTTTTGAAAATCACATTCGACAATGTTCCATAAATCAAAGTCCATAGAAATTAGAAAAATCCTTATATGTGTTTTCTAATACGTGTAGTCCGTCTCATTGAACATAGAAGGACGAGTGATAGAATAATCCTCTTGATTGCTAGCAAAAGTTATTTAATCTCTCATGGATGCTAAACCAAATGAGAGAAATTTGGCTCTGATACTAACTATTATGACTTTAAATGACACTAAGAGGGGGGAGGGAGGGGGTGAATTAGTGCTTTCGTAAAGTTATGGCGATTTAAAAATTTTGAATAATGAAACTGTATCGAAATTACATTTAAACTTAGAGAACAAGTAAGAGTAGTAGACAATTGAATCAATAAGTAATGGCAATGAAAAGCAGAAAGAAAATGCACATAGTTCGGTGTCGCGATCTACGTCCACTCCCAATTCCTCTTCCGTCATGGCTACCAACATTCCCTAATGATCTTCTTTCGATGGGTGAAGACCAACTACTCTCTTTACAATTCTTTCTCATTTTCATAAGTTTAGGAGAGAACCTTTACAAGTCTCACACCTCTCTTAGAATGAACTCTAAACTTTAAGAGGAGGAGGGGAACACTCAACACCTTTCAAGCTTTTACAACTCAGAATCATAAGCTTTTTCATTTACTTTTCTTGCTACTCAAGTAAGAATGAGTGGGGTATTTATAGGCCCCAAATGATTTAAAAAATGAAGCCAAAAAATGTCTCATCTTGGGTTTTCGTGATCCTGGCAATACCACCGCCCAATTTGGGTGATACTATCACAAACTTCATAGGAGATCATGTAATAGCGGTATCATCACTAATCTGGGCGATACCACCGCCTAACACTAGCGATACCAACGTCGGGTCTTCCGAAAAATATATACTTCATATGTTCCAGTTCATAGGCAGTTCCACCGCCTAGTCTAGTGGTGCCACCGCCTGATCTAACTCTAGGTCATTGAATGAGCCTTCCAATGGACCCAACTTAGCTCTATATTAGGCCCAATGGGCCCTTAATTGAGTTAGTAGAGTTACGCCTAAAACTAACTCAATTTAAGACATAACTATGATAATTAAGACCTAAATAATTATAATACAAGAAATCTAAGTTGTTTGGTATGTCATTAGTTCCTCCAAACTCCCAACGAACTTTCGACGCATTGTCTGAACCTTCGGCGTATCGCCCGATCCATTGGCATACTGACTCCCGCAATATTCGATCTTGGTACAATGTCTGATTTTTTCAGCTCGATACCTGATCTTTGACTTCTACCTAACGTTTGATTCTTCTACTTTAATCATTTTGCCTTTTCATGATCGAAGTTAGTCCTGCATCACTTTTCTCAAACCGTAGATTAGATCGTAAACTCATCAATTGATTCCACATCAAAATTTGAGATTTAACATTTTTAGATATCCTTATAGTTTAGGGTTATATATCCAAAAGTAGCAATACTACTCCATGAGCATAATATCAATCATCCATATATATTTTTGTATAAACATTAGATATATCAATATTTCACCCATAGGTGAAATAGAAATTATTTCAATAATTCAACATTTTGAAAACTCATAGTATTAATATTATATTATTTGGTATTTCCTTCATTATATTATGTTTAATATCCCTATATTTTCTAGTTTAAATTATTATAAATAGCTTAAGCATATAAAATTTACATTGGGTGTATTAGACCTTGATCAGATTAGTTGAAAGGATCATAGAATTAATTATTAAAATTGTATAAAATAGATAATTGAGATAATTGATTGGGAAATGGTTAAAAGACTTGGTTTATGATAATTGTTAATAATATTAAGACTTCATTTTGTTAGGATTAAGAGTCGGCACTAAGAGGGGGGGGGGGGGGGGGTGTAAATTAATGTAGTAGATAAAAATGACGTCGGTTCAAAAATCTTTTGTTTCAATAAAATCGATATTGGAAATGCTTAACTTGAAAGCATTCGGAAGCGTAGTGAAGGCAAAAATTCAGTTTGCAATAAAGGTAAATAGCAAGAAGTAAATGCAAACCAGATTTTTTTAGTGGTTCGGTCATCGTGACCTACATCCACTTTGTTGATTCCTCTTCCGTCGAGGCCACCGGCATCCACTAACGATCTTCTTTCAATAGGCGAAGATCAACTATCCTTTTACACCCCTTTTCTCCTTTTCCACTCCGCTGATTCCTCTTCCGTCGAGCGTCGAGGCCACCAGCATCCACTAACGATCTTCTTTCAATGGGCGAAGATTAACTACCCTTTTACATCATTTTTCTCCTTTTCATAGGTTTAGGAGACAACCTTTTATAAGCACTCACTCCTCCCTAAACAGAATTCTAAATTCAGAACTAGAGGAGGGGATCTTTCAAGTGATTGCTATAGCGTTTTTTCACTTTTAAGTTCTCTATGCTTATGTATGTTAACCAGAGATGAGAGGGGTATTTGTAGGCCTCAAGTGGATTCAAACTTTGAGCATAAAAGTGTCTCAACCCCGATTTTTGGGGTACTAGCAGTACCACCACCTGCAGCACTAACACTGGATAGTACCACCTCCTAGTTTAGTAGTACCATCACCTGATACCTTGCCACTAGGTGGTACCACTGCCTAGTCTGGCGGTACCACTGCCTGATAGTCTCTCGGAGACTGAATCTAGGTGGTACCATTGCCCAGACTAGCGGTACCATTGCTTGACACAGTCTTCGAGACTATGCCACCGATGGTTCCATTTGTTGGGTCACTGTTTGGGCCTTTCACTTGGCTCAACACAACCCAAATTTGGGCCCAATTGGCTCCTAATTGAGTTGGCCCAATTCCAACCCAATTACGCCTAAAACCTACTTCGATCTAGATAATTATTATAAAGCTTGAACCAAATATTGTCCGGCATGTCATTGGTTCATCGATACTCCGTTCGATTCTTCAGCACATCGCCCTCTCTTGTGGCCTATTGTCCAATCGACCAGTTGACCTTTGTAACTCTGATTTCCTTGGCGTAATTTTTACTCTTCGTGGCCTAATGCCCGAACCCATGGCCTTAAGCCTTCTATCGATATGTCAATCGATCCTTTGGCTCGATGTCTAATCTTCTGACAATTTCCACTCTGGCCCAACATGATTCTTCCTGCTTTTAATTATCTCTCCCTGATCGAAGCTTCCTGCTTCACTTAAAGCGCAAATTAGTTAAACACTATCAATTGGTTTCATCATCAAAATTTGAGATTCAACAATCTCCCTCTTTTTGATGATGACAACCAATTGATGACAGAGTTAACCATAACTCCCCCTATCAATATACCATATTGATAGAACCTTAAATTGAAGTCAAAGCAAATTTAATCATAAATATTTGTAACATATTATATGCATATCATTATCAATATTTTAAATCATCGTGATATCAAAATTATTGAATTTCAGGATGATGAAACCAATTGACAATATTTATGATTTGATTTGTGTTTCGAGTGATGCAGGAAGCTTCGATCAGGGAGAGACAATTAAAAGCAAGAAGAATCATGTTAGGTCGGAGTGGAACATGTTAGAAGATTTGACGTCGAGAAGGAGGATCGGTCGACGTATCGATAGAAAGCTTTAGGCCATAAGTTCGGGCATCGGGCCAAGAAGAGCAAAAATTGTGCCAAGGAAATCAGAGTTGCGGAGGTCAACTGGTCGATTGGGCAATATGCCGCAAGAGAAGATGATACGTCAAAGAATCGGATGAAGCATCGATGAACCAATGACATGCCGGATAACATGATTCATGCTTTGTAATAATTGTCTAGATCGAAGTAGGTTTTATTTGTGCTGGATTAACTACGATAGTGATCAAGGCATAAAGCAAAATGAAGTCCCGAAGTCAAGAACGAGACTTCGTTGGGAGTTCGAGAGTTCGTCAAATGCCCGGACGTTTGTCAGATGTTCTATCTGAATTGACCGAGAAGTCCAAGAGCTTGCCGAAGAAGCTCGTCGGAACTCACCAAGAAGATTATCGTAAAGTCCAGGAGCTTGCTGGATCTCCGCTAGAACATTGCTGAGAGATCATCGGAAGTTCGCCGGAAGATCATCGGAAGAAACCTAGACTAACCGGACCGAATTTGCTTAGTGTATGCCTTAAATTTTGTAGTTAGCACATAATTGGGATTGGAATTGGGCTAACCCAATTAGGGACCCAACTGTATGGACTGTGTCAGGCCAAGTGAAAGGCCCAAACAATGACCGAACAGGTGGCATAATCTTCGAGATAATGTCAGGCGATGGTACTACCAGACTAGGCGGTGGTACCACCCAGTGTTAGTGTCAGATGGTGGTAACGCCCAGACATAGTCTTCCAAGCGGTGATACCACAAGACTGAGTGGTGGTACAACCAAGACCCAGGAAACCCGGGATGAGATCTTTTTAGGCTCCAAGTTTGAATCCACTTGAGGCTTATAAATACCCCTCTCATCCCTAATTAACATACACAAGAATTGAGTGAAAAAAAAAGTAGAAAAACTCTATTGTAATCTTGTGAGAACTCCTCTAAAAGCTCTAAGTGTTAGTATTGTCTTAGAGAAGAGTGAAGGGGGTGTAAAGGTTGTCTCCTAAACCTTTGAAAAGGAGAAGAGGATTGTAAAAGGGTAGTTGATTATCGCCCATTCAAAGAAGATCGTTAGTAGATGATGGTGGTGTAACATCCCTTATTTCTAAATTTTCATATAAATTTCTAGTTGTAATGTAAGAATCCATTTTAAATTTAATAAAAGAGTCAAAGTATAAATCTGAGAACTTATTCATAAGATTTGGGGATCTGTTCAAAGAGAAAAAAAAAATCTGAGGACCTATATGTAAACCCTGAGGACTTAATCGTAAATATAATAATGCAAGGATTAAACTGTAAAATGCATAAAATTACAAATCCCACCGCTTAAACCTCTCTGCTTTCATTCTGAAGGAACTAGAGAAGGTAGCTGTGTGGAAGAACAGAGGAAGAGAGAAAGAAGAAGAAGAAAAAAAAGGGGGAAGAAGAAGAAGAGAAATTTGGGGCTTTGGGGTTTTCTTTGCTCAAATCTTCTCATTTGGGATCATAATTCTCAAAGATAAGTATTCTAATCCCATCCTACAAAAATACCAGTTTCTGTTCTCATATTAATTCTGAATAATCTGAAAGATTTCTGCTTAGAACCTGATATTTCTTTTGTTAGACACAAAACTATGGATTTGGAATTTTTCGGTAAACTGACCCCTATAGATTTTTTCAGCCATAATTTTTAGCACCAAATGTAGATTTAGGCAAAATCTTATTTATTTGAAATTAGACTCTTATACCTTTCTTTTGACACTAATATTGAAAATTTTGGACACCGAATACTTACCCAAACTTCTATTTCTAATAAGCCTATGGATGTTGTAAAATAGGGATCAAAATTTCTGACCTTTTGATACTAAAATGCCTATAAGTCCCTGTTGGAAATTCTGATTTATACCAAACTAACTTCATTTGAAACTAGACTTGTAGATCTTTCTTTTGATATATAGAGTGAAAAATTTAAAATTTAAATGCCTATCCTGTTATCTATTGAATCTGACACTATGAATTTTGTAAAATAGTAATTTTGTTTTTGACCTTTGGTTACTAAATCAATGGTAACTCCTTGTTGGAAACCTTGATTCATACGAAACTTGTTTCATCAGAAAATAGATCGATATATCTTTCAACAATTGCTTTCTTGAGGGTATTGGAGTATAATTGATAATATAAATTATTTGTTCAATGTGCCTCTTGAACTCTGTCAGAAATCGAGCTTTAGTAGATTTTGCATATTCTGTTTTCATTCATTTGGAAATAGATTTCATTCAGTTTCCTTCACTCAATTGAGGTTTATATTAATGCTTAAATTCTAGTTTACTCTTGTCTATAAGTTATTTATATTCTTGAAATATATTGTGTAACATTTATGCTATATCGTATTAACTCATATAGGCACACGTATATCTCATTGTTCCGCATTTGCTTTGATATGTGCCTATTCCAGTTCATTCCTTTGGATATTAAATTTATCTAACCTTCTTATTTGAATTGAGCTATATATGATTGCTTGGAATCCGTGTGTACTCTTGCTTTCATTTCCTATCAAATCTGAATATATTTGTGAAAGATTATTGCTTGCATCGTATTGACTCGTAAAGGCATATGTACATTTTGTTGTTCCGCGTGTGCTTCCGATATGTGCTATTTATTGTTCATACTACCCTTTTGTACTTTGGTGTTGTGAGATAATGTGAACCTTTGCCAAAAATGGTAAAGTTATGCATAGAGCATGCGATGCTCTACCGACCACCTCTGACTTCACCTAGACGTGGGTGGATGGAGCTCCCAAACGTGGGAGACTTCTGTCTAGTGGTCATTCAGAAATTGATGAATCACATTCTGTTTGTGGTCCCACTATACCTTTTGTATGTTTGATATAATATCCAGAGCTTTGGTTATGTATTTCTGTATGCGCTTTGGATAAGAAAGATATGAATGCAATGTCAAATACGATGTTTCATTTTCTGTTTTGTATCATTCTTTGATATGCTCCGAAATGTTCGTATACTATTGATATGCTTTGAAATATTTTATATGCTATTGATATGTTTTGGAATGTCCTATTTGCTATTGATATGCTCAGAAACCTTTCATACGTCATTAATAAGCTCCAAAACGTTTCATTGGTTATTAATATGCTCCAATTACTCTATGCTTCATCTGTTATGAACCAAATATGTTTGATTGAAATAAAATTTATGATTCTGCACCTAGTGAGATTATGTCTATGAATTCTTTATATTATGCCTTGTATTTTGAAACCTTATTTGTTTGAAAATTATCCTCTTTTGCCATGGATATGTTAGTCACTTGCTGAGCTTTATATGCTCACTCCGTTGCTATATAAAATTTTCAAGATAGTGTTGAATCTCGGATTTTGATGATGAAGTCAATTGTCATTTGTTGTCTAATCTATGTGTTGAGATAAGTGTGCAGGATTAACTATGATGAAAGTAAGACATGCAGCAGGAGTTGTGCCGGAGTCATGACAATGATCATGTTGGGAGTTCGAGAGCTCAACGGAAGTTGGGACAGTCGTCGGAGGTTCTGCGGGAACAAATCCGAGAAGTCCAGAAGCTTGCCAAAGAAGCTCGTCGGAACTTGACAAGTGGATCGTCGCAAGTCCAGGAGTTTGCCGGAAGTCCGCAGGAGAATCACCGAGGGTTCATCGGATGACCGACGGAAGTTCACCGGAAACTCGCCGGAAGATGTGATTGACGCACCGGAGCAAGCTGCAGAAATTGTCTTAGGATTTATCGTAGTTAGCACTAATGATTAAGTTGAAAATGGGAGGTGATCCCATTAGCTTAATCTTGGGGCAATTGGGCCCCTGAAAAACCCAAATTGGGCCGAATGGATCAACCCATTCGGACCCTGGTTGCTGTGGGAGGTGCAACCGCCCAAGCCAGGAGGTGCAACCGCCTGGGCTAAGTCTCCCAGGGAGATTGGGCGGTGCAACCGCCCCAGCCAAGAGGTGCAACCGCCTGGGCTCAGTCTCCGAGCGAGACTGGGCGGTGCAACCTCTCCTGACAAGAGGTGGCACCGCCTGAGCTCAAGTTTCGAGCTCTGCCAAGCGGTGCAACCGCCCCAGTCAGGAGGTGCAACCGCCTGAGCTCGGTCTTCGAGCTCTGGCAGAGAGGTGCAACCGCCCCTGACAGAGGTGGCATCGCCCAGAGGCTCAGTCTTCGAGCTCTGCCAGGCGGTGCAACCGCCCCAATCAGGAGGTGCAACCGCCTGATCCCGGAATTCCGGGAATTGACAGTTTTAAGCTCCAAATTTGAACTGGGTTGGGGCCTATAAATACCCCACCCATTCAGCACTGAAAGAAAACAACTTACACTCGAAATCTTGATATCTTTCTGTGATTCTTAGAGCTCAAAACTGTTGTAAAGACCAAAAGTTCTCCTCCTTCTGTTCTTCAAAGTTTGAGTTGTAAAGAGATGAGAGAAAACTTCTGTAAGGGTTGTCTCCTAAGCCCGTCAAAAGGAGTGAATCTATAAAAGGGTGGTTGGCCTTCGCCTATTGAAGGAAGGCCTCTAGTTGACGTCAGTGACCTCGTCGGTGGAGGAAGCCAAAAGTGGAGTAGGTCAAGATTGACCGAACCACTCTAAATCTCGGTTTGCATTTCCTTTGAGCATTTTACCTTCACTGCAAACTTCTCAATAGCTTACTGCCTTTTGCGATTTTCCGAACAAGTTTCTAAGTTCAGAACTTTCCGAATCTACGTTTAGATTAATTAAGTTAATATGATCACTATAGTTCACTATAGTTCACTAAACTGCAAACTGCCTTCGTAGATCTACTTTAACGTCTTCTCGCTTAATCTCAAGTTAAAGTAATCTTAGAATCCGCTTTCACATCGAAATCGTTTTAATCGAACGAACGTAGCTTTCGTTTTAATCGCAGAAAAATTTCCGCTGCACTAATTCACCCCCCCCCTCTTAGTGCTATTGATCCTAACAGATAGCTCGTCGCTTGCTTAAATATTAAAATTGGGCTGAGGCAGTGGAAAGCTAGAAGATTTTGGGTAGATCTTTATTAGTATATATGTTTTTGTTGTATAAGCACACTCTACATCTAATGAAATGTTGACGGTGAATCTAAGCTTATGGATTTTGTATAAGTTTAAAGAACCTCTCATGTTTAGGATTCTAGAATATTAAGTTTAATTCGTGTAATGATATGAACTTGTATAAATAGTTGGAGTTCTGATTGTATAAATTACTTAGATTGTGGATTTATAAATGTTGTTCATATTTGTTAAGTTGGCTTGGGTTGCCATAAATGTGAATTATCGAGTGATGTGATATATGATTATAAACTGCATATGTTTTATAGATGTGAATTTGATAGAATATTTTTCAGTGTCCTCAAATATTAGTTTGGATCCTGGATTGATTATGATGAAAATTTTAATATCATCGATATTTTTTAGGGGCGTGGCAGAGGTGGTATCAGAGCATGATTTGAGGATCACTGAACTATATGATACGTTGACGTGCAAAATATATTAAGGTCTAGTGAACTATAGTGATCGGTTGAAATTTTCTTTGATGCATTTTAGGAATCTAGGATGACGAGGACATTTAGTCCTCCTACTTCATATGGTTTTGATTAATTAAGTGGGATGAAAGGGTTGATCAGGGATATTGAATCACAGTGGCATAGCAGAAGCATGGTGCACCTAATCCATTTATGGCAGAAAAATGGATGATGCAAACGGAGAAGCTATTTGATATACAAAATTGTTCTAATGATCAAAAGATTTCTTTTGCTACTTTATATTGGAAGTAGAGGCTGATTATTAATGGGAACAATGAAAAGAATTTTTGAAGATCAATGGCAAGAATGATAAGGACAAGTTTACTAATTAAAATATAATCGGAAATGAATCAAAAAGTGATAACAAGAGGGTCAAGACATTTGGATTTGAAATGGGAAGTCACCACAAAAGACTCAATCATATGTGAATTGCAAGTTAAATTATGAAACAAGTTTGTGTTTGTAGGTGACTAGAGTCTATTTTGCTAGTGGAAAGTTGGATCATAAAATAAAAGACTACCCTTTGAACACGAAGAAAGAGTCACTGCCTCCTAAATCATCAGCCCATGTTAGAGTATATGCTATCACTAAATATAATTCTAAAACTTCTTAATTAGTGGTCGAAGGTATTATTCATGTTTATAAAAGAATACATATATTTGTTTGACCATGAGTCTCATCTATGATTTGATTTGTAATATTTTGCTTATCACTTGAGTATTCAACCTAGACCACTGCATTATGTGCTATATGTAAATACAATAATTGGAGATTCTTTGATAACGAACTTGAATCTAGTTCTCTTGTCTGATTTTTATTGGAGAACTTGAACTTCTTGTTGATTTGATTCTCCTAGAGATCCAGGGTTTTGATATTATACTTGGCATGGATTGGTTATCTTCTCATCATGCTAGTATTGATTGCTACACAAAAATAATTACTTTCTGCATACCAGATCAACCTATATTTTACTTTGAGGGCATTAGGTATGATTTGCCTCCTTGCTTGATATCAGCACTTCAAGCTTATCGTCTTATGCAAAAGGGTTGTTTTTGTTATATGGTGTGTGTAAAGGAGCATTCAAATTAAGAAACCCATCTAGATGAAATTTCAGTGGTCAAAGAGTTCCCTGATGTATTCCTAGATAACTTGCTTGGTTTACCTCTAGACAGAGAGGGTGAATTTGCTATTGATCTAGTCCCTAGTATAATCCCAATATCTAAGCCTCGCTACAAAATGGCACCACTCGAGCTAGAGGAATTAAAGAAGCAACTATAAGAATTATTATATAAGGATTTCATACAACCCAGCATTTCACCGTGGGGTGCTCCGGTACTATTAGTGAAGAAGAAGGATGAAACATTGAGGCTTTGTATTGATTATAGACAGTTGAATCAGGTGACCATAAAAAACAAGTATCCTATACCTAGAATTAATGATTTGTTTGATCAACTATAGGGTGCACAAGTATTCTCTAAGATTGACCTGAGGTCAGGTTACTATCAGTTGAAGATCAAGGAGGAGGATATTCCAAAAACAGCTTTTAGAACTCGATATGGTCACTATGAATTCTTGGTGATGCCTTTTGGTTTGACTAATGCCCCTGTAGCTTTTATGGAACTAATGAATAGGATATTTCAACCACTCTTGGATGATTGTGTAATTGTATTCATTGATGACATATTGGTGTATTCAAGGAGTAATCAGGAGCATGAGAAACACTTAAGAAATGTATTGTCCACACTAAGAGAAAAGAAGTTGTATGCAAAGTTCAGCAAATGTGAATTTTGGTTGAATGAAGTTGCTTTCTTAGGCCATGTGATTTCAGGGAAGGGCATATATGTTGATCTAAATAAAGTAGAAGCTATAGTTAAATGGGAAGTACCAACAAATGTAATAGAAGTTAGAAGCTTCTTGGGCATGATAGGTTATTACAGGAGATTTGTGGAGGGATTTTCTCGAATCGCTCAACCTCTCACCAAACTCACTAAAAAGAATGTGAAATTTGTATGGGATGATGATTATGAGCAAAGTTTTCAAGAGTTAAAAAGAAGATTGACTAGTGCCCCTATTCTCACTATTCCAAGTGGTAGTGAGAGATTTGTAGTTTATACTGATGCTTCAAGAAAGGGCCTTGGATATGTTTTGATGCAGGAAGGGAGAGTGATTGCTTATGCTTCTAGACAACTAAAAGGTTATGAACTGAATTATCCAACTCATGATTTGGAATTGGCAGCAATTGTTTTTGCTCCAAAGATTTGGAGATATTATTTGTATAGGTGGCAATTTAAAATCATTACTGATCACAAGAGATTAAAATATATTTTCACTCAGAAAGAGTTAAACATGAGGCAGCGAAGATGGATAGAACTTCTAAAGGATTATGATTGTGCCATCCGTTATCACCCGGGCAAAGCCAATGTTGTAGCTGATGCACTTAGTAGAAAATCTACAAATTTTATGGCTAGTCTGATCGTGAAGCAATGGAAGTTATTAGAAGAAAATTTTGATTTAAATGCTATGAGGAAAGAGCAAGACTCAATGATATTGATGGCCTCCATTCAAGTGCAATCTGATCTTACTCAACAAATTAAGGAAGGACAATTATGAGATCCACGTTTAATCTACTTGAGGAATGAAGTAGAAAGGAAATTGAAGCCAAAATTTCAAGTTTTAAAGGATGACCTATTGAGATTTGGGGATAGAGTATGTGTACCAAATGAACCAGATATCAAGAACCAAATCCTAAAGGAAAGTCATACTTTAAAGTACACCATGCATCCCGAGAGCACTAAGATGTATAGAGATTTCCAAAGTCATTATTGGTGGGAAGGCATGAAGAAGGAAATTGCAATGTATGTTTCAAAATGTTTAACTTATCAGCAAATCAAAGGAGAACACCAAAGACCTGGAGGGTTGTTGTAACATTTAGATATTCCTGAATAGAAATAGGAATATGTTACCATGGATTTTGTTTCAAGACTACCTAGAACCTCTCGAAAGCATGATGCTATTTGGGTTATCATTGATAAGTTAACAAAATCTACATATTTCCTATCAATTAATATGACTTATTCGCTTGACAGACTTGCAGATTTATATGTCAATGAAATATTAAGACTTAATGGTATTCCAAAGAAGATTATTTCTGATAGAGACTCCAGATTTCTCTCTAGATTCTGAAGAAGATTATAGGAATCTATGAGCACTAAAGTCAAGTTTAGCACTGCATATCATCCTAAGACTGATGGTCAGTCAGAAAGAATAATTCAAACACTTGAGGATTTGCTTAGAGCCTATGTTATGGATTGGAAAGGTGAATGGGATAAAGATATTTCACTTATTGAGTTCATTTATAATAATAGTTATCATTCAAGTATTCAGATGGCTCCTTATGAAGCCTTATATGGGTGAAAGTGCATAACACCTATATGTTAGGAGGAAGTTGGTGACAGAAAGTTGTTAGCACCAGACAAACTACAAAAAACTACCGAGAAAATTCAAGTTATAAGGAAAAGGTTGAAAACTACTTAGAGTCGTCAAAAGAGTTATGCTGACAATAGAAGATAAGATATTGAGTTTGAAATCGAAGATTTTGTGTTCTTAAAGGTCTCCCCTTCCAAAGGCATTGTAAGGTTTGGGAAGAAAGGAAAGTTAAGCCCAAGATTTATTGGACCTTTTGAGGTCCTTGAGAGGGTTGGTTCTATCGCTTGCAAGATTGCCTTGCCACCATCGTTGTACCATATCCATAATATATTTTATGTTTCGATGATTAGAAAGTATATACCTGATCCTTCTCATATCATTAAGTATGAGCTGATGGAGATCGATAAAGATTTATCTTATATGGAAGAGCCAACTTAGATTGTTAATAAGAAGGAAAAGATCCTAAGGAATCGGGTTATCCCTCTGGTTAAAGTAATTTGGAGACATCATTCTAGAGAGGAAACAACCTAGGAGCTAGAGGAGGAAATGAAAAAGGTTTATTCTAGTCTTTTCATCGATAGAGGTATGATAAATTTAGAGGACTAAATTTTTCTTTTAAGGGGGGGAGAGTGTAACATCCCTCATTTCTAAATTTTCGTATAAATTTCTAGTTGTAATGTAAGAATCCATTTTAAATTTGATAAAATAGCTAAAATATAAATATGAAAACTTATTCATAAGATTTGGGGATTTGTTCAAAGAGAAAAAAAAAATCTGAGGACCTATATGTAAACCCTGAGGACCTAATCGTAAATATAATAATGTAAGGACTAAACTGTAAAATATGTAAAATTACAAATCCCATCGCTTAAGCCTCTCTGCCTTCGTTCTGAAGGAACCAGAGAAGGCAGCTGCGTGGAAGAATAGAGGAAGAGAGAAAGAAGAAGAAAAAAAAAAGGGTGAAGAAATAGAAGAGAAATTTGGGGCTTTGGGGTTTTCTATTAGAACCCTTGTAGATTCTAAACATGGGGTTGATCTCTTTAGGGGATCAACCTCCTTGGAACTCTATAGGGTGTCCTCCCTCCAAGTTGCTGCTCAAAGGCTGCAAAAAAGATTCATCTATTGCTTATGAAAAGAGGAGGAATACATGGCTATTTATAAGGCTTCTAAACCCTAACTCCTAATAGGACTCCTACTTAAGACTCTTACTTTTAACCAACTCCTAATATGACTCCTACTCAAGACTCCTATTCCCTTACAACTCCTAATTATTCTCTAAGAAATAACCTCCTAACCCTAGCCGGCCTCTTCATCTCTTTAATAGGGGTCGGCTTAGGTAGGTTTTACATGAATGTCCCTCTCAATTAGGACTCTCCTAGCTAGAGTCCTAACAGACCCGCCCTCTTCAAATCAACCTTGTCCTCAAGGCTGAGATTCCATGAACTCAGGGAACCGGGTCTTTAGCTCCTCATATGGTTCTCATGTGGCATCTTCAAGTGGTAAATTATTCCAATGCACTAGTACTTCAGTAGAGGGACGTCGACGACGTATCACGATCCTGCGATCGAGGATGGCTTGTTGTTGAGCTTGAATAACTCCATCCTCAGTGGTGTTGGGCAGTTGGATCTAGGGTGACTCGTGTTCTCCCAACTTGGGCTTCAAGCATGATACATGGAAGACAGGGTGAATTTTGGCATCCTCAAGTAATTTAAGTCTATACGCCACTACTCCAATACGCTCTGTGATCTGATAGGGCCCATAAAATCGTGGAGATAGCTTCATGGAGGCTCAAGTGTTAATGGAGAGTTGCTTGTATGGTTGTAGGCGAAGATAAACCCAATCTCCTACTGAAATTTCTCTTTCCTTCGTCGTGTGTCGGCTTGCTGCTTCATTCTGGCTTGAGCTGTAGAGAGATTATCTTTTAACAATTGTAGGAGTTTGTCCCTATCAATTAATTCTTGTTTAACCTGATCTACCTTGGCCGAGCCAATTACATACTTTGGAATCATAGGGGTCGGTCGACCATACAATGCTTCATAAGGGGCACATTTTGTAGATGAATGATATGTAGTATTATACCACCATTCGGCCTAGGGAAGCCATTTTGCCCACTCTTTTGGTCGGTCGCTAGCGAAACACCGAAGGTACGTCTCTAAACTCTTGTTTACCACCTCTGTTTGGCCGTCACTTTGTGGATGATATGCTGTGCTCATCTTGAGTTTGGTGCCTTGTAACTGGAATAACTCGATCCAAAATTTACTAGTGAAGATCCTATTATGATCATTTACAATGGACCTTGGCATCCCGTGCAGTTTAACAATATTTTCTATGAAAACTTGGGCAATACTAGCAGCAATGTAGGGACTTCTCACAGCACAAAAATGAGCATATTTCGTAAGTTGATCAACCACCACGAGAATTGTGCTTTTACCTTTGGCAGGTGGTAGCCCTTCAATGAAGTCCATGGAGATGTCAGTCCACACCGAGTCCGGTATAGGTAGTGGTTGTAGTTTCCCTGGATTTGCCATAGTTTCACCCTTGTGCTGTTTGACATACATCACATTGTGCCACATATTCAGCAATAATATTTTTCATCCCTCTCCAATAAAAATTTTTCTTCACTCTTTTGTAGGTTTTTAGGAATCTAGAGTGCCCTGCTGAAGGTATGGAGTGCATTTCATGTAGGATGATTGTGATACAAGGGGAGTCAAGTATAAGCACAATACGACCTTTGTAGCGTAGATCCCTCGAATCCCAAGTGTAGTGGGCTATTGCACTTGGATCCTCCAATTTTTTTATAATGTTGCTGATCTCTGGATCCTTCTTCTATTCTTCCCTAATGTCCATGAGGAGACTAGTGGTAGGAAGGGAGATGGCTAAAACCTTAGCTTGCTCAGGTAGCCGTGAGAGTGCATCTGTAACAATATTTTCTTTTCCCTTTTTGTAAATAATTTTATAATCAAATCCAAGAAGTTTGGTTACCCATTTTTGTTGCTCAGGGGATGATATCTTTTGCTACAAAAAATACTTGAGGCTTCTATGGTCGGTTTTAATTTGAAATCGCTGGCCGATCAGGTAGGGTCTCCACCTCGTTACTACGTGTACAATGGCGAGCATCTCCTTATCATATACTGACATGTTTTGATGGGAGGGAGATAATGCCTTGCTAGTGTATGCGAGTGGTCGACCATCTTGCATGAGAACGGCTCCAATTCCGACTCCAGATGCGTCAGTCTCAATGATAAAGGGTTGGCTAAAATCTGGTAGCGCTAACACCGGCGTCGTTGTCATGGCTATCTTAAGTTTGTCGAAGGCAGCAGAGGCTTTGTCCGACCATTGGAAAGCATCTTTTTTCAGTAGAGAAGTGAGTGGTGCACTAATCTTCCCATAGTCCTTAACAAATTTTCGGTAGTAGCCTGTTAGTCCAAGGAACCCGCGTAGTAATTTCACGTTTGTAGGTTTCGGCTAGCTTTGCATTGCCTCAATTTTTGTTGGGTCTACTGCCACTCCTTCTGATATTATGTGCCCAAGGTACTCTACTTTTTGTTGGAGAAAGCTACACTTTGGTTGCTTAACAAAAAGAGTATTCTCCTGAAGGATCGTCAAAACAATCCGTAAATGCTGAAAGTGAGTCTCAAGAGAAGGGCTGTAAATGAGAATATCATCAAAAAATACCAGCACAAATTTACTAAGAAAGCTCCAAAAAATATCATTCATAAGACTTTAAAAGGTTGAAGGAGCATTAGTGAGTCCAAAAGGCATTACCAAGAATTCATAATGACCATCATGTGTGCGGAATGCAGTTTTTGGAATGTCATCTTCACATACCCGAATTTGGTAGTAACCGGATCGGAGGTCCAACTTCATGAAGACTTGAGCTCCTTTTAATTCATCAAAAAGTTCATCCACCACTAGTATTGGGTACTTGTCCTTGACGGTGATGCCATTTAAAGCTCGGTAGTCGATGCACATCCGTCAAGTTCCGTCCTTCTTGCGTACAAGTAGCACTGGTGAGGAATAGGGGCTGCAACTTGGCCGAATCACCCCTGTTTCAAGCATCTCCTTTACGATCTTTTCAATTTCATCTTTTTGGAGGTGAGGATATCGGTACGGTCGAGTGTTCACTGGTGGCTTGCCCGGAAGGATTGGAATTCAATGGTCATGTTGTCGAGAAGGAGGAAGACCGCATGGTTCAGCAAAAATGTCGACAAATTCAATAAGCAATTGGGCAAGATTTTGATCTTCAATTTCTATTTTCTTCCCCTCTGGTTGCTACTGGAGGTGCATCAAAAAGCCAC
Source organism: Musa acuminata AAA Group (assembly GCF_036884655.1). NCBI lineage: Eukaryota > Viridiplantae > Streptophyta > Magnoliopsida > Zingiberales > Musaceae > Musa > Musa acuminata. The sequence continues at coordinate 31,468,163 of NC_088334.1, read as the reverse complement.
CATTTACCTTGTATAAAACTTTCTCCATTCGTTGGGTTGAAATAGTGGTAACGTTGCTTCCGTGCTTCCCGCGTAGGATGATCTGTTTGCCCTTACAATAGAATTTCATAATTAATTTAGAAAAGTTCCAAGAGACATCACCTAGTATAGTCAGTCATTCTATACCAAGCACTGCCTCATAGTCATCAAGTGGTAGGAGGAAGAAATTAGTGATAATTTCTTGGTCTTGCAGTAATAGTTTCACCTACGGGCATCTTTGGTCACACTTTAGGATTCTACCGTCGGCCACCTTTACATCGAACTTGCTGCAACCTTCAATATACAGTGCCATCCGAGCAGCAACCTTACTATTCAGGAAGTTATTAGTTCTGCCCGTGTTGATGAGAATAGTAATCGGCTGTTGTTTGAGAAGACCTCCAACTTTCATCGTTTGCGGGTTTGAGTAGCCGGCTAGTGCGTGTACTGTAATGTCGGTCGGTTGTGGCTCTTCTTTCATATCTTCTATTTCATATTCAAGGCTCTCTTTTGGATGTTCAATGACCTCTTCTTCTATTGGTTCAATCATAAGAAGTCTCCCTTTTCTATAGCGATGCTCGTGGCTCCACAGCTCGTCGCAATGCCAACATAACCCCTTCGCAGATCGCTCCCGAAATTCTTCTCTTGTTAACCTTTTTGGTGTAGGGACTCAGTTGATAGTAGGGGGGGCTAAGGGCTTTAGTATTGTAGGTCAAGGAGTGATCCTAGTCCTCCAGGCTTCATGGTTCAATCGCTCCTCTTGAAGTCGTGCGAAAGAGATGACTGCCATAAGCGTGTATGGTTGTCGCGCTTTAACTTCTCACCGGATCTCCGGCTTTAAGCCCTCAATAAAGGTCCCCAATAGTTATTTTTTAGACCAATCATGAGTTTGATTAGATAACCTTTCAAACCTGGTTTGGTACTCCTGAATGGTGGAGGTTTGTCGGATTTTTGCTAGTTGTCCGTCAATGTTCTCGTAATAAGTTGGTCCGAAGCGGATCAGCAGTCCTTCTTTGAATTGTCACCATAAAAGGACTCCATAAGTATGTTCAAACCAGTCAAACCACTGTATGGTATCCCCTTCAAGATGTATAGCTACAATTTCCACCATGGATGCATCCGCAGTTTTATGGTACCGAAAATATCGCTCCACGCGCGAGATCCAACCAATTGGGTCTCCTTCTTCCCATCTAGGGAAGTCCACTCTCATGCGCGAATAGTTGGGGTCGGTCATAGAGCCTCCCCTCTCTTGGAAGTCATCTCTTTGGGAATGATGTGATTGGTTAAAGCTCTCTCCTTGATGTGATTTCTTCGGGCTTGGTGGTCGGCCCAAACTGAATTCGGTAAGGAGAGTTCGAATCTTATCCTTCATTCGTGCCTCGAAGGCTTCAAATTTAGCATTGATTGCATCCTTAGATGCCATAGTATATGACTCCAAATATGTGATGTTAAGATCTCTCTTTTGTTGACGGGTTAAAGGCATGTATATGTTGAGAGAAGTGATGGTTGAAAGGGTTGGTGGATTGGTAGATGTAGGCTGTGGTTTAGGTTTGTTTTGTGGCTTTTTTGGGTGCAGTTTGAGGGTGTGGTTTAGTGGAGTTTTAGGGCTGTGGATGAAAGTTTTCGATCTGTGGTGGATGGCAGCAAAGGTTTGATAGAAATCAGTGAAATTTTGCTGCAGAATTGTATTGTCTTGTAAGAGCAGAATTGTCGTCGAAGAAACAGCGGTTTCTCGACGAAATCTCCACCAAAAATTTGAGAGATTTGAGGAGGGAATTGACAGTAATATCTTAGTTTATATGACAGCAAGGATGTCCAATTTAATCAAGAAAATTTTGTAGAGGTTTGGATAGAGAAAATATAGTATCAAGATCAAATAAATAGTGCTATGCGGCTAAAATTCTGCAATGTATCTTTCGTTGTAGAGATGAAAACTTTATGACGAAAAGTTTATACAGCAATATAGGAACAATTTTTTTTTTTTTGGATTTTCGGATAGGGATAACTAAATTGCAGCATCAATAAGGTAGGAAACTAGAACCTGTTGCAATTCACGGGGAGATCAAAGGATGATCCGCGGTGGTGGAGATGATGGTGGAATTTGGCGACGATCTTTTAAGCAATTGTGGGAATTGCTTTGGGCGGCTGTGGAGGGCTGATGGATGGCTATAGAAAGGCAGCGAGATGCCAAGAACGCTGCTCTGATACCATGTGTTAGAACCCTTGCAGATTCTAAACATGGGGTTGATCTCTTTAGGGGATCAGCCTCCTTGGAACTCTATAGGGGTTCCTCCCTCCAAATTACTGCTCAAAGGCTGTAGAAAAGATTCATCTATTACTTATGAAAAGAGGAGGAATACATGGCTATTTATAGGGCTTCTAAACCCTAACTCCTAATAGGACTCCTACTTAAGACTCTTACTTCTAACCAACTCCTAATAGGACTCCTACTCAAGACTCCTATTCCCTTACAACTCCTAATTTTTCTCTAAGAAATAACCTCCTAACCCTAGCCAGCCTCTTCATCTCTTTAATAGGGGTCGGCTTAGGTAGGTTTTACATGAATGTCCCTCTCAATTAGGACTCTCCTAGCTAGAGTCCTAACATTTTCTTTGCTCAAATCTTTCCATTTGGGGTCATAATTCTCAAAAGCAAGTGTTCTAATCCTATCCTATAGAATATTAGTCTCTGTTCTCATATTAATTCTGAATAATCTAAAAGATTTCTGCTTAGAACCTGATATTTCTCTTATTAGATACAAAATCATGGATCTGGAATTTTTTGGTAAACTAACCCCTATAGATTATTTCTACCATAATTTTTAGCACCAAATGTGGATTTAGGCAAGACCTTGTTTATTTGAAATTAGACTCTTATACCTTTCTTTTGACACTAATATTGAAAAAATTTCATACCAAATACTTACCCAAACTTCTGTTTCAAATGAGCCTATGGATGCTGCAAAACAGGGATCAAAATTTCTGACCTTTTGGTACTAAAATGCCTATAAGTCCCTGATAGAAATTCTGATTTATACCAAATAACTTCATTTGAAACTAGACTTGTAGATATTTCCTTTGATATATAGATTGAAAAAGTTGGAATTCAAATGCCTATCCTGTTATCTATTGAACCCGACCCTATGAATTCTGCAAAATAGTGATTTTATTTTTGACCTTTGGTTACTAAATCAAAGGTAACTCCTTGTTGGAAATCTTGATTTGTACGAAACTTGTTTCATCAGAAAATAGATCGATATATCTTTTGACAATAGTCTTCTTGAGGGTATTGGAGCATAATTGATAATCTGAAGAATTTGTTCATTTTGCCTCTCAAACTCTGTCAAAAATCGAGCTTTGGTCAATTTCGCATATTATATTTTCATTCGTTTGGAAATAGATTTCATTTAGTTTCCTTCACTCAATTGATGTTTATATTAATGCTTGAATTTTGGTTTGCTCTTATCTATAAGTTATTTACATTCTCGAAACATATTGTGTAACGTTTATGCTATATCGTATTGACTCATATAGGCACACGTATATCCCATTGTTCCGCATTTGGTTTTGATATGTGCCTATTCTAGTTCATTCCTTTGGATATTGAATTCTTCTAACCTTTTTATTTGAATTGAGCTATATATGATTGCTTGGAATCCATGTGTACTCTTTCTTTCATTTCCTATCAAATCTGAATACATTTGTGAAAGATTATTGCTTGCATCGTATTGACTCGTAAAGGCACATATACGTTTTGTTGTTCCACGTGTGCTTCCGATATTTGCTATTTATTATCATACTGCCCTTTTGTACTATGGTGTTTTGGGATAATGTGAACCTTTGCTAGAAATGGTAAAGGGAGTTATGCATAGAGCTTGCGATGCTCTGTCGGCCCCCTCTGACTTCTCCTAGACGTGGGTGGATGGAGCTTCCAAACATGGGAGACTTCTGTCTGGTGGTCATTCAGAAATGGATGAATCACATTCTGTCTATGGTCCCACTACACTTTCTGTATGTTTGATATGATATCCAGAGCTTTGGTTATGTATTTCTGTATACGCTTTGGATAAGAAAGATATGAATGCAACGTCAAATACGACGTTTTAGCTTCTGTTTCGTATCATTCTTTGATATGATCCGAAATGTTCGTACACCATTGATATGCTTTAAAATATTTTATATGCTATTGATATATTCTAGAATGTCCTATTTGTCATTAATATGCTCAGAAACCTTTCATACGTTATTGATAAGCTCCAAAATGTTTCATTCGTTATTAATATACTCCAATTACTTTATGCTCCATCTGTTATGAACCAAATATGTTTGATTGAAATGACATTTGTAATTCTGCACCTAGTGAGATTACGTCTATGAATTCTTTATATTCTACCTTGTATTTTGAAACCTTATTTGTTTGGAAATTGTCCTCTTTTGTCATGGATATGTTAGTCACTTGCTAAACTTTATATGCTCACTCTGTTGCTATATAAATTTTTTAGGATAGCTTGTCACTTCCTTAAATATTAAAATTGGGCTGAGGCAGTGGAAAGCTAGAAGATTTTGGGCAGATCTTTATTAGTGTATATGTTTTTGTTGTATAAGAACACTCTACATCTAATGAAATGTTGACGGTGAATCTAAGCTTATGGATTTTGTATAAGTTTAAAGAACCTCTCATGTTTATGATTCTGGAATGTTAAGTTTAATTTGTGTAATGATATGAACTTGTGGTAAATAGTTGGAGTTCCGATTGAATAAATTACTTAGCTTGTGGATTTATAAATGTTGTTCATGTTTGTTAAGTTGGCTTGGGTTGCCATAAATATGAATTATCGAGTGATATGATATATGATTATAAACTGCATAGGTTTATAGATGTGAATTTGATAGAATCTTTTTCAATGTCCTCAAATGTTAGTTTGGATCCTGGATTAGTTTATGATGAAAATTTTAATATCATCGATATTTTTGAGGGGCGTGACAGGTGGCCTCGACGGAAGGGGAATCGGTGGAGTGGATGTAGGTCATGACGATTGAACCACTATAAATCATTTTGCATCTTTATTCTGTTTTTAATTCTCATAATGCAAACTAATCATATGAAGATCTTGCTTACTTTATTTGCTCATGACAATCTTGCAAATGTTTCAAAGTTAAGTATCTTTCCGAGATCAATTTTAATCATACGAAGGCTTTCAAAATCAACGTCCCCCCCCTCTTAGTGCCGACTCATTCCTAATAGTTGGTATCAGAGCCATGTTATTTCTCATTTGGTTTAATGCGCAAGAGAAATGGCTCTTTTCGGAGTTCAAGAAGGTTTTTCTATTGTTCATTCTCCTATGTTTAATGGGACGGACTACACTTATTGGAAAACTCGGATGAGAGTTTTCTTGCTTTTCTTGGATTTAAATTTATGGAATATCGTTGAAAACAGATTTCAAAAGTCTTCTACTCTAATGAATGAATGGAATGATTTGGAGAAGAAAACTTTTTCTTTAAATGTTAGAGCTATGAATGCTCTATTTTGCGCCTTAGACAAAAATGAATTCAATCAAATTTCTATGTACGAAATGGCTTTCGATATTTGGCACACTCTTGAAATCACACACGAAGGCACTAGTAGAGTAAAAGATTCTAAGATAAATCTTTTGATACATGATTTTGAACTTTTTCGAATAAAGTCAAGTGAGACTATTGGAGATATATACACCCGTTTTATGGATGTCAGCAATAGCCTAAAAGCACTTGACAAATGTTTTTCGAATTGAGACTCTAAAAGCAATAGCCTAAAAGCACTTGACAAGTCAAGTGAACTTGTTAATAAAGTTTTACGATCCCTTTTAAAAAATTGAGACTCTAAAATAACGAATATTCAAGAGGCCAATGATTTAAATACTTTTTTGATCGAAGAACTTATTGGGTCTTTGATGACCTACGAAATGACCAATGTGGCATATGACAAACTTGAGAACAACCTTCCACAAAATATGAAAGATTTTACACTTAGAACAAAAGAAGACCACTTGAGCGAAAGCTCAAGTGATAATGACCTTGAACTTCTCACTATAAAACTTAAAAAGTTTATTAAATAAAAATTAAATAATAAAAATAAACTTAAAAAAAGTTGTCAAAGAAGAAAAGAGCACTCAAAATAACTTAGGATGAAACGAGTGCATCAAAAAACGAGGAGCAAACCATCAAAGGCAAGATGACGAACTACGTCTTAATAACTTTCGTCAACAAGGTAAGCGACTCAATCGAACCTCTTTTTCCTTGCCATGAAATTACTTAGTGCTTTTCATGATTGGTTATATATATATATATATATATATATATATATATATATATATATATATATATATATATATATATATATGATCATGACAATTGCATGTTTTATGAAAATATAACAAAATGCTAGATTTAAATCTAATGATTAATCCTATGTATGTTTTTAAGAAGAAATAATATGTATCATGATGATTTTTTATTTTGATTGAGAATGATCATGTTATAGATTTAATGATGCATAATGATTTGAAATATTATGTTTTGGAATTACGTATTACACTTATGATATTATATCTTTCATGACATGACTCTTTTGTATTTATGATTTGTATATCTTATGATATGATTGCATCATTTATGCAAAGAAGGAAAATACACTACTACAACAAACAAAATGATTTTGATTAAAAGTATTTTGATGATATCATTATTAGTAAGTTTATATTGCGAAATTATGCATGATGATGTTTGTGATTCATGGCTTATTGATCTTTGTCGCAATGAAAGTTACTTTTTCGATTATAAACAAGATGGATGTTTTTTATGATGAAATTTATTTTTTTATCCTAAACGTTGATGCATGTTTTTATTTGGCATAAAAAGATAAAGGCATACTTGTATGAAACCAACAACTTAAAATAAAACATCTCTATCTTATTGATTTTTTGATAAAAGATTAATGAATCTATGTATATTATGTTTTTATGAATCTCTTGGATTATGAAAATGATTTGAATTTAATGGGTTTTATCGAAATCATGATCTTGATTTCTCGATATTTATAACTTGAAATCGTTTATGAATCAAGATATCTTATTATGTGTTCTTGTATCTTCTTATTGAGATTTATCTAAATGAATCATAGTTTCTCTCTTGATTTCTCAGAATTTATAACATGAGATTACCTTTGTAGATCATTGACTATTTAATCTCCTAAGATTTCTTTTTGTTATTTACTAAAAAGGAGATTTGTCAAATCATTTACGAATTGATTTTGATCTTTCATCTTTACATGTCATGATTTTCATATGATTACCTTTGTATTTATGTGATGCTTAGAGCATTGATATAAAAAAAAAATAAATTGCACCATTAAAAATTCTTCTTTCTTATTTACAATGACAAAGGAGAGAAAGAAAATCACTTGCAATTAGAGAGATCGATAAATCTCTTTATTTCATTTTGAATCTCTTGAAATTGACTTTGTTGATTTGATAAATTAAATGAGTTGAAAATAATAATGAATATTTTGAAAATAAATGTTTGTATCATGTTTGTTGATTTTACATTTTGATATTATGCATGTTGAGTTGTAGTGATGATTGATTTATTTTTGGAATCTGTTAGGAACCTTTTTATAAGCTTTTGAATAATGTTTATTGAGTCTGTTTAGTCCAGTTGTTTATTGAGTCGATTTGGTTCAGTTAGAGTCAAGTAGAGGTTTATCTAATATTTATTTATTATTATAGTTCAAGTCCTGATGGACTCTGGGTGGAACTCTATAAATAGAGATGTAACTGCTTCTTTTCGTTAATCTATGAAAAATATTATTTTATCTTTTGACAAACCTGTGGAGGCCGATCCCCTCGAAGCGATCATTATCATCCCCATTTCTCCCCTTTCTTCCACGATTTGACTTTAGGGTCTTATCATTTGGAATCAGAACAACGATAAGACTTTAGGGTCTTATCATTTGGTATCAGAACAACGATCCTTGGCGCAACCCGCCGCAACCTTGCTTCCCTTCTTCCTCCCCACCATCACCGTTGTCGTTGTTTCCCCGGCCAGCGACCTTCGACCACCGCTCGACCTCCTCGCTGCCCCATCTCGTTCAAAAAAAAAAAAAAAAAAAAAAAGGGAAAGAAAGAAGAGAAGAAGAAACACGAGAGGAAGAAGAAGCCGCAGCCACCCCTGCGTCCCCTGCTTCCGGCCAGCCCACCCGCCGCTGCATCTCTCCGGCCAGCGCCCACCATCGCCCCGGTTCCCGGCCGGCGACCACCGCCGCCACTGTTCCCCGGCCAGGAGATGATGCTGCCAACGTCCATCCCAGCCCTACTACCGCCGCCCGCCTCCCCTTGCGTCGCAGCGCAGCCGCTCGACTCTTCTCCTCGGCGATCGTTGGTGACGCTGCTCCCAGCCACGCCACCACCGCTGCCTTTTCACCGCAACCCTAGCCGTGCCCCCCCCTTGGGTCGCAGCCGCAGCCGCCTGTTGCCGCAGCCCCTCGTTGCAACGGTTGCAGAAACAGAGTTCCTCTATTGCCGCAGCCCCTCGTCGATCGCAACCGTGCCTCCACCAGCCGCGCCGCCTCCAGCACTCCTCTTCCCCTCCAGCGCCAGTGCCGACTAGCCAACCCATCACCGTTGCGGGCCACCGTGCGACGACCGCCGCACGCCTCCCAGCAGCCGATCCTCCTTACTCTGCATCTTTTGTAACCGAAATAGGGCTATCACGGCAACTCACATCTGCTGCCCTTGTTTCCAGCCGCCGCCGTCGCCTCGAGCGCCGTCGCCTTCGCCTTCCAGCCGCTGCTCCCCCGTGCGACGACCGCCGCTCGCCTCCCAGCCGCTGCTCCCGCTCGCTTCCCAGCCGCTGCTTCCCCTTGCTCTGCATCGGTGGTGGCCGAAACAGGGCAATTACCACCGTCGCAGTCGCGGGTCCCCTTGCTGCCGCAGTCGTGGATCCCCTTGCTGCAGCGAACGCCGGCTGCCACCAGCGTCGCCACTGCTGCCCAGCCAGCGACGACGCCGCTCGCCGCCCAGCCTGCCACGACCCTCGCTCCCTCCTTCTCCACCGCCGCCGCTGCGCTCCGGCCAGCAACGACTGCTGCTGCTAGCCACCGCAGCCTTCACCTTAACCCCCCGATCTGCACCGTTGCTGCAGCCCCCCTTGCTCAGCATCGTTGCCGCAGCCACCGGTTGCCACCACTGCAGTCTCAACCCCGATCGCTTCAACGCCACCTCCCTCTTGTTCTGCCTCCGCTGTGCAGTTGTCGGTTGCCATCACCGCAGCCTCAACACGGTTGCTCGGCGATTGCTTCCTTCGGTCACAACAGTCGCAACCGTCGTCTGTCAGCCTTGGTGCTCTCATCTCACGCAGTGACACAAACACAGGGTAGCTACTCTTCCTCTAACGCAGCGACCGCAGCACTGCCCTTGGCGTCCACCTCCTCGGCAACTTCGCATCGATAGTGTTGATGCCCTTGACCCGACACCAAAAACAGGAGTTGAGATTACAGATTTGCAGTCTTACGCAATGGCCACTGATAACTCGGTGAAAGCACAAATAGAAGCATTGGAAATCAGAATTGACAATCGATTGCAAGAAACATTTAATGATTTCAAAAAGAGCCTACTGAAGAGCCTCAGCAAATTTTAACAAAATGGGGGCTCAAGTTCTACGTTGCACAGATCTGAAAATACAGGAAAATGGACCCAACATTGTGACACAAGTTACTCATACATGAAGATGGAATTTCCAAGATGGAAAGATGGAGATTCGACCAATTGGGTCTCTAAAGTAGAAAATTTTTTTCGTTTTCACAGAACCTCAGAAGAATCCAAGGTAGAAGTGGCCTCAATCCAACTCGAGGGAGATGCACTCCAGTGGTACGATTGGTATGAAACTTTCCACGGAGTTCCTTCATGGGAGCAGTTCAAAAGAGGGCTTCTTGTTCGCTTTGGCCCATCCGAATATGAGAATGTTGATTGCCAACTCGCCAAAATTCATCAAACTTCTACAGTATTAGAATATCAGAGTAGGTTTGAAAGATTATCAAATCAAGCTAGAGATTGGTCAAACCGACAACTTCTGGATACATTTATTGAAGGGCTTATTCCAAAGATCCGGTGTGAAGTTAAGGCTCGTCAACCCCGTACTATGATAGCTGCGATCTCATTTGCAAATCTACATGAGAAAAAAATTAGCAAGGAAAGATCAGCAAGGGGTTTGTATTATGATGAAAAATGGAGTATGGAGCACTGATGTAAACAAGGGCAACTTCTGATGATTGAACCAATTGCAGAGGAACCGAAAGCTAAGAATGTGGACTCCGATTATGAAGGTATAAATTCTAATGAAGATGTTGGACCTACCATATATACAATGCATGCATTAGCCGACTACTCTAACTCGCAAACTATGGAAGTTGGTGAAACTCTGGAACATCAGCCTGTTATAGTTTTGATTGATACTGGTAGCACTAACAATTTTATGGACAGTGAGACTATTGACCGATTGGCCCACCACATTGAAGACTATGACAGATTCGAAGTAAAGATCGTTGATGGATGGATTTTCACTTGTGATAACAAAGGTTCAAAGATAAAATTGATTATACAGGGCCAGAAGTTTCATGCAACGATTGCTACATTGAAAGACCGACTTGTTGCTTACACTATCAAAAAGTGGAGATCATACTTACTTGATCAACGGGTTGTGATGCGTTGCAGATAATCTATGGCTAAAGTGCTGAAAGAGAAGCTCCCAGAGATTGATGCTGCTCAGCCTTGAGGACAAGGCTGATTTGAAGAGGGAGGAACTTTTAGGAACCTTTTTATAAGCTTTTGAATAATGTTTATTGAGTCTGTTTAGTCCAGTTGTTTATTGAGTCGATTTGGTTCAGTTAGAGTCAAGTAGAGGTTTATCTAATATTTATTTATTATTAGAGTTCAAGTCCTGATGGACTCTGGGTGGAACTCTATAAATAGAGATGTAACTGCTTCTTTTCGTTAATCTATAAAAAATACTATTCAAAGATGGTGGGGAAACAACGACAACGGTGATGGTGGGGAGGAAGAAGGGAAGCAAGGTTACGGCGGGTTGCGCCAAGGATCGTTGCTTTGATACCAAATGATAAGACCCTAAAGTCTTATCGTAGGCTCTGATACCAATTGATAAGACCCTAAAGTCTTATCGTAAAAAGAAGAAGAGAAGGGGATGATCACTTCGAGGGGATCGGCCTCCTTGATGCATGAAGTAAGAATGAAATGTAAGGTTTTAAAATTGTGCATGCTTTAATTTGAAACTATTATGATGCATAAACATATTAAAAAAAGATTGATACTTTAACTTTGTCATGATTTGAAAATTGATGTAAAGGGAAAAGGAATTACAACATTGTATTCTTCCCTTCTTTTTAACAATGACAAAGGGGGAGAAAATTTGCTAGCTCAAGATGTAAAATTTTTTCCAACTTTCGTGTGTGAAAAACGTGTTTGTTTGAACATCGTAAAAAAAACAAACATACTAACTTGCATATCTAGCAAAATTTACAAACTTGCAAAACATAAAATTTGCTAGCTTGCATATTCTAAAATGATGCATTGCTATCTTGCTAGCTTGCTATCTTGCATTCTTTTTAAAAAACTTGTTAACCTTCATACTTCAAAAAGAAGGAACACTTTGCCAAATTGCTAGCTTCCATGTTGTAAAATGATGTAAAATTTTGTTAGCTTGCGTTTTGTAAAGGAAACAAAAAATCGCACTTCTCAAAAAAGAAAAAAATGCTATCTTGAACATCACTGAAGATTGCTAACTTGCCTATCTTAAGAAGCAAAAATGCAAACTTGTAAAATTTGTAATCTTGTATATCTTTAAAATTAATGATGATTTGGTGATTATGCATGTGGTAAGGTGATGAACAAATTTGCTAGCTGTATGTTATAAAACTTGCATGATGATAAAACTAGAGATTATGCAATGATTTGAACTTGTAGGTCTAAACACTTAATAGTTGAACTTCTCCTTTTTGTTGATGACAAAGGGGGAGAAGTATGATGTTATGCATGATTTTATCATAATATGTTGCTTAGATTTTTGAATCCAAGAGTTCTACCAATATGGCATATTGATAGGGGGAGTTTGTTTAAACTCTGTCATCAATTGGATGTCATCATAAAAAAGGGAGAGATTATTGAATCTCAGATTTTGATAATGAAACCAATTGACAATGCTTATGATTTGATTTGCATTTTGAGTGATGCAGGAATCTTTGATCAGGGAGAGATAATTAAAAGCAGGAAGAATCATATTTGTTAGGATCAAGAGCACTAAGAGGGGGGGGTGAATTAGTGCAGCGGAAATCTTTCGACGATAAAAAATGTTCGAACGATAAAAACGAATTCGGTGTGAAAGCCGATTCTAAGATTACTTTAACTTAAGATTAAGCGAGATGACGTTAAAGTCAATTTATGTAGGCAGTTTGCAGTTATGATGAAAACCAGAATATAAGCGCAAACCAAAATACGACGTTCGTACGAAGAAACTGATTTACGTCTAAATGCTAATTCGTAAATCACTTGATTAGGCAAGATGCAACTTAGGCAAGGATATAAAGGTAGTTTGCAGTTAAGATAGAAATCAAAACGTAAACGCAAACTGAAATATGATGATCGTACGAAAAAACAGATTTATGTCTAAACGCTGATTCGGAAGGTGCAAAGCTTGAAACCCGATCGTATATGCGCAGAAAGCAGTAAGCTTTAGAGGAGGTTTGCAGTAAAGATAATATGCTTAAAGTAAATGCAAACCGAGATTTAGAGTGGTTCGGTCAATCTTGACCTACTCCACTTTTGGCTTCCTCCACCGACGAGGTCACCGACGTCAACTAGAGGCCTTCCATCAATAAGCGAAGGCAAACCACCCTTTTACAGTTTCACTCCTTTTGACGGGCTTAGGAGACAACCCTTACAGAATTTTCTCTCCTCTCTTTACAACTCAGAACTTGGAAGAAAAGAGGGAGAAGAACTTTTGGCCTTTACAACAATTTTGAGCTCTAAGAATCACAGAAAAAGATCAAGATTTCGGTGTTGTTCTTCTCTTTTAGTGCTGAATGAGTGGGGTATTTATAGGCCCTAACCCAGTTCAAATTTGGAGCTCAAAATTGTCAATTCCCGGAATTCCAGGATCAGGCGGTTGCACCTCCTGATTGGAGCGGTTGCACCGCATAGCAGAGCTCGAAGACTAAGCCTCTGGGCGGTGCCACCTCCTGTCAGGGGCGGTTGCATCTCTTGCCAGAGCATGAAGACCGAGCTCAGGCGGTTGCACCTCCTGACTGAGGCGGTTGCACCGCCTGGCAGAGCTCGAAGACTGAGCTCAAGCGGTGCCACCTCCTGTCAGGGGAGGTTGCACCGCCCAGTCTCGCTCGGAGACTGAGCTCAGGCGGTGCCACCTCCTGGCTGGGGCAGTTGCACCGCCCAGTCTCGCTCGGAGACTTAGCCAAGGCGGTGTTACCTCCTGGCTTGGGTAGTTGCACCTCCCGCCAGAAATCAGGGTCCGAATGGGTTGATCCATTCGGCCCAATTTGGGTTTTTCAGGGGCCGAATGGCCCCATGATTAAGTTAATGGGATCACCTCCCATTTCCAACTTAATCAATGTGCTAACTACGATTTTTCCTAAGACATTTATTGCAACTTGCTCCGGTGCGTCAATCGCTTCTTCCGGCGAGCTTCCGGCGAACTTCCGTCGATCATCCGATGAACCCTCGGTGATGCTCCTACGGACTTCCGGCAAACTTCTGGACTTGCGACGATCCACTTGGCGATTTCTGACGAGCTTCTTTGGCAAGCTCATGGACTTCTCGGATTTGTTCCCGCAGAACCTCCGACGATTGTCCGAACTTCCGTCGAACTCTCGAACTCCCAACGTGATCATTGTCTTGACTCCGGCGCAACTCTTGTTGCATGTCTTTCTTCTATCGTAGTTAATCCTGTTGGGAAATCATGGGGGCGACATCATATGCGCAGCGGAAGAACAAGAAAACAAAAAATCCCCGATTCCCAAAAAGATGTTCGTCGTCGTGCGAAGATTGGTGCACAAAATCCGCAAAACACAAAACTGCATATAGAGATTGTGTTACCTAGGGAGATCGTATATCCCTGTTTCCTTGCAGATCCTCAGGAGATGGTGAAGGAGGTCAAGCGTCCTCCTCTCTAGCGGTGATCCACACAGCAGGGTTGCGACGACGCTCCTCAAAACTCCAGGCCAACTCTGAGGTGGAGAGGGAGAGGAGAATAGGAAGGGCAAGCAAAGACTCTAGCCTATGAGGCTGTGAATCCCTCCTATTTATAGAGATCCCGTGTCAAAACCCTAATGGGTCCTTTCCCTAGTGGGTATTGGATCTGCATCCAATAAGACAAGGGCTCCGTCGGATATCTCATATCCGAACCTCTACTCATCGCAATGCCTACCATATGTGTGTGACCCTCTAGGCCCAATATCGAGCTGGCCGTGAGTTATACCTGTCAGAACTCCTTCTAACTAAGTGAATTATTATCTCTGTAATAATTCACTCGACTCATCGACTACGGAAGTACTAGGCCACTACGCCGTAGTCCCCAGACGATACAGGGGAATCCAATCCATTGGACCTGTCTGTCCTCAGTTACCATGTACCTATAGTCCCTCATCCATCTAATATCCCAGAGACCGTATATCGAGCATGGTGCTGTCAGACCCATACGGTTTCTACTTGAGTCTCGCTCTAATCGGATTCTCCCGGAGAACTCTTTCTCTCTCAACCCGAATGACCCTGGCCAGGGATTTGTCTGAGCAAGAACACATGGGATATTCCTCTCATGATACCGAGAGTGGATGATCCTCTATCGACACTCAATAGCCCTCGTAAGGTCGACTACCACTCCCAATGACCAGTTGTATTAGATCTGGGAACAGCCAAACCTATAAGTCTGGTATCAAAGAGTGGAGCACTCATACAGGACATCCTTGGTGTCTCAAGTCTAAGAACCAGATACACCACTAGGACTACGGAATCGTTGTCTGACAATAAGGCATCATCAACCATCCAGCATTCCGTAAGCGGATCAATCAGTGAACTCATTCTCCAATGAGCACCTGTACTGTATCCCTAGTGTCCCTACACGAGCAGCTATGAGACCAGCTGCATCCATCATATGGACGGGTATACAGCACACCAGTCTATCCGGTTATCACGATGTCCCTCTCGAGTAACCTATGACCGGGATTATTTAGGATATGTGTTTAAAGGTGAATCGATCTCATTATCGTGATCTCATCACGATCCGATTCCCATTGCACAAATCCAAGGACATCACAATACATATGCATTTATGCAATAGTTATAAAGTGATATACGCCAAAAATATAATAAGCAAAAAGATTCTTTATCAAGTCACACGTGCCATCACTCACGTGATTGGCTTGTTGGGCACCTATGACTAGCAATCTCCCACTTGACCTAAAGCCAATCACCTATGTGTCTGATCCCCATCAAACCCCTGTGACGCTCAAAGACAATCTGAGACAACAACTTTGTCAGTGGATCTGCAATGTTATCTTCGGATGGAACTCTTTCCACTACTACATCTCCTCGGGTTACGATCTCTCTGATAAGTTGGAACCTCCTCAGAACACTTCTGATGAGACCCGGGTTCCCTTATTTGAGTAATCGCCCCGTAGTTGTCGCAATATAAGGAAGTCGGCTCCTCGTTACTCGGCACGACTCCTAAATCTGTGATGAACTTCTTCATCCAGACTCCCTCCTTTGCTGCATCTGATGCAGCAATGTACTCCGCCTCTGTGGTCGAGTCAGCAGTGGTATCTTGCTTGGAACTCTTCCAGCACACTGCTCCTCCATTCAAGGTGTACACATACCCTGAATTCGACTTGCTATCATCGACATCAGACTGAAAACTTGAGTCAGTGTAGCCTTCAACCTTAAGGCTATTACCTCCATATACTAGTAAAAGATCCTTAGTCCTTCTCAAGTACTTAAGGATACACTTTACTGCTTTCCAGTGCTCCAAGCCTGGATCCGCCTGATACCTGCTCGTGACACTCAGAGCATGCGCTATATCAGGCCTAGTACATAGCATGGCATACATGATAGACCCTATTGCTGAGGCATAAGGTATCATATCCATGTTCGCCCTTTCTTCTGGAGTCTTTGGGGACATACTCGTAGAAAGCGATATCCTATGTCTCATCGGTATGAGACCTCTTTTGGAATTTTCCATGCCAAACCTTTTGACAATAGTTTCTATGTACCTGGACTGGGACAAGCCAAGCATCCTTTTGGATCTATCTCTATAGATTCTAATCCCCAAGATATAAGATGCTTCTCCTAAGTCCTTCATGGAGAAGTGTCTAGATAACCAAGCCTTTATTGTGGATAGCATTCCTATGTCATTCCCAATGATGAGGATGTCATCCACATATAACACCAAAAAGGTGATAGCGCTCCCACTTACCTTCCTGTATACACAAGGCTCATCTTCGTTCTTAACGAAGTCATAAGATCTGATTGCCTCATCAAATCTTATGTTCCAACTTCGGGAAGCTTGCTTTAGTCCATAAATAGATCTAAGCAACCTACACACCTTATCTGGGCAGTTCTTGGACACGAATCCCTCAGGTTGCATCATATACACCTCCTCCTCGAGGTTCCCGTTGAGGAATACGGTTTTCACATCCATCTGCCAGATCTCATAATCATAGTGTGCTGCAATAGCCAATAGAATTCTGATGGATTTTAGCATTGCTACGGGTGAGAAAGTTTCGTCGTAGTCAACACCTTGCCTTTGACGATACCCCTTAGCCACTAGCCTTGCTTTATAGGTCTCTACCTTTCCATCTACTCCGATCTTTTTCTTAAAGATCCACTTGCAACCGATGGGTACAATACCTTCGGGTGCATCAACTAGGTTCCAAACCTTATTGGAGTACATAGAATCCATCTCAGAATTCATGGCTTCTTTCCACTTCCCGGAGTCTATACTCATAATAGCTTCCTCGTAGGTCTGAGGATCAATATCCTCTACATCCTCTGCTCTAATATGTCCCACATATCTCTCAGGAGGATGGGATACTCTATCAGACCTGCGTAAAGTTGAAACTTGTGTATTAGATACCTGAACAGACTCGGGCTGTAGAGTGGTGCTTGAGCTTGGTTCTCCAACCTCGCTCAATTCTATCATTCTCCCACTGTCTCCGTCAAGAATGTGTTCCTTCTCAAGGAACACTGCTCTCTTAGCTACAAAGACCTTTTGGTCCTCGAGATGATAGAAGTAATACCCACAAGTTTCCTTGGGGTATCCCACAAATTTACATCGCCCTGTCCTTGATTCTAACTTATCGGGGTTGTGTCTTTTAACATGGGCAGAGCAGCCGCAAATCTTAACTACTTTAAGATCAGGCTTCTTCCCTTTCCATATCTCATATGGTGTAGACACTACCGACTTAGTTGGAACTCTGTTCAGAAGGTAAGCTACGGTTTCTAGGGCATATCCCCAGAATGAGATGGGTAGGTCAGCGAAACTCATCATGGACCGTACCATATCTAATAATGTACGATTTCTCCTTTCAGAGACACCATTGAGCTGAGGTGTATAAGGAGGTGTCCATTGGGATAATATCCCATGGTCCTTGAGGAAGTGAGTAAACTCTGTACTTAAGTACTCACCTCCTCGATCTGATCGAAGAGTTTTGATACTCTTTCCAGTCTGGTTCTCCACCTCATTCTTATACTCTCTGAATTTCTCAAAGGCCTCGGACTTGTACTTCATTAAGTACACATATCCATACCTTGAGAAATCATCAGTAAATGTAATGAAGTAGGAGTAACCTCCAATGGCATGAGTTGACATGGGTCCACATACATCACTATGTATGAGTTCCAACAACTCAGTGGCTCTCTCTCCAGTTCCACTAAATGGAGAGTTGGTCAGTTTTCCACGAATGCAAGGCTCACAAGTTGCATATGACACATAGTCGAATGGATCTAAATATCCATCATTTAGCAACTTTTGAATCCTTCTTTCATGGATGTGACCTAGCCTACAATGCCACAGGTATGCACTGTTCAACTCATCTCGTTTCCTTTTGGACATATTTATATTCATGATATGTGGAGTGGTGTCTAACATAAATAAACCATTATGCAATGTTCCTTTCGTGATGATCTTATCATCTAATAATATCGAACAACCATTGTTCTCAAAAACAAATTTATATCCACTAACTGTTAAACATGAAATGGAGATAATGTTTTTGATAATAGAAGGAACAAAATAACATGCATCTAATGCAATAAAAGCTCCATTAGGCAGATGTAGGGCGACCTCGCCAACAGCTAAAACAGCAACTTTTGCTCCATTACCCATCTTGAGGTCCATCTCGCCTCTCTCTAGTCTCCTAGGCCTTGCCAGAACCTGCAACGAATTACATATATGATAAGCACTACCGGTATCTAATACCCATGTGTTATCATAAGAGTCTGACAAATGAAGACCGATCATGAATGTACCTGAAGCTTCATCAAGCTTTTGTTTCACCCTTTCTGCAAGGTACTCTTTGCAGTTTCTCTTCCAGTGCCCATCCTTACCACAGTGGAAGCACTGGCCTTTGTCCTTTGTTGGGTCTTTCTTAGCAACCTTTACTTTACCTTGTTTGCCCTTGCCCTTTCCCTTCTTAAGGGACCTTTCTGCTTTCCTTTTCTTTCTGGTCTCACTAGTATAGAGAACTGGCTTCTCTTTCTTAATAGTACTCTCTGCCTCCCTCAACATATTGAGGAGCTCTGGGAGAGTCACCTCAAGCTTGTTCATATTAAAATCCATTATGAACTATGAAAAAGGAATCTGATAGGGACTGAAGTACAATGTCCACACACAAGTTATCCTCTAGGACCATTCCTAGACCTGTGAGTTTCTCTATCCACTCAACCATCTTTAG
This sequence comes from Musa acuminata AAA Group, assembly GCF_036884655.1. Taxonomy (NCBI): domain Eukaryota; kingdom Viridiplantae; phylum Streptophyta; class Magnoliopsida; order Zingiberales; family Musaceae; genus Musa; species Musa acuminata. The sequence goes on along the minus strand of NC_088334.1, from coordinate 31,449,146 downwards.
GACATGGTTCTGAACCGGTGTCCCCTCAGTCGTCCTAGCGCGGAAGAGGCTCTTGGATATCTCATATCGCTGAGTCTTTTCCTATTCCTCAAACAATTTGCGGACATGTAGGAGAATGGATCTGGCATCCATCTTTTCATGTTGTCTCTGTAACTCAGGAGTCATAGAGCCCAACATATAGCACTAAGCAAGAGTGGAGTCATCAATGTACTTCACGTAGCGAGCGATCTCATCCTCGCTTGCCCCTTCTTCGGGCATAGGCATCACTATATCAAGGACGTACACGATTTTCTCCGCTGTGAGAACAATTCTCAGTTACGGAGCCAATCCGTATAATTTGGACCAATGAGGCGGTTGACATCAAGTATGCCATGTAAGGGATTTGAAAGCGACATTTTCTGAAAATAAAGATGTAGCAGAAATGAATAACATGCAGATTTTGCAAGAAATAAACTATCAAGATATGGACTTCTATCTTAATATACTCCCACTATTTTACTAACGAGTCACGCGACACCCTCAGCACGTGAAACGGAAGTCTCCGATAGACTTCTAGTGGGGATCAGGATCCAATCAGCGTCTTAGTGTAACCTCGAGGGACTCGACCAATCACACTAAGCCTAAAAGGTAGGCAACTCTTGCCGATCACAACACCTTGTGATTCCCGTCCTGTTCGGCCTCCGAATCACCATGGCCTCGAGGGACTCGACCAACCATGATGCTCGGTTAAGTCAACACCTTCGTTACAAGATGAGTCTGATTTGATGATATACCCTCGAGGGACTCGACCAAGCATATCATGCCCTCAGGTCACCGGTGACATCTCTATGTCGTAAGCAAGATAGCGAATCGCGATATAGGTGAGTCTCGAGGGACTCGACCAACTCAACCTACACCGGGAATCGGTTCCTACTCATAACGATGGAAGGCCACGTGGGTCAATCTAATTGCCTCACGTTTACCGACTTAATATTATCGAGAGATGTTTCTATAATTTGGTCTCCTAATATGACATGTCACACATATACATATTTAATATATATCTACATCGCATGCAAATATATATATATATCTAGTATGTGTATAAGCAATCACACCAGATGATCATGGACTACAACCTAATATGATTAGGCCCGAGCCAGTAGGCCTAATCACTCACATCAAGATCTATGTGTGCAACGGTGCATCTCCATGCCCTGTGATCGTCCATCTCGTCCTCGTCGGTTTCGTCGACATCTTGATGCATCTCCATGCATCATGATCGTCCGTCTCGTGGGTCCCGCTATCGCATCCACGCTCCCGCTGCGCCTCCTCATGTGATTACAACTTAATCATAGGCACGCAGGCCCGACAATAAACGAGAAATATAATGGAGGTTCGTAGACCTCAATAACAATAATCACAAGTACACACATCACACGGTCCATGATCATCCGTCCACACATCATACATCACATGTATAAATAATCATCATCATGTAGGACTACTAGATAATAATAAAAATAATAATCAACTAAACCTTTTAATTAATTAATATTTTCTGAAATCAGGGACATGTAGGGAATTTCTCAATTCCTAAGGGTATTTTCATAATTTGGACAAAAGATAGAAACTGGAATTTCTTAAATTCCGAGGGGCAAAACTGTCTTTTTCCCATAAAACCCTAATTCCCTCTTACTGTTGCTGCTGCTGCCGCCGCCACCCTGCTGGCGGCGGCCTGTGCGGCGAGGGGCGGGGCGCTGCCCTCGCCTGCGGGTGGGCTCCCCCTTCGGGCGCCGCTGCCTCCGCAGGCGGTGCTGTCCCGCCGGGCGGCCGCCCCTGTGGGGGGGTTTCGCCCGCGGGAGCAGCGGCGGCAGGCGTCGCGCGTCGCTGCCCTACGGCGGCAGGCGCCGCTTTCTTTCGGCGGTAGGCGCCGCTGCCCTGCGGCGCCTCTGCTCGTGGGTTGCCAGCCCCGCCAGCAGCAAGCCTGCTGCAAGCAGACCGCCGGCCGGCTGCTGCAGGCACAGCGCTTGCGCATGCGCCGGCGCTGTGCTGCCTGGCTGCGGCTGCGGCTGCCGCTGCAGGTGGCTGTAGGCATGCAGATCGAGGGCAGCAACTGTTGCTGCCCTTCCTCACTTTTGCGTCAACGATTTTGACGTCAATATTCTTCCTAAACACAACACACGCAGTTCAAAAACCAATCATTCGCACGAACAACCTGGCTCTGATACCACTGTTGGGAAATCATGGGGGCGACATCATATGCGCAGCGGAAGAACAAGAAAACAAAAATCCCCGATTCCCAAAAAGATGTTCGTCGTCGTGCGAAGATTGGTGCGCAAAATCCGCAAAACACAAAACTGCATATAGAGATTGTGTTACCTAGGGAGATCGTATATCCCTGTTTCCTTGCAGATCCTCAGGAGATGGTGAAGGAGGTCAAGCGTCCTCCTCTCTAGCGGTGATCCACACAACAGGGTTGCGACGACGCTCCTCAAAACTCCAGGCCAACTCTGAGGTGGAGAGGGAGAGGAGAATAGGAAGGGCAAGCAAAGACTCTAGCCTATGAGGCTGTGAATCCCTCCTATTTATAGAGATCCCGTGTCAAAACCCTAATGGGTCCTTTCCCTAGTGGGTATTGGATCTGCATCCAATAAGACAAGGGCTCCGTCGGATATCTCATATCCGAACCTCTACTCATCGCAATGCCTACCATATGTGTGTGACCCTCTAGGCCCAATATCGAGCTGGCCGTGAGTCATACCTGTCAGAACTCCTTCTAACTAAGTGAATTATTATCTCTGTAATAATTCACTCGACTCATCGACTACGGAAGTACTAGGCCACTACGCCGTAGTCCCCAGACGATACAGGGGAATCCAATCCATTGGACCTGTCTGTCCTCAGTTACCATGTACCTATAGTCCCTCATCCATCTAATATCCCAGAGACCGTATATCGAGCATGGTGCTGTCAGACCCATACGGTTTCTACTTGAGTCTCGCTCTAATCGGATTCTCCCGGAGAACTCTTTCTCTCTCAACCCGAATGACCCTGGCCAGGGATTTGTCTGAGCAAGAACACATGGGATATTCCTCTCATGATACCGAGAGTGGATGATCCTCTATCGACACTCAATAGCCCTCGTAAGGTCGACTACCACTCCCAATGACCAGCTGTACTAGATCTGGGAACAGCCAAACCTATAAGTCTGGTATCAAAGAGTGGAGCACTCATACAGGACATCCTTGGTGTCTCAAGTCTAAGAACCAGATACACCACTAGGACTACGGAATCGTTGTCTGACAATAAGGCATCATCAACCATCCAGCATTCCGTAAGCGGATCAATCAGTGAACTCATTCTCCAATGAGCACCTGTACTGTATCCCTAGTGTCCCTACACGAGCAGCTATGAGACCAGCTGCATCCATCATATGGACGGGTATACAGCACACCAGTCTATCCGGTTATCACGATGTCCCTCTCGAGTAACCTATGACCGGGATTATTTAGGATATGTGTTTAAAGGTGAATCGATCTCATTATCGTGATCTCATCACGATCCGATTCCCATTGCACAAATCCAAGGACATCACAATACATATGCATTTATGCAATAGTTATAAAGTGATATACGCCAAAAATATAATAAGCAAAAAGATTCTTTATCAAGTCACACGTGCCATCACTCACGTGATTGGCTTGTTGGGCACCTATGACTAGCAAATCCTGCACACTTAAAACAAAACTTCGATCGAGACAATTAATCGTAAGAAATTAACCAAGTTGTCCGGTATGTCATTTGTCCCTCGACGCTTCGTCCGATTCTTCGGCGCATCATCCTCTCCTGCAGCCTATTGCCCAATCGGCCAGTTGACTCTGCAACTTCGATATCCTTGGCACAAAACCTGCTCTTCTTGGCCCGATGCCCGAGTCCACGGCCTGAAGCCTTCTGTCGATACGTCGACCGATTCGCCGGCCCGACGTCCAATCTTCTGACATGTAACTCCGGCACAACATGATTTTCCTGCTTTAATTGTCTCATCCTGATCGAAGCATCCTGCGTCACTCAAAACACATATTAAATCATAAACATATATCAAGTAGTTTCATCATCAAAATACGAGATTCAACAATCTCCCCCTCTTTGATGATGACAACTACTTGATGACGGAGTTAACCTTAACTCCCTGAGTTTAAACAAACTCCCCCTATCAATATGCCATATTGATAGAATCTTGAATTCAAACTGAATTCAAGTCATTGCAATATTCATCATGAATACTTACAACACGTCATCATGAACTTATGCATAAACTTATGCATAACATGTCTTGTAATCAACATACTTCTCCCCGTTTGTCATCAACAAAAAGGAGAAGTACCACAATCAAGTGTTTGTGATATTGGTTCAACTCATTGCATGAAAAACATAATATCAAGTTTTATCATCATGCAAGTTTGCTGTTATCAAATATCAACATGTAAAATTGCGATGTAAGCTTTTGATATCATAACACAAACATTTCAAGTGTTTATCAATTGTAGCATTTCATCACATGGTAAGATATCAACGCGTAAAATTACGATACAAGTTCTTGATATCTTAACGCATGATGCAAACATGGCATAATGCAAGTTTGGCAATTATAGCATCAATTCATATATCTCTTGATGATGCAAGCATTGCAAATATGGCAATCATATCAATTCATATATCTCTTGATGATGCAAGCATAGGATCAGTGTTCATAGCATCAATTCATATATTTCTCCCCCTTTGTCATCAACAAAACGGAGAACGATATAAGCAAATTTTAAGCATAAGTGCTTGTAATTATTCATGTCATAACTAGATTCATGTCATTTTCCAACAATGAGTGATAGGATATCAATTATACAAACATCTCAAGGAAAACATGACATGGAGATAGCTTTGAAAACTTCTACCTTTTTTATCTGTTATTATCTTTTTGCATGAAGGAGGAAGACTATTTATGATACATGCTATTTGTGAGTTTACTTCGAGTGAAGTTAGAATTGATGAGAGATTAAATCATGCTTCATTTTTACAATGATCAAGATATGTATGTGAAACAAATCCTTGCAAGTAAAAACACTTTCATCCATATTCACCAAATCCATTTCTCAAAAAAAATATTTTTCATATGATATGTGTATGACAGATGTATTTGCTAGATGATTACATATGTCAAAAATCAATGATATGAACTAAACTTGATATCACATATGCTTGTTATGTTCGGAAGAGAGTAAACTTGATATGTAAGGATCAAGATAATTCGAAAATGAAATTTGACTTCTTTCTTTCATTCGGACAAGGTTTTGCTATAGATATTCAATTACAATCATGAAGGTAAAGCATGCTTGTTATCATTATGGTACGATGGCAAGTTTACAATTTTAAGACACGCAAGCTAGTAATTTTGAGATGTTCAAGAAAGCAACTCTTGCTTCTTGAAATATAAGTTTTGCTACATGTGCAAGTTAACTTTTTGCTTCTGCAAGATATCAATCCTTAGTGATGTTCAATATAGCAAGTTCTACATCATGCAAGCTAGTGAATCTTATAATATTTTAGAACATGCATAATCACCAAAGCATCATAAATTTTAATGATGTGCAATATTACAAATTTTGCATGTTTGCATTTATACATATTTAGATTTGTAAGATAGCACTTCTTGGTGATGTTCAAGATAGCAATTCCTTTTCTTTTGAGAAGTGTAATTATTTTCTTTCTCCTTTTATTTTTGAATTATATGAGCTAGCAAATTAGCTTTCAAGCATGTTTTGCTCCCCCTTTGTCATTGTCAAAAAGAAGGGAAGACCCTTTATATTAATTTCTAAATTATGACAAAGGTAATAGCATTGATGAAAATTCAAGTCTTGAATGTCAAAACAATTATTTTATCATGAATATTTCATCATTGCATGCATCATTATCATCATATATAAACTCATTATTATATGATTCCAAATCATCATTCTTATTATTTCAATCATTGTTTCAATCATCTTTATAGCTTATCATGCATAATATGTCAAACCATCTAACATGATACAAACATTTATTTTCAAAGTATTTATCACTATTTTCATATATGATAATAAAGTGTTCATGATACCGAACATTAAATCAATATTTTTAATACTTCATTTTAGCAACAACTCATAGCATTTTAAATCATGATTGCAATACATCACATCATAATTAAAAAGCTCAAGTATTGCGTGCATCATTGCAAATCATAAATGTTTCATATCATGATGGTATCAATTTTGTTAAATTATATTCTACCATGCATGATCATAACTTTTCATTTGTATACATCAAAATTAATGAATATTTCATGTATTCATATCATCACATAAGAATATCAAGAAGAAAATAATTGGGTGATGAGATAAACCTTTCATGAATACAAAGAATTGCATAAAAATCATATCATGAATACATGGAATACAGGTCACAATCATTCAAAAGAAAAATCATCATTCAGTTTTAATTCATTCAATTTGTCAAATCATGATCACGATTTTGATAAAACTCATTTCAAATTAAAATCATCAAAATCATTTTGATGGCTCACAAAATTTATAACATAAATAGATTCATGATTTCATTGATAATATATTTTTCCCCCTTTTTTAAGTGTTTCGTCTTAAGTGATCGATGCCTTTTCATTTATGTCAAATGAAAACATGCATCAACGTTTAGTATCGTAAAATGAATTTCATCATAAAACCATCAAGACCAATAAGTCACAAAAATCATCATGTATAACTTTAAAATCTCATGCATAAAATCATAAATCATGGTATCCAAACATTTAGTGTTTTTATTGCATCATTATGCATCATTGAGTATACATTCGTCAAGCTTGACACTTACACTATTTCATATAACCATGCCTATTTCATTTATGTCAAACATGCATCAGTTTTTAAAGCCACTATTATTATCATGAAAATTGATAATCCATAATTATCAAGAATCATCATACATAATTTCAAAAATATCATAACTTCAAATTAAACATGATTTAATATACTCAAAATCCAGAAATAACAATGGACATCATCATGATACACATTATTACTTCTTAACCATGATTTCATATTTTCAATCAAAATCATTTTGTTTGTTTATCATAAAATATGCAATATTATCATTTTCGAAATTACTAGCATGATCATAATAATTTTTTTTTAAACATTAATTCTAAACTAAAAAAGAAAATACATCATGAGAGCATCAAGTAATTTCAAAATAATTCAAGAGAGTTGAGTTACTTACCTTGTAGTCGAAGCCCGTCAAAGCCCAATTCGACGTTTCATCTTTGGAAGTTCTTGATTCATCCTTGGTTGCCTTCCTCTTCTTTGGCCTCTTCCTTCGTTCAAGTTTATTGTCTATTTTAGATTTTTGTTTAATAAACTTATTAAGATTTAGTGTTCGAAGTTCAAGTTCATCATTATCCTCATCACTTGAGTCATCGCTCAAGTGGTATTCATTTGTCCGGAGTTCCAAATCCTTCCTGTTCTTTGGAAGGTGATTTTGTTCATCAAGTTCATCATGTGCATTATGCACCATTTCATATGTCATCAACGAACCAATTAGTTCTACAAGTGGTAAGTTGTTTAGGTTTTTAGCTTCTTGTATTGCAGTTACTTTTAAATCCCACTTCTTAGAAAGAGAACGCAAAATCTTGTTTACGAGTTCAAAATCCGAAAAACATTTTCCAAGAGCTCTTAAACTATTGACGACATCCGTGAAACGGGTGTACATGTCGCCTATAGTCTCGCTTGGTTGCATTCAAAAAAGCTCAAAATCATACAATAAAATGTTAACTTTCGAGTCTTTGACTCTACTAGTTCCCTCGTGCATGATTTCAAGTGTTTGCCAAATGTCAAAAGCCATTTCGCACGTAGAAATCCGATTGAACTCATTTTTGTCCAAAGCGCAAAATAAGGCATTCATAGCCTTGCGTTTAAAGAAAAATACTTCTTCTCCAAATCCGACCATTCGTTCATCGGTTTAGAGGGAAGTTGAAAACTGTTTTCAACGATATTCCATAAATCCAAATTCATAGAAATCAAGAAAACTCTCATTCCAGTTTTCCAATAGGTGTAGTCCAATCCGTTAAACCACGGTGGACAAAAAACCAATAAGCCCTCTTGAAAGCCATGAAGTGCCATTTTTCTCGGGTGTAAATCCAAAATGAGAAATATCGGGCTCTGATACCAAGTGTTAGGATCAAGAGCACTAAGAGGGGCGGGGGGGGGGGGTGAATTAGTGCAGCGGAAATCTTTCGACGATAAAAAACGTTTGAACGATAAAAACGAATTCGGTGTGAAAGACGATTCTAAGATTACTTTAACTTAAGATCAAGCGAGATGACATTAAAGTCAATCTATGAAGGCAGTTTGCAGTTATGATGAAAACCAAAATATAAGCGCAAACTAAAATATGATGTTCGTACGAAGAAACTGATTTACGTCTAAATGCTGATTCGTAAATCCCTTGATTAGGCGAGATGCAGCTTAGGCAAGGATATAAAGGCAGTTTGCAATTAAGATAGAAATCAAAACTAAACGCAAACTGAAATATGATGATCGTACGAAAAAATAGATTTACGTCTAAACGCTGATTCGGAAGGTGCAAAGCTTGAAACCCAATTGTATATGCACAGAAAGCAGTAAGCTTTAGAGGAGGTTTGCAGTAAAGATAATATGCTCAAAGAAAATGCAAACCGAGATTTATAGTGGTTCGGTCAATCTTGACCTACTAGAGGCCTTCCTTCAAAAGACGAAGGCCAACCACCCTTTTATAGTTTCACTCCTTTTGACGAGCTTAGGAGACAACCCTTACAGAATTTTCTCTCCTCTCTTTACAACTCAGAACTTGGAAGAAAAGAGGGAGAAGAACTTTTGGCCTTTACAACAATTTTGAGCTCTAAGAATCACAGAAAAAGATCAAGATTTCAGTGTTGTTCTTCTCTTTCAGTGCTGAATGGGTGGGGTATTTATAGGCCCCAACCCAGTTCAAATTTGGAGCTCAAAACTATCAATTCCCGGAATTCCGGGATCAGGCGGTTGCACCTCCTGATTGGAGCGGTTGCACCGCCTGGCAGAGCTCGAAGACTGAGCCTCTAGGCGGTGCCACCTCCTGTCAGGGGTGGTTGCACCTCCTGCTAGAGCTCGAAGACCGAGCTCAGGCGGTTGCACCTCCTGACTGAGGCGGTTGCACCGCCTGGCAGAGCTCGAAGACTGAGCTCAGGCGGTGCCACCTCCTGTCAGGGGAGGTTGCACCGCCCAGTCTCGCTCGGAGACTGAGCCCAAGCGGTGCCACCTCCTGGATGGGGCGATTGCACCACCCAGTCTCGCTCGGAGACTTAGCCCAGGCAGTGCTACCTCTTGGCTTGGGCGGTTGCACCTCCCGCTAGAAATCAGGGTCCGAATGGGTTGATCCATTCGGCACAATTTGGGTTTTTCAGGGGCCCAATTGCCCCAAGATTAAGTTAATGGGATCACCTCCCATTTCTAACTTAATCAATGTGCTAACTACGATTTTTCCCAAGACATTTACTGCAACTTGCTCCGGTGCGTCAATCGCTTCTTCCGGCGAGCTTCCGGCGAACTTCCGTCGATCATCCAATGAACCCTCGATGATGCTCCTACGGACTTCCGGCAAACTCCTGGACTTACGACGATCCACTTGGCGAGTTCCGATGAGCTTCTTTGGCAAGCTCATGGACTTCTCGGATTTGTTCCCGTAGAATCTCCGACGATTGTCCGAACTTCCGTCGAACTCTCGAACTCCCAACGTGATCATTGTCTTGACTCCGGCGCAACTCTTATTGCATGTATTTCTTCTATCGTAGTTAATCCTGCACACTTAAAACAAAACTTTGATCGAGACAATTAATCTTAAGAAATTAACCAAGTTGTCCGGCATGTCATTGGTCCCTCAACGCTTCGTCCGATTCTTCGGCGCATCGTCCTCTCCTGTAGCCTATTGCCCAAACGGCCAGTTGACTCCGTAACTCCGATATCCTTGGCACAATACCCGCTCTTCTTGGCCCGATGCCCGAGTCCATAGCCCGAAGCCTTTTGTCAATACGTCGACCGATCCGCCGGCCCGACGTCCAATCTTCTGACATGTTCCTCCGGCACAACATGATTTTCCTGCTTTAATTGTCTCATCCTGATCGAAGCATCCTGCGTCACTCAAAACGCATATTAAATCATAAACATATATCAAGTGGTTTCATCGTCAAAATACGAGATTCAATAATCTCCCCCTTTTTGATGATGACAACTACTTGATAACGGAGTTAACCTTAACTCCCTGAGTTTAAACAAACTCCCCCTATCAATATGCCATATTGATAGAATCTTGAATTCAAACTGAATTCAAGTCATTGCAATATTCATCATGAATACTTGCAACACGTCATCATGAACTTATGCATAAACTTATGCATAACATGTCATTTAATCAACATACTTCTCCCCCTTTGTCATCAACAAAAAGGAGAAGTACCACAATCAAGTGTTTGTGATATTGGTTCAACCCATTGCATGAAAAACATAATATCAAGTTTTATCATCATGCAAGTTTGCTGTTATCAAATATCAACTTGTAAAATTGTGATGTAAGCTTTAGATATCATAACGCAAACATTTCAAGTGTTTATCAATTGTAGGATTTCATCACATGGTAAGATATCAACGCTTAAAATTACGATACAAGTTCTTGATATCTTAACGCATGATGCAAACATGGCATAATGCAAGTTTGGCAATCATAACATCAATTCATATATCTCTTGATGATGCAAGCATTGCAAATATGGAAATCATATCAATTCATATATCTCTTGATGATGCAAGCATAGTATCAGTGTTCATAGAATCAATTCATATATTTCTCCCCCTTTGTCATCAATAAAACGGAGAACAATAGAAGCAAATTTTAAGCATAAGTGCTTGTAATTATTCATGTCATAACTAGATTCATGTTATTTTTCAACAGTGAGTGATAGGATATCAATTATACAAACATCTCAATGAAAACATGACATGGAGATAGGTTTGAAAACTTCTTCCTTTTTTATCTGTTATTATCTTTTTTCATGAAGGAGGAAGACTATTTGTGATACATGCTATTTGTGAGTTTACTTCGAGTGAAGTTAGAATTGATGAGAGATTAAATCATGCTTCATTTTTACAAGGATCAAGATTTGTATGTGAAACAAATCCTTGCAAGTAAAAACACTTTAATCCATATTCATCAAATCCATTTCTCAAAAAAAATATTTTTCACATGATATGTGTGTGAGAGATATATTTGCTAGTTGATTACATATGTCAAAAATCAATGATATGAACTAAACTTGATATGACATATGCTTGTTAAGTTCGGAAGAGAGTAAATTTGATATGTTAGGATCAAGATAATTCGAAAATGAAATTTGACTTCTTTCTTTCATTCGGACAAGGTTTTGCTATAGATATTCAATTACAATCATGAAGGTAAAGCATGCTTGTTATCATTATGGTACGATGGCAAGTTTACAATTTTAAGACACGCAAGCTAGTAATTTTGAGATGTTCAAGAAAGCAACTCTTGCTTCTTGAAATATAAGTTTTGCTACATGTGCAAGTTAACTTTTTGCTTCTATAAGATATCAATCCTTGGTGATGTTCAATATAGCAAGTTCTACATCATGCAAGCTAGTTGTAACATCCCCCATTTAAAAAAAAAAAATTAGTAAATGCTTGTTTGTAAATATGAGGATTATTTAATAATTTTTTTTTATTAAATAATATTATATTAAAGTTTATGGCTAAGGACCTAAGAGTAAATATTAAATGTTTGAGATGATTTATATAATATTCAGAATAGAGTAAATAAAATAAAATAAAATAAAATTGAGGACATGTGTCATTAACAAGGATGAGCCACATAGCATTTATTCTAAAGTTGACACCTAAACCCCTATGCATGCTTGCCACCTCACTATTTTAGCATGAGCCAAACCTAAGTAATTTAAGGCACCATTAAGAAGAAAGTTTTCAGCCAACGTTAGTTTGAGGAGAAGAAGAAGAAGAAGAGAAGAAGAAGAAGAAGAAGAAGGAGAAGAAGAAGAGGAAACTTTGTTTGAGGTTTTGCATCAACTCCCTATATTTGGGAATCAAACTCACCTAAGGCAAGTGTTCTAACCTCTTCCTACAGAATTCCTAATCTCTGTTTTCCTTTTAATTCTTCATAATTCAAAAGTTTTCAGCTTAGTACCAAACCGTTCTTTCCTTTTGATACAAAGCTATGAATCTGAAATTTTTCGGTAATCTGACTTCTATACGTTGTTTTGGATCTAACTTTTAGCACTAAATTCTGACTTAGGCAAAACCTAATCCATTTGAAAGTAGACTCAAATATCTTTATTTTGACACTGAGATTGAATGATTTGGAGTTTAAATGCCTACTAAGACTTCTGTTTCAATTAATCCTACAAATTCTGCAAAATAGGGACTGAAATTTCTGACCTCTTGTTGCTTAACTACTTATAACTTTCTGCTGTGAACTCAGATTCATGCAAAGTATGATTTATTCGAAGCTAGACTCAAAATTCTTTCTGTATATACCTGATTTGAAATTTTTGGAGTATAATTGCTAACTGAAACATCTGCTTTCATCAACCCTATGGATTCAGTAAAATAGAGCTAATATTTTCATACCTTTGGCTACGAAATGATCTGTAACTCTCTGTTGTAAATTCCAATTCTTGTTAAACTTGATTTGCCTAAAATTAGATTGACAAAGCTTTCTAATGACACCTATTTTGTATAAATTAGAGCATAATTGGTTATCCAAATCGTTCATATAATATTCCTATCAAATTCTACCAGAATCGAGCTTTGGTCGATTTCAGCTTTCCTTGTTTCTTCTCTTTGGAAATCGATTTCGTCAAAAAACTCTTACTTCAGTTAAGCTTTACATTATTACCTTAAATTCCTGTATACTTTTGTCTTTTATTTATTTGTACATCTGCAGCTATCATCTAAAAATCATGTTTGCATCGTAATGATTCGGCATATGCATCCCATTGTTCCGCATTTGCTTTCGATATGTGCCTCTTCCAGTTTCATTTCGTTGGACATTGAATTCACCTAAATTTCTTATTTCAATTGAGCTATATGTGATTTCTTAAAATCCTTGTATGCTCTTGCTTTTGTTTTCTTTCAAATCTGAATACATTTATGAAAGAGTATGTTTGTATCGTATTGACTCGAAAGGCATATGTACATTTCGTTGTTCCGCATATGCTTCTCATATGTGCCAATGTTATTGTTCATACTACCCTTTTTGTACTCTGGTGTCTTGTGGGATATTGTGAACCTTTGCCAGAAATGGTAAAGGGAGTTATGCTTAGAGCCCGCGATTGCTCTGCCGGCCCCATTGACTTCACTCAGACGTGGGTGGATGGAGCTCCCAGACGTGGGAGACTTATGCTTGGTGGTCATCCAGAAATGGATGAATCACATTATGTATGTGGTCCCACAGCGCCATCTATGTTTATTGATATGATATCCAATTCTTTGTTTATGAGTTCATATTATGCTTTGGATAAAAATGGAATGCATGCTACATCAAAAATGACATACAAGCTTGTGTTTATTATTCGGTTCACTTGTTATACTTTGAAACATTTCGTTTGTCATTATTATGCCCCCAAACACTCTTATGCCTTTGATATGCACCTAAATGCTTCATGCGTCATTTGATACATGCCTAAATGCTTCTTTTGCCAATGAAATGCTCCAATTTCCCTTCTCCTATTGTTATGTCTAATGCTTGTTTTTAAATGAGGTAAACCTTTGTGATTTTATATCAAATGAGATGACTTCAAACGAACACTTGTATTTATACTTTTGTATCTTGATACTAAGCCTGCTTGAACTTCTCCTATCGCCATGGATATGTTAGATACTTGCTGAGCTCTTTATGCTCACCCCGTTGCTATATAAATTTTTCAGGGTAGCTTGTCACGCACTGAAAAGCTAGAATTGGGTTAAAGCAGTGAAAGGCTAGAAGATTTTTGAGCTAATTTTGTTGGATGATGGTTTTTGTTGTATAGTAAACTTTACTTCTGATGTAATGTTAAGGATCTGTTGATACTTATGTGTTGTAAAAGTTTAAAGGACCGCTCATGTGTATGGAATGATAAGTTTAAGTTGTATAAGGATAAGAACTCATGGTAAATAATTATCTTTTTTGTGATTGTATATATTTCTATGATTATGGATTTGTGTTGTGGTTGATGTTTAGTTGAGTTGCCTTTAGATTTCTCGAATCTTTGAGTGAAGTGGATTATGATTTATGTAACGTATAGGTTTATGAATTGTGAATATTGATTTTGAATGATTCTTAGTATCCTCAAATTGTTAGATTGAATCCTGGATTGAATTGATGATGAATTATAATATTATTGATTTTAGACAGGGTCACACCTCCTGAATGTGATAATTCGGGGGGGGGGGGGGCGTGACACTAGTGAATCTTATAATATTTTAGAACATGCATAATCACCAAAGCATCATAAATTTTAATGATGTGCAAAATTACAAATTTTGCATGTTTGCATTTGTGCATCTTGAGATTTGTAAGATAGCACTTCTTGGTGATGTTCAAGATAGCAATTCCTTTTCTTTTGAGAAGTGTAATTATTTTCTTTCTCCTTTTATTTTTGAATTATATGAGCTAGCAAATTAGCTTTCAAGCATGTTTTGCTCCCCCTTTGTCATTGTCAAAAAGAAGGGAAGACCCTTTACATTAATTTCTAAATTATGACAAAGGTAAATAGCATTGATAAAAATTCAAGTCTTGAATGTCAAAACAATTATTTTATCATGAATATTTCATCATTGCATGCATCATTATCATCATATATAAACTCATTATTATATGATTCCAAATCATCATTCCTATTATTTCAATCATTGTTTCAGTCATCTTTATAGCTTATCATGCACAATATGTCAAACCATCTAACATGATACAAACATTTATTTTCAAAGTATTTATCACTATTTTCATGTATGATAATAAAGTGTTCATGATACCGAACATTAAATCAATATTTTTAATACTTCATTTTAGCAACAACTCATAGCATTTTAAATCATGATTGCAATACATCACATCATAATAAAAAAGCTCAAGTATTGCGTGCATCATTGCAAATCATAAATGTTTCATATCATGATGGTATCAATTTTATTAAATTATATTCTACCATGCATGATCATAACTTTTCATTTGTATACATCAAAATTAATGAATATTTCATGTATTCATATCATCACATAAGGAATATCAAGAAGAAAATAATTGGGTAATGAGATAAACCTTACATGAATACAAAGAATTGCATAAAAATCATATCATGAAAACAGGGAATACAGGTCACAATCATTCAAGAGAAAAATCATCATTCATTTTCAATTAATTCAATTTGACAAATCATGATCATGATTTTGATAAAACTCATTTCAAATTAAAATCATCAAAATCAATTTTATGGCTCACAAAATTTATAACATAAATAGATTCATGATTTCATTGATAATATATTTTTCCCCCTTTTTTAAGTGTTTCATCTTAAGTGATCGATGCCTTTTCATTTATGTCAAATGAAAACATGCATCAACGTTTAGGATCGTAAAATGAATTTCATCATAAAACCATCAAGACCAATAAGTCACAAAAATCATCATGTATAACTTTAAAATCTCATGCATAAAATCATAAATCATGGTATCCAAACATTTAGTGTTTTTATTACATCATTATGCATCATTGAGTATACAATCGTCAAGCATGACACTTACACTATTTCATATAACCATGCCTATTTCATTTATGTCAAACATGCATCAGTTTTTAAAGCCACTGTTATTACCATGAAAATCGATAATCTATAATTATCAAGAATCATCATACATAATTTCAAAAATATCATAACTTCAAATTAAACATGATTTAATATACTCAAAATCGAGAAATAACAATGGACATCACCATGATACATATTATTACATCTTAACCATGATTTCATATTTTCAATCAAAATCATTTTGTTTGTTTATCATCAAATATGCAATATTATCATTTTCGAAATTACTAGCATGATCATAATAAATTTTCTTTTTTAAACATTAATTCTAAACTAAAAAAGAAAATACATCATGAGAGCATCAAGTAATTTCAAAATAATTCAAGAGAGTTGAGTTACTTACCTTGTAGTCGAAGCCCGTCAAAGCCCAACTCGCCGTTTCATCTTTGGAAGTTCTTGATTCATCCTTGGTTGCCTTCCTCTTCTTTGGCCTCTTCCTTCGTTCAAGTTCATTGTCTATTTTAGATTTTTGTTTAATAAACTTATTAAGATTTAGTATTCGAAGTTCAAGTTCATCATTGTCCTCATCACTTGAGTCATCGCTCAAGTGGCATTCATTTGTCCGGAGTTCCAAATCCTTCCTGTTCTTTGGAAGGTGATTTTGTTCATCATGTTCATCATGTGCATTATGCACCATTTCATATGTCATCAACGAACCAATTAGTTCTTTAAGTGGTAAGTTGTTTAGGTTTTTAGCTTCTTGTATTGCAGTTACTTTTAAATCCCACTTCTTAGAAAGAGAACGCAAAATCTTGTTTACGAGTTCAAAATCCGAAAAATATTTTCCAAGAGCTCTTAAACTATTGACGATATCCGTGAAACGGGTGTACATGTCACCTATAGTCTCGATTGGTTGCATTCGAAAAAGCTCAAATTCATGCTATAAAATGTTAACTTTCGAGTCTTTGACTCTACTAGTTCCCTCGTGCGTGATTTCAAGTGTTTGCCAAATGTCAAAAGCCATTTTACACGTAGAAATCCGATTGAACTCATTTTTGTCCAAAGCGCAAAATAAGGCATTCATAGCCTTTGCGTTTAAAGAAAAATACTTCTTCTCCAAATCTGACCATTCATTCATCGGTTTAGAGGGAAGTTGAAAATTGTTTTCAACGATATTCCATAAATCTAAATTCATAGAAATCAAGAAAACTCTCATTCGAGTTTTCCAATAGGTGTAGTCCAATCCGTTAAACAACGGTGGATGAAAAATCGATAAGGCCTCTTGAAAGCCATGAAGAGCCATTTCTCTCGGGTGTAAATCCGAAATGAGAAATACCGGGCTCTGATACCAAGTGTTAGAATCAAGAGCACTAAGAGGGGGGGGTGAATTAGTGCAGCGGAAATCTTTCGACAATAAAAAACGTTCGAATGATAAAAACGAATTTGGTGTGAAAGCCGATTCTAAGATTACTTTAACTTAAGATCAAGCGAGATGACGATAAAGTCAATCTATGAAAGCAGTTTGCAGTTATGATGAAAACCAGAATATAAGCGCAAACTGAAATACGACGTTCGTATGAAGAAACTGATTTACATCTAAATGCTGATTCTTAAATCACTTGATTAGGAGAGATGCAGCTTAGGCAAGGATATAAAGGCAGTTTGCAGTTAAGATATAAATCAAAAAGTAAACGCAAACTGAAATATGATGATCGTACGAAAAAATAGATTTACATCTAAACGCTGATTCGGAAGGTGCAAAGCTTGAAACCCGATTGTATATGCAAAGAAAGCAGTAAGCTTTAGAGGAGGTTTGCAGTAAAGATAATATGCTCAAAGTAAATGCAAACCGAGATTTAGAGTGGTTCGGTCAATCTTGACCTATTCCACTTTTGGCTTCCTCCACCGACAAGGTCACCGACGTCAACTAGAGGCCTTCCTTCAATAGGCGAAGACCAACCACCATTTTACAGTTTCACTCCTTTTGACGGGCTTAGGAGACAACCCTTACAGAATTTTCTCTCCTCTCTTTACAACTCAGAACTTGGAAGAAAAGAGGGAGAAGAACTTTTGACCTTTACAACAATTTTGAACTCTAAGAATCACAGAAAAAGATCAAGATTTCGGTGTTGTTCTTCTCTTTCAGTGCTGACTGGGTGGGGTATTTATAGGCCCCAACCCAGTTCAAATTTGGAGCTCAAAACTGTCAATTCCTGGAATTCCGAGATCAGGCGGTTGCACCTCCTGACTGGAGCGGTTGCACCGCCTGGCAGAGCTCGAAGACTGAGCCTCTAGGCGGTGCCACCTCCTGTCAGGGGTGGTTGCACCTCCTGCTAGAGCTCGAAGACCGAGCTCAGGCGGTTGCACCTCCTGACTGAGGCGGTTGCACCGCCTGGCAGAGCTCGAAGACTGAGCTCAGGCGGTGCCACCTCCTGTCAGGGGAGGTTGCACCGCCCAGTCTCGCTCGGAGACTGAGCCCAAGCGGTGCCACCTCCTGGATGGGGCGATTGCACCACCCAGTCTCGCTCGGAGACTTAGCCCAGGCAGTGCTACCTCTTGGCTTGGGCGGTTTCACCTCCCACCAGAAATCAGGGTCCGAATAGGTTGATCCATTCGGCCCAATTTGGGTTTTTCAGGGGCCCAATTGCCCCAAGATTAAGTTAATGGGATCACCTCCCATTTCTAACTTAATCAATGTGCTAACTATGATTTTTTATAAGACATTTACTGCAACTTGCTCCGGTGCATCAATCGCTTCTTCCGGTGAGCTTCCGGCGAACTTCCGTCGATCATCCGATGAACCCTCGGTGATGCTCCTACGGACTTCCGGCAAACTCCTGGACTTGTGACGATCCACTTGGTGAGTTCCGACGAGCTTCTTTGGCAAGCTCATTGACTTCTCGTATTTGTTCTCGCAGAACCTTCGACGACTGTCCGAACTTCCGTCGAACTCTCGAACTCCCAACGTGATCATTGTCTTGACTCCGGCGCAACTCTTGTTGCATGTCTTTCTTTTATCGTAGTTAATCCTGTTGAATCTCGGATTTTGATGATGAAGTCAATTGTCATTTGTTGTCTAATCTATGTGTTGAGATAAGTGTGCAGGATTAACTACGATGAAAGATAGACAAGCAGCAGGAGTTGCGCCGGAGTCAAGTTCATGATCATGTTGGGAGTTCGAGAGTTCGACGGAAGTACGGACGGTCATCGGAGGTTCTGCGGGAACAGATCCGAGAAGTCTAGAAGCTTGCCAAGCGAAGCTCGTCGGAACTCGCCAAGTGGATCGTCGCAAAGTCCAGGAGTTTGCCGGAAGTCCGCAGAAGCATCACCGAGGGTTCATCGGATGATCGACGGAAGTTCGCCGGAAACTCGCCGGAAAAAGCAATTGACGTACCGAAGCAAAGCTGCAGAAATTGTCTTAGATTTAATCGTAGTTAGCACGGTGATTAAGTTAGAAATGGGAGGTGATCCCATTAGCTTAATCCTGGGGCAATTGGGCCCCTAAAGAACTCAAGTTGGGTCGAATGGTTCAACCCATTCGAACCCAAGAAGCTGTGGGAGGTGCAACCGCCCAGGCAGGGAGGTGCCACCGCCCAGGCTAAGTCTCCCAGCGAGACTGGGAGGTGCAACCGCTCCAGCCAGGCGGTGCAACCGCCCAGGGCTCAGTCTCCAAGCGAGACTGGGCGGTGCAACCTCCTCTGTCAAGCGGTAGCACCGCCTGAGCTCAAGTTTCGAGCTCTGCCTGGTGATGCAATCACCGAGCTCAGTCTTCGAGCTCTGGAAGAGAAGTACGACCTCTCTGGCCAGGAGATGCACAGCCTAAGCTCAGTCTTCGAGCTCTGGCAGAGAGGTGCAACCACCTCTGGCAGAGAGGTGCAACCACCTCTGGCAGAAAGGGGCGATCACCTCTGGCAGAGAAGAGAAACTTCTTTGGTCAGGAGATGCACCGCCTGAGCTCGGTCTTCGAGCTCTGGCAGGAAGGTGCAACCACCCCTGACAGAGAAGGTGCAACCGTCTGAGCTCAGTCTTCGAGCTCTGCCAGGCGGTGCCACCTCTCCAGTCGAGAGGTGCAACCGCCTGAGCTCAGACTTCGAGCTCTGCCAGGCGGTGCCACCTCTCCAGTCAAGAGGTGCAACCGCCTGATCCCGGAATTTCGGGATTTGATCGTTTTGAGCTCGAAATTTGAATTGGGTTGGGGCCTATAAATACCCCACCCATTCAGCACTGAAAAGATACAGACCCACACCGAAATCTTGATCTTTTCTGTGATTCTAAGAGCTCAAAAGTGTTGTAAAGCCTTTAAGTCTCCTCCTTTTGTTCTTCAAGTTTTCAGTTGTAAAGTGAGGAGAGAAAGGTCTGTAAAGGTTGTCTCCTGAGCCTGTTAAAAGGAGAGAAACTGTAAAAGGGCAGTTTGGCCTTCGCCCATTGAAGGAAGGCCCCTAGTTGACGTCGGCAACCTCGTCGGTGGAGGAAGCCAAAAGTGGAGTAGGTCAAGGCTGACCGAACCACTCTAAATCTCTGGTTTGCGTTTATTTTTGAGCACTTTATCATTACTGCAAACCTCCTCCATTACTACTGCTCTCTGCGCTTTCACGAACAAGTTCTAAGTGCTGTTCTTCCGAATCTGCATTCAGACGTAAATTCGTATTTTCGTACATTACAGTTTACGTTTACGTTTGATTCTGCAGAACTGTCTTCGGTGCTTTTACGAAAGAGTTTCTTTGCAGTTTACACTTACATTTTGATCCTATTGATAACTGCAAACTGTCCTCTACAATTTTACGAACGAGTTTCAACATTTAGACGTAAAACTGCATTTAGACGTAAATCGGCTTTCCTCTCACAATCATCAGTTCTCAGTTCACGTTTACGTCTTGATTTCAACTGCATACTGCTTTCTGCGAGTATACAAACGAGTTTCAAAGTTTAGACGTAAATCTGCGTCTAGACGTAAAACAGCGTTTAGACGTAAATCTGAGTTTAGACGTAAAACTGCGTTTAGACATAAATCTGAGTTTAGACGTAAACTACGCTTAGACGTAAAACTGCGCTTAGACGCAAACTGTGTTTAGACGCAAACTGCGCTTAGACGCAAACTGTGTTTAGACGCAAACTGCGCTTAGACGCAATCTGCGCTTAGACGCAAACTGCACTTAGATACAAACTGAGAATTAGCTTTTGCATCATAATAGTTTTTTTTTATTGAACGAACGCAGCTTTTGGTTTTTAATCGCTGTAAGATTTCCGCTGCACTAATTCACCCCCCCCCCTCTTAGTGCTCTCGATCCTAACAATTGGTATCAGAGCCCGGTTAACTCTCAAAAGGATTAAAACCCAAGAGAGATGGCTTACGCCGGAAACCAAGAGGGCCATTCTATTACACGTCCACCCATGTTTAATGGGACGGACTACACCTACTGGAAAACCCGAATGAGGATCTTTCTTATTTCTATGGATTTTGAATTATGGAATCTTGTCGAGAATGGTTTTTCAAAGTCTTCTCTTCCAATGATCGATTGGAATGATTTGGAGAAGAAGGCTTTCGCTCTAAATGCAAAGGCTATGAATGCCTTATTTTGTGCACTCGATAAAAACGAGTTTAACCGTGTTTCAACTTGTGAAACTGCATTTGATATTTGGCACACACTCGAAGTGACCCATGAGGGCACAAGTAGAGTAAAAGAGTCAAAAATCAATTTGCTGTTACACTCTTTCGAACTCTTTCGGATGAAACCGAGTGAAACCATTGGCGACATGTTTACCCGTTTCACGGATGTCGTCAACGGTCTAAAAGGACTCGGAAAGAGCTTTTCGGATTTTGAGCTTGTTAATAAGATACTAAGATCCCTTCCTAAGAGTTGGGATCCTAAAGTCACCGCTATTCAAGAGGCAAAAGATCTGCGAAATTTCCCTCTTGAAGAACTAATCGGGTCACTAATGACCTATGAAATGACTTGTAAAGCTCATGAAGAGCAAAAAGACATCCTTCCAAAGAACAGGAAGGATATGGCACTCAAAACGTCAGAATGCCACTTGAGAGAAAACTCAAGTGATGAGGACTGTGATGATGACTTGGCACTTCTAACAAGAAAGTTTAAAAAGTTCTTTAAAAGAAACAAGTTTAAGAATGATGCAAAAAATAAACTTGAACCCAAAAAGGACCAAGTGATTTGCTATGAATGCAAAAAGCCGGGACACTACAAAAGTGATTGTCCCCAAGTCAAGAAAAGAACAACAAAGAAGAAGGCGCTCCAAGCAACATGGGATGATTCGAGCGCATCTGAGGAAGAGGAGTCCAACACCGAGCAAGTTGCTCATTACGCCTTAATGGCCATCGAAGACGAGGTAACAAATTCAATAGATGTTGATTTATCTTTCGATGAATTATTAAATGCTTTCAATGACTTATTTGACGAATGCAAGAGTATAAGTAGAAAATATAAATTGCTGAAAAAGATGCATGATAGTCTTACTTGTGAGTTTGATAAGTTAAAAGTCGAACATCATGATAGTTTAAATTCATGTATCAAATGTCATGATTTAGAAACTATGCAAAAAGAAAACCTGCTACTCAAGGACACCTTGAAGAAATTCGAGGTTGGTAGCAAGTCATTAAACATGATCCTTGCAAACAAGGGTCACATTCCAAAAAGGAGCGGGATTGGATTTGTGAGAAATCCTCACCAAAATCCAACCACCTTCATAAAAGGCTCCATCTTACATGTTCAACACCAAACCAAGTGCAACTTTTGTTGCAAATCTGGACACAAGACACATTGTTGTCCATTCAAGAAAATAAGTCCAAACAAATTAATTTGGGTTCCTAAAGGAACCATGATAAACTCTATGCAACATGATAGAAAATGTAGATCTATTTATGAGGCACCCAAAAGCAAATGGGTACCTAAACATCATCCTTTCTTGTAGAAAACTAAACAATCGCAAGCTAGGAGCAAGAAATGGTACCTTGATAGTGGATGCTCAAGGCATATGACCGGAGATCCATCTCAATTCTCTAAGCTCACTAGCATAGACGAAGGATATGTCACCTTCGGAGACAACAACAAGGGTAAAATCATTGGCAAAGGAACCATAGGTAACAAATCCAACCTCTCTATTGAAGATGTTTTACTAGTTGATGGTTTAAAACATAACCTCTTGAGCATTAGTCAATTATGTGATAAAGGATATATTATAAGATTTGAATCTAATGCTTGCATCATTGAAAAACCACACAAAAATATATCTATGATTGCATTAAAACAAAACAACGTATACACTATTGACATCAATGACTTATGTGATGAAATGTGCCTTGCCGTTATGAATGAGGATGCTTGGCTATAGCATAGAAGATTAGGTCATGCTAGCATGAAACTAATCACTCAAGTATCATCTAGAGAACTTGTAAGAGGAATTCCTCATATCAAGTTCATCAAAGATAATGTATGTGATGCTTGCCAATTAGGTAAGCAAATTAAGGGTAGCTTCAAAGCTAAGAATCAAATAAGCACCTCTAGGCCCTTACAATTGATCCATATGGACTTGTTCGGACCAATCTCTACATCGAGTCTAGGAGGTAGCAAATACGCCTTTGTCATTATTGATGACTATAGCAGATATACATGGACCTACTTCTTAAAACAGAAAAATGAATGCTTTAGATATTTTACCAAGTTTTGTAAACTTGTTCAAAATGAAAAGGGATCTATGATTTCGTCAATTAGAAGTGATCATGGTGGAGAATTTCAAAACCATGACTTCCAAGAATTCTGTGAACTCAACGGATATAACCATAATTTCTCTACTCCAAGAAATCCTCAACAAAATGGGGTAGTAGAAAGAAAAAATCGAAATTTACAAGAAATGGCAAGAACAATGTTGAATGAACATAGCCTACCCAAATATTTTTGGGCCGAAGCTGTAAACACTGCATGCTATATTTTAAATAGAGTCCTAGTAAGACCCTTACTCACCAAAACTCCTTATGAGTTATGGAATAACAAAAAACCCAATGTCTCATATTTCAAAGTCTTTGGGTGTAAGTGTTTTATCTTGAATGAAAAGGATAACTTAGGAAAATTCGATGCTAAATCTGATGAAGGAATCTTTCTTGGTTATTCTTCGGTTTCTAAAGCTTTTCGCATCTTCAATAAAAGAACCTTAATTATTGAAGAATCCATCCATGTTGTTTTCAATGAGATTTCAGAAATTAAGAAAAATGATCTTGATGATGATTTTGATTCCTTGAATTTAAACGAAACCCCGTCTCCAACTAGCAACTTGGATGCATCCACTTCCGAAACATCCTTACCCAAGGATTGGAAGTATATAGATGCTCATCCTAAGGAGCTAATCCTAGGAGACACATCAAAGGGGGTTCAAACACGATCTTCTTTTAAAAACTTTTGTGCCAACGCCGCCTTTCTCTCCCAAATTGAACCCAAATGTGTTGATGAAGCCATGAAAGATGATTCATGGATTATCGTAATGCAAGATGAATTAAATCAATTTGAGAGAAATGAGGTGTGGACGCTTGTTCCTAGGCCAAATGACCATTTAGTTATTGGTACTAAATGGGTCTTTAGAAACAAGCAAGATGAAAATGGTATCGTGGTTAGAAACAAGGCTAGATTAGTGGCCAAAGGTTTCAACCAAGAAGAAGGTATCGATTACGAAGAAACCTTCGCACCTGTGGCTCAATTGGAAGCCATAAGGATGCTCCTTGCCTACGCCAGTTGCAATAATTTTAAGTTATTTCAAATGGATGTTAAAAGCGCTTTTCTAAATGGTTTCATTTCCGAAGAAGTTTATGTTGAACAACCCCCTGGATTTGAAAATAATGGCTACCCTAATCATGTGTTTAGACTAACTAAAGCTCTCTATGGTTTAAAACAAGCCCCAAGGGCTTGGTATGAGAGACTTAGTTCTTTTCTCATTGAAAATAATTTCATAAAAGGCAAGGTTGATACTACATTGTTTATCAAGAATTTTGAAAATAATTTTCTCATTGTTCAGATTTATGTTGATGATATCATCTTTGGCTCTACAAATGAATCTCTTTGTGAATCGTTTGGTAAAACTATGAGTCTTGAATTCGAAATGAGCTTAATGGGAGAATTAACATTCTTCTTAGGTTTACAAATCAAACAACTAAGCAATGGCATCTTTATTAGTCAAACTAAATATGCCATGAATTTATTAAAAAGGTTTAACATGAACAACTCAAAGGCCAGTAACACTCCTATGAGCACCTCCACTAAATTAGAAATTGATGAAAGTGGAGAAAGCTTTGATCAAAAAACTTATAGGGGTATGATAGGAAGTTTACTTTACCTCACTGCAACCAGACCAGACATCATGTTCAGTGTAGGACTTTGTGCTAGATTTCAATCAAACCCTAAGATGTCTCATCTCAAAGCAGTTAAAAGAATATTTAGATATCTTAATGGTACCACAAATCTAGGATTATGGTACCCAAAATCAGAAAATTTTGAGTTAATTACTTATGCTGATGCTGACTTTGCTGGGTGTAGATTAGATAGAAAAAGCACATCAGGATCATGTCAATTTTTAGGACATGCCCTTGTTTCCTGGTCATCAAAGAAACAAAACTCAGTTGCACTATCAACAACCGAAGCTGAATATATTGCAGCAAGTGCATGCTGTGCACAAGTTGTATGGATGAAAAATACCTTAGAAGATTATAAAGTTCATCTCAAAAATATTCCAATTAAATGTGATAACACAAGTGCAATATGCTTAACGAAAAATCCTATACAACACTCAAGAACAAAACATATTGATATTAGACATCACTTTATACGAGATCATGTCACCAATCATGACGTAACCATAGAATTCATTGATACTAAACATCAACTAGCTGACATTTTTACAAAACCTCTAAGTGAAGAACAATTTGATTTCATTATAAGAGAGTTAGGAATGCTCATGTGTCCGAATAAATAAACTTGTTAGAATTATTTTTCGAACTATATTGAATGATCAGATCACATGAATGCCATTTTCTATGATTATATCTGTAACAAAATCTTGTCCAAATGCATCTTAGTTGTTCGAATGCTATAAAATAGATTTATTCGTACACTTTCATGAAAAATGAGTTTTTTGAAATAAATCTGATAAAGTGATTCCTGAATATGTATGTCATTCTGTAATATCTTTACGGGTAAAATGAATTATAACAAAAGGGGGAAGAAGTTTTCAAAGCAATCTATGTAAAATCCCTCTATAAGCTTTCGTCTAAATTGGTCTTCCTTGTATAACAATGCTTTTTGTTGATGACAAAGGGGGAGAAATATATGAATTGATAAACACTGTGATTAGAAATACCTTGAGTGATGCTATAAATAATGTTTGCACAATGCCATCCTTGCATCACCAAGAGATATATGAAACATGTGCTATAGTTTGCATTATGTCTTGAGTTGATATCCTATTTTGTGAAGTAAATGCAAACTTGCTAGAATGATAATATGTGTGCATCATGTAATAGTCCTTCGAGCTTTAAATGATAATGTTCAATTACATGATGAATAGTCACAAACACTATCATACAAACTTGATGATGAATGTCAAGCTTTGACATCATCCTTGAAGAGATACATCATGATAGGTATCATGATGGGAGTATTGATAAGTTTAACTGATCTAACTTATCAATACGTCACTTGAATTCTTAGGTCTTGAATTCAAGGTTGACTTATCTCAACTATGGCATATAGACAGGGGGAGTTAAGGATAACTCCATTATCAATTGATTGTCATCATCAAAAAGGGGGAGATTGTTGAATCTCGGATTTTGATGATGAAGTCAATTGTCATTTGTTGTCTAATCTATGTGTTGAGATAAGTGTGCAGGATTAACTACGATGAAAGATAGACAAGCAGCAGGAGTTGCGCCGGAGTCAAGTTCATGATCACGTTGGGAGTTCGAGAGTTCGACGGAAGTACGGACGGTCGTCGGAGGTTCTGCGGGAACAGATCCGAGAAGTCCAGAAGCTTGCCAAGCGAAGCTCGTCGGAACTCGCCAAGTGGATCGTCGCAAAGTCCAGGAGTTTGCCGGAAGTCCGCAGAAGCATCACCGAGGGTTCATCGGATGATCGACGGAAGTTCGCCGGAAACTCGCCGGAAAAAGCAATTGACGTACCGAAGCAAAGCTGCAGAAATTGTCTTAGATTTAATCGTAGTTAGCACGGTGATTAAGTTAGAAATGGGAGGTGATCCCATTAGCTTAATCCTGGGGCAATTGGGCCCCTGAAGAACTCAAGTTGGGTCGAATGGTTCAACCCATTCGAACCCAAGAAGCTGTGGGAGGTGCAACCGCCCAGGCAGGGAGGTGCCACCGCCCAGGCTAAGTCTCCCAGCGAGACTGGGAGGTGCAACCGCTCCAGCCAGGCGGTGCAACCGCCCAGGGCTTAGTCTCCAAGCGAGACTGGGCGGTGCAACCTCCTCTGTCAAGCGGTAGCACCGCCTGAGCTCAAGTTTCGAGCTCTGCCTGGTGATGCAATCACCGAGCTCAGTCTTCGAGCTCTGGAAGAGAAGTACGACCTCTCTGGCCAGGAGATGCACAGCCTAAGCTCAGTCTTCGAGCTCTGGCAGAGAGGTGCAACCACCTCTGGCAGAGAGGTGCAACCACCTCTGGCAGAAAGGGGCGATCACCTCTGGCAGAGAAGAGAAACTTCTCTGGTCAGGAGATGCACCGCCTGAGCTCGGTCTTCGAGCTCTGGCAGGAAGGTGCAACCACCCCTGACAGAGAAGGTGCAACCGTCTGAGCTCAGTCTTCGAGCTCTGCCAGGCGGTGCCACCTCTCCAGTCGAGAGGTGCAACCGCCTGAGCTCAGACTTCGAGCTCTGCCAGGCGGTGCCACCTCTCCAGTCAAGAGGTGCAACCGCTTGATCCCGGAATTTCGGGATTTGATCGTTTTGAGCTCGAAATTTGAATTGGGTTGGGGCCTATAAATACCCCACCCATTCAGCACTGAAAAGATACAGACCCACACCGAAATCTTGATCTTTTCTGTGATTCTAAGAGCTCAAAAGTGTTGTAAAGCCTTTAAGTCTCCTCCTTTTGTTCTTCAAGTTTTCAGTTGTAAAGTGAGGAGAGAAAGGTCTGTAAAGGTTGTCTCCTGAGCCTGTTAAAAGGAGAGAAACTGTAAAAGGGCAGTTTGGCCTTCGCCCATTGAAGGAAGGCCCCTAGTTGACGTCGGCAACCTCGTCGGTGGAGGAAGCCAAAAGTGGAGTAGGTCAAGGCTGACCGAACCACTCTAAATCTCTGGTTTGCGTTTATTTTTGAGCACTTTATCATTACTGCAAACCTCCTCCATTACTACTGCTCTCTGCGCTTTCACGAACAAGTTCTAAGTGCTGTTCTTCCGAATCTGCATTCAGACGTAAATTCGTATTTTCGTACATTACAGTTTACGTTTACGTTTGATTCTGCAGAACTGTCTTCGGTGCTTTTACGAAAGAGTTTCTTTGCAGTTTACACTTACATTTTGATCCTATTGATAACTGCAAACTGTCCTCTACAATTTTACGAACGAGTTTCAACATTTAGACGTAAAACTGCATTTAGACGTAAATCGGCTTTCCTCTCACAATCATCAGTTCTCAGTTCACGTTTACGTCTTGATTTCAACTGCATACTGCTTTCTGCGAGTATACAAACGAGTTTCAAAGTTTAGACGTAAATCTGCGTCTAGACGTAAAACAGCGTTTAGACGTAAATCTGAGTTTAGACGTAAAACTGCGTTTAGACATAAATCTGAGTTTAGACGTAAACTGCGCTTAGACGTAAAACTGCGCTTAGACGCAAACTGTGTTTAGACGCAAACTGCGCTTAGACGCAAACTGTGTTTAGACGCAAACTGCGCTTAGACGCAATCTGCGCTTAGACGCAAACTGCACTTAGATACAAACTGAGAATTAGCTTTTGCATCATAATAGTTTTTTTTTATTGAACGAACGCAGCTTTTGGTTTTTAATCGCTGTAAGATTTCCGCTGCACTAATTCACCCCCCCCCCTCTTAGTGCTCTCGATCCTAACAATTGGTATCAGAGCCCGGTTAACTCTCAAAAGGATTAAAACCCAAGAGAGATGGCTTACGCCGGAAACCAAGAGGGCCATTCTATTACACGTCCACCCATGTTTAATGGGACGGACTACACCTACTGGAAAACCCGAATGAGGATCTTTCTTATTTCTATGGATTTTGAATTATGGAATCTTGTCGAGAATGGTTTTTCAAAGTCTTCTCTTCCAATGATCGATTGGAATGATTTGGAGAAGAAGGCTTTCGCTCTAAATGCAAAGGCTATGAATGCCTTATTTTGTGCACTCGATAAAAACGAGTTTAACCGTGTTTCAACTTGTGAAACTGCATTTGATATTTGGCACACACTCGAAGTGACCCATGAGGGCACAAGTAGAGTAAAAGAGTCAAAAATCAATTTGCTGTTACACTCTTTCGAACTCTTTCGGATGAAACCGAGTGAAACCATTGGCGACATGTTTACCCGTTTCACGGATGTCGTCAACGGTCTAAAAGGACTCGGAAAGAGCTTTTCGGATTTTGAGCTTGTTAATAAGATACTAAGATCCCTTCCTAAGAGTTGGGATCCTAAAGTCACCGCTATTCAAGAGGCAAAAGATCTGCGAAATTTCCCTCTTGAAGAACTAATCGGGTCACTAATGACCTATGAAATGACTTGTAAAGCTCATGAAGAGCAAGAAGACATCCTTCCAAAGAACAGGAAGGATATGGCACTCAAAACGTCAGAATGCCACTTGAGAGAAAACTCAAGTGATGAGGACTGTGATGATGACTTGGCACTTCTAACAAGAAAGTTTAAAAAGTTCTTTAAAAGAAACAAGTTTAAGAATGATGCAAAAAATAAACTTGAACCCAAAAAGGACCAAGTGATCTGCTATGAATGCAAAAAGCCGGGACACTACAAAAGTGATTGTCCCCAAGTCAAGAAAAGAACAACAAAGAAGAAGGCGCTCCAAGCAACATGGGATGATTCGAGCGCATCTGAGGAAGAGGAGTCCAACACCGAGCAAGTTGCTCATTACGCCTTAATGGCCATCGAAGACGAGGTAACAAATTCAATAGATGCTGATTTATCTTTCGATGAATTATTAAATGCTTTCAATGACTTATTTGACGAATGCAAGAGTATAAGTAGAAAATATAAATTGCTGAAAAAGATGCATGATAGTCTTACTTGTGAGTTTGATAAGTTAAAAGTCGAACATCATGATAGTTTAAATTCATGTATCAAATGTCATGATTTAGAAACTATGCAAAAAGAAAACCTGCTACTCAAGGACACCTTGAAGAAATTCGAGGTTGGTAGCAAGTCATTAAACATGATCCTTGCAAACAAGGGTCACATTCCAAAAAGGAGCGGGATTGGATTTGTGAGAAATCCTCACCAAAATCCAACCACCTTCATAAAAGGCTCCATCTTACATGTTCAACACCAAACCAAGTGCAACTTTTGTTGCAAATCTGGACACAAGACACATTGTTGTCCATTCAAGAAAATAAGTCCAAACAAATTAATTTGGGTTCCTAAAGGAACCATGATAAACTCTATGCAACATGATAGAAAATGTAGATCTATTTATGAGGCACCCAAAAGCAAATGGGTACCTAAACATCATCCTTTCTTGTAGAAAACTAAACAATCGCAAGCTAGGAGCAAGAAATGGTACCTTGATAGTGGATGCTCAAGGCATATGACCGGAGATCCATCTCAATTCTCTAAGCTCACTAGCATAGACGAAGGATATGTCACCTTCGGAGACAACAACAAGGGTAAAATCATTGGCAAAGGAACCATAGGTAACAAATCCAACCTCTCTATTGAAGATGTTTTACTAGTTGATGGTTTAAAACATAACCTCTTGAGCATTAGTCAATTATGTGATAAAGGATATATTATAAGATTTGAATCTAATGCTTGCATCATTGAAAAACCACACAAAAATATATCTATGATTGCATTAAAACAAAACAACGTATACACTATTGACATCAATGACTTATGTGATGAAATGTGCCTTGCCGTTATGAATGAGGATGCTTGGCTATGGCATAGAAGATTAGGTCATGCTAGCATGAAACTAATCACTCAAGTATCATCTAGAGAACTTGTAAGAGGAATTCCTCATATCAAGTTCATCAAAGATAATGTATGTGATGCTTGCCAATTAGGTAAGCAAATTAAGGGTAGCTTCAAAGCTAAGAATCAAATAAGCACCTCTAGGCCCTTACAATTGATCCATATGGACTTGTTCGGACCAATCTCTACATCGAGTCTAGGAGGTAGCAAATACGCCTTTGTCATTATTGATGACTATAGCAGATATACATGGACCTACTTCTTAAAACAGAAAAATGAATGCTTTAGATATTTTACCAAGTTTTGTAAACTTGTTCAAAATGAAAAGGGATCTATGATTTCGTCAATTAGAAGTGATCATGGTGGAGAATTTCAAAACCATGACTTCCAAGAATTCTGTGAACTCAACGGATATAACCATAATTTCTCTACTCCAAGAAATCCTCAACAAAATGGGGTAGTAGAAAGAAAAAATCGAAATTTACAAGAAATGGCAAGAACAATGTTGAATGAACATAGCCTACCCAAATATTTTTGGGCCGAAGCTGTAAACACTGCATGCTATATTTTAAATAGAGTCCTAGTAAGACCCTTACTCACCAAAACTCCTTATGAGTTATGGAATAACAAAAAACCCAATGTCTCATATTTCAAAGTCTTTGGGTGTAAGTGTTTTATCTTGAATGAAAAGGATAACTTAGGAAAATTCGATGCTAAATCTGATGAAGGAATCTTTCTTGGTTATTCTTCGGTTTCTAAAGCTTTTCGCATCTTCAATAAAAGAACCTTAATTATTGAAGAATCCATCCATGTTGTTTTCAATGAGATTTCAGAAATTAAGAAAAATGATCTTGATGATGATTTTGATTCCTTGAATTTAAACGAAACCCCGTCTCCAACTAGCAACTTGGATGCATCCACTTCCGAAACATCCTTACCCAAGGATTGGAAGTATATAGATGCTCATCCTAAGGAGCTAATCCTAGGAGACACATCAAAGGGGGTTCAAACACGATCTTCTTTTAAAAACTTTTGTGCCAACGCCGCCTTTCTCTCCCAAATTGAACCCAAATGTGTTGATGAAGCCATGAAAGATGATTCATGGATTATCGCAATGCAAGATGAATTAAATCAATTTGAGAGAAATGAGGTGTGGACGCTTGTTCCTAGGCCAAATAACCATTTAGTTATTGGTACTAAATGGGTCTTTAGAAACAAGCAAGATGAAAATGGTATCGTGGTTAGAAACAAGGCTAGATTAGTGGCCAAAGGTTTCAACCAAGAAGAAGGTATCGATTACGAAGAAACCTTCGCACCTGTGGCTCGATTGGAAGCCATAAGGATGCTCCTTGCCTACGCCAATTGCAATAATTTTAAGTTATTTCAAATGGATGTTAAAAGCGCTTTTCTAAATGGTTTCATTTCCGAAGAAGTTTATGTTGAACAACCCCCTGGATTTGAAAATAATGGCTACCCTAATCATGTGTTTAGACTAACTAAAGCTCTCTATGGTTTAAAACAAGCCCCAAGGGCTTGGTATGAGAGACTTAGTTCTTTTCTCATTGAAAATAATTTCATAAAAGGCAAGGTTGATACTACATTGTTTATCAAGAATTTTGAAAATAATTTTCTCATTGTTCAGATTTATGTTGATGATATCATCTTTGGCTCTACAAATGAATCTCTTTGTGAATCGTTTGGTAAAACTATGAGTCTTGAATTCGAAATGAGCTTAATGGGAGAATTAACATTCTTCTTAGGTTTACAAATCAAACAACTAAGCAATGGCATCTTTATTAGTCAAACTAAATATGCCATGAATTTATTAAAAAGGTTTAACATGAACAACTCAAAGGCCAGTAACACTCCTATGAGCACCTCCACTAAATTAGAAATTGATGAAAGTGGAGAAAGCTTTGATCAAAAAACTTATAGGGGTATGATAGGAAGTTTACTTTACCTCACTGCAACCAGACCAGACATCATGTTCAGTGTAGGACTTTGTGCTAGATTTCAATCAAACCCTAAGATGTCTCATCTCAAAGCAGTTAAAAGAATATTTAGATATCTTAATGGTACCACAAATCTAGGATTATGGTACCCAAAATCAGAAAATTTTGAGTTAATTACTTATGCTGATGCTGACTTTGCTGGGTGTAGATTAGATAGAAAAAGCACATCAGGATCATGTCAATTTTTAGGACATGCCCTTGTTTCCTGGTCATCAAAGAAACAAAACTCAGTTGCACTATCAACAACCAAAGCTGAATATATTGCAGCAAGTGCATGCTGTGCACAAGTTGTATGGATGAAAAATACCTTAGAAGATTATAAAGTTCATCTCAAAAATATTCCAATTAAATGTGATAACACAAGTGCAATATGCTTAACGAAAAATCCTATACAACACTCAAGAACAAAACATATTGATATTAGACATCACTTTATACGAGATCATGTCACCAATCATGACGTAACCATAGAATTCATTGATACTAAACATCAACTAGCTGACATTTTTACAAAACCTCTAAGTGAAGAACAATTTGATTTCATTAGAAGAGAGTTAGGAATGCTCATGTGTCCGAATAAATAAACTTGTTAGAATTATTTTTCGGACTATATTGAATGATCAGATCACATGAATGTCATTTTCTATGATTATATCTGTAACAAAATCTTGTCCAAATGCATCTTAGTTGTTCGAATGCTATAAAACAGATTTATTCGTACACTTTCATGAAAAATGAGTTTTTTGAAATAAATCTGATAAAGTGATTCCTGAATATGTATGTCATTCTGTAATATCTTTACGGGTAAAATGAATTATAACAAAAGGGGGAAGAAGTTTTCAAAGCAATCTATGTAAAATCCCTCTATAAGCTTTCGTCTAAATTGGTCTTCCTTGTATAACAATGCTTTTTGTTGATGACAAAGGGGGAGAAATATATGAATTGATAAACACTGTGATTAGAAATACCTTGAGTGATGCTATAAATAATGTTTGCACAATGCCATCCTTGCATCACCAAGAGATATATGAAACATGTGCTATAGTTTGCATTATGTCTTGAGTTGATATCCTATTTTGTGAAGTAAATGCAAACTTGCTAGAATGATAATATGTGTGCATCATGTAATAGTCCTTCGAGCTTTAAATGATAATGTTCAATTACATGATGAATAGTCACAAACACTATCATACAAACTTGATGATGAATGTCAAGCTTTGACATCATCCTTGAAGAGATACATCATGATAGGTATCATGATGGGAGTATTGATAAGTTTAACTGATCTAACTTATCAATACGTCACTTGAATTCTTAGGTCTTGAATTCAAGGTTGACTTATCTCAACTATGGCATATAGACAGGGGGAGTTAAGGATAACTCCATTATCAATTGATTGTCATCATCAAAAAGGGGGAGATTGTTGAATCTCGGATTTTGATGATGAAGTCAATTGTCATTTGTTGTCTAATCTATGTGTTGAGATAAGTGTGCAGGATTAACTACGATGAAAGATAGACAAGCAGCAGGAGTTGCGCCGGAGTCAAGTTCATGATCACGTTGGGAGTTCGAGAGTTCGACGGAAGTACGGACGGTCGTCGGAGGTTCTGCGGGAACAGATCCGAGAAGTCCAGAAGCTTGCCAAGCGAAGCTTGTCGGAACTCGCCAAGTGGATCGTCGCAAAGTCCAGGAGTTTGCCGGAAGTCCGTAGAAGCATCACCGAGGGTTCATCGGATGATCGACGGAAGTTCGCCGGAAACTCGCCGGAAAAAGCAATTGACGTACCGAAGCAAAGCTGCAGAAATTGTCTTAGATTTAATCATAGTTAGCACGGTGATTAAGTTAGAAATGGGAGGTGATCCCATTAGCTTAATCCTGGGGCAATTGGGCCCCTGAAGAACTCAAGTTGGGTCGAATGGTTCAACCCATTCGAACCCAAGAAGCTGTGGGAGGTGCAACCGCCCAGGCAGGGAGGTGCCACCGCCCAGGCTAAGTCTCCCAGCGAGACTGGGAGGTGCAACCGCTCCAGCCAGGCGGTGCAACCGCCCAGGGCTCAGTCTCCAAGCGAGACTGGGCGGTGCAACCTCCTCTGTCAAGCGGTAGCACCGCCTGAGCTCAAGTTTCGAGCTCTGCCTGGTGATGCAATCACCGAGCTCAGTCTTCGAGCTCTGGAAGAGAAGTACGACCTCTCTGGCCAGGAGATGCACAGCCTAAGCTCAGTCTTCGAGCTCTGGCAGAGAGGTGCAACCACCTCTGGCAGAGAGGTGCAACCACCTCTGGCAGAAAGGGGCGATCACCTCTGGCAGAGAAGAGAAACTTCTCTGGTCAGGAGATGCACCGCCTGAGCTCGGTCTTCGAGCTCTGGCAGGAAGGTGCAACCACCCCTGACAGAGAAGGTGCAACCGTCTGAGCTCAGTCTTCGAGCTCTGCCAGGCGGTGCCACCTCTCCAGTCGAGAGGTGCAACCGCCTGAGCTCAGACTTCGAGCTCTGCCAGGCGGTGCCACCTCTCCAGTCAAGAGGTGCAACCGCCTGATCCCGGAATTTCGGGATTTGATCGTTTTGAGCTCGAAATTTGAATTGGGTTGGGGCCTATAAATACCCCACCCATTCAGCACTGAAAAGATACAGACCCACACCGAAATCTTGATCTTTTCTATGATTCTAAGAGCTCAAAAGTGTTGTAAAGCCTTTAAGTCTCCTCCTTCTGTTCTTCAAGTTTTCAGTTGTAAAGTGAGGAGAGAAAGGTCTGTAAAGGTTGTCTCCTGAGCCTGTTAAAAGGAGAGAAACTGTAAAAGGGCAGTTTGGCCTTCGCCCATTGAAGGAAGGCCCCTAGTTGACGTCGGCAACCTTGTCGGTGGAGGAAGCCAAAAGTGGAGTAGGTCAAGGCTGACCGAACCACTCTAAATCTCTGGTTTGCGTTTATTTTTTAGCACTTTATCATTACTGCAAACCTCCTCCATTACTACTGCTCTCTGCGCTTTCACGAACAAGTTCTAAGTGCTGTTCTTCCGAATCTGCATTCAGACGTAAATTCGTATTTTCGTACATTACAGTTTACGTTTACGTTTGATTCTGCAGAACTGTCTTCGGTGCTTTTACGAAAGAGTTTCTTTGCAGTTTACACTTACATTTTGATCCTATTGATAACTGCAAACTGTCCTCTACAATTTTACGAACGAGTTTCAACATTTAGACGTAAAACTGCATTTAGACGTAAATCGGCTTTCCTCTCACAATCATCAGTTCTCAGTTCACGTTTACGTCTTGATTTCAACTGCATACTGCTTTCTGCGAGTATACAAACGAGTTTCAAAGTTTAGACGTAAATCTGCGTCTAGACGTAAAACAGCGTTTAGACGTAAATCTGAGTTTAGACGTAAAACTGCGTTTAGACGTAAATCTGAGTTTAGACGTAAACTGCGCTTAGACATAAAACTGCGCTTAGACGCAAACTGTGTTTAGACGCAAACTGCGCTTAGACGCAAACTGTGTTTAGACGCAAACTGCGCTTAGACGCAATCTGCGCTTAGACGCAAACTGCACTTAGATACAAACTGAGAATTAGCTTTTGCATCATAATAGTTTTTTTTTATTGAACGAACGCAGCTTTTGGTTTTTAATCGCTGTAAGATTTCCGCTGCACTAATTCACCCCCCCCCCTCTTAGTGCTCTCGATCCTAACAAATCCTGCACACTTAAAACAAAACTTCGATCTAGACAATTAATCCTAAGAAATTAACCAAGTTGTCCGGCATGTCATTGGTCCCTCGACGCGTCGTCCGATTCTTCGGCGCATCGTCCTCTCCTGCAGCCTATTGCCCAATCAGCCAGTTGACTCTGCAACTCCGATATCCTTGGCACAATACCCGCTCTTCTTGGCCCGATGCCCGATTCCATGGCCCGAAGCCTTCTGTCGATACATCGACCGATCCGCCGGCCCAACGTCCAATCTTCTGACATGTTCCTCCGGCACAATATGATTTTCCTGCTTTAATTGTCTCATCCTGATCGAAGCATCCTACGTCACTCAAAACGCATATTAAATCATAAACATATATCAAGTGGTTTCATCATCAAAATACGAGATTCAACAATCTCCCCCTTTTTTATGATGACAACTACTTGATGACGGAGTTAACCTTAACTCCCTGAGTTTAAACAAACTCCCCCTATCAATATGCCATATTGATAGAATCTTGAATTCAAACTAAATTCAAGTCATTGCAATATTCATCATGAATACTTGCAACATGTCATCATGAACTTATGGATAAACTTATGCATAACATGTCATGTAATCAACATACTTCTCCCTCTTTGTCATCAACAAAAAGGAGAAGTACCACAATCAAGTGTTTGTGATATTGGTTGAACTCATTGCATGAAAAACATAATATCAAGTTTTATCATCATGCAAGTTTGCTGTTATCAAATATCAACATGTAAAATTGCGATGTAAGCTTTTGATATCATAACGCAAACATTTCAACTTTTTATCAATTGTAGCATTTCATCACATGGTAAGATATCAACGCGTAAAATTACGAGACAAGTTCTTGATATCTTAACGCATGATGCAAACATGGCATAATGCAAGTTTGGCAATCATAGCATCAATTCATATATCTCTTGATGATGCAAGCATTGCAAATATGGCAATCATATCAATTCATATATTTCTTGATGATGCAAGCATAGTATCAGTGTTCATAGCATCAATTCATATATTTCTCCCCCTTTGTCATCAACAAAACGGAGAACGATATAAGCAAATTTTAAGCATAAGTGCTTGTAATTATTCATGTCATAACTAGATTCATGTCATTTTCCAACAGTGAGTGATAGGATATCAATTATACAAACATCTCAAGGAAAACATGACATGGAGATAGCTTTGAAAACTTCTTCCTTTTTTATCAGTTATTATCTTTTTGCATGAAGGAGGAAGACTATTTGTGATACATGCTATTTGTGAGTTTTCTTCGAGTGAAGTTCGAATTGATGAGAGATTAAATCATGCTTCATTTTTACAAGGATCAAGATATGTATGTGAAACAAATCCTTGCAAGTAAAAATACTTTCATCCATATTCATCAAATCCATTTCTCAAAAAAAATATTTTTCACATGATATGTGTATGACAGATGTATTTGCTAGTTGATTATATATGTCAAAAATTAATGATATGAACTAAACTTGATATGACATATGCTTGTTAAGTTCGGAAGAGAGTAAACTTTATATGTTAGGATCAAGATAATTCGAAAATGAAATTTGACTTCTTTCTTTCATTCGAACAAGGTTTTGCTATAGGTATTCAATTACAATCATGAAGGTAAAGCATGCTTGTTATCATTATGGTACGATGGCAAGTTTACAATTTTAAGACACGCAAGCTAGTAATTTTGAGATGTTCAAGAAAGCAACTCTTGCTTTTTGAAATATAAGTTTTGCGACATGTGCAAGTTAACTTTTTGCTTCTGCAAGATATCAATCCTTGGTGATGTTCAATATAGCAAGTTCTACATCATGCAAGCTAGTGAATCTTATAATATTTTAGAACATGCATAATCACCAAAGTATCATAAATTTTAATGATGTGCAAAATTACAAATTTTGCATGTTTGCATTTGTGCATCTTAAGATTTGTAAGATAGCACTTCTTGGTGATGTTCAAGATAGCAATTCCTATTCTTTTGAGAAGTGTAATTATTTTCTTTCTTCTTTTTTTTTGAATTATATGAGCTAGCAAATTAGGTTTCAAGCAAGTTTTGCTCCCCCTTTGTCATTGTCAAAAAGAAGGGAAGACCCTTTACATTAATTTCTAAATTATGACAAAGGTAAATAGCATTGATGAAAATTCAAGTCTTGAATGTCAAAACAATTATTTTATCATGAATATTTCATCATTGCATGCATCATTATCATCATATATAAACTCATTATTATATGATTCCAAATCATCATTCCTATTATTTCAATCAATGTTTCAATCATCTTTATAGCTTATCATGCACAATATGTCAATCCATCTAACATGATACAAACATTTATTTTCAAAGTATTTGTCACTATTTTCATGTATGATAATAAAGTGTTCATGATACCGAACATTAAATCAATATTTTTAATACTTCATTTTAGCAACAACTCATAGCATTTTAAATCATGATTGCAATACATCACATCATACTTAAAAAGCTCCAGTATTACGTGCATCATTGCAAATCATAAATGTTTCATACCATGATGGTATCAATTTTGTTAAATTATATTCTACCATGCATGATCATAACTTTTCATTTGTATACATCAAAATTAATGAATATTTCATGTATTCATATCATCACATAAGGAATATCAAGAAGAAAATAATTGGGTGATGAGATAAACCTTTCATGAATACAAAGAATTGCATAAAAATCATATCATGAATACAGGGAATACAGGTCACAATCATTCAAGAGAAAAATCATCATTCATTTTCAATTCATTCAATTTGACAAATCATGATCATGATTTTGATCAAACTCATTTCAAATTAAAATCATCAAAATCATTTTTATGGCTCACAAAATTTATAACATAAATAGATTCATGATTTCATTGATAATATATTTTTCCCCCTTTTTTAAGTGTTTCGTCTTAAGTGATCGATGCCTTTTCATTTATGTCAAATTAAAACATGCATCAACGTTTAGGATCGTAAAATGAATTTCATCATAAAACCATCAAGACTAATAAGTCACAAAAATCATCATGTATAATTTTAAAATCTCATGCATAAAATCATAAATCATGGTATCCAAACATTTAGTGTTTTTATTACATCATTATGCATCATTGAGTATACAATCGTCAAGCATGACACTTACACTATTTCATATAACCATGCCTTTTTCATTTATGTCAAACATGCATAAGTTTTTAAAGCCACTATTATTATCATGAAAATTGATAATCCATAATTATCAAGAATCATCATACATAATTTCAAAAATATCATTACTTCAAATTAAACATAATTTAATATACTCAAAATTGAGAAATAATAATAGACATCACCATGATACACATTATTACTTCTTAACCATGATTTCATATTTTCAATCAAAATCATTTTGTTTGTTTGTCATAAAATATGTAATATTATCATTTTCGAAATTACTGCCTTGATCATAATAATTTTTTTTTTAAAAAAACATTAATTCTAAACTAAAAAAAAAATACATCATGAGAGCATCAAGTAATTTCAAAATAATTCATGAGAGTTGAGTTACTTACCTTGTAGTCGAAGTCCGTCAAAGCCCAATTCGCCGTTTCATCTTTGGAAGTTCTTGATTCATCCTTGGTTGCCTTCCTCTTCTTTGGCCTCTTCCTTCGTTCAAGTTCATTGTCTATTTTAGATTTTTGTTTAATAAACTTATTAAGATTTAGTGTTCGTAGTTCAAGTTCATCATTGTCCTCATCACTTGAGTCATCGCTCAAGTGGTATTCATTTGTCCGGAGTTCCAAATCCTTCCTGTTCTTTGGAAGGTGATTTTGTTCATCATGTTCATCATGTGCATTATGCACCATTTCATATGTCATCAATGAACCAATTAGTTCTTCAAATGGTAAGTTGTTTAGGTTTTTAGCTTCTTGTATTGCAGTTACTTTTAAATCCCACTTCTTAGAAAGAGAACGCAAAATCTTGTTTACGAGTTCAAAATCCGAAAAACATTTTCCAAGAGCTCTTAAACTATTGACGACACCCGTGAAACGGGTGTACATGTGGCCTATAGTCTCCATTGGTTGCATTCGAAAAAGCTCAAAATCATGCAATAAAATGTTAACTTTCGAGTCTTTGACTCTACTAGTTCCATTGAACTTATTTTTGTCCAAAGCGCAAAATAAGGCATTCATAGCCTTTGCGTTTAAAGAAAAATACTTCTTCTCCAAATCCGACCATTCGTAAATCGGTTTAGAGGGAAGTTGAAAATTATTTTCAACGATATTCCATAAATCCAAATTCATAGAAATCAAGAAAACTCTCATTCCAGTTTTCCAATAGGTGTAGTCCCATCCGTTAAACAACGGTGGACGAAAAACCGATAACCCCTCTTGAAAGCCATGAAGAGCCATTTCTCTCGGGTGTAAATCCGAAATGAGAAATACCGGGCTCTGATACCAAGTGTTAGGATCAAGAGCACTAAGAGGGGGGGGGTGAATTATTGCAGCGAAAATCATTCGACGATAAAAAACGTTCGAACGATAAAAACGAATTCGGTGTGAAAGCCGATTCTAAGATTACTTTAACTTCAGATCAAGCGAGATGACGTGAAAGTCAATCTATGAAGGCAGTTTGCAGTTATGATGAAAACCAGAATATAAGCGAAAACTGAAATACGTCGTTCGTACGAAAAAACTGATTTATGTCTAAATGCTGATTCGTAAATCACTTGATTAGGCGAGATGCAGCTTAGGCAAGGATATAAAGGCAGTTTGCAGTTAAGATAGAAATCAAAACATAAATGCAAACTGAAATATGATGATCGTACGAAAAAACATATTTACGTCTAAACGCTAATTCGGAAGGTGCAAAGCTTGAAACACGATCGTATATGCGTAGAAAGCAGTAAACTTTAGAGGAGGTTTGCAGTAAAGATAATATGCTAAAAGTAAATGCAAACCGAGATTTAGTGTGGTTCGGTCAATCTTGACCTACTCCACTTTTGGCTTCCTCCACCGACGAGGTCACCGACGTCAACTAGAGGCCTTCCTTCAATAGGCGAAGGACAACCACCCTTTTACAGTTTCACTCTTTTTGACGGGCTTAGGAGACAACCCTTACAGAATTTTCTCTCCTCTCTTTACAACTCAGAACTTCGAAGAAAAGAGGGAGAAGAACTTTTGGCCTTTACAACAATTTTGAGCTATAAGAATCACAGAAAAAGATCAAGATTTCGGTGTTGTTCTTCTCTTTCAGTGCTGAATGGGTGGGGTATTTATAGGCCCCAACCCAGTTCAAATTTGGAGCTCAAAACTGTCAATTCCCGGAATTCTGGGATCAGGCGGTTGCACCTCCTGACTAGAGCGGTTGCACCGCCTGGCAGAGCTCGAAGACTGAGCCTCTAGGCGGTGCCACCTACTGCCAGAGCTCGAAGACCGAGCTCAGGCGGTTGCACCTCCTGATTGAGGTGGTTGCACCACTTGGCAAAGCTCGAAGACTGAGCTCAGGCGGTGCCACCTCCTGTTAGGGGAGGTTGCACCGCCTAGTCTCGCTCGGAGACTGAGCCCAAGCGGTGCCACCTCCTGGCTGGGGCGGTTGCACCGCCTAGTCTCGCTCGGAGACTTAGCCCAGGCGGTGCTACCTCCTGGCTTGGGCGGTTGCACCTCCCGCCAGAAATCAGGGTCCGAATGGGTTGATCCATTCGGCACAATTTGGGTTTTTCAAGGGCCCAATTGCCCCAAGATTAAGTTAATGGGATCACCTCCCATTTCTAACTTAATCAATGTGCTAACTACGATTTTTCCTAAGACATTTACTGCAACTTGCTCCGGTGCGTCAGTCGCTTCTTCCGACGAGCTTCCGGCGAACTTCTGTAGATCATCCGATGAACCCTCGGTGATGCTCCTACGGACTTCCGGCAAACTCCTGGACTTGCGACGATCCACTTGGTGAGTTCCGACGAGCTTCTTTGGCAAGCTCATGGACTTCTCGGATTTGTTCCCGTAGAACCTCCGACGATTGTCCGAACTTCCGTCAAACTCTCGAACTCCCAACGTGATCATTGTCTTGACTCCGGCGCAACTCTTGTTGCATGTCTTTCTTCTATCGTAGTTAATCCTGCACACTTAAAATAAAACTTCGATCGAGACAATTAATCCTAAGAAATTAACCAAGTTGTCCGGCATGTCATTGGTCCCTCGACGCTTCGTCCGATTCTTCGGCGCATCGTCCTCTCCTGCAGCCTATTGCCCAATCGGCCAGTTGACTCCGCAACTCCGATATCCTTGGCACAATACCCGCCCTTCTTGGCCCGATGCCCAAGTCCACGGCCCGAAGCCTTCTGTCGATACGTCGACCGATCCGCCGGCCCGACGTCCAATCTTCAGACATGTTCCTCCGGCACAACATGATTTTCCTGTTTTAATTGTCTCATCCTGATCGAAGCATCCTACGTTACTCAAAACGCATATTAAATCATAAACATATATCAAGTGGTTTCATCATCAAAATACGAGATTCAACAATCTCCCCCTTTTTGATGATGACAACTACTTGATGACGGAGTTAACCTTAACTCCCTGAGTTTAAACAAACTCCCCCTATCAATATGCCATATTGATAGAATCTTGAATTCAAACTGAATTCAAGTCATTATAATATTCATCATGAATACTTGCAACACGTCATCATGAACTTATGCATAACATGTCATGTAATCAACATACTTCTCCCCCTTTGTCATCAACAAAAAGGAGAAGTACCACAATCAAGTGTTTGTGATATTGGTTCAACTCATTGCATGAAAAATATAATATCAAGTTTTATCATCATGCAAGTTTGCTGTTATCGAATATCAACATGTAAAATTGCGATGTAAGCTTTTGATATCATAATGCAAACATTTTAAGTGTTTATCAATTGTAGCATTTCATTACATGGAAAGATATCAACGCGTAAAATTACGATACAAGTTCTTGATATCTTAACGCATGATGCAAACATGGCATAATTGTTGTTTGGCAATCATAGCATCAATTCATATATCCCTTGATGATGCAAGCATTGGAAATATGACAATCATATCAATTCATATATCTCTTGATGATGCAAGCATAGTATCAGTGTTCATAGCATCAATTCATATATTTCTCCCCCTTTGTCATCAACAAAACGGAGAACGATATAAGCAAATTTTAAGCATAAGTTCTTGTAATTATTCATGTCATAACTAGATTCATGTCATTTTCTAACAGTGAGTGATAGGATATCAATTATACAAACATCTCAAGGAAAACATGACATGGAGATAGCTTTGAAAACTTCTTCCTTTT
This sequence comes from Musa acuminata AAA Group, assembly GCF_036884655.1. Classification (NCBI taxonomy): domain Eukaryota; kingdom Viridiplantae; phylum Streptophyta; class Magnoliopsida; order Zingiberales; family Musaceae; genus Musa; species Musa acuminata. The sequence continues at coordinate 31,405,031 of NC_088334.1, read as the reverse complement.
TTATCAGTTATTATCTTTTTGCATGAAGGAGGAAGACTATTTGTGATACATGCTATTTGTGAGTTTACTTCGAGTGAAGTTAGAATTGATGAGAGATTAAATCATGCTTCATTTTTACAAGGATCAAGATATGTATGTGAAACAAATCCTTGCAAGTAAAAACACTTTCTTCCATATTCACCAAATCCATTTCTCAAAAAAAATATTTTTCACATGATTGTGTATGAGAGATGTATTTGTTAGTTGATTACATATGTCAAAAATCAATGATATGAACTAAACTTGATATGACATATGCTTGTTAAGTTTGGAAGAGAGTAAACTTGATATGTTAGGATCAAGATAATTCGAAAATGAAATTTGACTTCTTTCTTTCATTCGGACAAGGTTTTGCTATATATATTCAATTACAATCATGAAGGTAAAGCATGCTTGTTATCATTATGGTACGATGGCAAGTTTACAATTTTAAGACAAGCAAGCTAGTAATTTTGAGATGTTCAAGAAAGCAACTCTTGCTTCTTGAAATATAAGTTTTGCTACATGTGCAAGTTAACTTTTTGCTTCTGCAAGATATCAATCCTTAGTGATGTTCAATATAGCAAGTTCTACATCATCAAGCTAATGAATCTTATAATATTTTAGAACATGCATAATCACCAAAGCATCATAAATTTTAATGATGTGCAATATTACAAATTTTGCATGTTTGCATTTGTGCATCTTGAGATTTGTAAGATAGCACTTGTTGGTGATGTTCAAGATAGCAATTCCTTTTCTTTTGAGAAGTGTAATTATTTTCTTTCTCCTTTTCTTTTTGAATTATATGAGCTAGCAAATTAGCTTTAAGCAGGTTTTGCTCCCCCTTTGTCATTGTCAAAAAGAAGGGAAGACCCTTTACATTAATTTATAAATTATGACAAAGGTAAATAGCATTGATGAAAATTCAAGTCTTGAATGTCAAAACAATTATTTTATCATGAATATTTCATCATTGCATGCATCATTATCATCATATATAAACTCATTACTATATGATTCCAAATCATCATTCCTATTATTTCAATCATTGTTTCAATCATCTTTATAGCTTATCATGCACAATATGTCAAACCATCTAATATGATACAAACATTTATTTTCAAAGTATTTATCACTAATTTCATATATGATAATAAATTGTTCATGATACCGAACATTAAATCAATATTTTTAATACTTCATTTTAGCGACAACTCATAGCATTTTAAATCATGATTGCAATACATCACATCATAATTAAAAAGCTCAAGTATTGCGTGCATCATTGCAAATCATAAATGTTTCATATCATGATGGTATCAATTTTGTTAAATTATATTCTACCATGCATGATTATAACTTTTCATTTGTATACATCCAAATTAATGAATATTTCATGTATTCATATCATCACATAAGGAATATCAAGAAGAAAATAATTGGGTGATGAGTTAAACCTTTCATGAATACAAAGAATTGCATAAAAATCATATCATGAATACAGGGAATACAAGTCACAATCATTCAAGAGAAAAATCATCATTTATTTTCAATTCATTCAATTTGACAAATCCAGATCATGATTTTGATAAAACTCATTTCAAATTAAAATCATCAAAATCATTTTTATGGCTCACAAAATTTATAACATAAATAGATTCATGATTTCATTGATAATATATTTTTCCCCCTTTTTTAAGTGTTTCATCTTAAGTGATCAATGCCTTTTCATTTATGTCAAATGAAAACATGCATCAACGTTTAGGATCGTAAAATGAATTTCATCATAAAACCATCAAGACCAATAAGTCACAAAAATCATCATGTATAACTTTAAAATCTCATGCATAAAATCATAAATCATGGTATCCAAACATTTAGTGTTTTTATTACATCATTATGCATCATTGAGTATACAATCGTCAAGCTTGACACTTACACTCTTTCATATAACCATGCCTATTTCATTTATGTCAAACATGCATCAGTTTTTAAAGCCACTGTTATTATCATGAAAATCGATAATCCATAATTATCAAGAATCATCATACATAATTTCAAAAATATCATAACTTCAAATTAAACATGATTTAATATACTCAAAATCGAGAAATAACAATGGACATCACCATGATACACATTATTACTTCTTAACCATGATTTCATATTTTCAATCGAAATCATTTTGTTTGTTTATCATAAAATATGCAATATTATAATTTTCGAAATTACTAGCATGATCAGAATAAATTTTTTTTAAAAAAACATTAATTCTAAATTAAAAAAGAAAATACATCATGAGAGCATCAAGTAATTTCAAAATAATTCAAGAGAGTTGAGTTACTTACCTTATAGTCGAAGCCCGTCGAAGCCCGTCAAAGCCCAATTCGCCGTTTCATCTTTGGAAGTTCTTGATTCATCCTTGGTTGCCTTCCTCTTCTTTGGCCTCTTCCTTCGTTCAAGTTCATTGTCTATTTTAGATTTTTGTTTAATAAACTTATTAAGATTTAGTGTTCGAAGTTCAAGTTCATCATTGTCCTCATCACTTGAGTCATCGCTCAAGTGGTATTCATTTGTCCAGAGTTTCAAATCCTTCCTGTTCTATGGAAGGTGATTTTGTTCATCATGTGCATTATGCACCATTTCATATGTCATCAACGAACCAATTAGTTCTTCAAGTGGTAAGTTGTTTAGGTTTTTAGCTTCTTGTATTGCAGTTACTTTTAAATCCCACTTCTTAGAAAGAGAACGCAAAATCTTGTTTACGAGTTCAAAATCCGAAAAACATTTTCCAAGAGCTCTTAAACTATTGACAACACCCGTGAAACGGGTGTACATGTCGCCTATAGTCTCGCTTGGTTGCATTCGAAAAAGCTCAAAATCATGCAATAAAATGTTAACTTTCGAGTCTTTGACTCTACTAGTTCCCTCGTGCGTGATTTCAAATGTTTGCCAAATGTCAAAAGCCATTTCGCATGTAGAAATCCGATTGAACTCATTTTTTTCCAAAGCACAAAATAAGGCATTCATAGCCTTTGCGTTTAAAGAAAAATACTTCTTCTCCAAATCCGACCATTCGTTCATCGGTTTAGAGGGAAGTTGAAAACTGTTTTCAACGATATTCCATAAATCCAAATTCATAGAAATCAAGAAAACTCTCATTCCAGTTTTCCAATAGGTGTAGTCCAATCCGTTAAACAACGGTGGACGAAAAACCGATAAGCCCTCTTGAAAGCCACGAAAAGCTATTTCTCTCGGGTGTAATTCCGAAATGAGAAATACCGGGCTCTAATACCAAGTGTTAGGATCAAGAGCACTAAGAGGGGGGGGGGGTGAATTATTGCAGCGAAAATCTTTCGACGATAAAAAATGTTCGAACGATAAAAATGAATTCGGTGTGAAAGCCGATTCTAAAATTACTTTAACTTAAGATCAAGCGAGATGACGTTAAAGTCAATCTATGAAGGCAGTTTGCAGTTATGATGAAAACCAGAATATAAGCGCAAACGGAAATACGACGTTCGTACGAAGAAACTGATTTACGTCTAAATGCTGATTCGTAAATCACTTGATTAGGCGAGATGCAGCTTAGGTAAGGATATAAAGGCAGTTTGCAGTTAAGATAGAAATCAAAACGTAAACGCAAACTGAAATATGATGATCGTACAAAAAAATAGATTTACGTCTAAACGCTGATTCGGAAGGTGTAAAGCTTGAAACCCGATCGTATATGCGCAAAGTAAATGTAAATCGAGATTTAGAGCGGTTCGGTCAATTTTGACCTACTCCACTTCGAGCTCTGCCAGGCGGTGCAACCGCTCTAGTCAGGAGGTGCAACCGCCTGATCCCATAATTCCGGGAATTGACAGTTTTGAGCTCCAAATTTGAACTGGGTTGGGGCCTATAAATACCCCACCCATTCAGCACTGAAAGAGAATAACAACACCGAAATCTTGATCTTTTTCTGTGATTCTTAGAGCTCAAAATTGTTGTAAAGGCCAAAAGTTCTTCTCCCTCTTTTCTTCGAAGTTCTGAGTTGTAAAGAGAGGAGAGAAAATTCTGTAAGGGTTGTCTCCTAAGCCCGTCAAAAAGAGTGAAACTGTAGGTTTGAAGTAAAGATAATATGCTCAAAGTAAATGTAAACCGAGATTTAGAGCGGTTCGGTCAATCTTGACCTACTCCACTTTTGGCTTCCTCCACCGACAAGGTCACCGACGTCAACTAGAGGCCTTCCTTCAATAGGCGAAGGCCAACCACCCTTTTACAGTTTCACTCCTTTTGACGGGCTTAAGAGACAATCCTTACAGAATTTTCTCTCCTCTCTTTACAACTCAGAACTTGGAAGAAAAGAGGGAGAAGAACTTTTGGCCTTTACAACAATTTTGAGCTCTAAGAATCACAAAAAAAGATCAAGATTTTGGTGTTGTTCTTCTTTTTCAGTGCTGAATGGGTGGGGTATTTATAGGCCCCAATCCAGTTTAAATTTGGAGCTCAAAACTATCAATTCCCAGAATTCCGGGATCAGGCGGTTGCACCTCCTGACTGGAGCGGTTGCACCGCCTGGCAGAGCTCGAAGACTGAGCCTCTAGGCGGTGCCACCTCCTGTCAGGGGCAGTTGCACCTCCTGCCAGAGCTCGAAGACCGAGCTCAGGTGGTTGCACCTCCTGACTGAGGCGGTTGCACTGCCTGGCAGAGCTCGAAGACTGAGCTCAGGCGGTGCCACCTCCTGTCAGGGGAGGTTGCACCGCCCAGTCTCACTCGGAGACGAAGCCCAGGCGGTGCCACCTCCTGGCTGGGGCGGTTGCACTGCCCAGTCTCGCTCGGAGACTTAGCCCAGGCGGTGCTACCTCCTGGCTTGGGCGGTTGCACCTCCCGCCAGAAATCAGGGTCCGAATGGGTTGATCCATTCGGCCCAATTTGGATTTTTCAGGGGCCCAATTGCCTCAAGATTAAGTTAATGGGATCACCTCCCATTTCCAACTTAATCAATGTGGTAACTACGATTTTTCCTAAGACATTTACTGCAACTTGCTCCGTTGCGTCAATCGCTTCTTCCGACGAGCTTTCGGCGAACTTCCGTCGATCATCCGATGAACCCTCGGTGATGCTCCTACGGACTTCCGGCAAACTCCTAGACTTGCAACGATCCACTTGGCGAGTTCCGACGAGCTTCTTTGGCAAGCTCATGGACTTCTCGGATTTGTTCCCGCAGAACCTCCGACGACTGTCCTAACTTCCGTCGAACTCTCGAACTCCCAACGTGATCATTGTCTTGACTCCGGCGCAACTATTGCTGCATGTATGTCAGGCGGTGGTACCGCTAGACTAGGCGGTGGTACCGCTAGACTAGGCGGTGGTACCACCCAGTGTTAGTGTCAGGCGATTGTACCACTAGTCTGGGTGATGGTACCGCCCAAACACAATCTTCTTGATGGTGGTACCGCTAAACTGGACGGTGGTACCACCTAGTTTTAGTGTTGCAGGCGGTGGTACTGCCCAGCACAGGCGATGGTACCACTAGGACCTGAGAAACATAGGATGAGATCTTTTTAGTCTCCAAGTTTGAATCCACTTGAGGCCTATAAATACCCCTCTCATCCCTAGTTAACATACACAAGAACTGAGTGAAAAAAAGGAGAAAAACTCTGTTGTAATCTTCTGAGAACTCCTCTAAAAGTTCTAAGTGTTAGTGTATTTTTAAAGATGAGTGAAGGGGGTGTAAAGGTTGTCTCCTAAACCTATGAAAATGAAAAAAGGGTTGTAAAAGGGCCATTGATCTTCACGTGTTCAAAAAAAATCGTTAGTGGATGTTGGTGGCCACGACGGAAGGGGAATCGGTAGAGTGGATGTAGGTCACAATGACCGAACCACTATAAATCGGCTTACATATTTGTTCTACATTTAATTCTCATATTGCAAACTGATTTACTAACTTTATTTGCTCATGACATTCTTGCAAACGTTTTAAAATTAAGCATCTTTTCGAGATCGATTTTAATCGTACGATTTTACCGCTGTACTAATTCACCCCCCTCTTAGTGTCGACTTGTTCCTAACAAAAATATCAAAGTATATTACAACCTTCCATGTATGATTCTCATATCATCATATCCTCTCCTCCTTTGTCATCAACAAAAAAGAAGTGTATCTAGCCAATTTTTTGAGATATGCAAGTTTTACAACATACAAGCTACCAAATTTTTCATCACTTTACAACATGCATGATCACCAAATAATCATTAATTTTAAAGATGTGCAAGATTATAAATTTTACAAGTTTGCACTTTTGCTTCTTAAGATAGGCAAGATAGTACTTTTGCTTCTCTTGAGATTGCAAGCTAGCAATTCTTGGTAATGTTCAAGATAGCAAGTTCTTTCTTTTCTTTTGAGAAGTACAAGCTAGCAATTTTGCTTCATAGCAAGTTTTTCTCCTTGCAATTTGTAAGCTAGCAAATTTAGCAAGTGTTACATCATATTAGAATATGCAAGCTAGTAAATTTTACATCATTTAAGAACATATAAGCTAGCAATTTTGCTTTTTTTTGCGATGTGTAAGTTAGCAACTTTTCTCCCCCTTTGTCATTGTCAAAAAGAAGGGAAGAATACAATTTATAATTCTTTTCCCTTTACATCAATTTTCAAATTATGACAAAGGTAAAGTATCAATCTTATTTCAATATGTTTGTGTATCATTATAGTTTCAAATTAAAATATGCATAATTTCAAAACCTTACATATCATCCTTAATTCATGATACCAAAAATAAATCAATCATCACTATGGGCATATCATACATGATACTCAAGTATTCATGATACATCATTTTGGGCATAACATTCATGATGCTAAGATATTAAAATTTTTAAGCATTTATCACTTCATGCATTAAATCAACATTATGATCATGATACCAAACATTCATCATTTCTCCTATGCATGATACTAAAGCATTCATGATACCAAACATTAAATCAATATTTTTAAGCATTTATCACTTGAGATTGTTGGTACCAAACATTCATCATTTATTTTCTCCCCTTTAACATAGGCAAAAAGAGGGGAATAGCACAAAGGTGTAAATATTCAAGTCATCACATGGAAGATATCAAGAAAATTTTGGTGATGAGATATACTTCATGAATACAAGGAATTCTACAAAGAAAAATCATATCATGAAAGATGAGATCATGTGAATACCAAAAGATATGATTCATTTGACAAATCTCCTCTTAAATAATCAAAAAGAAATCTTACGAGATCAAATAGTAAAAGATCTTCAAAAGAAATTTAAAGTCATGAATTCTGAAAAAGATATTCTCTTTAGTAAATCGTAAAAAGAAATATAGGAGAAAAAGATTTAAATTCATGCATAAGAAATCTTATGATTCATATAGAAAATCTCTTCTTTAGTAAATGGTAAGAAGAAACATAGAAGAATAAAGAAGAGATCTTGATTCATATAAAAAAGAAGATATCTCAAGAGAAAGTTCATTATTCTATTGAAAAAATCTCATTTAGATTCAAATCATCAAAATCTTTTTCATAGTCCAAGAGATTCATACAAATAGACTCGTCAATCTCTTTTTGAAAACTCAATAAGATAAGGATTGAGAAGTTTTCATGAAAAATATATTCCCTTTTTATTTCATGCAAGCATGCTTTTATCTTTTATACCAAATAAAAACATACATCATCGTTTAAAATCAAAAAAGTAACTTTCATTACGACAAGGATCAATAAGCCATAAATCACAAAAATCATCATGGATTATTTCGAAATATAAGCTCATTAAGCATGATTTCAAATCATCATTACATTATTTCATCAAGCATGATTTCATAAAATATTTTTAATCAAAATCATTTTGTTTGTTGTAGTAATGCATTTTCCTTCTTTGCATCAATGATTTAATCATATCATGAGATATACAAATCATAAATACAAAGGAATCATGTCATGAAGTATATAAGATCAAAAGTGTAACACGTAATTCCAAAACATAAGATTTTAAAACATTATGCATCATTAAATCATCAAGTATGATTTCATTAAACATAAAATATTTTTAAAAGAAATCGAAAAGTAATACGGAAATCATTAAGATATACATTATTGCTTCTTAAAAATGTTGAATCTCGTATTTTGATGATGAAACTACTTGATATATGTTTATGATTTAATTTGCGTTTTAAGTGATGCAGGATGCTTTGATCAGGATGAGACAATTAAAGCAGGAATATCATGTTGTGCCGGAGGAACATGTCAGAAGATTGGACGTCGGGCCGGTGGATCGGTCGACGTATCGACAGAAGGCTTCGGGTCGTGGACTCGGGCATCGGGCCAAGAAGAGCGGGTATTGTGCCAAGGATATCGGAGTTGCGGAGTCAACAGGCCGATTGGGCAATAGGCTGTAGGAAAGGACGATGCGCCGAAGAATCGGACGAAGCATCGAGGGACCAATGACATGCCGGACAACTTGGTTAATTGCTTAGGATTAATTGTCTCGATCGAAGTTTTTGTTTTAAGTGTGCAGGATTAACTACGATGAAAGATAGACAAGCAGCAGGAGTTGCGCTAGAGTCAAGTTCATGATCACGTTGGGAGTTCGAGAGTTCGACGGAAGTTCGGACGGTCGTCGGAGGTTCTGGGAGAACAGATCCGAGAAGTCCAGAAGCTTGCCAAGCGAAGCTCGTCAGAACTCGCCAAGTGGATCATCGCAAAGTCTAGGAGTTTGCCGGAAGTCCGCAGGAGCATCACCGGGGGTTCATCGGATGATCGACGGAAGTTCGCCGGAAACTCGCCGGAAGAAGCGATTGACGCACCGAAGCAAAGCTACAGAAATTGTCTTAGATCTAATCGTAGTTAGCACATTGATTAAGTTGGAAAATGGGAGGTGATCCCATTAGCTTAATCTTGGGGCAATTGGGCCCCTGAAAGACTGAAATTGGGCCGAATGGAGCTAACCATTCGGACCCTGATTGCACCAGGAGGTGCAACCGCCTAGGCCAGGAGGTGGCACCGCCTGGGCTAAGCCTCCCAGCGAGACTGGGCGGTGCAACCGCCCCAGCCAAGAGGTGGCACTGCCTGAGCTCAGTCTTCGAGCTAGACTAGGCGGTGCAACCTCCCTGACAGAGAGGTGGCACCGCCTGAGCTCAGTCTTCGAGCTAGACTGGGCGGTGCAACCTCCCTGACAGAGAGGTGGCACCGCCTGAGCTCGGTCTTCGAGCTCTGGCAGAGAGGTGCAACCGCCTCAGTCAAGAGGTTGCACCGCCTGGGCTCAGTCTTCGAGCTCTGCCAGGTGGTGCAACCTCTCCAGTCAGGAGGTGCAACCGCCTGATCCCGGAATTCCGGGATTTGATCGTTTTGAGCTCCAAATTTGAACTGGGTTGGGGCCTATAAATACCCCACCCATTCAGCACTGAAAGTAAAGAACACACACTCGAAATCTTGCTATCTTTCTGTGTTTCTTAGAGCTCAAAACTGCTAGTTCTCCTCTTTCTATTCTTCAAGTGTGAGTTAAAAAGAGAGGAGAGAAAACTTCTGTAAGGGTTGTCTCCTAAGCCCGTCAAAAGGAGTGAATCTGTAAGAGGGTAGTTGGCCTTCGCCTATTGAAGGAAGGCTTCTAGTTGACGTCGGTGACCTCGTCGGTGGAGGAAGCCAAAAGTGGAGTAGGTCAAGACTGACCGAACCACTCTAAATCTCTGGTTTGCTTTCATTTTGAGCACTTTATCATTACTGCAAATCTCCTACATAGCTACTGCTCTCTGCGCCTTTACGAACAAGTTTCTAAGTGCTGATCTTTCCGAATCCGCATTCAGACGTAAATCGGTGTTTTCATACATTACAGTTTACGTTTACGTTTTGATTATGCAAAACTGTCTTCTGCACTTTTACGAACGAAGTTTCTAAGTTCAGATCCCTTTAAAACTGTGTTTTTGACGTAAACTGCGCAAACTGTGTTTAGACATAAAACTGTGTTTTAGACGTAAACTACTTTTAAACGTAAAACTACGTTTAGACGTAAAACTGCGTTTAGACGCAAACTGCGTTTAGACGTAAAACTACGTTTAGACGTAAAACTGCGTTTAGACGCAACCTGCGTTTAGACGTAAAACTACGTTTAGACGTAAAACTGTGTTTAGACGTAAAACTGCGTTTAGACGCAAACTGCACTGCGCTTAGACGCAATCTGATTTTAGACGCAAACTGCATTTAGACGCAAACTGCGTAAACTGCGCTTAGACGCAAACTGTGTTTAGACATAAACTACACTTAATCATAAGTATTCTTAGAATCGGCTTTTGCATCAAAATAGTTTTTATGAAACGAACGCAGCTTTCGTTTTTAATCGCTAAAAGATTTTCGCTGCACTAATTCACCCCCCCCCCCTCTTAGTGCTCTCGATCCTAACAAAAAACATACATAAGATTAATCTTATTAGATGTACAAGCATTAGATCTAACATTTTGTTCCTATAAAACATGCAATTTTCATGATCATCTTCAAAATCACTAGAAAGATAAGCATGGTCTCAATTTTTATCTATGTATTTTTTTAATAATTTATATATAATTTTTCTAAACTAATTTAAAAATGACTCATGAAGTGCATCATGTAATTTCAAAATAAAGTAAAGGGGTTTTGGTTGCCTCATCATCGAAAGTTGTTAAGGCGTAGTTTGCCACCTCGCCTTTGTTGGTTTGTTCTTCATCTTCTGATGAACTTGATTCATCCCAAGCCACCTTAAGTGTTTTCTTCTTCTGTTGTAGCTTCTTTTTTTAGGTTCATTTTTGTTCTTTGATTCTTGTTTTAAGAATTTTTTAAGTTTTATTGTGAGGAGTTCAAAGTCATCATCATCATCACTTGAGTTATCACTTAAGTGATATTCTATCGTTTGAAGTGTCAAATCCTTCATGTTCTTTGGAAGGTAGTTCTCATGTTCAATACAAGTCATTTCATAGGTCATTAAAGACCCGATAAGTTCTTCAATCAGAAAATGGTTCAAGTCCTTTGATTCTTGTATTGCTGTTACTTTCAAATCTTAATTTTTAGAAAAAGATTGTAAAATGTTATTAACAAGTTCAAGATTCGAAAAACTTTTATCAAATATTTTTAAACCATTGATGACATCTGTAAAACGGGTGTACATGTCTCCAATGGTTTCGCTTAGTTTTATACAAAACAATTCAAAATCACACATCAAAAGATTTATCTTAGAATCTTTTACTCTACTAGTGCCTTCATGTGTAGTTTCAAGAGTGTGTCAAATATTAAAAGTGGTTTTATAAATAGAAACATGATTAAATTCATTTTTGCCTAAGGCATAAAATAGAGCATTCATAGCTCAAGCATTCAAGGAAAAAGTTTTCTTCTCCAAATCATTCCATTCATTCATTGGATTAGATGACTTTTGAAAATCATTTTCAATGATATTCCACATATTGAAATCTAAAGAAATCAAAAAAACTCTCATCCAAGTTTTTCAATATGTATAGTCCGTCCCATTGAACATAGGAGGACGAATGATAGAAAGTCTCTTAAAATCTGAAAAGAGTTATTTCTCTTAGGTGTTAAACCAAATGAGAAAGAATGTAGCTCTGATACCAACTATTAGGATCAAGAGTTGGCACTAAGAGGGGGGGTGAATTAGTGCAGTGGATAAAAATGACATCGGTTCAAAAATCTTTCGTTTCAATAAAACCGATATCGAAAATGCTTAACTTGAAAGCATGTAGAAGCGTAGTGAAGGCAAGAATTCAGTTTGCAATAAAAGTAAATAGCAAGAAATAAATGCAAACCAGATTTTTATAGTAGTTCAATCATTGTGACCTACATCCACTCCGTTGACTCCTCTTCCGTCGAGGCCACCAAAATCCACTAACAATCTTCTTTCAATGGACAAAGATCAACTACCCTTTTACACCCCTTTTCTCTTTTTCACAAGTTTAGGAGACAACCTTTTACAAGCACTTGCTCCTCCCTAAATAGAATTCTAAATTTAGAACTAGAGGAGGGGATCTCACAAGTGATTGCTATAGCATTTTTTCACTTTTAAGTTCTCTTTGCTTGTGTATGTTAACCAAGGATGAGAGGGGTATTTATAGGCCTCAAGTGGATTCAAACTTGAAGCCTAAAAGTGTCTCATCCCCAGTTTTCGGGGTACTGGTGGTACCACTGCTTGTGTTAGGCGGTACCATTGCCTGACACCCTACCACTGAGTGGTACTATCGCCCGGTCTGACGGTACCACCACTTGATAATCTCTCAGAGACTAAGTTTGGGCGGTACTGTCACACCCCCTAAATTTTATTCTCATTTAAGAGGTGTGAACCTAACTCAAAATTGATAATATTATAATTCAACAAACAATCCAGGATCCAAAAATATATTTGAGGGCACTAAGAAAACATTCAAGTCAGAATTCACCTCTATAATCCACAATTCATAAAACCTATATAGTTTATAATCATATATCATATCACTTAATGTTTCATAAAATCCAAAGCCAACTTAACTAAACCATAACCATATCATAAATCCATAGTTGTGAGAAACTATACAATCTATACAATCATAAAACCTACATATACTACATGTTTATATCATTATATAATTTAAACTTAACACTCCCAAAATCCCGATATGAGAGGTACTTTTCAAACATTTATAAGATACATCAACCTAGATTTGTCATTGATATTTCATTACATACAAAATGTACTTCTAGATCAACCATCTTTCAACTACAAAAGATTTGCTGCAAAAACCTTCTAGCTGTTGAATCTCGGATTTTGATGATGAACTCAATTGTCATTTGTTATCTAATCTATATGTTGAGATAAGTGTGCAGGATTAACTACGATGAAAATAAGATATGAAGCAAGAGTTGTGCCGGAGTCAAGACAATGATCACGTTGGGAATTCGAGAGTTCGACGGAAGTTCGGACAGTCGTCGAATGTTCTCCGGGAACAAATCCGAGAAGTCCATGAGCTTGCCAAAGAAGCTCGTCGGAACTCGCTAAGTGGATCGTCGCAAGTCCAGGAGTTTGCCGGAAGTCCACAGGAGCATCACCGAGGGTTCATCGGATGATCGACAGAAGTTCACCGGAAGCTCGCCGGAAGAAGCGATTGACACACCAAAGCAAGTTGCAGTAAATGTCTTAGGAAATATCGTAGTTAGCACAATGATTAAGTTGGAAATGGGAGGTGATCCCATTAACTTAATCTTGGGGCAATTGGGCCCCTGAAAAACCCAAATTGGGCCAAATGGATCAACCCATTCGGACCCTGATTTCTACCAGGCGGTTGAACCGCCCAAGCCAGGCGGTGGCACCGCCTGGGCTCAGTCTCCGAGCGAGACTGGGTGGTACAACCACCCTTAATAGGAGGTGGCACCGCTTGGGCTCGGTCTCTGAGCTCTAGCTGAGCGATGCAACCGCCTCAGTCAGGCGGTGGCACCGCCTGAGCTCAGTCTTCGAGCTCTGGCAGGAGGTGCAACCGCCCCTGACAGGAGGTGGCATCGCCCAGAGGCTCAGTCTTCGAGCTCTGCCAGGCGGTGCAACCGCCTCAGTCCTATAAATACCCCACCCTTTCAGCCCTGACAATTTTGAGCTCCAAATTCAAACTGGGTTGGGGCCTATAAATACCCCACCCTTTCAGCCCTGAAAGGGCAACCAAAAAACCATCGAAATTCTGATTTTACTTTATGATTTTTAGAGCTCAAAAGTATTGTATGAGTTGAAAGTTCTTCTTCCTCTTTTCTTCCAAGTTCTAATCTGTTAAGAGAGGAAAGGAAATTCTGTAAGGGTTGTCTCCTAAGCCCGTTAAAAGGAGTGAAACTGTAAAAGGGTGGTTGGCCTTCGCCTATTGAAGGAAGGCCTCTAGTTGACGTCGGTGACCTCGTCGGTGGAGGAAGCCAAAAGTGGAGTAGGTCAAGATTGACCGAACCACTCTAAATCTCGGTTTGCATTTACTTTGAGCATATTATCTTTACTACAAACCTCCTCAAAAGCTTACTGCTTTCTACGCATATACAATTGGATTTCAAGCTTTGCACTTTCCGAATCGGCGTTTAGACGTAAATCAGTTTTATCGTACGATCATCATATTTCAGTTTGCGCTTACGTTTTGATTTCTATCATAACTGCAAATTGCCTTTATATCCTTGCTTTAACTGCATCTCGCTTAATCAAGTGGTTTACGAATTAGCATTTAGACGTAAATTAGTTTTTTCGTACGAATATCATATTTCAGTTTGCGCCTACTATCTGATTTGAACCATAACTGCAAACTGCATTTATATCTTTACTGCATCTCGCTCAATCAAAAGTTAAAGTGATTTACGAATCGGCTTTCTTACTGAAATCACTTTTATCGAACGAACGTAGTTTTTTTTAATCGTAGAAGGTTTTCCACTGCACTAATTCACCCCCCCCCTCTTAGTGCTCTTGATCCTAACAATTGGTATCAGAGCGGGGTTAACTCTCAAACGGATTAAAACCCAAGAGAGATGGCATACGCCGGAAACCAAGAGGGCCATTCTATTACACGTCCACCCATGTTCAATGGGACGGACTACACCTATTGGAAGACCCGAATGAGGATCTTTCTTATTTCTATGGATTTTGAACTTTGGAATCTTGTCGAAAATGGATTTTCGAAATCTTCTCTTCCAATGATCGATTAGAATGAATTGGAGAAGAAGGCTTTCGCTCTTAATGCAAAGGCTATGAATGCCTTATTTTGTGCACTTGATAAAAACGAGTTCAACCGTGTTTCGGTTTGTGAAACCGCATTTGATATTTGGCACACACTCGAAGTGACTCACGAATGCACAATTAGAGTGAAAGAGTCAAAAATCAATCTTTTGTTACATTCTTTCGAACTTTTCCGGATAAAACCGAGTGAGACTATTGGCGACATGTTTACCCGTTTCACGGATGTCGTCAACGGTCTAAAAGGACTAGGAAAAAGTTTTTCGGATTTTGAGCTCGTAAATAAGATTCTAAGATCCCTTCCTAAGAGTTGGGATCCTAAAGTCACTGCTATTCAAGAGGCGAAAGATCTAAACAACTTCCCTCTGGAAGAGCTAATCGAGTCATTAATGACCTACGAGATGACTTGCAAAGCTCATGAAGAGCAAGAAGACATCCTTCCAAAAAACAAGAAGGATATGTCACTCAGAACTTCAGAAGACCACTTGAGTGAAAATTCAAGTGATGAGGACTGTGACGATGACTTGGCACTTCTAACAAGAAAATTTAAAAAATTCATTAAAAGAAATAAGTTTAAGAATGACACAAAAAATAAACTTGAACCCAAGAAGGACCAAGTTATTTGCTACAAGTGCAAAAAGCCGGGACACTACAAAAGTGATTGTCCCCAAGTAAAAAAGAGAACATCAAAGAAGAAGGCACTCAAAGCAATGTGGGATGACTCGAGCACGTCCGAAGAAGAGGAGTCCAACACCGAGCAAGTTGCTCATTACGCCTTAATGGCCATCGGAGAGGAGGTAACGAATTTAATAGATGCAGATTTATCATTTGATGAATTTTTAAATGCCTTCCTTGACTTATTTGATGAATGCAAGATTATTAGTAGAAAATATAAATTGCTAAAAAAGGAGCATGATAGTCTTACTTGTAATTTCGATAAGTTAAAAACTGAATATCATGATAGTTTAGGTTCATGCATAAAATGCCATGATCTAGAAACTCTCCAAAAGGAAAACTTGCTACTTAAGGACACCTTGAAGAAATTCGAGGTTGGTAGCAAGTCCTTGAACATGATCCTTGCAAACAAGGGTCACGTTCCCAAAAGAAGTGGAATCGGATTTGTGAGAAGTCCTCACCAAAATCCAACCACCTTCATAAAAGGCCCCATCTTACATGTTCGACACCAAAGCAAATGCAACTTTTGTTACAAACTTGGACACAAAACGCATTATTGTCCATTCAAGAAAATTAGTCCAAACAAATTAATTTGGGTTCCTGAAGGAACCATGATAAATTCTATGCAAAATGATAAACAATGTAGATCTATTTTTGAGGCACCCAAAAGAAAATAGGTACCTAAAGATCATCCTTTCTTGTAAAGACATAAAACATCATAAGCTGGGAGCAAGAAATAATATCCTGCCCTTTGGATTCTCGATATTCATGACCCGAGATCCAAAAAGAAGTCGCGATGCTCTCTAGCCTAAATAACAGAAGAGGATTATGAAATTAAAATTACAAATGCGATATAGATACAATCCTATTTGATCTCTCAGAATTGGAAACCCATGATTCTCACTTCACATATCCTCTAGATTTTCGAACCCATTGATTTCATCCGTTCGTTAGTTTCGAATCTAACTATATCATGAACTTACTAAGTTTGTCATGAACTTGCAAGGCTTACCAACTTGAACAATCTGTCACAAACATGTGCACGACATTTAGAGTATGCACGTCACAAGATCTATCTTGATAATGCAAAATTTCTTATCTTACAATGAAAATTCTTACGTAATTACGTAAGTAAAGTTGATTGCTCTAAATGAAAATTCTTCTCAAGTCAAAAAAACATTCAAATCAGATCACATTGCAGTCAGAACAAGTGCTCACCGCCTGCAGGCGGTGGCATCGCCCCAGTTGGAGGTAGCACCTCCGGCTGTCACGTGTTGCAAGCAGTTGCACCGCCCTAGCCAATGGTGCAACCGTGCGCAATTCTGCCTCTTTTTAACCCGAGCTAGGGCCGGCGGTGGAACCGACCCCAACTCACTCCCTTCCCCTCTTTACTCTTTCAAAGCTTCGCCACCTCCATTTCACCCCTCATAGCATCCCAAATACTCCTCATTTTGAAGCAAAAGATCAACAATCTCTCCTTCTATTGAAGATCTCACTAAGGTATTCTCTAAGAACCTCTTAAATTCTGTTTTTGATTCATTTACTCTTGCTCATTACTATCCTCTTAAATAGCAGTAGTTATGGGGTCTAGAAGATTCTCAAGGGACAAAGGGAAGAGGAGATTAGTGGAAGATTTTGATCTTACCCTTTTCGATTCAAAATATCATGCTGAAAAGTTTTCCTCTTTCGAACTTAGGAGTGTCAATAAGGGAAAACATGTAGATTTAAATGAACTAAGAGACTTAGAGACAATCCAATGGTTTGCAAACTTAGATCTACTCCCTATTTTACAAATTAGTGAACCCATCTATCCAAGACTTGTTAGATTGTTTTATAATAATATACAAGTAGATGAAGAAGAAAGAATGTCTACCTATCTCTTAGGACAACACATCTCCATTACGGATAAATTCATTTACGACATGATAGGCATTCCCATGAAAAATAGAGGACTTTACTTTAGAGGATCATGGGATGATGAAACTGTTGGGACAACATATGTTGAAGCCTTAGGAATAATTTTCGCCAATCCCAACTTAGCATTTGTTCCTAAAAGTTGTGAACATCTACTGCCACTAAACACTAAGGTACTTCATCATATCCTAACTAGCATCATTCTTCCTAAATAATACCATCATGATGAAGTAAGCCAAATAGAATTAGGAACTATGTATTGGATCATGAAAGGACATTACATCTGTCTTGGTTATCTTATCCAGCAAAACATGTTAGAACTATCTAAGAAAGACATGATGCTTCCATATGGTGGTTTAATCACTAGAATACTGAAAGCCTACGATATTCAAATAACACCGGAAGAAGAAGTAATAAAAGTAGATAGGTTTAGCATAATAAATAAAAATCTACTTCACCGATTAAGATGTGTTTATAGAAACGATAACTGGGTTAGAATGCCTAGAAGAACCGATCCCCCTCAACCTGAACCAGAATCGGAAACACCAGTCTTTAGGGATACTCAATCTCCTCCGATCTGTCCCTTTTAGGAAACACATGTTAGGATCGGAGCGGCACTAAGAGGGGGGGGTGAATTAGTGCAGTAGTAAAGTGTGATAAACTTTTGACGATTTAAACACTTTCGGAAACTTCGTACGATAAAAGTAACGTTTTCGTTTGAAATCATTTCGATTACGTTATAACTTGAAGAGATAAGTAAGACGGAGACAAAGAAGTAGAGCATTAAAGTGCAAATGGTTTGCAGTAATGTAAATGACAATAAGTAAATGCAAACCAGAGATCACGCCAATTTTACAGTGGTTCGGTCAAATGACCTACATCCACTTGCGAGGCCCCTCTTCGATGAGGCTCCCACCTTCCACTAGCAAATCTCTTGAAGGGGAAGGGTAAATACCCCTCTTACAACTTTTTACAAGCAGTTCACTCTCTTACAGATTTTCAGCAAGAAAGAAGGAGGTGAACACTAGCAAATGGAAAACAAGACTAGCAAAGACTTTTCTAAGACCTTTCTCTCGAACAATTGCTGCTCAAAAAGTTGTAATCTCAACTGAGATTTGAGGGGTATTTATAGGCCTCAAGAGGATTCAAATTTGGGCTCCAAATTTGAATTCTCTTTGGGTTCCCGATGCTAGCGGTGCCACCGCCTGTCAGTGGCAGTGCCACCGCCTGTCACTGTTAGACATTGACAGTGCTGGGCGTGCCACCGCCCAGCCTAAGCGGTGCCACCGCCCAGCTCTCGGGTGCTGGGCGGTGCAACCGCCCAGTCTGGCGGTGCCACCGCCAGACCCTTCGATTCACTTGTTAGGCTTCAAATTTAGCCCAAACCAAGTCTAATTGTGGGCCCAATTGGCCCCTAACTAGGATATAGGATTATCTCTTAATCCTAATCCTAATTACAAGTGAACTACAGAACAAAAAAAACATCCTAAGCAAGTTTTCAACCGCGGACGTCGAGTCTTGTTCCGGCGAGCTTTCCGACGAATCTTCTTCCGACGGACTCCCAGCAAGCTCCCGAACTTGTGATGACTTTAACGAGTAGCCGAGCCCTCTCGGTGATCTCCGTGAACCTCCGACGATCTCTTCGGTGAACTTCTGAAAATTCTGACAGGTTCCCGATTTCTTCTCGATTGGTTCCGGCAGCATCTCCGACGATTCTTCGGACTCTTAAACGTCCATTGAACTTGACTCCGGTATTCTTGCTTTGTGTTTTCTAGTTATCGTAGTTAATCCTACACACTTAACTCAATAATATGGATTAGATCAATTAACCCATCAATTGATTTTATCATCAAAATCCGAGATTCAACAATCTCCCCCTTTTTGATGATGACAATCAATTGATGACGGAGTTAAACATAACTCCCCCTATCTATATGTCATATTATGAGAAGATGAAAACACTTGAATTTCATCCATTGAATTCAAGCATACACCGATAAGTTCTAACCGTAGAACTTATCGTTATTCTCATTAAGCATAAGTAAGTGTGAAACTTCGATGAAAATCATTTTCAAGTCGAATGATAAGAGATAATTTTTACTACAACAGGAGATAAAGATTTTCAACATGAATTTCATGATATAAATGTAAGGCATGCTTTCAATATGATCAATCAATCTTGCGATATTCTCAAAGATTTTGCAAGGCATATAAGTCATGCTATTAAAATGGTACAAGTCATCACTTTTCTCCCCCTTTGTCATCAACAAAAAGGGAATGAGACTTGAAGCACATAATTTGTGATTATAATAACATCAGGAATTCAGCATTGATCATAAAAATTTTATCATTCAAAATTAAGTATGCTAAAATATTTATGCAGAGTTTATCTTAAAGGAAAATTCAGCATTCATCCATTTTATCAAATCTTTTCTTTCTATAAATAACAAAAATTGTAGATGTATAAGGAAGAGATAGTGATAAAACATTTCAAGTAGTAACTCCAATAAGCCAAGATCATAATTCGAATACAAATCCATTCAAATTCAATTCATCAACTGAAACTCATAATCAAGCCATCAAAATCAATTTCGAGATTCACAAGATATCATAAAATCATTAATCTTGATCAGATGAGAGCGGTGTTTGACTCAAGATAGGATAAGATAATTTAACATGTCATTTAGAATCGAAAGAGAAGGATCAGATTCATCGAGGAACAGAGAGAGGATGAAAAACTTTACGGAAAAATCCATTCAAACAAGTTTATTCTTTGGGACAATTTAACATACCTAATTCCCTTCTAATGAATTCAAATTGGTCTTCATTCAAAGCTTTTGTAAATATATCTGCTAATTGATGCTTTGTGTCAATGAATTCTAGAACAACATCATTGTTAAGGACATGATCGTATATGAAATGATGCCTAACGTCGATGTGCTTAGTTCTAGAGTGCTGAATTGGATTTTTAGCAAGACATATGGCACTAGTATTATCACATTTTGTGGGAATATTTTTAAAGTGAATTCCATAGTCTTCTAATGTATTTTTCATCCAAACAACTTGTACACAGCATGCACTTGCAGCAATGTATTCGGCTTCCGCCGTAGATAGTGCAACTGAATTTTGTTTCTTAGAAGTCCAAGAAACAAGTGCATGTCCTAAAAATTGGCATGTTCCGAATGTACTTTTTCTATCTATTCTGCATCCGCCAAAATCGGCATCTGCATAAGCTTTTAAATCAAATTTTTCAAATTTTGGATACCACAGTCCTAGATTTGGAGTTCCTTTAAGATACCTAAATATTCTTTTAACACTTTTCAGATAAGATAATTTAGGATTTGATTGAAACCTAGCGCAAAGTCCTACACTAAACATAATATCCGGTCTAGTCGCGGTGAGGTAGAGTAGACTATATATCATTCCCTTATATGTTTTCTGATCGAAATTTTTACTATTTTCATCCATATCTAACTTAGTCGCAGTACTCATAGGGGTGTTTATTGCTTTTGAATTATCCATGTTAAATCGTTTTAACAATTCTAATGTGTATTTAGATTGGTTAAGAAATATACTATCACTAAGTTGTTTGATTTGTAATCCCAAAAAGAAAGTTAATTCACCCATTAAACTCATTTCAAATTCATGACTCATACATTTGGCAAATGATTCACATAGTGATTCATCCGAAGAGCCAAAGATAATATTGTCAACATAAATTTGCACAATAAGAAAATTATTTTCAAAATGTTTAATAAACAATGTAGTGTCAACCTTGCCTTTAGTAAAATTATTTAAAATAAGAAAGGAACTAAGCCTTTCATACCAAGCTCTAGGAGCTTGTTTCAAGCCATAGAGAGCCTTAGTCAATTTGAATACATGGTTAGGAAGAAGAGAATTTTCAAATCCGGGAGGTTGTTCGACATATACTTCTTCGAAAATAAAACCATTCAAGAAAGCACTTTTGACATCTATTTGAAATAGTTTAAAATTATTACTACTAGCATAGGCAAGGAGCATCCTTATGGCTTCTAATCGAGCCATGGGAGCGAAGGTTTTTTCGTAATCGATACCTTCTTCTTGGTTGAAACCTTTGGCCACTAATCTAGCCTTGTTTCTAACCATGATACCATTTTCGTCTTGCTTGTTTCTAAAGACCCATTTAGTACCAATGACTAAATGGTCACTAGGTCTAAGAACAAGCTTCCATACCTTATTCCTCTCAAATTGATTCAATTCCTCTTGCATTGCGATAACCCAAAAATCATCTTTTATGGCCTCGTCAATGCATTTAGGTTCGATTTGAGAAAGGAAGGCGGCGTTAGCACAAAAATTCTTGAAAGAGGAACGAGTTTGAACCCCTTTTGATGTATCTCCTATAATTAGCTCCTTTGGATGAGCATCTATATACTTCTATTCCTTGGGTAAGGAAATTTCGGAAGAAGGTGCATCCAAGTTGCTATTTTGAGGAGGGGGTTCATTTAAATTCAAATTATCAAAACCAAGATCATCATCAAAATTATTTTTCTTTAAATTAGAAATTGCATTAAAAACTACATGAATAGACTCTTCTATTACTAAGGTTCTTTTGTTAAAAACCCGAAAAGCCTTAGAAACGGAAGAGTAGCTAAGAAAGATGCCTTCATCGGATTTAGCATCAAATTTTCCTAAGGCATCCCTTTCATTCAAAATAAAGCATTTACAACCGAAAACTTTAAAATATGAAATATTTGGTTTTTTGTTATTCCATAATTCATAGGGAGTTTTTGATAAGGATGGTCTTATTAGGACTCTATTCATGATGTAGCAAGCCGTATTTACGGCTTCGGCCCAAAAATACTTAGGTAAACTATGTTCATTTAACATAGTTCTTGCCATTTCTTGTAGGTTTCTATTTTTTCTTTCAACTACTTCATTTTGTTGGGGATTCCTCGGAGTGGAGAAGTTGTGATTGTATCCATTAACCTCACAAAAATTTTGAAAGTCACGGTTTTGAAATTCGCCACCGTGATCACTCCGAATTGATGAAATCATGAAACCTTTTTCGTTTTGAGTGAGTTTACAAAATTTAGAGAAACACTTGAAG
Source organism: Musa acuminata AAA Group (assembly GCF_036884655.1). Classification (NCBI taxonomy): domain Eukaryota; kingdom Viridiplantae; phylum Streptophyta; class Magnoliopsida; order Zingiberales; family Musaceae; genus Musa; species Musa acuminata. The sequence goes on along the minus strand of NC_088334.1, from coordinate 31,382,622 downwards.
CAATCACTTTTGTGAGCTAAGAAATAGGTCCAAGTGTATCTAGTATAGTCATCCACAATTACAAACGCATATTTGCTTCCCCCTAGACTTGTCGTGTCAATTGGTCCAAATAAGTCCAAATGAATCAATTGTAATGGTCTAGTGGTGCTAATTTGAGTTTTTGGTTTGAAACTAGTTTTTATTTGTTTACCTAGTTGACATGCATCGCATACTTTGTCCTTAATAAACTTTATATTTGGAATTCCTCGCACTAAATCTCTAGATGAGATCTTAGATATTAGTTTCATGCTTGCATGGCCTAGTCTCCCATGCCAAAGCCAAGCATCATCATTTAAAGCGGAGAAGCACATTTCATTACTTAGTTCATCAAGGTTGATGGTGTAAACATTATTTTGTTTTAATGCAATCATAGTTATGTTATGGTTTGATTTTTCAATAATACACACATTTGATTCATCTAACGATATAACCTTTATCGTATAATTGACTAACACTCAAGAGATTATGTTTTAATCCATCAACTAGTAAGATATCATCAATAGAAAATTTTAATTTGTTACCTATGGTCCCCTTGTCAATGATTTTGCCTTAGTTATTGTCTTTAAAGGTGACGTACCCTTCTTCTTTGCTAGTGAGCATAGAGAAATGAGATGGATCTCCAGTCATATATCTTGAGCATCCACTATCTAGATATCATCTCTTGCTCCTAGCTTGTGATGGTGTATGTTTCTACAAGAAGGGATTATTTTTAGGTACCCATTTTCTTTTGGGTACCTTAAAAACTTGTTCATCATATTGCATAGAATTGATCATGGTTCCTTTAGGAACACAAATTAGTTTGTTCGGACTAATTTTCTTGAATGGACATTTATAAGTTTTATGTCCATATTTGCAACAAAAGTTGCAATTGCTTTGGTGCCGAACATGTAAGACAGGGCCTTTAATGAAGGTGGTTGGATTTTGGTGAGGACTTCTCACAAATCCGATTCCACTTCTTTTAGGAACGTGACCCTTATTTGTAAGGATCATGTTCAAAGATTTGCTACCAACCTCGAATTTCTTCAAGGTGTCCTTAAGTAGCAAGTTCTCCTTTTGGAGAGATTCTAGATCATGGCATTTTATACATGGAGCTAAACTATCATGATATTCAGTTTTTAATTTATCGATATCACAAGTGAGACTATCATGCTCCTTTTTTAGCAATTTATATTTTCTACTAATTGTCTTACATTCATCAAATAACTCATGGAAAGCATTTAACAATTCATGATAAGGTAAATCTGCATCAATTAAATCTGTTACCTCTTCTCCGATGGCCATTAGGGCGTAATGAGCAACTTGCTCGGTGTTGGACTCCTCTTCTTTGGACGCGCTTGAATCATCCCATGTTGCCTTGAGCGCCTTCTTCTTTGATGTTCTCTTTTTGGCTTGAGGACAATCGTTCTTGTAGTGTCCCGGTTTGTTGCATTCATAGCAAATCACTTGGTCCTTCTTTTGTTCGAATTTATTTTTTATATTATTTTTAAATTTGTTCTTTCTTAAATATTTTTTAAATTTTTGAGTCAAAAGTGCAATGTCATTGTCACTGTCCTCATCACTTGATGTTCCTTTCAAGTGGTCTTCTTGTGATTTGAGTGTCATATCCTTCCTGTTCTTTGGAAGGGGGTTCTCGAGCTCGTCAGGAGCTTGACATGTCATTTCGTAGGTCATTAGAGACCCAATGAGTTCTTCAAGAGGGAATGTTTTAAGGTCTTTGGCCTCTTGAATGGCCGTAATTTTTGGATCCCAACTTTTAGGGAGGGATCTTAAGATTTTAGTTACTAGTTCAAAGTTAGTAAAATCTTTACCAAGAGCTTTGAGTCCATTGATGACATCCGTAAATCGGGTGTACATGTCTCCGATGGACTCACTTGGTTTCATTTGGAAAAGTTCGTAAGAGTGCACAAGGTTGTTGATTTTAGACTCTTTCACTCGGCTAGTGCCTTCATGAGTGACATCAAGAGTTCTCCAAATATCAAAAGCCGAATCACAAATTGAAACACGATTAAATTCATTTTTGTCTAGTGCACAAAACAAGGCATTCATAGCCTTTGCATTTAAAGCAAAAACCTTCTTCTCTGATTCATTCCATTCGTTCATTGGAAGAGAAGATTTTTGAAATCCATTTTCAACAATAGTCCAAAGCTCGAAATCCATAGAAATGAGGAAGATCCTCATACGAGTCTTCCAATAAGTATAATCCGACCCATTAAATAAGAGTGGATGTGTGATAGAATGACTCTCATGTATGTCGGAGTAAGCCATTTCTCTTGGGTGTCAAACCAAATGAGAGTGAGCTTTGCTCTGATACCAATTGTTAGGATCGGAGCGGTACTAAGAGGCGGGGGGTGAATTAGTGCAGTGGTAAATTGTGATAAACTTTTGACGATTTAAACACTTTCGGAAACTTCGTACGATAAAAGTAACGTTTTCGTTTGAAACCGTTTCGATTGCGTTTTAACTTGAAGAGATAAGTAAGACGGAGACAAAGAAGTAGAGCATTAAAGTGCAAATGGTTTGCAGTAATGTAAATGACAATAAGTAAATGCAAACCAAAGATCACGCCGATTTTACAGTGGTTCGGTCAAATGACCTACATCCACTTGCGAGGCCCCTCTTCGATGAGGCTCCCACCTTCCACTAGCAAATCTCTTGAAGGGGAAGGGTAAATACCCCTCTTACAACTTTTTACAAGCGGTTCACTCTCTTATAGATTTTCAGCAAGAAAGAAGGAGGTGAACACTAGCAAATGGAAAACAAGACTAGCAAAGACTTTTCTAAGACCTTTCTCTCAAACAATTGCTGCTCAAAAAGTTGTAATCTCAGTTGAGATTTGAGGGGTATTTATAGGCCTCAAGAGGATTCAAATTTGGGCTCCAAATTTGAATTCTCTTTGGGTTCCCGATGCTGGTGGTGCCACCGCCTATCAGTGGCGGTGCCACCGCCTGTCACTGTTAGACATTGACAGTGCTGGGCGGTGCCACCGCCAGACCCTTCGGTTCACTTGTTGGGCTTCAAATTTAGCCCAAACCAAGTCTAATTGTGGGCCCAGTTGGCCCCTAACCAGGATATAGGATTATCTCTTAATCCTAATCCTAATTACAAGTGAACTACATAACAAAAAAACATCCTAAGCAAGTTTTCAACCGCGAACGTCGAGTCTTGTTCCGGCGAGCTTTCCGACGAATCTTCTTCCGACGGACTCCCAGCAAGCTCCCGAACTTGTGATGACTTTAACGAGTAGCCGAGCCTTCTCGGTGATCTCCGTGAACCTCCGACGATCTCTTCGGCGAACTTCCAAAAATTCTGACAGGTTCCCGATTTCTTCTCGGTTGGTTCCGGCAACATCTCCGACGATTTTTCGGACTCTTAAACGTCCATTGAACTTGACTCCGGTATTCTTGCTTTGTGTTTTCTGGTTATCATAGTTAATCATGCACACTTAACTCAATAATATAGATTAGATCAATTAACCCATCAATTGATTTTATCATCAAAATCCGAGATTCAACAACACATTCATTTGAGCAAGCTCATACATCATTTGTCGAAGATATTGGGATTCGGATGGACCGATTTGAACAAAGACAAGAACGACTTGAACATCGACAAGATCAAATCCTATCTGAGCTGCAGTAAATTCATCGACAATTTGACTCTTTATTTAGGCACTTTAATTTTCCACCTCCTGAATGAGCTTGTACGTGTATATATGAACACAATCACCTATTGTTATTGTAAACTCTTTATGTTACTCACCATGATGCCCTTTGCCTTGATCCTTGATATGGTTACCTGATGTATTTATTTGTGAGCATATGTAGAGTTACAAACATCTCTCATTGTTTAATCTCGTTATTCATTGTCGGATTTTACATTGAAACTAAATGTTTTTATAACTACTTTGAAAACCTTGTGCCTTGGTTTCCATGATAAATATGATTTGAGAAAATGGTATACCAATGCAGTTGATGAGTCATGATATTGCCATGATATTATTATTGCCATAATACTAAACATCAACTAGTTGATATTTTTACAAAAACTCTAAGTGAAGAACAATTTGATTTCATAAGAAGAGAATTAGGAATGTTGATGTGTCCGAATACATAAACTAGTTAAAATTATTTTTTGGACTTTATTGAATGATCAAATCACTTGATTGACATTACATGCCTAAATAACATGCTGAAAATTATGTGTTGAATATAAAAATTTCCATAACAATAAGCATGTTTTGTCTTCATGATTGTATTTGAAAATCTATAGCATAGTCTTGTCCGAATGCATGAAAGTGTTAATTTCATTTTCGGATTCGCTTAACAATTGGTATCCTAACAATCGGATTTTCTCATACACTTATGAAAAATATATTTCTGAAATGGATTTGATGAAATGATTCCTGCTTATAAATTTCATCTTAAAATATGGATGATAGTGTTTTTACTTGCAAAGATTTGTTTCACATACATATCTTGATCCTTGTAAAAATGAAGCATGATTTAATCTCTCATCGATTTTAACTTCACTCAAAGTAAACTCACAAATAGCTGGTATGACAAATAGCCTTCCTCCTTCATGCAAAAAGATTATAACAAATAAAAAGGAAGAAGTATTCAAAGCAATTGACATATCATGCTTTCCTTTATATGCTTGTATAATTGATTTCCTATCACTTACTATTGGAAAATAACATGAACCTAGTAAAGGCAGGCATGAACAACTATCACACTTATGCTCAAAATTTGCTTATATTATTCTCCTGGTATCATAATTACCACACTTTTTGTTGATGACAAAGGGGGAGAAATATATGAGTATTAATGCCATGCTTGCATCACCAAGAGATATATGAATTGATGCTATGATTGCTATAATTTGCATTATGCTTTGTTTGTATCATGTAATGATATCAAAATCTTACTTCGTAGTTTTACATGTTGATATCTTACAATATGATGAATTGCTACTATTACCATCATTCAAACTTGTTATGTAAAATTTGAAAATGAATGTCAAGCCTTGACATCATCTTTAGAGAGAAACATCATGATGGGAATCATGATGGGAGTATTGATAAGTTTAAATGATTTTAACTTATCAATATCTCTCTTGAATTCAAAGGTTTTGAATTCAAGAATGACTTATCTCAAGTATGGCATACAGACAGGGGGAGTTAAGGTTAACTCCATTATCAATTGATTGTCATCATCAAAAAGAGGGAGATTGTTGAATCTTGGATTTTGATGATGAAGTCAATTGTCATTTGTTATCTAATCTATATGTTGAGATAAGTGTGCAGGATTAACTACGATGAAAATAAGATATGCAGTAGGAGTTGCGCCGGAGTCAAGACAATGATCACGTTGGGAGTTCGAGAGTTCGACGGAAGTTCGGACAATCGTCGGAGGTTCTACGGGAACAAATCCGAGAAGTCCATGAGCTTGCCAAAGAAGCTCGTCGGAACTCGCCAAGTGGATCGTCGCAAGTCCAGGAGTTTGCCGGAAGTCCGCAGGAGCATCACCGAGGGTTCATCGGATGATCGACAGAAGTTCGCCGGAAGCTCGCCGGAAGAAGCGATTGACGCACCGGAGCAAGTTGCAGTAAATGTCTTAGGAAATATCGTAGTTAGCACAATGATTAAAATGGAAATGGAAGGTGATCCCATTAACTTAATCTTGGGGCAATTGGGCCCCTGAAAAACCCAAATTGGGCCGAATGGATCAACCCATTCGGACCCTAATTTCTGCCAAGCGGTTGAACCGCCCAAGCCAGGAGGTGGCACCGCCTGGGCTCAGTCTCCGAGCGAGACTGGGCGGTGCAACTGCCCCTGACCGGAGGTGGCACCGCCTGGGCTCGGTCTCCGAGCTCTGGCTGAGCGGTGCAACCACCTCAGTCAGGTAGTGGCACCGCCTGAGCTCAGTCTTCGAGCTCTGGCAGGAGGTGCAACCGCCCCTGACAAGAGGTGGCATCAACCAGAGGCTTAGTCTTCGAGCTCTGCCAGGCGGTGCAACCGCCTCAGTTAGGCGGTGCAACCGCCAAATCCCGAAATTCCGGGAATTGACAGTTTTGAGCTCCAAATTCAAACTGAGTTGGGGCCTATAAATACCCCACCCTTTCAGCACTGAAAGGGCAACCAAAAAACCACTGAAATTCTGATTTTACTTTGTGATTTTAGTACGAATATCATATTTCAGTTTGCGCCTACTATCTGATTTGAACCATAACTACAAACTGCATTTATATCTTTGCTGCATCTCGCTCAATCAAAAGTTAAAGTGATTTACGAATCGGCTTTCTTACTGAAATCACTTTTATCGAACGAACGTAGTTTTTTTTAATCGTAGAAGATTTTCCACTGCACTAATTCACCCTCCCCCCTCTTAGTGCTCTTGATCCTAACACTAGCCTTCCAATGCCTCAGCTCAATTTAATCATTTTGGCGAGCAATAAGCTATCCTGAAAAAATTATATAGCAATAGAGTGAGCATATAAAGCTTAGCAAGTGACTAATATATCTATGGCAAAGAGGATAGTTTCAAACAAATAAGGTTTCAAAATACAAGGCAGAGATACAAGAGTTCAAAGATAGCCACTCGACGAATGCAGAATTACAATGTCATATCGTTCGAAGCATGTTTTGTTTATAACAATGGAGTAAGTTCTAATTAGAGCATATCATTGGCATAAGGAGCATATCCACAACATATGAAATATTTCAAAGTATTTCAAAGACGTATAAATATTTCGAAGCATATCAAAGAACAAATATAAAACAAAAGCTCAAATAATGCACATGAAGTCGCATTCATTTCATTCTTATCCAAAGCGCGCTAGAAACATATAACCAAAGCTTTGGATATCATATCAAGCACTTAGAAGGTTAAGTGGGATCATAATATAATATGGTTCATCCATTTCTGAATGACCACCAAACATAAGTCTCCCACATCTGGGAGCTTCATCCACCCACATCTGAGTGAAGTCATAGGAGGCCGACAGAGCATCGCGGGCTCTAAGTATAACTCTCTTTACCATTTCAGGCAAAGGTTCACATTTATTCCACAAACACCGGACTACAAAAGGATAGTGAATAATAAATTTAGATATATCAAAAACACATGTGGAATAATGGAATGTATGTGCCTATAATGAAACATTACGATACAATCATGAACTTTATATAAAAAAATTAGGTATATAAATAATTAAAGAATAAGAGTATATAAGAATTTAAAGCAGTAATATAAAGCTCATTTGTAATAAGGATTTTTGCTGAAATCGATTTCCAAAGAGAAGAAACAAAAAGAGCCGAAATCGACCAAAGCTCGATTCTGGCAGAATTTGAAAGGCACCTTGTATGAATTATTTAGATAGCCAATTATACTCCAATTTAAACAAAATATATATCATTCGAAAGATACGTTAATCTAGTATTAGGTAAATCAATTTTGCATGAATTGGAGTTTACTGAAGGGAGTTACAAATAATTTCATAGCAAAAGGTCTGAAAATATCAACTATATTTTACTGAGTCCACAGGGTCGATGAAAACAGATGTTTCAATTTGCAATTGTACTCCAAAAATTTCAAATCAGATAAGCATAGAAATAATTTTGAGTCTAGTTTCTAATAAATCATACTTTGGATGAATTTGAGTTCCCATAAGAAAGTTATAAGCAGTTAAGCAAAAAGAGGTCAGAAATTACAATCCCTGTTTTGCAGAATCCGTAGGGTTAATTTAAATAGAAGTCTTAGTAGGCATTTAAACTCTAAATCATTCAATCTATGTATCAAAATAAAGATCTTTGAGTCTACTTTCAAATGGATTAGGTTTTCCTAAATCAGAGTTTAGTGCTAAAATTTAGGTCTAAAACAATGCATAGAGGTTAGATTATCGAAAAATTACATATTCATGTCTTTATATCAAAACGAAAGAAAGGTTTGGTGCTAAGCTGAAATCTTTCAAATTATAAAGAATTAAAATGAAAAAAAAGATTAGAATTACTATGGGATAGGGTTAAAACACTTGCCTTAGAAAAGTTTGATTCCCAAATGTGGGGAAATTGATGCAAAACCTCTAGCAAAGCTTATTCTTCTTTTTCTTCTTCTTCAATTCCTCTTCCCCACGTTGGCTGCAGCAAGTATCCCTCTTGGTTAAGTTTTCCTTTAATCTCTCATCTAATTACTTAGGTTTGGCTAACACAAAGGTTATAAGGTAACAAGCATGCATGAAAGGGGCTTATGTGTCATCCATAGAATCAACATGGGTTGCACCATACTTAGGTTAGCTAGTGACACATGTCCTCTATTTTTTTTTTTTAACTTAATGTGAATCTTTAACAAATCATATCAATTTTCTAAAATTCATATTTAGGTCCTTTGCCATAAACTTTTAATATAAAATTATTTAATATAAAAGAATTATTAGTTAATTTTCATATTTACAAACAAGCATCTACAAAATTTTTAAAAATGGGAGATGTTACACTCTTCCCTCCTCAAAAGAATATTTTAGTCCTCTAAATTTATCATACCTCCTTCGACAAAAAGATGAGGATAAGCTTTCTTCATTTCTTCCTCAAGCTCCTAGGTTGTTTCCTCCCCGGAATGATATCTCCATATCACTTTAACTAGAGGGATGACCCGATTCCTTAGGATCTTTTTCTTCTTATTAATAATCTGAGTGAGCTCTTCCACGTAAGACAAGTCTTTATCGATCACTATCGGTTCATACTTAATGATCATTATGCATGACACTAAAACATGGTTTCAAAATGTTTAATATTTCATTACATCATTATGCAATGGTTTCATTGAACATAATTTTGAATGATTCTTATAGATAACTAAAACTTCTTTAGTTTTAATTTATGTGATTGACTTTATATTAGCATGCTCAAGTTTTGTTCTTATGTCAAAAACATACATCATGTTTGAAAACCAAAGACAAGGTTTAAAAAAAATCATCAAGCCTTCCATAAAAAAAAAAAACCATGCATCATCATTGAAGGTTAATATGGAAATCATCAAAATACACATTCTTGCTTCTCAAGCACATATATATGATTATTTAAATCTAACATTTTATTCTATTAACATAAAACATACAATTTTCAAGAAAAATAATTATTCAAAAGAAAAGAGAAAATGCATCATGGAAAACATCAAGTAATTTCAAAATAATTCAAGAGAGTTGAGTTACTTACCTTGTAGTCAAAGCCCGTCAAAGCCCAATTCGCCGTTTCACCTTTGGAAGTTTTTGATTCATCCTTGGTTGCCTTTCTCTTCTTTGGCCTCTTACTCCGTTCAAGTTCATTGTTTATTTTAGATTTTTGTTTAATGAACTTATTAAGATTTGGTGTCCGAAATTCAAGTTCATCATTGTCCTCATCACTTGAGTCATCGCTCAAGTGGTATTCATTTGTCCGGAGTTCCAAATCCTTCCTATTCTTTGGAAGGTGGTTCAAGTGTTGATTGTGTTCATCATGTTCATTGCGCACCATTTCATATATCATCAATGAGCCGATAAGTTCTTCAAGTGGAAAAATATTTAAATCTTTTGTTTCTTGTATTACCGTTACTTTTGATTCCCAAGCTTTAGAAAGTGATCGTAAAACTTTACTAACAAGTTCAAAATTCGAGAAACATTTGCCAAGAGCTTGTAAACCATTGACGACATCCGTAAAACGGGTGTACATGTCAACAATGGTTTCGCTCGGCTTCATTCGAAAAAGCTCGAAATCATGCATTAAAATGTTGATTTTCGAATCTTTGACTCTAGAAGTGCCTTCGTGTGTGATTTCAAGAGTGTGCCATATGTCGAAAGCCGTTTCGCACAAAGAAACCCGATTGAACTCATTTTTGTCCAAAACGCAAAATAAGGCATTCATAGCCTTTGCGTTTAAAGAAAACATCTTCTCCAAATCATTCCAATGGTTCATTGGAAGAGAAGACATTTCAAATCTATTTTCGACTATGTGCCATAAATTCAAATCCAAAGAAAGTAAGAAAACTCTCATTCGAGTTTTCCAATAAGTATAGTCCGTCCCATTGAAAAAGGGAGGACAAATGAGAGAGTGACCCTGTTGAAAGCCGTAAAAAGTCATTTCTATTTGGGTGTTAAACTAAGGTAGAAAAACGTGGCTCTGATACCAATTGTTAGGATCGGAGCGGCACTAAGAGGGGGGGGGTGAATTAGTGCAGCGACTTAAAACGTTGGTTTCGACAAATCTTTCGTACGATAAAAATCGGAATCGGAAGTGCTTAACTTGAAAGTGTATTCGCAAAGTTATGCAGTAAATGTAATGAGGAAATAAAGCAAGTAAGAGGGTTTGCAGTAATGTAAATAGCAGTAATGAAATGCAAACCAGAGATTACGTCGTTTTTAAAGTGGTTCGGTCAAGTGACCTACATCCACTTGCGAGGCCCCTCTTCGATGAGGCTCCCACCTTCCACTAGCAAATCTCTTGAAAGGGAAGGGTAAATACCCCTCTTACAACTTTTACAAGCGGTTCACTCTCTTACAGATTTTTAGCAAGAAAGAAGGAGGTGAACACTAGCAAATTGAAAACAAGACTAGCAAAGACTCTTCTAAGACTTTTCTCTCAATCACTTGCTACTCAAAAAGTTGTGTTCTCAGCTAAGACTTGAGGGGTATTTATAGGCCTCAAGAGGATTCAAATTTGGGCTCCAAAAATTTGAATTCTCTTATGTTCCCGATGCTGGCGGTGCCACCGCCCAGCCAAGCGGTGCCACCGCCCAGCGCTCGGGTGCTGGACGGTGCAACCGCCCAGCCCAGGAGGTGTCACCGCCCAGCTCTCGGGTGCTGGGCGGTGCCACCGCCTAGGCCAAATCAGCTCACTGGTTGGGCTCCAAACTTGGCCCAAACCAGTCCGAACTCAGGCCCAATTGGCCCCTACTTGGGTTATAGGATTAACACCTAATTCTAACCCTAATTAACGTGCTAACTATGAATTTAAAGACATTTTCTAAGCTATTACAAAGTTTGTAAGTCAAGACTTCTTCCGGCGAGCTTCCGGCGAACTTCCAGCGGTCTTCCGATAAACTCTCGGAAACCATTCTGCGGACTCACGGCAAGCTCCTAGACTTCACGATTTGATCTTGGCAAGTTCCGATGAGCTTCTTCGGCAAGCTCTGATCTTTCTCGGCGAGCTCCGCGAACTTCCAACGAACCTTCCGGCGAGCTTCCGAAAAACCCTTCGGCAAGCTCCCTACTCATTCTTGGCTAGTTCCGGCAGCATTCCCGACGAACCTTCGGACTTTCGTCGAACTCTCGAACTCGCAATGAATCCTTCGTGCTTGACTCCGACACTTTGTTTTGCTTTATGTCTTCGTCGTTATCATAGTTAATCCTACACACATAAGCAAAAACTCTACTTCGATCTAGACAATTATTATAAAGCGAATTGACATTCTGTTGCCCGGCATGTCATTGGTTGGCGCTTCGTCCGATTCTTCAGTGCATCATCCTCTCTTGCAGCTTGTTGCCCAATCGGCAATTGACCTCCGCAACCCCGATATCCTTGGCGTAATTTCGCTCTCCTTGGCCCGATGCCCGATGTCCAAAGCATTCAGCCATCCAATATCCTAACGTGATCTCTTCCGGCGCAATGTCAATTCCTCCTGCGTCAATTGTCTAAACCTGATCGAGTAGACCTGCATCACTCAAAATGTAGTTAAACTTAAACATAATTATCAATTGGTTTCATCATCAAAATACGAGATTCAATAGAAACAAAGTCCATGATAACACATTCTCATTTCCATTCAAGAATATCTAAATGTTGCAACAAACCTCCAGGTCTCTTGGTGTTCTACTTTGATTTGCTGACAAGTCAAACATTTTGAAACATATATTGCAATCTCCTTCTTCATGCCTTCCCACCAATAATGACTTTGGAGATCTCTATATATCTTAGTGCTACCAAGATGCATGGTGTACTTTAAATTATGACCTTCCCTTAGGATTTGGTTCTTGATATATGGGTCATTTGGAACACATATTCTATCCTCAAATTTCAATTGGCCATCCTTTGAAACTTGAAAATTTAGTTCCAATCCCTTTTCTACCTCATTCTTTAAGTAGATTAAGCGTCGATCTCATAGTTGTCCTTCTTTAATTTGTTGAATGAGATTAGATTGCACTTGGATGGAGGCCATTAATATCATTGAGTCTTGCCCTTTTCTCATAACATTCAAATCATAATTTTCTTCTAATAGCTTCCATTGCTTCACAACTAAAGTCACCATAAAACTTATAGATTTTCTACTAAGTGCATCAGTTACAACATTAGCTTTACCCAGATGATAACGAACGGCACAATCATAGTCCTTTAGAAGTTCTATCCATCTCCGTTGCCTCATGTTTAACTCTTTTTGAGTAAAAATATACTTTAAACTCTTGTGATCAGTAAAGATTTCTAATGTTCGCCCATACAAATAATGCCTCTAAATCTTTAGAGCAAAAATAATTACTGCCAATTCCAAATCATGAGTTGGATAATTCAGTTCATAACTCTTTAGTTATCTAGAAGCATAAGAAATCACTTTCCCTTCTTGCATCAAAATATATCCAAGGCCCTTTCTTAAAGCATCAGTATAAGCTATAAATCCCTCGTTACCACTTGGAATAGTGAGAATCGGGGCACTAGTCAATCTTCTTTTTAACTCTTGAAAACTTCACTCACAATCATCGCCCCATATAAATTTCACATTCTTTTGAGTGATTTTGGTGAGAGGTTGAGCAATTAGTGAGAATCCCTCCACAAATCTCCTATAATAACCTATCATGCCCAAAAAGCTTCTAACTATCATCACATTTGTTGGTACTTCCCACTTAACTATAGCTTCCACTTTCTTTGGATCAACAGATATGCCCTTCCTTGAAATCACATGGCCTAAGAAAGCAATTTCATTCAACCAAAATTCACATTTGCTGAACTTTGCATACAACTTCTTTTCTCTTAGTACGGATAATATATTTCTCAAGTGTTCCTCATGCTCCTGATTACTCCTTGAATACACTAATATGTCATCAATGAATACAATTACACAATCATCCAAGTGTGGCTGAAATATCCTATTCATCAGTTCCATAAAAGCTATAGGGGCATTAGTCAAACCAAAAGGCATTACTAAGAATTCATAGTGACCATATCAAGTTCTAAAAGCTATTTTTGGAATAACCTCCTTCTTGATCTTCAACTGATAGTAACCTGACCTCAGATCAATCTTGGAGAATACTTGTGCACCCTACAATTGATCAAACAAATCATCAATTATGGGTAAGGGATACTTGTTTTTTATGGTCACCTGATTCAACTGTCTATAATCAATACAAAGCCTCAATGTTCTATCCTTCTTCTTAATTAATAGCACTAATGCACCCTATGGTGAAACGCTGGGTCGAATGAAACTCTTATCTAATAGTTTTTGTAGTTGCTTCTTCAATTCCTCTAGCTTGAGTGGTGCCATTCTGTAGGGAGGCTTAGATATTAGGGTTGTCCCGGGGACCAAATCAATAGCAAATTCACCCTCTCTATCTGGAGGTAAACCAGGCAAGTTATCTAGAAATACATCAGGGAACTCTTTGACCACTAAAATTTCATTTAGATGACTTTCTTGATTTGAATGCTCATTTACACATACAATATAACAAAAATAATTTTTCTGCATAAGATGATAAGCTTAAGTGCTGATATCAAGCAAGGAGGCAAATCATGCCTAATACCCTCAAAGTGAAATATAGGCTGGTCTAGTATGCAGAAAGTTATTATTTTTGTATAACAATCAATATTAGCATAATAGGAAGATAACCAATAAGTATAATATCAAAATCCTGGATCTTTAAGAGAATTAAATCAGCAAGAAGTTCATATTCTCAAATAGAAATCAAACAAGACAAATAAACCAAGTTTGTTATCAAAGAATCCCCTATTGTAGTAGTTACACATAACATTTAATCCAAGGGTCTAAGTTGATTGCCCAAGTAAAAAAGCAAAGTATTGTGAAACAAAAGATAAGTTGGAACCAGGATCAAACAAAACTTTTGCATTTCTTTTAGAAACATGAAGAATACCTTCAACCACTGATTTAGAGGCTCTAAAATCTTGTTCAGTGATAGCATATACTCTAGCATGGGTTATTGACTTAGGAGGCAATGGCTCTTTCTTCTTGTTTAGTGGGCAATCTCTTACTTTATGATTGAACTTCCCGTAGGCAAAACAAGCTCCTATCGTCCAAAAACACTAACTTGTTTCATGATTTAATCCACATTTAGCACATGACTGAGTCCTCTACGGTGGTTTTCCTTTCTCAAATCTAGATATCTTGACCCTCTTATAACTTAGTTTCAGATTCATTCCCTCTCTTACTTTTGCTGATAAACTTCTCACTATCTTTCTTGTCCCTGATTTCCTAAATTTCCTCTCTTTCAATTATCAAAGCACTATCTTTCATTCCCTCTCTTTCAATTATCAAAGCCCTTTCGACCACATCGGCATAAGCTTGGAGTTTTAATGTTGATATCTGACTTCTTATAGCTAGCCTTAGGCACCTTTTAAATTTTTTTATTTTTCTAATTTCATCATCAGTTATATGAGTGGTAAATCTAGAGAGCTCAGTAAATTTAAATTCATACTTTGCAACTGTCAAATTTTCCTGGATGAGATCCAAGAACTCCAATTCTTTCTGCTCTCTAATACAATCTGGAAAATATTTATCATTGAACTTTTCTACAAATATCTTCCATGTGATTGGCTCATGTTTGATTTTAGAAATTCTTTTAATCATTCTCCACCAGTGCTCAGCTTCTCCTTCCAACATAAAGGCTATAAGAGAAACCTTCTTATCGTCAGGGCAATTTAAGACATCAAATATTTTCTCTATATGTATCATCCATCATTCTGCTACCATTGGATCAGGCTCACCACTAAAACTGGGAGGACTAAGCTTTTTAAATTGTTCAATTCCCAACCCTGTCTGGTTTGATGTCCCTATTCCATCATTTCTTCCTTGTTGGACTTGTTGTTGCATCACTTGTGTCGTAGTCTTTAGAGTTCTCATAATTTCACTCAATTGATCAGCAATAGATGCAATAGGAGAACTAGATGACCTCGTCATTCTTGCTTCCTAAAAACAACAAAAGAGAATTTTTTGATCAATCTCTGAATAAAAGTTAATCATGCTTTGATATCACCTCTATCACGCCCCCTAAATTTTATTCTCATTTAGGATGTGTGAACCTAACTCAAAATTGATAATATTATAATTCAATAAACAATCCAGGATCCAAACACACATTTGAGGATACTAAAAACATTAAAGTCAGAATTCACCTCTATAATCCACAATTCATAAAACTTGTGCAGTTTATAATCATACATCATATCACTTAATGTTTCATAAAATCCAAAGCCAACTTAAATAAACCATAACCATATCATAAATCTATAGTTGTGAGAATCTATATAATCTATACAATCACAAAACTAACATGTACCACATGTTTATATCATTACACAATTTAAACTTAACACTCCCAAAATCCCGATATGAGAAGTACTTTTCAAACATTTACAAGATACATCAACCCAGATTTGTCATTGATATTTTATGACATACAAAATGTACTTCTAGATCAACCACCTTTTAACTACAAAAGATTTGCCCCAAAAATCTTCTAGCCTTCCACTACCTCAGCTCAATTTAAACATTTTAGCGAGTAACAAGCTATCTTGAAAAAATTATATAGCAACAGAGTGAGCATATTGCTAGTCATAAGTGCCCAGCAAGCCAATCACGTGAGTGATGGCACGTGTGACTTGATACAGAATCTTTTTGCTTATTATATTTTGGCATATATCACTTTATAACTATTGCATAAATGCATATATATTGTGATGTCCTTGGATTTGTGCAATGGGAATCGGATCGTGATGAGATCACGATAATGAGATCGATTCACCTTTAAACACATATCCTAAATAATCCCGGTCATAGGTTACTCGAGAGGGACATCGTGATAACCGGATAGACTGGTGTGCTGTATACCCGTCCATATGATGGATGCAGCTGGTCTCATAGCTACTCGTGTAGGGACACTAGGGATACAATACAGGTGCTCATTGGAGAATGAGTTCACTGATTGATCCGCTTACGGAATGCTGGATGGTTGATGATGCCTTATTGTCAGACAACAATTCCGTAGTCCTAGTGGTGTATCTGGTTCTTAGACTTGAGACACCAAGGATGTCCTGTATGAGTGCTCCACTCTTTGATACCAGACTTATAGGTTTGGCTGTTCCCAGATCTAGTACAGCTGGTCATTGGGAGTGGTAGTCGACCTTACGAGGGCTATTGAGTGTCGATAGAGGATCATCCACTCTCGGTATCATGAGAGGAATATCCCATGTGTTCTTGCTCAGACAAATCCCTGGCCAGGGTCATTCGGGTTGAGAGAGAAAGAGTTCTCCGGGAGAATCCGATTAGAGCGAGACTCGAGTAGAAACCGTATGGGTCTGACAGCACCATGCTCGATATACGGTCTCTGGGATATTAGATGGATGAGGGACTATAGGTACATGGTAACTGAGGACAGACAGGTCCAATGGATTGGATTCCCCTGTATCGTCTGGGGACTACGGCGTAGTGGCCTAGTACTTCCGTAGTCGATGAGTCGAGTGAATTATTACAGAGATAATAATTCACTGAGTTAGAAGGAGTTCTGACAGGTATGACTCACGGCCAGCTCGATATTGGGCCTAGAGGGTCACACACATATGGTAGGCATTGCGATGAGTAGAGGTTCGGATATGAGATATCCGACGGAGCCCTTGTCTTATTGGATGCAGATCCAATACCCACTAGGGAAAGGACCCATTAGGGTTTTGACACGGGATCTCTATAAATAGGAGGGATACACAGCCTCATAGGCTAGAGTCTTTGCTTGCCCTTCCTATTCTCCTCTCCCTCTCCACCTCAGAGAAGGCCTGGAGTTTTGAGGAGCATCGTCGCAACCCTGCTGTGTGGATCACCGCTAGAGAGGAGGACGCTTGACCTCCTTCACCCTCTCCTAAGGATCTGCAAGGAAACAGGGATATACGATCTCCCTAGGTAACACAATCTCTATACGCAGTTTTGTGTTTTGCGGATTTTTGCGCACCAATCTTCGCACGACGACGAACATCTTTTTGGGAATCGGGGATTTTGTTTTCTTGTTCTTCCGCTGCGCATATGATGTCGCCCCCTATGATTTCCCAACAGTGGTATCAGAGCCAGGTTGTTCGTGCGAATGATTGGTTTTGAACTGCGTGTATTGTGTTTAGGAAGAATTTTGACGTCAAAATCGTTGACGCAAAAGCAAGGAAGGGCAACAACAGTTGCTGCCCTCGATCTGCATGCCTGCAGCCACCTGCAGCGGCAGCCGCAGCCGCAGCCAGGCAGCACAGCGCCGGCGCATGCGCAAGCGCTGTGCCTGCAGCAGCCGGCCGGCGGCCTGCTTGCAGCAGGCTTGCTGCCGGCGGGGCTGGCAACCCACGGGCAGAGGCGCCGCAGGGCAGCGGCGCCTACCGCCGAAAGGAAGCGGCGCCTGCCGCCGCAGGGCAGCGACGCGCGACGCCTGCCGCCGCAGGGCAGCGACGCGCGACGCCTGCCGCCGCAGGGCAGCGACGCGCGACGCCTGCCGCCGCTGCTCCCGCGGGCGAAACCCCCCCCACAGGGGCGGCCGCCCGGCGGGACAGCACCGCCTGCGGAGGCAGCGGCGCCCGAAGAGGGCGCCCACCCGCAGCGGCATCGCCGCCAGCGGGCGTGCCGCCTGCAGGCGAGGGCAGTGCCCTCGCCCCGCCGCACAGGCCGCCGCCGGCAGGGTGGCGGCGGCGGCAGCAGCGAAAAGGGGAAAGGGTATTAGGGTTTTCTGCGCAAAAGATAGTTTTGCCCCTCGGAATTTGAGAAATTCCAATTTCTGTCTTTTGTCCAAATTATGAAAATACCCTTAGGAATTGAGAAATTCCCTATATATCCCTGATTTCAGAAAATGTTAATTAATTAAAAGGTTTAGTTGATTATTATTTTTATTATTATCTAGTAGTCCTACATGATGATGATTATTTATACATGTGATGTATGATGAGTGGACGGATGATCATGGACCGTGTGATGTGTGTACTTGTGATTATTATTATTGAGGTCTGCGAACCTCCATTATATTTCTCGTTTATTGTCGGGCCTGCGTGCCTATGATTAAGTTGTAATCACATGAGGAGGCGCAGCGGGAGCGTGGAAGCCATAGCGGGACCCACGAGACGGACGATCGTGATGCATGGAGATGCATCAAGATGTCGACGGAACCGACGAGGACGAGATGGACGATCACAAGGCATGGAGATGCACCGTTGCACACATAGATCTTGATGTGAGTGATTAGGCCTACTGGCTCGGGCCTAATCATATTAGGTTGTGGTCCATGATCATCTGGTGTGATTGCTTATACACATACTAGATATGTATATATATTTGCATGCGATGTAGATATATATTAAATATGTATATGTGTGACATGTCATATTAGGAGACCAAATCATAGAAACATCTCTCGATAATATTAAGTCGGTAAACGTGAGGCAATTAGATTGACCCACGTGGCCTTCCATCGTTATGAGTAGGAACCGAATCCCGGTGTAGGTTGAGTTGGTCGAGTCCCTCGAGACTCACCTATATCGCGATTCGCTATCTTGCTTACGACATAGAGATGTCACCGGTGACCTGAGGGCATGATATGCTTGGTCGAGTCCCTCGAGGGTATATCATCAAATCAGACTCATCTTGTAACGAAGGTGTTGACTTAACCGAGCATCATGGTTGGTCGAGTCCCTCGAGGCCATGGTGATTCGGAGGCCGAACAGGACGAGAATCACAAGGAGTTGTGATCGGCAAGAGTTGTCTACCTTTTAGGCTTAGTGTGATTGGTCGAGTCCCTCGAGGTTACACTAAGACGCTGATTGGATCCTGATCCCCACTAGAAGTCTGCCGGAGACTTCCGTTTCACGTGCTGAGGGTGTCGCGTGACTCGTTAGTAAAATAGTGGGAGCATATTAAGATAGAAGTCCATATCTTGATAGTTTATTTCTTGCAAAATCTGCATGTTATTCATTTTTGCTACATCTTTATTTTCAGAAAATGTCGCTTTCAAATCCCTTACGTGGCATACTTGATGTCAACCGCCTCACTGGTCCAAATTATACGGATTGGCTCCGTAACTTGAGAATTGTTCTCACAGCGGAGAAAATCGTGTACGTCCTTGATACAGTGATGCCTACGCCCGAAGAAGGGGCAAGCGAGGATGAGATCGCTCGCTACGTGAAGTACATTGATGACTCCACTCTTGCTCAGTGCTATATGTTGGGCTCTATGACTCCAGAGTTACAGAGACAACATGAAAAGATGGATGCCAGATCCATTCTCCTACATGTCCGTAAATTGTTTGAGGAACAGGGAAGGACTCAACGATATGAGATATCCAAGAGCCTTTTCCGCGCTAGGATGACTGAGGGGACACCGGTTCAGAACCATGTCCTAAAGATGATTGAGTGGATAGAGAAACTCACAGGTCTAGGAATGGTCCTAGAGGATAACTTGTGTGTGAACATTGTGCTTCAGTCCCTACCAGATTCCTTTTCACAGTTCATAATGAACTTTAATATGAACAAGCTTGAGGTGACTCTCCCAGAGCTCCTCAATATGTTGAGGGAGGCAGAGAGTACTATTAAGAAAGAGAAGCCAGTTCTCTATACTGGTGAGACCAGAAAGAAAAGGAAAGCAGAAAGGTCCCTTAATAAGGGAAAGGGCAAGGGCAAACAAGGTAAAGCAAAGGTTGCTAAGAAAGACCCAACAAAGGACAAAGGCCAGTGCTTCCACTGTGGTAAAGATGGGCACTGGAAGAGAAACTGCAAAGAGTACCTTGCAGAAAGGGCGAAACAAAAGCTTGATGAAGCTTCAGGTACATTCATGATCAGTCTCCATTTGTCAAACTCTTATGATAACACATGGGTATTAGATACCGGTAGTGCTTATCATATATGCAATTCGTTGCAGGTTCTGGCAAGGCCTAGGAGACTAGAGAGAGGCGAGATGGACCTCAAGATGGGTAATGTAGCAAAAGTTACTGTATTAGCTGTTGGCGAGGTCGCCCTACATCTGCCTAGTGGAGCTTTTATTGCATTAGATGCATGTTATTTTGTTCCTTCTATTATCAAAAACATTATCTCCATTTCATGTTTAACAGTTAGTGGATATAAATTTGTTTTTGAGAACAATGGTTGTTCGATATTATTAGATGATAAGATCATCACGAAAGGAACATTGCATAATGGTTTATTTATGTTAGACACCACTCCACATATCATGAATATAAATGTGTCCAAAAGGAAACGAGATGAGTTGAACAGTGCATACCTGTGGCATTGTAGGCTAGGTCACATCCATGAAAGAAGGATTCAAAAGTTGCTAAATGATGGATATCTAGATCCATTCGACTATGTGTCATATGCAACTTGTGAGCCTTGCATTCGTGGAAAACTGACCAACTCTCCATTTAGTGGAACTAGAGAGAGAGCCACTGAGTTGTTGGAACTCATACATAGTGATGTATGTGGACCCATGTCAACTCATGCCATTGGAGGTTACTCCTACTTCATTACATTTACTGATGATTTCTCAAGGTATGGATATGTGTACTTAATGAAGTACAAGTCCGAGGCCTTTGAGAAATTCAGAGAGTATAAGAATGAGGTGGAGAACCAGACTGGAAAGAGTATCAAAACTCTTCGATCAGATCGAGGAGGTGAGTACTTAAGTACAGAGTTTACTCACTTCCTCAAGGACCATGGGATATTATCCCAATGGACACCTCCTTATACACCTCAGCTCAATGGTGTCTCTGAAAGGAGAAATCGTACATTATTAGATATGGTACGGTCCATGATGAGTTTCGCTGACCTACCCATCTCATTCTGGGGATATGCCTTAGAAACCGCAGCTTACCTTCTGAACAGAGTTCCAACTAAGTCGGTGGTGTCTACACCATATGAGATATGGAAAGGGAAGAAGCCTGATCTTAAAGTAGTTAAGATTTGGGGCTGCTCTGCCCATGTTAAAAGACACAACCCCGATAAGTTAGAATCAAGGACAGGGCGATGTAAATTTGTGGGATACCCCAAGGAAACTTGTGGGTATTACTTCTATCATCTCGAGGACCAAAAGGTCTTTGTAGCTAAGAGAGCAGTGTTCCTTGAGAAGGAACACATTCTTGACGGAGACAGTGGGAGAATGATAGAATTGAGCGAGGTTGGAGAACCAAGCTCAAGCACCACTCTACAGCCCGAGTCTGTTCAGGTATCTAATACACAAGTTTCAACTTTACGCAGGTCTGATAGAGTATCCCATCCTCCTGAGAGATATGTGGGACATATTAGAGCAGAGGATGTAGAGGATATTGATCCTCAGACCTACGAGGAGGCTATTATGAGTATAGACTCCGGGAAGTGGAAAGAAGCCATGAATTCTGAGATGGATTCTATGTACTCCAATAAGGTTTGGAACCTAGTTGATGCACCCAAAGGTATTGTACCCATCGGTTGCAAGTGGATCTTTAAGAAAAAGATCGGAGTAGATGGAAAGGTAGAGACCTATAAAGCAAGGCTAGTGGCTAAGGGGTATCGTCAAAGGCAAGGTGTTGACTACGACGAAACTTTCTCACCCGTAGCAATGCTAAAATCCATCAGAATTCTATTGGCTATTGTAGCACACTATGATTATGAGATCTGGCAGATGGATGTGAAAACCGCATTCCTCAACGGGAACCTGGATGAGGAGGTGTATATGATGCAACCTGAGGGATTCGTGTCCAAGAACTGCCCAGATAAGGTGTGTAGGTTGCTTAGATCCATTTATGGACTAAAGCAAGCTTCCCGAAGTTGGAACATAAGATTTGATGAGGTAATCAGATCTTATGACTTCGTTAAGAACGAAGATGAGCCTTGTGTATACAGAAAGGTAAGTGGGAGCGCTATTAGCTTTTTGGTGTTATATGTGGATGACATCCTCATCATTGGGAATGACATAGGAATGCTATCCACAATAAAGGCTTGGTTATCTAGACACTTCTCCATGAAGGACTTAGGAGAAGCATCTTATATCTTGGGGATTAGAATCTATAGAGATAGATCCAAAAGGATGCTTGGCTTGTCCCAGTCCAGGTACATAGAAACTATTGTCAAAAGGTTTGGCATGGAAAATTCCAAAAGAGGTCTCATACCGATGAGACATGGGATATCGCTTTCTACGAGTATGTCCCCAAAGACTCCAGAAGAAAGGGCGAACATGGATATGATACCTTATGCCTCAGCAATAGGGTCTATCATGTATGCCATGCTATGTACTAGGCCTGATATAGCGCATGCTCTGAGTGTCACGAGCAGGTATCAGGCGGATCCAGGCTTGGAGCACTGGAAAGCAGTAAAGTGTATCCTTAAGTACTTGAGAAGGACTAAGGATCTTTTACTAGTATATGGAGGTAATAGCCTTAAGGTTGAAGGCTACACTGACTCAAGTTTTCAGTCTGATGTCGATGATAGCAAGTCAAATTCAGGGTATGTGTACACCTTGAATGGAGGAGCAGTGTGCTGGAAGAGTTCCAAGCAAGATACCACTGCTGACTCGACCACAGAGGCGGAGTACATTGCTGCATCAGATGCAGCAAAGGAGGGAGTCTGGTTGAAGAAGTTCATCACAGATTTGGGAGTCGTGCCGGATAGTGAGGAGCCGATTTCCCTATATTGCGACAACAACGGGGCAATTGCTCAAGCGAAGGAACCTAGGTCTCATCAGAAATCTAAGCATGTTCTGAGGAGGTTCCACCTTATCAGAGAGATCGTGACCCGAGGAGATGTAGCAGTGGAAAGAGTTCCATCCGAAGATAACATTGCAGATCCACTAACAAAGCCATTGTCTCAGATTGTCTTTGAGCGTCACAGGGGTCTGATGGGGATCAGACACATAGGTGATTGGCTTTAGGTCAAGTGGGAGATTGCTAGTCATAAGTGCCCAGCAAGCCAATCACGTGAGTGATGGCACGTGTGACTTGATACAGAATCTTTTTGCTTATTATATTTTGGCATATATCACTTTATAACTATTGCATAAATGCATATATATTGTGATGTCCTTGGATTTGTGCAATGGGAATCGGATCGTGATGAGATCACGATAATGAGATCGATTCACCTTTAAACACATATCCTAAATAATCCCGGTCATAGGTTACTCGAGAGGGACATCGTGATAACCGGATAGACTGGTGTGCTGTATACCCGTCCATATGATGGATGCAGCTGGTCTCATAGCTACTCGTGTAGGGACACTAGGGATACAATACAGGTGCTCATTGGAGAATGAGTTCACTGATTGATCCGCTTACGGAATGCTGGATGGTTGATGATGCCTTATTGTCAGACAACAATTCCGTAGTCCTAGTGGTGTATCTGGTTCTTAGACTTGAGACACCAAGGATGTCCTGTATGAGTGCTCCACTCTTTGATACCAGACTTATAGGTTTGGCTGTTCCCAGATCTAGTACAGCTGGTCATTGGGAGTGGTAGTCGACCTTACGAGGGCTATTGAGTGTCGATAGAGGATCATCCACTCTCGGTATCATGAGAGGAATATCCCATGTGTTCTTGCTCAGACAAATCCCTGGCCAGGGTCATTCGGGTTGAGAGAGAAAGAGTTCTCCGGGAGAATCCGATTAGAGCGAGACTCGAGTAGAAACCGTATGGGTCTGACAGCACCATGCTCGATATACGGTCTCTGGGATATTAGATGGATGAGGGACTATAGGTACATGGTAACTAAGGACAGACAGGTCCAATGGATTGGATTCCCCTGTATCGTCTGGGGACTACGGCATAGTGGCCTAGTACTTCCGTAGTCGATGAGTCGAGTGAATTATTACAGAGATAATAATTCACTGAGTTAGAAGGAGTTCTGACAGGTATGACTCACGGCCAGCTCGATATTGGGCCTAGAGGGTCACACACATATGGTAGGCATTGCGATGAGTAGAGGTTCGGATATGAGATATCCGACGGAGCCCTTGTCTTATTGGATGCAGATCCAATACCCACTAGGGAAAGGACCCATTAGGGTTTTGACACGGGATCTCTATAAATAGGAGGGATACACAGCCTCATAGGCTAGAGTCTTTGCTTGCCCTTCCTATTCTCCTCTCCCTCTCCACCTCAGAGAAGGCCTGGAGTTTTGAGGAGCATCGTCGCAACCCTGCTGTGTGGATCACCGCTAGAGAGGAGGACGCTTGACCTCCTTCACCCTCTCCTAAGGATCTGCAAGGAAACAGGGATATACGATCTCCCTAGGTAACACAATCTCTATACGCAGTTTTGTGTTTTGCGGATTTTTGCGCACCAATCTTCGCACGACGACGAACATCTTTTTGGGAATCGGGGATTTTGTTTTCTTGTTCTTCCGCTGCGCATATGATGTCGCCCCCTATGATTTCCCAACACATATAAAGCTCAGCAAGTGACAAACATATCCATGGCAAAGAGAATAATTTTAAACAAATAAGGTTTCAAAATACAAGGCAGAGATACAAGAGTTCAAAGATAGTCACTCAACGAATGCAGAATTACAATGTCGTATCGTTCGAAGCATGTTTTGTTCATAACAATGAAGTGCTAATTGGGGTATATCATTTGCTTAAAGAGCATATCCATGACATATGGAATATTTCAAAGTATATTAAAGATGTATAAATATTTCGAAGCATATCAAAGAACAAATATGAAACAGAAGCTCAAATGACGCATATGATGTCGCATTCATTTCATTCTTATCCAAAGCGTGGATAGAAACATATAATCAAAGCTTTGGATATTATGTCAAGCACATAGAAGGTTAAGTGGGATCATAACATAATATTATTTATCCATTTCTGAATGACCACCAAACATAAGTCTCCCACGTTTGGGAGCTTCATTCACCAATGTCTTAATGAAGTCATAGGGGGTCGGCAGAGTATCGCGGACTCTAAGCATAACTCACTTTCTCATTTCTGACAAAGGTTCATATTTATCCCATAAACACTGGAGTACAAAAGGATAGTGAATAATAAATTGAAACATATCGAAAACACATGTGAAACAATGGAATGCATGTGCCTATAACGAAACATTACGATATAAACATGAACATTATATAATAAAATCAGGTATATAAATAATTAAAGAACAAGAGTATATAAGAATTTAAAGTAGTAATATAAAACTCAACTAAAGTAAGGGTTTTTGCTGAAATCGATTTCCAAAGAGACGAAACAAGAAGAGTCGAAATCGACCAAATCTCAATTTTTGGCAGAATTTGAGAGGCACTTTGTATGAATTATTTGGATAACCAATTATGCTCCAATTTAAACAAAATAGATGTCATTCTAAATATATGTCAATCTAGTTTTAGGTAAATTAAGTTTTCCATGAATTGGAGTTTACTGTAGGGAGTTACAAATAATTTCGTAGCGAAAGGTCTGAAAACATCATCTCTGTTTTACTGAGTCCACAAGCTTGATGAAAACAAATGTTTTAGTTTGCAATTGTACTCTAAAAATTTCAAATCAGATAAGCACAAAAATAATTTTGAGTCTAGTTTTCAATAAATTGATGAATCTGAGTTCCCAACAGAAAGTTATTAGTAGTTAAGCAATAAAAGGTCATAAATTATAGTCCATATTTTGTAGAATCTATGGGGTTAATTAAAATATAAGTCTTAGTAGGCATTTAAACTCCAAATCATTCAATCTAGGTATCAAAATAAAGATCTTTGAGTCTACTTTCAAATGGATTAAGATTTGCTTAAATCAGAGTTTAGTGCTAAAATTTAGGTCCAAAACAATGTATAGAGGTCAGATTACCAAAAAATTACAGATTCATGGCTTTATATCAAAACGAAAGAAAGGTTTGGTGCTAAGCTGAAATCTTTCGAATTATAAAGAACTAAAATGAAAATAGAGATTAGGATTACTGTAGAATAGGGTTAGAACACTTGCCTTAGAAAAGTTTGATACCCAAATGTGAGGAAATTGATGCAAAACCTCAAGCAAAGCTTCTTCTACTTCTTTTTCTTCAATTCCTCTTCCCCACGTTGGCTGCAGCAAGTATCCCTCTTGGTTAAGTTTTCCTTTAATCTCTCATCTAACTACTTAGGTTTGGCTAACACAAAGGTTGCAAGATGGTAAGCATGCATGAAAAGAGCTTATGTGTCATCCATAGAACCAACATGAGTGGCACTATACTTATGTTAGCTAGTGACACATGTCCTCTATTTTCTTTTAACTTAATGTGAATCTTTGACAAATAATATTAATTTTCTAAGATTCACATTTAGGTTCCTTGCCATAAACTTCTAATATAAAATTATTTAATATAAAATAATTGTTAGCTAATCATCATATTTACAAATAAGCATCTACAAAATTTTAAAAAATAGAAGATGTTATGTTACCACCGTCCAGACTAACGGTACCACTGCCTAACACTCTCAGAGATTGTGTCACCAATGGTTTCATATATTGGGTCACTGTTTGGATCTTTTACTTGGCCCAACACAACCCAAATTTGGGCCCAATTGGCCCCTAATTGAGTTGGCCCAATTTTAACCCAATTATGCCTAAAACCTACTTCAATCTAGACAATTATTACAAAGCTTGAATCAAATATTATCCGGCATGTCATTGGTTCATCGACGCTTCATCCGATTCTTTGGCGCATCATCCTCTCTTACGGCCTGTTGCCCAATCAGGCAGTTGACCTCCGAAACTCTGATTTCCTAGGTATAATTTTCGCTCTTCTTGGCCTGATGCCCGAACCCATGGCCCAAAGTCTTCTGTCGATATATCGACCGATCCTCTAGCTCGACGTCTAATCTTCTGACATGTTTCACTTCGGTCCAATATGATTCTTCCTGCTTTTAATTATCTCTCCATGATCGAAGCTTCTTGCGTCACTCAAGATTATATAAACACTATCAATTGGTTTCATCATCAAAATTTGAGATTCAACATATTTCAATATATAACTAATGCACTAGAATATTTAAAGATTAATTTAAATTTACTAATAATTCATTGGCTAATATATTAATAAAAAAACTGATTAAAATTCAGTAAAATAGTATTTAAGAAATTTAAGATTATATCTTCAATATGATTGATAAAATTGTAAGTTCAAGAATATTAAGCATAAATATAATTGAGCTCAAGATTACAAGGTGTCAACAATTAGGCAACGATTAACACTCATGCAAATTTTCACCTTTTGTATAAGTCAAAATTGTCGATCCTAAAACAACATGGTATCTTTAGTGTTTTAGTATAACCTAACTTTGATCATAATATTTATTATCTATATTGACAATAAAGGCAATTTTCTTGTATATAATATACCTATATAAGTTTTGGACAAATGTGCCACAATATTACGAAGAATTATAAACTATTATTAATTTTGAATATAAAGTTGTCATTACACAATTGATCTTATAACCCTTGTTATGATCATGTTTTAGTTAAGTTGTGAAAGTAAATTTTAGTTGAGCTAGAATTATGTTTTAATTGAGATACCATGGAAATAAGATTTTACATTCGTACCACAACAATGTGCCAAATTCCATTAAATATCCTATAATTTTTTTAAAAATGATGCTAAATATCTTAATATCATGTTCAAGTAGTTCTATAAAAATTTGTATTACTTTAGTGGAAGTTGACCAAAATATATTCGATCATAGAACTTATTCCCAAAAAATTTTAATTTTGATAAGTAGTTATTCAAAATCCTCACAAAAAATAAAATATGATACAAATCATCTTATAATCTAGTAATTCTGTGAAATTTTAGATAAGTTTAGTGGAAGCTTACCAAGTTGCACTCCAAATTAAACTAAGTTACAATCGATTACATTACCTATTCCAAAATTTCTCAATTTTGATAATTAGTCATCTTAAAATCCTTCAAAAATTAAAAAAAATGGGTATAGAATCTTGTCTTAATTATTCTGTGAAAATTTTGATGGGTTTAGTGAAAGTTGACCAAGTCACACTCGAAATTAAACTTACATTCGATCACAGTACCTATTCCAAAAGTTTCTAATTTCGATAATTAGTCATCCTAAAATCCTTTAAAAAAAAAAAAGGTGATACTTATCTTAGTTACATGTCCTTATAGTTATGTTGAAGTTTAGATATGTTTAGTTAAATTTGTTGAACCAAGTTCCACTCAATTATAATACATATTCCAAAATTTCTTATTTCAATAATTAGTCATCCTAAAATATTAAAAAATAAAAAATAGTAATAATTATTTTAGGATCATGTATTAGTAGTTTTGTGAAAGTTTGGATAGGTTTAGTAGAATTTAAGCATATCATATTCGAAATCGAACTAAGTTACAATCGATCACATCATCTATTCCAAAATTTTCTAATTTTGATAATTAATCATCATAAAATTCTTAAGTAAAAAATAATATTAATCATCTTAGAATTATATCATAGTAATTCTATGAAAATTTAGATTGTTTTAGTATAAGTTCACTAAGTTACACTCAAAATTGAACTAAGTTATACTAGATCAAAGAACATATTCAAAACATCTCCAATTTTGATACTAAAATTCTAAACAAAATACTATTAATTATCTTAAAATCATGTTTGGATAGTATTGTGGAAGTTTGGGTTGCTTTGGTGGACGTTGATCAAGTTACACTCTGATAATAAACTAAGCTATACTTAATCATGGAATCTATCTAAAAAAATTTATTTGATAATTAATTATTTTAAAATATTTTAAAAATAAAAAATACTACTAAACATCTTAGAAATGTTGGGAAATCATTGGGGGGCGACATCATATGCGCAGCGGAAGAACAAGAAAACAAAAATCTCCGATTCCCAAAAAGATGTTCGTCGTCGTGCGAAGATTGGTGCGCAAAAAATCCGCAAAACACAAAACTGCGTATAGAGATTGTGTTACCTAGGGAGATCGTATATCCCTGTTTCCTTGCAGATCCTTAGGAGAGGGTGAAGGAGGTCAAGCGTCCTCCTCTCTAGCGGTGATCCACACAGCAGGGTTGCGACGACGCTCCTCAAAACTCCAGGCCTCCTCTGAGGTGGAGAGGGAGAGGAGAATAGGAAAGGCAAGCAAAGACTCTAGCCTATGAGGCTGTGAATCCCTCCTATTTATAGAGATCCCGTGTCAAACCCTAATGGGTCCTTCCCTAGTGGGTATTGGATCTACATCCAATAAGACAAGGGCTCCGTCGGATATCTCATATCCGAACCTCTACTCATCGCAATGCCTACCATATGTGTGTGACCCTCTAGGCCCAATATCGAGCTGGCCGTGAATCATACCTGTCAGAACTCCTTCTAACTCAGTGAATTATTATCTCTGTAATAATTCACTCGACTCATCGACTACGGACGTACTAGGCCACTACGCCGTAGTCCCCAGACGATACAGGGGAATCCAATCCATTGGACCTGTCTGTCCTCAGTTACCATGTACCTATAGTCCCTCATCCATCTAATATCCCAGAGATCGTATATCGAGCATGGTGCTGTCAGACCCATACGGTTTCTACTCGAGTCTCACTCTAATCGAATTCTCCCGGAGAACTCTTTCTCTCTCAACCCGAATGACCCTGGCCAGGGATTTGTCTGAGCAAGAACACATAGGATATTCCTCTCATGACGCCGAGAGTGGATGATCCTCTATTGACACTCAATAGCCCTCGTAAGGTCGACTACCACTCCCAATGACCAGCTGTACTAGATCTGGGGACAGCCAAACCTATAAGTCTGGTATCAAAGAGTGGAGCACTCATACAGGACATCCTTGGTGTCTCAAGTCTAAGGACCAAATACACCACTAGGACTACGGAATCACTGTCTGACAATAAGGCATCATCAACCATCCAGCATTCCGTAAGCGGATCAATCAGTGAACTCATTCTCCAATGAGCACCTGTATTGTATCCCTAGTGTCCCTACACGAGCAGCTATGAGACCAGCTGCATCCATCATATGGACGGGTATACAGCACACCAGTCTATCCGGTTATCACGATGTCCCTCTCGAGTAACCTATGACCGGGATTATTTAGGATATGTGTTTAAAGGTGAATCGATCTCATTATCGTGATCTCATCACGATCCGATTCCCATTGCACAAATCCAAGGACATCACAATATATATATGCATTTATGCAATAGTTATAAAGTGATATATGCTAAAATATAATAAGCAAAAAGATTCTGTATCAAGTCACACGTGCCATCACTCACGTGATTGGCTTACTGGGCACCTATGACTAGCAATCTCCCACTTGACCTAAAGCCAATCACCTATGTGTCTGATCCCCATCAGACTCCTGTGACGCTCATAGACAATCTAAGACAACGGCTTTGTTAGTGGATCTGCAATGTTATCTTCGGATGGAACTCTTTCCACTACTACATCTCATCGGGTTACGATCTCTCTTATAAGCTGGAACCTCCTCAGAACACTTCTGATGAGACCCGGGTTCCCTTATTTGAGTAATCACCCCATAGTTGTCGCAATATAAGGAAGTTGACTTGTCGCTATCTGTATCGACTCCCAAATATGTGATGAACTTCTTCACCCAG
This sequence comes from Musa acuminata AAA Group, assembly GCF_036884655.1. NCBI lineage: Eukaryota > Viridiplantae > Streptophyta > Magnoliopsida > Zingiberales > Musaceae > Musa > Musa acuminata. Next base: position 31,351,814 of record NC_088334.1, on the reverse strand, counting down.
ACTCCCTCCTTTGCTGCATCTAATGCGGCAATGTACTCCGCCTCTGTGGTCGAGTCAGCAGTGGTATCTTGCTTGGAACTCTTCCAGCACACTGCTCCTCCATTCAAGGTGTACACATACCCTGAATTCGACTTGCTATCATCGACATCAGACTGAAAACTTGAGTCAGTGTAGCCTTCAACCTTAAGGCTATTACCTCCATATACTAGTAAAAGATCCTAAGTCCTTCTCAAGTACTTAAGGATACACTTTACTGCTTTCCAGTGCTCCAAGCCTGGATCCGCTTGATACCTACTCGTGACACTCAGAGCATGCGCTATATCAGGCCTAGTACATAGCATGGCATACATGATAGACCCTATTGCTGAGGCATAAGGTATCATATTCATGTTTGCCCTTTGGAATTTTCCATGCCAAACCTTTTGACAATGGTTTCTATGTACCTGGATTGGGATAAGCCAAGCATCCTTTTGGATCTATCTCTATAGATTCTAATCCCCAAGATATAAGATGCTTCCCCTAAGTCCTTCATGGAGAAGTGTCTAGATAACCAAGCCTTTACGATAGCATTCCTACATCATTCCCAATGATCAGGATGTCATCTACATATAACACCAAAAAGGTGATAGCGCTCCCACTTACCTTTCTGTATACACAAGGCTCATCTTCGTTCTTAACGAAGTCATAAGATCTGATTGCCTCATCAAATCTTATGTTCCAACTTCGGGAAGCTTGCTTTAGTCCATAAATGGATCTAAACAACCTACACACCTTATTTGGGTAGTTCTTGGACACGAATCCCTAAGGTTGCATCATATACACCTCCTCCTCAAGGTTCCCATTGAGGAATGCGGTTTTCACATCCATCTGCCAGATCTCATAATCATAGTGTGCTGCAATAGCCAATAGAATTCTGATGGATTTTAGCATTGCTACGGGTGAGAAGGTTTCGTCGTAGTCAACACCTTGCCTTTGACGATACCCCTTAGCCACTAGCCTTGCTTTATAGGTCTCTACCTTTCCATCTACTCCGATCTTTTTCTTAAAGATCCACTTGCAACCGATGGGTACAATACCTTCGGGCGCATCAATTAGGTTCCAAACCTTATTGGAGTACATAGAATCCATCTCAGAATTCATGGCTTCTTGCCACTTCCCGGAGTCTATACTCATAATAGCCTCCTCGTAGGTCTGAGGATCAATATCCTCTACATCCTCTCCTCTAATATGTCCCACATATCTCTCAGGAGGATGGGATACTCTATCAGACCTGCGTAAAGTTGAAACTTGTGTATTAGGTACCTGAACATACTTGGGCTGTAGAGTGGTGCTTGAGCTTGGTTCTCCAACCTCGCTCAATTCTATCATTCTCCCACTGTCTCCGCCAAGAATGTGTTCCTTCTCAAGGAACACTGCTCTCTTAGCTACAAAGACCTTTTTGTCCTCGAGATGATAGAAATAATACCCACAAGTTTCCTTGGGGTATCCCACAAATAAGCATCGCTCTGTCCTTGATTCTAACTTATCGGGGTTGTGTCTTTTAACGTGGGCTGGGCAGCCCCAAATCTTAACAACCTTAAGATCAGGCTTCTTCCCTTTCCATATCTCATATGGTGTAGACACTATCGACTTAGTTGGAACTCTGTTCAGAAGGTAAGCTGCGGTTTCTAGGGCATATCCATAGAATAAGATGGGTAGGTCAGCGAAACTCATCATGGACCGTACCATATCTAATAGCGTACGATTCCTCCTTCCAAAGACACCATTGAGCTGAGGTGTATAAGGAGGTGTCCATTGGGATAATATCCCATGGTCCTTGAGGAACTACGTAAACTCTATACTTAAGTACTCACATCCTCGATCTGATCGAAGAGTTTTGATACTCTTTCCAGTCTGGTTCTCCACCTCATTCTTATACTTTCTGAATTTCTCAAAGGCCTCGGACTTGTACTTCATTAAGTACACATATCCATACCTTGAGAAATCATCAGTAAATGTAATGAAGTAGGAGTAACGTCCAATGGCATGAGTTGACATGGGTCCACATACATCACTATGTATGAGTTCCAACAACTCAGTGGCTCTCTCTCCAATTTCACTAAATGGAGATTTGGTCAGTTTTCCACGAATGCAAGGCTCACAAGTTGCATTTGACACATAGTCGAATGGATCTAGATATCCATCATTTAGCAACTTTTGAATCCTTCTTTCATGGATGTGACCTAGCCTACAATGCCACAGGTATGCACTGTTCAACTCATCTCGTTTCCTTTTGGACACATTTACATTCATGATATGTGGAGTGGTGTCTAACATAAATAAACCATTATGCAATGTTCCTTTCGTGATGATCTTATCATCTAATAATATCGAACAACCATTGTTCTCAAAAACAAATTTATATCCACTAACTGTTAAACATGAAATGGAGATAATGTTTTTGATAATAGAAGGAACAAAATAACATGCATCTAATGCAATAAAAGCTCCACTAGGCAGATGTAGGGCGACCTCGCCAACAGCTAATACAGCAACTTTTACTCCATTACCCATCTTGAGGTCCATCTCGCCTCTCTCTAGTCTCCTAGGCCTTGCCAAAGCCTACAATGAATTGCATATATGATAAGCACTACTGGTATCCAATACCCATGTGTTATCATAAGAGTCTGACAAATGGAGACTGATCATGAATGTACCTGAAGCTTCATCAAGCTTTTGTTTCGCCCTTTCTGCAAGGTACTCTTTGCAGTTTCTCTTCCAGTGCCCATCTTTACCACAGTGGAAGCACTGGTCTTTGTCCTTTGTTGGGTCTTTCTTAGCAACATTTGCTTTACCTTGTTTGCCCTTGCCCTTTCCCTTCTTAAGGGACCTTTCTGCTTTCCTTTTCTTTCTGGTCTCACCAGTGTAGAGAACTGGCTTCTCTTTCTTAATAGTACTCTCTGCCTCCCTCAACATATTGAGGAGCTCTGGGAGAGTCACCTCAAGCTTGTTCATATTAAAATTCATTATGAACTGTGAAAAGGAATCTGGTAGAGACTGAAGCACAATGTCCACACACAAGTTATCCTCTAGGACCATTCCTAGACCGAGTTACACTCAATATTGAACTTAGTTAAACTCGATTAGAGAATCTATCCAAAAAAAAAAAAAATCTTAATTTTGATAATTAATATAAAAAATCAGAAATAGATAAATTACTAGTAATCATATTACCATCCTGGTCATGTAGGTTTGTGGAAGTTTGGGTTGCTTTGGTAAAATCGGGTTACGCTCAATATTAAACTAAATAACACTCTGATCACAATTCTATCAAAAAACAAATCCCTAATTTCAATAAATAATTAACCTAAAACATGCTAGTAATTATATTACCAATATTTATATACAATACAAACACTTATCCACTATAATTTTTACATGAAAGACATATCTAACAAATTGAAATACAAAATCATAGTTAATAGCATCCTTATCACACATCACAGTAGCAACACAACAAAACATATCATTCAACTTTTACAACAACACACAAATATGATACAAACACACATATACATCATAGTAAACATTACAGTGGATATCACAATAGCGACATCACCAAAGACATATCATTACTAAGATCACAATAACAAGATAACATACGTACGCACCATAGTAGCGACATACGAAAGACGTAACATTCAACTTTCACAACAATAATATATAATATTTACAATACGAACATGTGTTCACATCATAGTATATATATATACATACATATCAAACACCAAATACAAGCAAAACAACAGTTACAACAGTATTCTATTACGAGGTGGTTCACATAGTATCAATTATAATGTTCGAATGCCAAATTACATGTTACAACACATACCACATCCAATAAGTAAAACAAAACTGTCACATTATCACAATCAGTTCTGTCTTTGAACTTGACACAATGAACATCATCATTTAATATAGCAATTGCTATTTGCATTCAAAACAACAACACATCATTGTGTGAAATTCATTTTTTTTTTTTTTTTGTCCACTAGAAAGTGATCCATATATTAAATTATGAATATGGTGCAATCATTTTTGCAAAACATGTCAATCAATTAGTAAAATCACCATTATAAATTATCAAAGTGAATTAAGCAAACACTTACAATCTCACAACTTTTGACTTCCACCCTTTACTAAGGATCTTATTAAAGATTGTCTAAATCATTAGTAAATATTATCTTAAACATCTGCATATGTTTTTAAACAAATAAATAGTTGTCGATTCATCATAAAGTAATTATCATTATTGAACAAAATATAAATAAATATCACAATCCTAAAACCACTCCACATAAACATTGATAATTAAAACCTATGTCCCATTAGCAATACGTCATGACAAATTATAGACTCATAAGCATCAATCACCTCTTCATCAGTGAATTTGCCTTGCTTAAGTAATTTCCAAAAAAGATGTGTATTCATTAATGAATTTATCCTACCTATTAAATATTGAATAATTAAACTACAAATAACAAATGATAATTGCAACAGTTATAGCAAACCTAATTTTACAACCTAATATAATTGAAGACTTACTATAAATTCTTTAAATTTGAAGCTAATTTAGCAGCCTCATATTTATCAGCGCCCATCCTCTCATAAATCTGTAAAATAAAATTATTAGCAAACATAATAAAACAATTTATATTAGAAATAAAATCGAATATTGGCCTTCATTATTTTTTCTCTTTCAGATTCCAATACTACTAAACATTCATCCATCTTGCCTTCAGATGACTCAGGAATATCAAATTTTACCACTTATGTCGAATATCATATTTCCTTTTGGTAATTATACTTCCCACTTCCTAAAAAATTATGAGTTATGTCTTCGAGTTCCATATATTTTCAGCCGATATAATTTATGGACATAGAACTGTGCATCCCGTAATCCATCCTTCATTATGCTAGGTTCAGTGGAATGAGCTAAGGATGAATTTGGATGATCTTTGCATCTATCATCTTTGTCGAGGATTAAGATGACAAGATGGCCAAGTCTATAATCTCAAAGGATCTTCAGTAATTTCTTAACTTCATCTTGAGACTTATTCTGTAAGTATAGAAGTATCCTGTAAATAACATAATTTGATAAATGAACCGCAAACTCCAAAATACCAAGGTACCATACCTTGGTGTTCATATGACCAACCGACATAAGAATGCTTTCACTAGGAATTGGAATGAACAATTAACATATCTACACAACAACAAGTGTATAAAACTTAATAAAACACATGTACATATATCTCTAATATATCTCATGATATATATATGTATATATATATATATATATACATATACATATATATGTATATATATGTATATATATATACATATATATATACACACATATATACATATATACATATACACATATATACATAAATAAATATATATATATATACATATATATGTATATATATATATACATACATATATATATGTATATGTATATATATATACATATATACATATCCATATATATATACATATATATATATATTTATATATATATACATATATATATATATATTTATATATATATATATATACATATTTATACATATATATATACATATATATATATATATATCCATTTTTTTCCATGGCAGCTCTTTCTTTTTTTTCTCACCATCATAATTATTTATCCATTTTTTTCACAATCATTTCTTTGTTTTCTTTTAACACCTCACTTCATGTATTGGTGACTTGTATCTTGGTCAGCTAACTTATTAGAATTTAGATTTCTATCTTTTGATCATTTTATTTTCATGAACTCACTCAGTAAAAAAGGCATTTCACAATTACATTTTTGTAGGAAGTTTGTAACATACTGTTAATTACAAAACTAAATTTTATCTTTTTATACATAAGTATATACTTTTTGAATATATTGTATCAAGATCCAAGTTTGATAACTATGTCTTCAGTTCTATTGTAATAATAATAAGTACAAAGGCCACCTATCTTTTGAACTAGAAAGATTACTCTTCCGTAGCCCACAAACAAGTTAATTAGGAACTTTATCAAAGAAACTACATTGGACTTTCTCCCGATGGGACAGATTATTTTCAAAAAATAAAGAAATATTTTGGATAATTACATATCAACCACAACGTATTTGATATTGAAAAATCACCCAAATTTGACTACCAACCTTAAATTAATAAGGTAAGTAAATTTCTTCCAATGTTTATAAGCAACCAAATTACTCCTTCCCTAAAGTTCCTGAAAATTACATATATTTGATGCATTATGTGTTGGAGTTATATTTTAAAACTTAAAATTTTATGAAAATAATTTTGGTACTTGTAAAAAATACTTAAATGAAAGGACATGTGCCTTGGGAAAACATATTTTAAAGGTGACGTTCGGGCCATGTTGAGTCCTAAACAATCCTAGTACATCTATTTAGAGATTAGTATATTTCCTCCTCTTTGATTTCTTTCTCTCAATAAATTTTATCAATTTATATTAGTGTTCAAGAGGTTAGTCAAGTCAATCAAATCACTTCATGATTATACTGGAAGGAGGGATAATATCAATTAAATTTTGGGATGAAAATCTTCATCAACGTAGAGATAATATTTTATTTTAATATAATAATTATGCATCTTTCAATTTTTTAAAAAAATTTAAATTATTATTTTTAATATTTTATTATTTTCTTAATAGAAATCCGAATGGGCTAGTTTTTACCCAACATTGTGTATGACACATTTCATGAATAAGTCCATAATTTTTTTCTTTTATTGTTTTTTCCTATCTTATGTCACACTTTATTTCATATTGGGGAAAACTATTAAGTAGAATAATTTTTTTCCTCTTTATATCAAAATGAGTTTCTCATCAAAATATAAAATTATTATCAAAAGTAAATATTAACTAAAGCAACATAAACAGTAGAATAATGAATCAATCACAAAGTGAGACACCGAATTTTTATATGAAAAACTCAATGTGGGAAAAATAATGGGACCGTAGTCCATTTCAAACCTCCACTATCACTAATAATGATAATATATTTACAATAAATCTTTTTTAGACTAACTAAATGAACATAATAATATAAAATATATATATATCTTGGTTTAACAATAATATATCATCATCACCATAAATTGATTTCATCAAAGAAAATGTTTAATTCTCGCCAAGTGGGTATATCAAAAAAATATCTCAAAAAGGTCAAATCATAGATTGGCACTATTAGGATCGTAAAACTTGTTACATATGATTCTTCATATAAAATTTGGGTTAAAATCGATCAAATTTAGTCACCTAATCATCTAGCAAAAGCTTCAAAACTCTAGCTTTCTCAAATTATATTCTATTAAGTTTTTCTAGTCTAATAGAAGTCGGATAAGAGCTTATTTGAGATTTATTAATTTTATTAGGAGTTGATGGACTCAATAGTGGAACTCTATGAATATGGATGTATCTGCTTCTTTTTATCATTTATGAAATATTATTCTAATATTTAGCAAACCCCAAGAGGTTGATCCATTTGAAGTGATCAAGGAAATTGGTCCTCTTGCAGTGATCATTCATTTTCTTTATTCTTCTTCTATAATAAAACTCTAAGGGTCTTATCACCGTTCGTAGGCACGCCTCTCATGCCAACTCTAATAGGTTTCCTTCCTTTTTATTTAATAGATCAGGGTCCAGTCCAAGCCCACCTATGGGCTGGACCCAACATTTTATGTCTCATGAATGAATGACGATGAATATTACCTCATATCTCATTTTTTCCAAACAGGCAAGAAACTCCTATCATTAGTGGGTCGTTGATGATGTTTACATTAGTGAACCAACAATTGATAGGTCACCAAACCTCACCAAATCGGAAGACCTTCCACGCTCTATCAGCACTATTCTATTGCAGTGGAAACAAGCTGCTCACCAAACCTTTTGTTGCTACACACATTATTTTCTCTAGTCAATGACACCCTAATATCTTGTAGTACAGTGTATGACCCAAGAAATTTTTATCACATGAAAGCACTGATCTAAACCATCTATTTTGTTTTGAGGACAAACAGATATCCTACCTATCCAAACCTTAAAGTGTACATAAGGAATCCAATAAGAGGAGCATTTCTATCTTCCCCTTCTCTATGATCCATTCCAACTTCTTGTCTTCCCATTCTATGGTCAACAAAAGTATTTGATGATTGAAATCTAGCCTAGTAAAGACCTTTCACCCAATTGCGTTCGGCAGCCACTTTGGACATGAGAGCCATTCAAGTCTTCCTTCCTCTTGTCGTGGCCATGATCCTTATGGCTGTTCCACGGGCCTCTTCTGCGTTGAGCGGCCTCAGAGTAGAGCTAACCCATGTGGATTCCAATGGCAACTTCTCCAAGTTTGAGCTGCTCCAACGAGCAGCACTTCGCAGCAGCCGCAGGATGGCACGGTTGACGACCCGGGCCATGAAAGCCGCGGCATCTGCCAATGAGGTCCAAGCTCCGGTCCATGCCGGCGATGGTGAGTTCCTCATGGACTTGGCCATCGGCACTCCGAGTCTCGCATTCCCGGCCATCATTGACACCGGCAGCGACCTCATATGGACGCAGTGCAAGCCCTGCGACGAGTGCTTCAGCCAACCCACTCCCGTGTTCGATCCATCGAGCTCGTCGACCTACACGAACCTTCCATGCTCGAGCAACCTGTGTCAGGCTCTTCCTACCTTCACGTGCGGTGCTTCCAGCTGCGAATACCTGTACTCTTATGGCGACTCCTCGTCGACTCAAGGTGTTCTCGCAAGCGAAACCTTTACCTTTGGGACTGAGAATTCAACCGCAGTCTCTGACGTCGCCTTTGGCTGCGGCGACACCAACCAAGGCAGTGGGTTCTCGCAGGGCTCCGGTCTCGTCGGACTCGGCCGAGGACCGTTGTCGTTGATATCACAACTCGACCTGGGGAAGTTCTCCTACTGCCTCACCTCCTTGGATGATTCAAAGAAGAGCCCCCTTCTGTTTGGCTCACTGGCTGATCTCACCGCCAGTGCAGCTGCAAGTGCGATCCAATCCACACCACTGGTGCAGAACCCTAAACACCCAGCCTTATATTATCTCTCCCTGAATGACATCTCGGTTGGCGGAAACCGTCTACAGATTCCGAGCTCGACCTTCGCGGTGCAAGAAGATGGATCCGGTGGCTTGATCATAGACTCCGGCACCTCCATCACTTACCTGGAAGTGGGTGCGTACAGGAGGTTGAAGAAGGAGTTCCTGTCCCAGATGCAGCTCCCAGTTGCCGATGGTTCTGAGATCGGTCTCGACTTGTGCTTCTTGGCCCCGTCGGCATCGTCGTCGGTGGAGGTTCCAAAGCTGGTGTTCCACTTCGACGGTGCCGATTTGCATCTGCCAGCGGAGAACTACATGATCATGGATTCAAGCGACGGTTCGCTTTGCCTAACGATCATGCCGTCGAGTGGCTTGTCCATCCTCGGCAACTTCCAGCAGCAGAATCTACAGATACTCTATGATCTGAAGAGTAAGATGCTGTCGTTTGTTCCAACCCAGTGTGACCAGCTGTGAATTGTTTGACTGAAGCCATTTACGTGTTTCTGTGATTTACTTGACATTTTTAATATCATGTTTGATGAAGTCAATCATTTGGTTTCAGATATCTTATTGTTTCCTTGTCAAATTGGTAACATCAGCAGTGTGGCCAATGCCAATAAAATTGTTATACATTAATTAATAATATTTGATGGTTATTTCACGAGATTATTAATTAATTAATTAATAATAATTAATTCTGCGAGCTCGTTAAAATAATTATTTTGTTATATGTATTATTTAATGGGATAACTTCGATTAAATCATCAGTTACTTTCCAACTAACAGCAACAGTCTATTTATTACCAATCAATTTCTTTTTTCTATTTATTTTTTTTAATGTTTCTAAGATACCGTCTGTACATTATTATGCATGTAAATATCCTCAACTTATTATTTTGTTTCAATAAATTCTTCCTACTCCTTTCATACATCTTTTTTTTCTCTCTTTTTTTATTGATAATCAAATAGGATGATATGAAGATTGAACGAAAAGAAATTATACTAGGTTTTTACATTTGTTACATCGATTTAATATCTTTAGGATTTAAGACATTAGATTATAATATAATAGGATTGGATTATGATATTCTAGATATTTTTAATTATGATATTCTCCATGTTTTTACTCCAGTTCAAAAGATATTATCTTCTTTCTCAGTATGCATCAAAATAAAAGATATCATATTCAATCAATTGAAGAGTTATAAAAAATAAAAGTATGATTGATAATATTTAATAAAATTATATTTAATTATTTTTTTAGATGATTGTATGAAATAAAGGATTGTCAATAATAAAGAGATGTTGTCGATAGTAATCTCACAGCATTATCGTTCATTCATTGCCCTTATGATTAGCAAATATTACATGTGTATCCTTGTAATTGCAAAGTTAGCCTTGCCAATATTTTTCCCTTTAAATTTGAGTTATAAAACCATAAAAAGAACTGGCATATACATGTCATTTTAATAAATATCAAGGGAAGTCAACTGCTAGTTAAATCTCTAAATTTCATTAAATATTCTTTAAGATCTTATTATGTCATTAAAAAATTAATATTTTAGAATTTTATAATGTTTAGTATAAATAAACCAATATTAACCATAATTATAAGTGATTAATTTTATTAATATATATCTAAAAAAAAGGAAACAATTTAATTAAAAAAAGCTCTACTAATGAAGTTTTACTTAGATGATGCGCACATATTTGATTTTTGCCGAGAGACACTCTTTTTTTAATATTATGATCACCCCATTTGACTATGATTTTTGGCTTATTTATTTAATATGAATCGAACCAAATCGGCTCAATAAAAGCTTAAGTATTTAATTTTTCTACATATATTACCCTTTTAATTTTCAGATTACCTTGCGCTACTCTCATTCGATCGATTAACAGTAATATTCACCAACATTCATTTTGGTAGTGGTTGTCATCACTATGGTATCTGTTGTTGTCATGTAATCTTTGTCCTATCCTAACCTTACACAAGCATGAGCCATATCCCTCACGAAAACAACAAGTCGACAAAGTCGAAGAGGAGATGAAGGGGTCCCATTGAACCTTGATGGTGGCATTGTCATCATCGGCTCCCTTCCTACCCAATCACCATCATCGAAGAGGAGAGAAAGGGATCCTTTGAGCATTGATGGTGGTGTCATCACTGTCGGCTTCCTATCCCTTTATCATTAGCTGCCCTATCGATTCGAGTATCATTTTTTTTTTTTGGCTTCAGATCATCGCTTCTTTATCCAATTCATTGACAACTTCCTTACGATAGAAGATTTGAATATCAATATTTTAGTCTTTGTGGTTTATCTTGTGCTTCAAATCGACTAGGAGATTTCTGACTCCAATAATTATCCATATAGTAATTAGTGACTATGACTACATATTTGATTTTATGCATAGCAGAATTTTTTGGATTCAATTGGCTGCCACATTAGTCAATTTATGCATAGTTGACTTTTTATTACTAGCAGAATTATGTTATATTTATCTCCAATTGTTTGATCATTTGCGAAGTGATTTTTTGTTGTTATTAGATTTATTATAGCTTGTGGATTATCTCTTTTGAGCGGTATATCTTTTTCTATAGCTAAGAAATGCCTATATCTTGGCTACATATCCTGGCTAGATGTTCTTTTTGTTCTTACTTTTGAATTTGGGTATGAATTTGTTAGTCAGGAATGGTAATTTGGGGAGATTTTTGGTGGCAGATTACACCTACAGAAAGCTGATACAGCCTTAGATATATGTTGACATAGCAACCCTTTGGAACCTGAGATATATGTTGAAAATAAAAGGAAAGATGTGTTGGAATGGTGTTATCATGTAACCCACATGGCTGAAGTCCTACAAATGTAGTGTCCATCGTGTATATGGTGAGCATTTGAAAGTGTCTATGCTTTCATGAGTTAGGACCTTATATGACTAGTTGACATAACTAGGGAAAATCACTCTTCTTCAAAAAGAGATGTACTATGGTTTAAGTCCTTCTTCACTACTAAGCTAGACTTCCTACTGAGTGGATTTGGAATTCTTTTTATGGTAGTCTTCCCTCCTGCAAAAGATTAACTTAGTTAGCATGCTTGGTACCTCAGTTTAGAGGGCTTGTCATTATGTGTTGATCTAGTCATGAAAAAGCTTGATGCCCACATGATTATAGAATAAATGAAAATTTTAAGATCACATCCACAACATCTATCTTGAAAAACTCATGTAGAAAAATAAAGACTTTGCTTATAAAATAGGATTACGATCTAGCATTCGGATCATCGCGTGGCAAATTTTATTGATTATACTAAAATTATCAAAAAAAATTAATACTAATCAACTTAGAATCATATTATGGTAGTTTTAGAGAATTTGATTCTAATTTGAGTAATTTTAACTTTAGTTATGGATATGATAGGTTTACGATCTAATATTTATAAAATTTTATTAATTACACTAAAAATATAAAAATAAAAATTACTATAATCAACTTAGGATCATATCATAGTAGTTCTAAAAATTTTGGTTCTAATTTGGATAAATTTTAACTTGAGTTATACTAATTATGATCTAACATTCGGATCACTACGTATCAAACTCTATTAATTATACTAAAATTATTAAAAAAATAAAAAAAATATATTACTAATCAACTTAGAATCATGTTATGGTTGTAATGAATAATTTAGTTCTAATTTGGGTGAATTTCAACTCAAGTTACCGATCAAATAAGATTATGATCGGACATTTACATCATCGTATGTCAAATTCCATTAATTACACTAAAATTATCAACAAAATTAAAAAAAATACTACTAATTAACTTGGAATCATGTCATAATAGTCGTTGATAAGTTTTAATTAATTATATTTATTGTAATTCGAGTTATACTCGATCTCAGTTTCACTTCATACTCCTACTGTAATAGGACCAAGTGATGGTGTTACTGTCACACAAGTGATGGTAGCACCTATAACTAGTGCTCTGCTAACCTAGAGACGTGGTACCATTCTAAACCAGGTGATAATATCACCAAGAACTAGAGTATGCTTTTTAAAAAATTAATTTCTAGAATCATCTAAACATAGAAATAAATTAGTGAAAATATTACTAAACATATTAGAATTATGTTATGACTGTTATAGATAAGGTTTGATAGGTTTGAAATAAAAATTAATAGAATTATACTCACGTTATACTCGGGTTACACTCATAGATTCAATCTCACAAGTCTTCTATTTGGATAATATAACATCCTAAAATCAAAACAAATAAAAAAAGTGATACTAAACATGTTAATATTATGATGGTTTTTGAAAAGTTTAGATAGATTTAGGGATAATTCAATGATTTATACTTGAGTTACACTCAATTACAAATTCAATATAGAAATCTCCTATTTTGATAATTAATGGCCCTAAAATCAGAAAATAAAATAGAAAAATATTATTAAATATGTCAATATCATGTTATGATAGTTCTTTTTGGATAGGTTTAGGAATGATTCAATAATTTGTACTTGAGTTATACTTGAATTACACTCGATCATAGATTCAATATAAAAATATCCTATTTTAATAATTAATGACCCTAAAATCAGAAAAATAAAAAAATAATACTAAACATATTAGGATCATGTTATGATAGTTTTGGAGAAGTTTGTATAAGTTTGAGGATAATTCTCTTATTTACTCTTACAATCATATTACACTTGAGTTATACTCGATCACAAATTCAAAATAGAGATCCTCTATTTTAATAATTAATAACCCAAAAATTATTAAAAAAATATGATACTAAATATGTTAGGATCATGTTATGATAGTTTTAAAAATTTTGGATTAGTATAAAGATAATTCAATGATTTACATATGTGTTACACTAGATCATAGATGAGTTATACTGGATCATAGATTTAATGAAGAAATCTCTTCTTTTAGTAATTAATAATCTTAAAATTAAAAAATAAAAAAAATATTATATTAAACATGTTAGGATTATGATAGTTTTTGGAGAAGTTTGAATAAGTTTAAAAATAATTTAATGATTTACATATGAGTTATGCTCGAGTTATACTCGGATTGCACTCGATTATAGATGTATGTAGAATATCATATTTTGATAATTAATGACTATAAAATAAAAAAAACTCAAAAAAATGATATTAAATATGTTAGGATCATAGTTTCGAAGAAGTTTAGATAGGTTTAATAATAATTCCTCTATTTACAATTAAGTTATACTTAATCATAGATTCAATGTATCATTTTGATAATTAATGATCCTAAAATCAAGAAAAATATATGATACTAAACATGTTAAGATTATGTTATGATAGTTATGGAGTGGTTTGTATAGGTTTGGGGATAATTCCCTTATTTACACTAGAGTTATACTCGTATTACATTCGATTATAGATTCAAACTAAAGTACCTTATTTAAAAAATGAACACAATTGAAATTGATAAACATGACAACCACATGAATCACAATTGAAACACTTGTTCATAACAACTGCAATTCACAAACCAAACAAATTACCAACACGACATCACATTGTTAAATAATTTGTACAAGATTAGAGGCTATCATACAAGACAATAACAATAATAATGTCTCTAATGTTTGATAATTCGTTTGGTTTGTGAATTGCTTTAATGTTATTGTGAATAAGTGTTTCAATTGTGATTCATTGTTATTGTGAAAAAGTGTTTCAACAGCATTTTAGTTCACAATAGTCATAGATTCAACCTAAATAATAGCATGTCCCTTTGGCTAAATTATATTTCTTTGTTTGTCAATAAGTGTTCCATGTATTGTCTCACAAATATCGTATAATCATTATTACAAAATAGAAAAATCAATTAGTACAATAATCACAAATATCGTATCACATGAATGATACAATTACTTATTATCTATCTTATTGAGGATATTTCACCATCTTTATCTTTCATCTATTACTAACATTATTCTTTATAATGTTAAGATGGAGACTATTTAAATATTCTCTTAAATTATTGTACTTATTTTTTAATAAACAAACACTTAACATATGATAAAGTATGTATTATGGAGGGGCTGACCTGGTAATTAAGGAAGCACGAAATGGTGACGGAGGGGACGATGCGGAAGTGGGTAACACAAAAGGGGATGATGTAGGTGTAAAGAAGAAGAAATCGGTAATTCAAGCATCTTGAACTCGACACCTAAAAAAAAAAAATTAATTATGTATAACTTAGTAATGATTAATATAAATTATTAAATTATGATATATATGTTATGAATGAGTCGGCACTAAAAGGGGGAGGTGAATTAGTGCAGTAGATAAAACACGTCGATTCAAAAACGTCAGTACGATAAAAACTAATTTCGAAAAATGTGAGTTTAACTTGAAAGCATATGGAAGAATAGTGAAAGTAAGGTGGTTTGCAGTAAAGGTAAATTGCTCAAAAGAAATGTAAACCAGATTTTTATAGTGGTTCAGTCATCATGACCTACATCCACTCCACCGATTCCTCTTCCATCGAGGCCACCGGCATCAACTAATGATCTTCCTTCAATGGGCGAATATCAACTACCCTTATAACTCGATTCTCCTTTTGACAGGTTTAGGAGAGAACATTTAAAACCCCCACAACCTCCTCTCTTAAGCTTCTCTAACACTTAGAGTTTGAGAGGAGTTCACACAAGCTTACAATAGTGTTTTCTTTTTTTCTCACTCTCAATTCTTGTGTAAGTTAACCAAGGATAAGAGGGGTATTTATAGGTCTCAAGTGGATTCAAACTTGGAGCTTAAAAATTTCTCATCTTGGGTTTCTCGGGTCCTGGCGATACCACCGCTTGTGTTGGGTAGTACCATTGCTTATAGCACTAACACTAGGTAGTACCACTGCCTGACATATTCTCGGAAACTGTGCTATGACGGTTCCACCAATTAGATCACTATTTGACCCATAATTGACCTATAATTGAGTTGACCCAATTCCAACCCAATTATGTGCTAACTATAAATTTTGAGGCATATACTAAGCTAAATAAGTTCAATAAGTCTAGGTTTCTTCCGGCGAGCTTCCGGTGAACTTCCGACGATCTCTCGGTAATGTTCCAATGGACTCCTAGCAAGCTCCTAGACTTCACGATGATCTTCTTGGCGAGTTCTAACGATCTTCTCTAGCAAGCTCTTGGACTTCTCGGTCAATTCCGATAGAACTTCCGATGAACGTCCGGACTTCTGACGAACTCTCGAAATCCAAACAAAATCTCATTCTTGACTCTGAGACTTTATTTTGCTTTATGCCTTGATCGCTATCATAGTTAATCCTACACACTTAAAACCTACTTCGATCTAGATAATTATTATAAGGCTTAAATCAAATATTATCCGGCATGTCAATGGTTCATCGATGCTTCGTCCGATTCTTCAGTGCATTGTCCTCTCTTGTGGCCTATTACACAATCGGTCAGTTGACCTTCGCAACTCTGATTTCCTTAGTGTAATTTTCACTCTTCTTAGCCTGATGCCCGAACCCATGGCTCGAAGCCTTTTGTTGATACGTCGATCGATCTTCCAGCTCGACGTCCAATCTTCTGACATGTTCCATTCCAGCCCGACATGATTCTTCCTGTCTTAATTGTCTCTTCCTGATTGAAGCTTCCTGCATCACTCAAAATGTAGATCAAATAAATACTATCAATTGATTTTATTATCAAAATCCGAGATTCAACAATCTCCCCCTTTTTGATGATGACAACCAATTGATGACGGAGTTTAAACAAACTCCCCCTATCAATATGTCGTATTGATAGAATCTTGAATTCAAGTCAAAGTAATATTTTATCATGAATATTTGTAACACATTATATGCATATCATCAACATAACTTCTCTCTCTTTATCATCAACAAAAAGGAGAAGTGTAACTATACAAGCTTTTAATATAAAATTTTAAATCATTGCATAATTTTATGTTTTTGAAACATCATGTATCATTGCATAATTTCATTATTGCATATATCATTATGCAAGCTAGCAAAGTTTTTATATGAAAATTAGCAAATTTTTGCATCTTTTGAAATGTGATGTTCCAAGTTCTTTCTTCTCTTTTGAGAAGTGTAATTTTTGCTTCCTTTGCAATGTTCAAGCTAGCAATTCTAACAAGTTTTTCATCATGCAAGCTAGCAAATTTTTTTTTACATCATTTTAGAAAATGTAAGCTATCAATATTTGATATGTTCAAGAAATCAACTTTTGCTAACAATCTTTACTTCTCTTTTGAGATGAGCAAGCTAGTATATTTTTGCATCTTCTTGAAATGTGCAAGTAAGCAAATTTTATCTCTCCTTTTGTCATTGTCAAAAAGAAGGGAAGAATATAATTTTATAATATTTTTTCCCTTTACAATAATTTTTAAATTATGACAAAGGTAAAGTATCAATCTTATTTCAATATGTTTGTGCATCATTATAGTTTCAAATTAAAATATGTACAATTTCAAAACCTTGCATATCATTCTTACTTTATGCATGATATTAAAAATAAATCAATCATCACTATGGGCATATCATATATGATACTCAAGCATTCATGATACATCATTTTAGCAACAAATCATAGTATTGCATGCATCATTCCAAATCATAAATATTTCAAATCATGATGGTATCAAAATATTAAATTACATTATATCCTATCATGCATGATCATAAATTCTCATGAGTATTTCATGCATAATTTTATTTCATCACATTCATTTCATCACATGAAGAATATAAAAAAAAATTAATTGGGTATTGAGATATACTAAATGAATATAATGGAGTATCCTAAATAAATCATGGCATGAAAGACATGATTCATATAGTAAATCTCCTCTTTAAATAAAATACCAAGAAAAAAAATCGTAAGAGTACAAAGAAAAGATCTTGATTAAGAAAAAATCTCAAGTAATTCTAAGAAATCAACAGTATGATTTGAATAAAACTCATTCAAATTTAAATCATTTAAATCATCAAATCATCAAAATCATTTTCAAGAGATTCAAAATGATATAAGTTGATTTATCAATCTCTTGAGATGCTAGCGATTTTCTTTCTCCCCCTTTTTTATTGTAAACAAAAAAAAAGAATTTTTAATAGTGTAATTTATTTCTTTCTTTCTTCCATCAATGCTCTAAGCATCACAAAAATACAAAGGTAATCATATGAAAATCATGACATGAAAGATGGAAGATCAAGAAAGATCAATTCGTAAATGATTCATCTTGACAAATCTCCCTTTTAGTAAATAACAATAAGAAATCTTAGGAGATTAAATAGTCAATGATCTTCAAAGGTAATCTCATGTTATAAATTCTGAGAAATCAAGAGAGAAACCATGATTCATTTGGATAAATATCAACAAGAAGATACATGAACATATAATAAGAGATCTTGATTCATAAACGATTTCAAGTTATAAATCTCGAGAAATCAAGATCATGATTTCGATAAAACCCATTAAATTCAAATTCATAATCATCAAAATCACTTTCATAATCCATGAAATTCATAAAATTGATATAAATAGATTCATCAATATCCCTTTTTGAAAACTCGATAAGGTAGGGATTGAGAAATTTTAAAGAAAAATGTGTTCCGCTTTTTTGTTTCAACTTATGTGATTGATGCCCTTTTCTTTTATGTCAAATCTATTCATCATTGATTAAAACTGAAACACAAATTTTATCATCAAAATCATCATGACCAATCACATTAAACATAAGGCCTTTTCAAACAAGAGATTTGATTTATCATTTTAATTCTAATGACAATACATTTTCCTTTTTATGTGTTTTATTTTATATGATTGATTTCATATAAATATGCTCAAGTTTTTCATATGAAAATCATTTATCTTATTTAAACCCGAAAAAGTAATTTTCATTACGACAAAGATCAATAAGCCATAAATCACAAAAATCATCATGTATAACTTCAAAATCTCATACATAGTATAAAATCATCAAGCAGGGTATCAAAACTTTAATATTTTTATTACATCTTACATCATTATGTCATTAAAATATCAATCATGATTTCATTGAGCATTTTCAATCAAAGTCGAAAATCTATACGGAAATCATCAAAATACACATTATTACTTATTACGAATATTTATATAATCTTATTTGATGTACAAGCATTAGATTTATATCTAACATTTTGTTGTATTTTTATAAAACATGCAATTGTCATTATCATTTTCAAAATTACTAGAATGATAAAAAAAAATTATTTTTATTACATCATGTAATTTTTAAAAAATAAAAAAATTATATATAATTTTTTTAAACTAATTTAAAAATAACTCATGAAATACATTATGTAATTTCGAAATAAAGCAAAGGAGTTTTGGTTACCTCGTCGTCGAAAGTCGTTAAGGCATAGTTTTCCACCTCGCCTTTGTTGATTTGTTCTTCATCTTCGGATGAACTCGATTCGTTTCAAGCCACCTTGAGTTCTCTTTTCTTCTTTAGCAACTTCTTTTTAAATTTATTTTTATTTTTTAATTCTTATTTAATGAACATTTTAAATTTTATAGTGAGAAGTTCGAGTTCATCATCACTTAAGCTTTCGCTTGAGTGGTCTTCATTTGTTCTTAGTGTCAAATTCTTCTTGTTCTTTGGATGGTTGTTCTTATATTTATTTTGTGTCAAACAACTCATTTTATAGGTCATTAAAGACATGATAAGTTCTTCGAGAGAGAAAGTATTCAAATCCTTGGTCTCTTGAATGACCATTATTTTATGATCCCAAGTTTTAGAAAGAGATCGTAAAACTTTATTAACAAGTTCAAGATTCAAAAAACATTTGCCAAGAGCTTTTAAGCCATTGACGACATCTGTAAAACGGGTATACATGTCAACAATGGTTTTGCATAGCTTCATTCGAAATAGTTCAAAATCATGCATCAAAAGATTGATTTTCAAATCTTTAACTTTACTAATACCTTCGTGTGTGATTTCAAGTTTATGTCAAAAATAGAAAGTCGTTTCACAAATAGAAACACAATTAAATTCATTTTTACTCAAGGCACAAAATAGAGCATTCATAGCTCTAGCATTTAAATAAAAAAGTTTTCTTCTCCAAATCATTCCATTCGTTCGTTGAGTAGAAGACTTTTGAAAATCACTTTGACAATATTCCATAAATTTAAATCCATTGAAAGCAAGAAAACTCTCATTTGAGTTTTCTAATAAGTATAGTCCGTCCATTGAACATGGGAGGACAAACGATAGAAAAACCCTCTTAAAAGCTGAAAAGAGTCATTTCTTTTAGGTGTTAAACTAAGTGAGAAATAATGTGGCTCTAAAAGGGGGGGGGGGGTGAATTAGCGTTGGAAAAAACCCGTTAAAGCGAAATAATTCTTTTTCCTCTTTGCGTATCAAAATGGGTTCCTCATCAAAATACCAACTTGATATCAAAATACAAATACCAACCAGAACAACATAAATAGTAGAGCAATAAATCAATCACATGGTGAGACTAAATTTTTAACATGAAAAACCCAATGCGGGAAAAATCATAGAACCGTAGTCCACCTCAAACTTCCACTATCAATTATAATGATAACAGGTTTACAATAAGTCTTCTCTAAAATAGTAAGAGGATCACAATAACATCAAGACCATATATCTTGGCTCAAGGATAGCATATCTTTAGATGGATCTCATCAATAAGAGAATTTTAGGTCTCATAAAGTGGATATCATAGGAAAGTACCCCAAAGAAGGTAAACTATAGATCAATATCATTATGATTGTAGAGCTTGCTGCAAAGATTCTCTGCATCAAATTTAGGCTAAAACTGATAAAGTTTAACCCCCGATCGTCAAGTAGAAAACTCAAAAACCTTACTTTCTCTCTCCTTTTTCTCTCTCTCTCTGTTATTTCCTCTCTCTCTCTTTCTCTCTCTCTCTATGTGCACCGTTGTTGCTGTTGCACGTGTTCGTTGCCCTCTCTCACGTTCGCTGCCCTCCTTTTAATTATTGATTTAGGCTTATAGCCCTAATTGTCCAAGCCCACATATAGGCTGGACCCAATAATTCTCCCCCTCTAGCTCATTTGGTGGGCTGTACTAAGCCCACTCTTCGCCTACATGCTTCAAGTTTTTCCTTAGGCAAAGACTTTGTCAACATATCTGATTCATTCTCATTGGTATGCACTTTTTCCAATTGTAATTCTTTCAACTCAAGCACATCACAAATCCAATGATATCTTACATCAATATGCTTAGATCTCGAATGGTATGTTGAATTCTTAGAGAGGTGAATGACACTATAACTGTCACATTAAACAGTATATTTTTCTTGTTTCAAGCCCAATTCCTATAGAAACCTTTTCATCTATAAAGTTTCCTTGCATGCTTTAGTAATTTCTATGCATTCTGCTTCTGTGGTTGATAAAGCAACATAATTTTATAACTTAGACTGCCAAGAGACTGCTCCTCCTGCAAATGTCATCAAGAATCCCGAAGTGGACTTCCTGGAATTAGTATCACCTGTCATGTCTGCATCTGTGTACCCTTCTAATACAGGTTCATCACTGCCAAAATATAAACACAACCTGGAAGTACCTTTTAGATATCTTAATATCCATTTCACTACTGCCTAATGTTCTTTTCTAGGATTAGAGAGAAATCGGTTAACAACTCCAACTGCATGAGCTATATCTAACCTAGTACAACCCATAACATATATCAAACTACCTACTGTAGATGAGTAAGGCACTTTGGACATTTCTTCTTTTTCTTTCTCACTTGTAGGACATTGATTCGAACTAAGCTTGAAATGACCTATAAGTGGAGAACCAACTACTTTGGTTTACTTATATTGAATCTTTCAAGAACTTTTTCAATGTAAGTCTTTTGAGATAGCCAAATCTTCCTTTTCTTTCTATCACAAAAAATCTTCATGCTAAGTATTTGTTTCACCAATCCCAAGTCTTTCATGGCAAAAGACTTGCTTAGCTCTCTTTTAAGTTTTTTAATTTTTCCAGCATCATGGCTAATAATCAACATATCATCAACATATAGTAGGAGAATAATGAAATCATCATCTGAAAATTTTTTCATAAATACACAATGATCAGATGTAGTTCTATTATACCCTTGGCTCATTATAAAGGAATCAAACTTCTTATACCACTGTCTAGGTGCCTATTTGAGTCCATATAAGCTTTTCCTAAGCTTACACACCATATTCTTTTCCCTTGACTTTAAAATCTTCTAGTTGATCCATGTAAATTTTTTCTTCTAAGTCACCATAAAGAAATATTATTTTCACATCAAGTTGCTCAACTTTTAAATTTAAATGGGCAGCCAAACCAAGAACAACTTGGATAGAGGATATTTTCACCATAGGAGAAAATATTTCTTCAAAGTCAATACATTTCTTCTGACTGAATCCTTTTATAACTAGTCGTGCCTTGTATCTTTGTTGTGAGCTATTATTTTTAGTCTTCAATTTGTAAACTCATTTATTCTTGAGAGTTTTCTTCTCTTTAGGCAACTTTACCAAATCATAGATGTGGTTCTCAAGCAAGGATCTTATCTCTTCTTATATGGCTTTAACCCACTCATTCTTATGCTTATGTAGAATAGCTTCTTGGTAAGTTTCTGGCTCTCCCCTATCAGTAAGTATAATATACTCATGTGGAGGATATCTAGTAGATGATTGTCACTCTCTAGTGGAACTTCTCAATGAAATCTCAACTGGTAGTGGAGGTACTTGTTCAATTGGTTCAGCATCATCAATTGTAGGAGTATTATCACTTATATTCTCACCACAATCTTCTTGTTTATCTCTCCCATGATCATGATGAACTACAGGTGAAGGAACTAGACCTAAACTCCAAGGAATATAAATAGAGGTTTCTTGGCTTCTTAACATTATCACCATCATCAAACAATTGATCTTCAATAAATACAACATCTCTGCTTCTAATAATCTTCTTATTTATTGGATCCCATAATTTGTACACAAACTTTTCATGACCATATCCCAAGAAGATACATGCTTTTGCCTTATTATCAAGCTTGGACCTTTCATCTTTGGGAATATGAACAAATGCTTTATACCCAAAGACTCTTAAATGATTATAAGATATATCTTTTCCTCTCCATACTCTCTCTGGAACATCACCTTTCAGAGGAACTGATGAAGAAAGATTTATCAGGTCAACTGTAGTTCTCATAGCCTCCCCCCAAAATGATTTTAGTAACTTCACGTGGGAAAGCATACACCTAATCCTTTCTTCAATAGTTCTATTCATCCTTTCTGCCACACCGTTTTGCTGAAGAGTTTTAGAAACTGTTTTCTCAAGCCTAATGCCAGACTTTAGCTTTCTGCCACACTTTAGCTTTCTGCTAGTTTCTCTTTCAACATTAACATGGAACTCCTTGAAAATATCAAGTACCTGGTCTTTAGATTTCAAAGCAAAAGCCCACACTTTTCTAGAATGGTCATCAATAAAAATAATAAAATAAAGAGCACCTCTAAGAGTTCTAGTTTGCATAGTACAGACATCAGTATGAACTAAATCAAAAACATCTGATCTTCTATATGATGGATATGTATGAAATGCAACTCTATGTGTTTTTCCAACTAAGCAATAATCACAAGATTTAAGAGATATACCTTGCAACTCTAGTAAGAACTACTTTCTAGCAAGAGTTTGAAGTCCCTTCTCGCTGATATGACCAATTCTCTTATGCCAAAGATCTATACTTTTACCTTTTTGAATTGTATTAATCTCTCCTTTGTGTAGCTTAGCTTCCATGATATAAAAAGAGTTAAGCTTCTTTCTTTTTGCCACAATTAGAGAATCTTTAGTGAGTTTTCATTTACTTTCACCAAAATAATGTGCAAAGCTCTTATCATCAAGTCTGCTTGTAGATATCAAGTTAAGACGAATATCTGGAACATGTCTTACATCTTTGAGTATTAATTTGCTCCCAATACTGGTCTCCAAGCAAATATATCCAATACCCACAATCTTAGATGTACCACTATTTCCCATTCTGACATTACCAAAATCACTAGCAGTGTAAGATCTAAAGAAATCACCATGAGAAGTGACATGAAATGAAGCACTAGAGTCAATCACCTAGTACTATCCTGAGCTACAAGACTGACATAATCGTCATCACAAACAATAATGATATCACCTTCAACGGTAACTGTATTGGTCTCTTTCTCATTTTTCTTCTTTTCATTCTGTTCTCACTTCTAAAACCTACACTCTTTCTTCATGTGACCTGGCCTGTTACAATGGAAACATTTGATATCTCTTCTAGACTTGGATCTTCCTTTATAACCAATGTGGATTTCTACTATGACTTCTTTCATATCTTTCTTGTTTTTCAGTAACAAATACCCTAAAAGAAGATTCACCCTGTTCTTTTCTTCTAGCATCTTCATTTAGCAAACTGTCTTTAACCATATCTATAGTTAGGGTTCCCTTTGGCGTGGAGTTACAAATTGTCACCACATATGTTTCCCAACTTTCTGGTAAAGAGCTGAGAAGTAGTAATCCTTGCATCTCATCATCTATATTCATTTTCATAGCAACTAACTTGTTTACAAGACTCTGAAATAGGCTTAGGTGCTCAATAATATTATCACAATCTTTATACTTTAAATTTATAAGTTTCTGAGGAGAGAAATTCTATTTCCCACTGTCTTTTTCGCTAAGAGATTTTTTAATTTTTGTCAAACAATATCAGCTCTGGTTTCATTATAAATATGCTCATGCAAATTTATATCCATCCATCTTCTAATATAGGTAATATTTTTTTATGTTGAACTTTTCATTCCTCATCGTCCATAGTAGAAGGTTTATCTTTAACCTTGATAGGCTTATACAAATCTTTGCAATAAAGTAAATCTTCCATTATACGCCTCCAAGTGGAATAATTTGATGAGTTTAATTTAATCATACCATCTGACTGTTCAATTTCAATCACACAAGAAAAAACTAGCATCAAATAACCTATTGCTCTGATACCACTTGTTGGGAAAAACCTGTTAAAGCGGAATAATTCTTTTCCCTTTTTGATATCAAAATGAGTTCCTCATCAAAATACCAACTTGATATTAAAATACAAATATCAACCAAAATAGCATAAATATTAGAGTAATAAATCAATCACATAGTGAGACCAAATTTTTAACGTGAAAAACTCAATGCGGAAAAAACCACGGGACCGTAGTCCATCTCAAACTTCCACTATCAATAGTAATGATAATAGGTTTACAATAAGTCTTCTCTAAAATAGCAAGAGGATCACAATAACATCAAGATCATATATCTTGGCTTAAGAATAGCATATCTTTAGATGAATATCATCAATAAGAGAATTTTAGGTCTCACAAAGTGGATATCAGAGGAAAGTACCTCAGAGAGGTAAACTATAGATTAACACTATTAGGATTGTAGAGCTTACTGCAAGGATTCTCTGCACTAACACCATTAGAATTGGGTCAAAACTGACAAAGTTTAACCCTCGATCGTCAAGCAGAAAACTCATAAACCTTACTTTCTCTCTCCTTTTTCTCTTTATGTTATTTCCTCTCTCTCTCTCTGCGCACCGTTGCTGCTGCATGCGTTCGCTGCCCTCTCTCACATTCACTGCCCTCCTTTTAATTATTGATTTAGGCTTATAACCCTAATTGTCCAAGCCCACATATGGGTTGGACCCAATAATTAGTGCAGTAGATAAAACACATCGGTTCAAAAACTTCATACGATAATAACTGATTTCGGAAATATGAGTTTAACTTGAAAGCATATGGAAGTATAGTGAAAGTAAAGTAGTTTGCAGTAAAGGTAAATTGCTCAAAAGAAATACAAACCAGATTTTTATAGTAGTTCGGTTGTCGTGACCTACATCCACTCCACCGATTCCTTTTCCGTCGAGGCCACCAATATCCACTAACAATCTTCCTTTAATGGGCGAAGATCAACTATCCTTACAACTTGATTCTCCTTTTGATAGGTTCATGAGAGAACCTTTACAATCCCCATAACCTCCTCTCTTAAGTTTCTTTAACACTAAGAGTTTGATAGGAGTTCACACAAGCTTACAGTAGCGTTTTCTTTCTTTTTCACTCTCAATTCTTATGTAAGTTAACCAGGGATGAGAGGGGTATTTATAGGCCTTAAGTGGATTCAAACTTGAAGCCTAAAATGATCTTTTCTTGGGTCCTGATGGTATCACCACCTATGCTGGGCGGTACCACCACCTATAGCACTGATATTGGGTGGTACCATCGCCTAGACTGATGGTACCATCGTCCAAACTTATGGTACCACCGCTTGATAGTCTCGGAGATTAAGTTTGGGCGATACCACCGCCTGACATAGTCTCGGAGACTATGCCACGATGGTTCCACTAGTTGGGTCACCGTTTGGGCCTTCCACTTGGGCTCAATTGACCCCTAATTTAGTTGGCCCAATTCTAACCTAATTATGTGCTACGAATTTTGAGGCATACACTAAGCTAAATAAGTTCGGTAAGTCTAGGTTTCTTCCGACGAGCTTCCGGCAAACTTCCGGTGAACTTCCAATGATCTCTCGACATTGTTCCAACAGACTCTCGACAAGCTCCTAGACTTCACGACAATATTCATGGCAAGTTCCAACGAGCTTCTTTGGCAAGCTCCTAGACTTCTCGGTCAATTTTGATAGAACTTCCGACAAACTATCACGGACTTAGCTGGAATTGCCTAAGTCGTGAGGCACTCTTGTGGCCAAGACGTGAACTTAGCTTGAGTTGCCTAAGTCGCGATGCACCCTTGCGCCAACTTCTTGGACTTAGTTGGGATTGCTGAAGTCTTGAGACACCTTTGCGACATATGCGTCCACAAAGGTTTAGCCTAGTTGTAACCTCGTATAGGTCCTGAAGGACCTGTAAAACAGAAAGTTGATTAGATTGAAAACGAGCGACGGACAAGACCCGACGTCTCGTAAAAAGGAAAGCTTTACAAGAAATTCAGCAAGCACCTTGTGTGTATAGGAGAAAAGAGAGAGGATGAAAACAAGGACTTTAGAAGGTAAAACGAATACTTGCAAGTCCACAAACAACTGCTCACCGGTGCCAGGCGTGAAGGCAAGTTCCCGTCAAGTCAACATGCAAACTTGTGAAGATTTTTCAACGCCCGACAATATACCGAAGCCCCATCCAGCCCTGTGCCACCCAAGGGGTTCTAGGGAGCTGAGATGGCTGACATTTCGCGTGTTACAACGGGCTGCAGAAAACAACCCGTGGTACGCAAAAACGGAGCCATTTTAGGGTTTTTTGGCCTATCGTGGTGAGCGATTGCACTATGCATTGCAACCTGTTCGAACATGTATTTTTACAAGCAAAAACAAATAAAACCAAGGAAAAACATACTACCATGTCTCTGTTCAAGCACGCAAAAGCGACGAACGGTTCGTTGAACGAAGTTGTTGCGAGTGCGCGACGACTTTTCATGATAAAACGTCCGGACTTTTGACAAACTCTCAAACTCCCAACGAAATCTTTTTCTTGACTCTGAGACTTCATTTTGCTTTATATCTTGATCACTATCATAGTTAATCTTGCATACTTAAAACATACTTCGATCTATATAATTATTATAAGGCTTAAATCAAATGTTGTCCGGCATGTCATTGGTTCATCGACGCTTCGTCCGATTCTTCGGCGCATCATCCTCTCTTACGGCCTATTGCCCAATCAGCCAGTTGACCTCCGCAACTCCGATTTCCTTGGCACAATTTTCGCTCTTCTTGGCCCGATGCCCAAATCCATGGCTCGAAGCCTTCTACCTATACATCAATCGATCCTCCGGCTCGACATCTAATCTTCTAACATGTTCTATTCCGGCCCAACATGATTCTTCCTACCTTAATTGTCTCTTCCTGATCGAAGCTTCCTACGTCACTCAAAACGTAAATCAAATAAATATTATTAATTGATTTCATCGTTAAAATCCGAGATTCAATAATATATTATCTATAGTAGCCGTTTCATCTTTTTTATACCCTCAAATCAAAAGAATCTACATAATGGTTTCATTCTATTTATATACAAAATTAAATATTATAAATAGAGCACATTATATTGAAAGTTTAAGGATAACAAATTACAAAATAAACTATTAGACAATAATCAAAATAAATAATTAATATAAAATTAGATATAAATCTTTCTTAAGGATTATTTCATCAACAAATCATACATCAAAGTACCCTTGAAACATATGTACTTTTGTGAATGTATATGAAAGTTATTATCATCAAAAGATTGGCAGTAGGCTTATATGGAGCAATACATGCTCATATCATATGCATTATGCTAGGCTTGAACTACCTAGTGGATATTGTTTGACTGACAATACTGATAGTATTGAATCATATTGAATGATATTGCAAATCCTGATTTGTCTCTCGATGACTTACAACTCATCACATGGATGTAACTGTTAATACAATCCTAAATTTAATAAATTAATAATGTTGACAAAAAATAGTTTACTTTTTGATAGTTTATAACTGATGGTATCGATTATGGTTAAGATACTAATAATGTTAAGCACAATTAGATATACTAGTTCTATTGATCAAGTCGCATTAACTAGTAAGGCTTAAAATTAGTCAAGATTGAATAAACTAATAATGATGTCATTTTCAGCCTTGAAATTGCATCAACTAGTAAGGCTTGAAATTGCTCAGAACAATGTCATTTTCAGCCTATATAATGATGTCAATAATTTGTAGTTGAGGGAAAGAGGAAGGAGAGTGATAGAAATGGGAGAAGATACACTTTAGGTGGGCAAGAGACGGTGACTTCTTGATATCTGTTGACCAGTTGATGCCAACTGACACCTTGTTTGATCGATCCTTTGATATGGCATTTGACAACTGTTATGGCTAAAGTTTAAGTAAGTATCGTGGATCATTGATCTTATGCTTTGGGCGTATGAAATTTGTTTGGATTAGTCGTTTCTTTTCATTGAGCAATAGATCATCCATCACAGTCGGATGTAAAAACTTGCAAACTGTAGCAGCATAGTTAACTCCATTTCCCCTAACACAAATTTGCAATGACAGTTGAAGAGAGTATCGGAGACTAACATTGGTTGTCACCTCAAACACCCCTTGCCTTTACCTCCTCGTATAACTCCCCTTGTCTTAAATCATCGGATCAAACTCGATCCGATCCGCTTTGCAGAATCTGACCCAAATCGAACTGAATCAACCCTTGAATTAATCAAGTTTGAATCGCCCGATTCAATAAAAAAGATTGACCCGAGTTTAAAGGTATTATTGATATTTAAAACAAAAGAGATATCCTAAAATAAAAGTAAAATACGGAGACATCATATTGTAAAATTTTATTATTAAATTTTTTTAGTAAATTACTCAAAAATATTTACAATGATAAACGAAAGAAAAATATATTATTATTATGATAAATCAAATACAGGTAAATCAGAGCTACTAAGCTATCCTGACCAGACCATACAAATGCACGCGGAGCCTATGCAAAAGGTTTGGTTAAGATATGTTCAACTCCATCAAGTATACAAACGGAATCTAACCAAACATGTCCTCTAATTATTTCTTCGGAGATATGATAATATTAAGAAGACAAAATTACTTGAAGCATGGATAAAATCGACAGCGCCCCTCGTTTCACATTTAATTTGATGATCGGACGAATTATTATTCTGGGTGGGAGAGAGAGAGGGAGTCCAACTACTTACTTTATTGCTACATCTTTTCGCCCTCATCTGAGTTGAAGCCAGCAGAAGCAAGTAGAGATCTGGGGGAGCTTGAAGGGGGAAGGTCGAGATGAGGCTGCGCGACGCGGTGATCCGGCGTCCCGCCGTGATTGCGCTGCTCCTGTGTAATATGCTGTTGGCGCCGGGGGTGACCGCGGTGTGGCTGAACCTGCCGGCTTCGGGCACCAAGTGCGTCTCGGAGGAGATACAACCCAACGTGGTGGTGCTCGCCGACTATGCCGTCGTCCATGAGGGCCCGGTCGACGGCCTCCCCATCATCTCCGCCAAGGTAAGCGAACAACTAGTCTCTAGGCCTCTAAATTTTACATCTGTCCTTGATGTTGTGACCGCGTCGTTTCTTGATCGGGGATAATTATTTGTCATTTGACAGACAAAGCTTGGTTTTCGATCTTAGATTTGCATGACATCGGAAGCATTTCTAGGAAATTCTTTGTTTGGCCAAAGCGGATGACTGAGATCGGAGTGATTTTGGTAGTTCTGGTATCTGATGTGTGGATTTGCTTGTTTTCATGAGTGGGTGAAGTCGTGCTTTGTGTTAATGGTTGGATCCGAGGAGGAAGGGTTTTGTAAGGGCGATCATTTCAGAGCATTTGCAGAGAGTGAAAGTCCTGGATAGACTTTGAATTGGATTAAAGGACCAGAAGTGTATTCAAAATTTCACTGCTAAATTCACTGCTAAATTCTCCCTACCAAAATTTCACTGTTAAATTCTTCTGTTGATCAATGGCCATTTAACAATCAGGTCTGAATCTTGACTATGAAGGCTTTAAAAGCATCAACAGATGCATAGAGAGAATTATATGATGGTGAGGGAAGTAAGAAGAAAACCAGCACAATCTTACTGCCATGTCGGTATCTCCTGTAAATTCGACAGGCAAGAGCAACACAGTTTGTGTTTGAAAAATACGACAAAGAAGAGGATGAAAATACTTTGGAAACAAATAACAAACACAAGATCAAGAATACTATAGAAAATATATTTAGGCTAAACACTTTCCTAAAAACGATATTTGTATCCTCTTCTCAACAAGATTGCTATGAGTTTGATGCAAATAGTTTTAGTGGATATGACAAGCCTTTAGAAGATTTGTATTGAGTAAGTAATAAAGAATCTTCAAAGAGAAATTAGAGAATGTCTAATTCAATCACTTGGAGAGTAAAGAAGAAGAGTATGAAAGAGATGTCATCATAATTTACTCTCAAATATCTATTTATAGATATTTTTCACAAAAGACACAACCTTTGAAAAATAACTACAAAGGAAACCACCTTTTCAAATAAGTCTTTTGAAAAAAAATTCTTTTTTTTTAATTTGAACAATTTATAATAATCCCCCACTTGTTTAAATTTAAAATTTTCTCCCAGTGATTAAATAGGATTTATGAATAAAGTAATATATTTTTTGATTTGAATATTACCTTAGTGTAAGCATCACAAAGTAAAGTCGAAATCCCAAATAGCATAAAAGCTTTGAATTTATTATTCCTAATGACAACACCAGTGATACCACACACATAAATGCGATATCCTTGTATTCTTCATAAAATCTTGTTCAGCCCTAATACGGCATTGGGCTCATCCAAGTTTATGAACTTTTATGAGAGAAACTCCAACTCTCAATCGAAACGGCACCACTTCTAAGTTCATATAGGTGAAGTTTTTATAGTATCATTGTCACTCTTTGAGATACTTGTCCTAACTTGACTGAACTTCATTAAGAGCAAGGTTTGCCGTACCGGACTGTACCGCCCGGTACGGGCGGTACGTACCGGTCCGACAGGCTAGCGGTATGCGGACCGCCCTGTACCGGTCCGCCCGTACCGAGCACTGTAGCAGTGCACTGTAGCACTGTAGCATTGCTACAGTGCTCGGTACACCTGAGTGTACCGCTCGGTACACCTGGGTGTACCGAGCGGTATACCGTACCGTACCGGTACCGAGCCCGGGTCGAAATGCCGGTACGGTATGGTACGACGAACCTTGATTAAGAGTATAATTAACTCAACCCTCATTCGGTGACAACCAGCACTTTAACATCTTTAGATGAGACTCGTAAAATATTTCAAAGTGCTGAACCACTCCACATGTCAATGACTTGTTCTTACCTTTTGAACTCTTCATTACTGATTTCATAATGTTGTGTAGGGTTTGCTATTATTGGTGGATTTTTTATTCAAGGAGTTTTAGCCCCATCCATTTTGATGTTGATCTTACAACTTCTCTTGTAAGAGGTTTGGTGAATGGATCGACCAAATTCTCACTTGTTTTCACAAATGTGAGTGAAATAATCCCACTCTTGATTAATTTCCTTACATAATCATGTCTAAGACTTATATGCCTTGACTTTCCATTATATATTTCACTATACGCACAAGCTAAAGTGGCTTGACTATCACAAAGTATAGAAATTGAATTCACACTCTTAGAAGTCAATGAAATTTCTAATAGAAAGTCCCTCAACCATTCAGCCTCCTTTCTTGCATTTGCTAGAGCAACAAATTCTGATTCCATAGTTGAGTGAGTTATACACGTTTGTTTCTTGCTCTTCCAAGAAACAACGCCACCTCCTAAGGTGAACACCTAACCAGTAGTGGATTTGTTATCTCCAAAACTCGATATCCAACTTGCATCAGTATATCTTTTTAAAATAGCAGGAAATTTTGAGTATTGTAGGTCATAATCTTTGGTTCGTTTAAGGTATCCAAGAACTCTTTCAATAGCCTTCCAATGCTCTACATTTGGATTGCTAGTAAATCTATTCAATTTACTAACTGCAAATGCTATATCAGGTCTTGCGCACTGCGTTGCATACATAAGACTTCCTATAACACTTGAATATTCTAATTGAACCACTGTTCTTCTAACCAAGGTTCGCCGAACCGTACCGTACCGGCGTTTCGACGCTGGCTCGGTACGGTACGGTACGGCGTACCGAGCGGTATACCGAGGTGTACCGCTCGGTACACCTGATTTCACCGATTTATCCCTCCGAAAATACCTGAAAATTAAAAAAAAAGTTAGGATAGAGTTTTCAAGTTACAAATAAATATAGTAATAATATAAGTTTAGCAAAATCAATGTAAATTTGGTAAAAATAGCATCACATATCTTTTTCGGGCTTTGAGGTAGTCTTGTTCGAGGTTCGTATTTTAGCTCGTTATAGATTGAAATATCTATAGAAAAATCAGTTGAATTGTTAGACTATTTTGTTACAATATAAACTCTAAAATTCAAATGAATTAAATAATCATATATCTAGATATACCTGATTGTTAATTCTACCACCAAAACGAACGACAAGCCTCCACGGGTGGTGGATCGGGGTCCTCGATCCGATACATATCAATATGATACGTTTGTTTGACCCAATCATGAAATTGATCACATGACATAGTGTATTGATACACCGTATGCCATTGATGCATCAATGTGGTACTGATCGTAGATTGATCGTCATAAATCATATTTGTCCGAGGCAGCTCTTGAGGCATATATTGGTGTTGTTCTGTATCATGCTGTTGCTCAGAGAAGGATGACCAACTATCACCATACTGTTGTTGCCCATATAATTCTTCATAATACGATGACTGTGAATACGATGAGTCTCTTTCTGTGTCTATATCATGTATGCTCTGTCGCATTTGTTCATATTCATCCACTGCCTTCCCCTTCCCCTTCTCCTTTCCCTTCCGCGCATAAACTTAACCAGTACCTTGTCGAGTTCCATGATCTAAATCTTGAGTGGCATGTGTAAAATATTGCTCCTCAGTCCATTCACCACCCTCAAGTTGTGCAGACGAGACCAACGACTGCCCGGTATCACCGCCATCATCTGTTGAGGCACTGTTGTCCGTGTTGCTGTCATGTCTCTGGACCGAACGAGAAAGAGAATGTGATTGTGAAGGTGTCTCGTCGCCCGACTCGATTCTTTCCAACGATGCAACTGATGCTATTGCCTTCCCCTTTGCCTTTGCACGTTGGGCGGACGAGTGTGACCGTTGGGTATCGGTAGTTCCTCGAGCAGTTTGACTCATACCTCTTGATTAGAAAGTTCTTCCTCTTAATCTTCCCAAATTTACCTCGATTGAATTCACAAATTGTTGTTTTATAGAGTTTATGAGAGAAAAGAAATGTTTGAGAGAGAGTTTAAGAGTGTATAATGAAATAGGGGAGAGAAGATTAGTTTAAATAGGAGGAGAAATGGCTACAACGGTCAATTTGACCGTTGGAGCACTGTAGCACTGCTACAGTGTGGTAACGGTCGATTTCGACCGTTACCGAGTGGTACCGGTCGATTTCGACCGTTACCGAGTGGTATCGGGCGGTAACGGTCGAAATCGACCGTTACCGAATGGTACCGGGCAGTAACGGTCGAAATTTCGACCGTTACCGCCCGATACAGGCTTTTTTTGGTGTACCGCCCGGTAGAGGGCGGTCCGCGTACCGATCGCCTCTCGGACCGGTACGTACCGCCCGTACCGGGCGGTACACATCGGTATGGCGAACCTTGCTTCTAACATTCTTGACTAATTTGATACTTGGGTCAAACGGGGTATTTGCTTCTTTAATTTTTAAGTGACTATATTTCTCTAGTTCTTTCTCTATGTAATGAGTATCAACTTGCCTAACATCTTTCGTCTTAAATGTTGAAGATAGAAACCTCTTTGTTTCTACAATACCTTTCATGTTGTTGCTCACTATTAGCATATCATCACATAAAGGCAAACTATCACCATATAGTCATCACAAGGTTTGAGATAAACACATTTATCTGCAATATTATGAACAAATCCATTAGAAAGAATTATTGCATCAAATTTCTCATGCCACTGTTTTGGAACCTGCTTTAAACCATACAATGACTTAATAAGTTTACACACTTTATGTTTATTTCCTGGTAGAACAAAACATTCGGGTTGTTCCATATATATTTCCTCATCGAGGTCTCCATTTAGAAATGTCATTTTGACATCTATTTGATGAACATAAAGATCAAAAATTCACGCTAAAGAAAAAATAATTCTAATATATGTGATCCTAGCCATAAGAGCATATGTGTTAAAATAATCTATTCCTTCCTTTTGTCGAAATTCTTTAACAACTAACCTTGCTTTGAACGTTTAGAGAGTACCATTTATATGATACTTCCTACAAAATACTCATCTACAACCTAATAAGTTTAGAGGTAAAAGGTAAATCGACAAGTTCCTAAGTGTGGTTTGGCATAATAGAATTCATCTCATCATTAATAGCATCTTTCCAAAAAGCAGCATCACGAGAGGCCATAGCTTCTTTAAACGTTTTAGGATCATCTTCCACTTGTAAAACAAGAGGAATTATTTTTAAGACTCTGTCATTAGTTCCTTCTACAAGGTAAAAAGAAATACTTTGATAATCTATCTCATCCGATCTTAATGTTTTTGCTTTTCATACACGAGTGCTTCTCCTTAATTCATGAGATTGCTCTCCAACCTCTTGTGAACTTAATTGATGTCCAATCAAAGGAATATTAGGTTGCTCACCAACCTTTTGAGATGGCTCCACTAGTGACTCTTCACTAGTTGGAGGATGAACATTATTACTTGAAGTCGTTAAATGTTCAAAGAACTCCACATCTCAAGATTCTATTATGATATTAGGCTTCAAATTAAGAAGTATATAAGCTTTGCTATTTAAGGCATAGCCTATAAATACACATTTGATTTCTCTAGGTCCCAACTTTGTCCTTTGAGGATCATTATTCTTACAATATGTAAGACACTCCCACACTTTAAAATAACTAATGTTAGGTTGTCTTCCTTTCCATAACTAATATGGAGATATCTTATTCTTTTTAAAGGGAATTCTATTTAAAATATGACATGCAGCCAATAAAACTTCTCTCCATAAATTATAAAATAATTTAGCATGCAACAACCAGGTGTTCTAGGTGCTGAACATTCATGAATTATGCCATGTTGTTAACAAAACAAGTTAAATTCATTAGGAAAGTACTCTCCTCCTCTATCACTTCTTAAAACTTTAATTTTCTTCCCTAATTGATTTTTAACTTTTGCTTTATATGCCTTAAAAGCATTAAAAGCATCATTTTTATGTTTCAATAAGTACACATATGTGAATCTAGACATATCATCTATAAAAGTAATGAAATATCTATTACCTCCTCTTGTTAATATGTCATTTAATTCACATATATCAGAATATGTATTAAGTCTAACAAATTAGTATATCTTTCAACACTTTTGAAGGGTTTCTTCATCATCTTTGATTTAACACAAATTTCACATTTATTAAGATTATCAAAATGACAATTTATTAAGCCACACTTAACCATTCTTCTAATGGTGCTAGTTCCAATATGTGCTAATCTATCATGCCATAATGAATAAGAATCAACAATATAAATAGAAGCAACATCTTTATTAAATTTAAAATCATTGTCAATAATAGCTAATTTGATCATTCCCTCAGCGGAATAGCCTTTTCCAACACAGATTTAATTCTAGGTTTGCCAAGGAGATTCCCACTCACTAAATTTGTACTCATATCTGGTACATGAAGAACATTAGTAAGAGTGACTTTCTTTCCGAAAGTGAAAGTGAGTTCCACATTTCCCTTGCCAATCACCTTAGAACAAACTTTATTTCCCATTTGAACCTCTTGCCCTTCTGTGACTTATTTGTAAGTCTTGAAGAGTGTCTTATCATAGCAAACATGGATGGTAGCACAAATATCATACCACCAACCAGAAACCTTGCCAAATATGGCATTCACTTCATTCACCGTAGCGATTATATTATCATCTCCCTCAACGGAGTTGACTTCCGGGTTTTGGCCTTTTTTAAATCTGCAATCCCTAGCAAAATGATCAGGTTTTCCACAAATAAAACAACCTCCACTCTTTGGCTTCTTAAATTTTCTTTGATCCCTTTTGGGGCCAAAATGATTCTCCTTGTTTTGTTTGCCTTTGTTGGAATTCTTAGGCTGATTCACAACATTTGTTTTTATATTGCTAAAAGAGTTCTCACTCTTATCTCTCATTCTCGATTCCTCCTCGATTCGAAGATGTTTTTGAATTTGCTCAAAAGTGATATTCTTGGAGTCATGCAAAATATTTTTCCTATACCCTTTCCAAGATGAAGGCAACTTGGCTATTATAGCCCCTACTTGAAAAGGTTTAGGAAGTTCGATTTTTTTAGCCTTCAATTGATTAACAATGACCTACAACTCATGCACTTGTGCCAAGATTGACTTGTCATCCACAAACTTGTAATCAGAATATTTAGAAATTAAAAATTTCTTTGTACCTTATTCCTCGGCGTGATACTTGAAATCCAAAGCATTCCAAATTGCTTTTGCAGATGGTTCCACCGTATAAAGATCATAAAGCTAGTCCGAAAGAGTATTGAGAATGTGTTCTCTACACATGACTTCATCTTCATTTCTCTTCTTTTGTTCAGCCTTGACTTCATCGGTGTCATCGTCAGTTGGATCAGGAATTGGTTGAAGATTTGGATCAAGCACATAGAAGATCTTTAAAGCAGTCAACATGAACTTCATCTTGTCTTGCCAATGGGTAAAATTCGTTCCATCAAAACGATCCAAACGAACAAAATCTTAATTCAATAATTTGATGGTATTTGTGGCCTCCATGGTGAATTTGTATAAACTCACAAAATATCGTTTTTAGATTGTTGAAAAAATACGACAAAGAAGAGGATGAAAACACTTTGGAAACAAATAACAAACACAAGATCAAGAATACTATAAGAAATATATTTAGGCTTGAAACGTGTGTAAACATTTTCTTAAAAATGATATTTGCACCATTTTCTCAATAAGATTGCTATGGGTTTGATGCAAATAGTTTTAGTGGATATGACAAGCCTTTAGAAGATCTGTATTGAGCAAACAATAAAGAATCTTCAAAGAAGAATTAGAGAATGTCTAATTCATAGATATTTTTGAATGTCTAATTCATAGAGGAATTAGAATTTGGAGAGTAAAGAAGAAGAGTATGAAAGAGATGCCATCATAATTTACTCTCAAATATCTATTTATAGATATTTTTCACAAAAGACAACCTTTGAAAAATAACTACCAAAATAACTACAAAGGAAACTACCTTTTCAAATAAATCTTTTAAAAAGAAATTTTTTTTTTTAATTTGAACAATTTATAACAGTTTGTACCATAAAGCAAACATGCAGAGATGATTACGGCCATACACTCATCGTGATATTATTCCTTCTGCATGCAATTAATTATCAACCAAAACTCTAATGTCTCCTATGCTGAATTTGACTTCTTCCCCCTGCTTTGAAGACAACTCTAGAGATCCTGATAGGATCCAGACCATCCCAAGATAGGATATTACAACAAGCTGAAAGTTTTAGCCTTCCAAAATCGCATTGCATAAGCTCAGGCCAACAGTCATTGACCTTGTTTTGGAACATTGCAATGAATTATTAACTCCTAAAGATTCAGCAGATCCAGCATGCAGTGAGACACAACTCAAAGCTCGATATGGCCACAAGACCTATCATGAATGTTGACAATCAATGACATAAAAATAAAATTTTCATTAACAAGTTCAATTGATCAATTGCATGGGGATCAATCTGTTTCTTTCTGTTTTAGTGTTGATCTGATCGCAGATTTGAAAGATGGGAAATGTTAATGAATGCACTCGACGTGATCAGATTTCTGGTCCAAGTTGATCAAGCTCAGGTCTAACCTACTTCATATCCATTTTTATATCACTGTAGCAGAAGTTATCCTGATTTTTCAAGGCCTAAAGATGGAATCCAACTTCATGGAGGAATCCTTCACGAGTTGGGAATGAAAGATCAGCAGTTCTATTTCATTTTGTAAAAGAAAGAAGGCCAAATAGGCCTCTGGTCAGATCAAGAGAACAAGAAAAGCATTTAAGAATCCTTTCCCTAACAAAATAGGGGCTATCAGCCATTGTTCATCACTGAAGTCGTCCATCCATACTGACTGTGTGCATGCTTTACAGACATTGTATTTAAGAGTCAGTACGAACAGTAGAAGTGACCTTATTTTGGGAGTACTTATAGGTAAATTGGGGTTAAATTTTAATTTCAACTGTAAACAACACCTACTTACTTGCGTCCTAGAGCATCACCTTGGAATAAATTGGCTTAACATAAGTTCTTGAACAAGAAGGTAGGTTCAGTTGAAATGTTTCATTGAGGAAAAAGTTACTGGCTAGCTTGCATGGAGAATTAATAATTGTTAGTTCTTAACATGAATAAGGAAGTTGTTCTATCTATGCTTTGACAACATATACATGGTTTGGTAGAAGATATGAGAGTGTGGAGCTCATGATATATGTATGATATGTGGGCAGCTAACCATACATGAAAACAACAAATGCAATTTCATTTGGATCGGTTCATAGCCAATCATACTTATTGGTCCAGGTGTGAATTGGGACACTGACCATCCCTTTTTAAGTGACCCAGTCCAACTTATAATTTTTCAAGAAACCCTACACCTAAGGTTCCTCACACAAGATGCAAATGGGCGACCTAAGTGCTGCTCACCCACACAATAGACTGCCTTGGTAAAAGAGTCTTTTCAGGTGATGCCCTTGGAAAGGAAGGTTAATTTGCTTTCACAAAGATTCTGTGATATTCTTAAAAGAGATAGTGGACAGTAAGGCTGGCAGAAATTTATTCATTATATTTTAATTGTAAAAGGCTTTTGATAGAGGATCCCTAGAATTCACTAGGAATGAGTGTTGTCAAAGGTGCTAGGTGCTAAAAGGCGCCAAGGCTCTAAAACACTCGAGACGCTAGGCGCTCGTCTAGGTGCTCGCCCGAGCGAAACAAGACGCTTGCCAATATAAAAATATAATTAAGAAGAAAGACAATAATTAATATAAAAATTTGACAAAATATAAGTTTTATATCACTTCACAATCAAATTATCACCATTAAAACATTAGTAATTTATTTAACATCTATAAAGCATTCAGTGGCTTAAAAAGGCGCTCGGGCTAGGCGAGGCGAGGCTCGAGCGCCTCATATAAGGGCCAGGCGACGCTCGCCCGAGCCCAAGCGTCAGGCACTTCGAGCGAGTGCCCGATTGATATAAGGCAATCGGGTTCAGTTAAATGTGTTGTTAGTTGGTTCGATTGAACCAACTAACGTACGCAGTTATCTCAAAACTTATGCGCGACCTTGACTCCCAACCCTAGCATGCACTTTCTCCCTCTGCCTCCATCGCCGACGATTTCTCCCTCCGCCTCCGAGTCTTCCTTTGTTGCCGACCGAGTCTCCTCAGCTTTCGTTGTTGTCCGCTATCTGCCATTGCTGTTGCTGTTATCCGCGACTTCGTTGTCGCTGCTGCTATCTATTGCCTCCTGCTGTCTGCGACTCCGCTGCCGTTGCTGTAGCTATTGTCTGCTACTTCTCTTATGAGTTTTGACTTCACTGTCGGTTTTACTAGGTGATATTTTTTATCCATTTTAACAATTATACTTTTCCCTTCTAATTGCTATTAACAGTAAATAATATATTATTAACAGTTGATTATTAATTATTGTACAAAATAATTTTTTATTTATTAGATTAATAATATTATATATTTTTGTATTTTTATATTTTAGAACGCCGTGCTTTGCTCTGGCAAGCGCCTAGCGCCTCGGGCGTTTTAGGACCTTAGCACCTAATGTTTTTTAAATCACTAAAAGTATTAAAGTATTAAATTGACCAAATATAACAACAAAAATAACAAAACACAAGAAAATTAACATAAAAAGTCTAAGAATTTTGGTAAGAATTCTAATAATGATAAATTAAAATTCTAGCAGATTCAATAATTAATGGGGATGTCAAGGAGAGAAAGAAGTAGGAAGAGGAGAGGGCACTCGTGGGAGGGGAAAACTGGCTAAGAGCAAGGGAAGGGGCGGGGAAAGATGTAGAGAGAGAAACAAGAAGAGAGAGGGGGGAGGGGGTACTGTCGGTTGCTAGTGATCTTTGGAGTCACCTTTAAGAGAGAGATAGAGAGAGGCGAGGGGGGTCGAGGGGGGAGAGAGAGCCAAGGGGGAGGGGAGGTGATTATGTTAGGAAGAAGCAAAGAGAGGGGGAAGGGGGCATTACCATTGGCCTTTGTGGTCGTCGGGAGTTACTGAGAGACAGAGGTGTTGCCACCGAAAGTAGAGGGAACAACATGACAAGAGAGAGACAAGAGAGGGAGGTACGACCTCGAGATATGGAGGAGGGGACAGCGCGGCGGGAGCTCAAGGACTGGCACCGACAGAAGGTGGAGAGGGATGGAAAGAGGGAGAAGGAAAGAGAGGAAAGAGGAGAAGATACCTTCTTTCACGAGGGGAAGCATCGTTGGCTTGCACACAAACATCGGTCGTCAGCTTGCACACTTGCTCAGAAGAGTGGATGCAGTCACCTTGCACATAGACGAAGACACGATGATTAGGTTAAAGGAAAGGGGTCACACATGAAGAGGGGTTGGGGATAGGGATTAGTGAGCTGGGTTATCTTGCTTGGTTGAACCGATCAACCGAATCATTCAATTCGGGTTCAACTCAAGCTCATTTAAAGCTAATTTGGGACAGGCGAGCGCTTTGGCTACCCAACACCTAGGCCCATGCGCATGCCTAAGCAGCACCTAGTTGAAGGCGCCGGCCCAAACCCTAATTGAGGTGCTCGGGTCTCGCCTCACCTCGCGTGGGCGCCAAGGTGAGCGTCTAAGCATTTGTTGATTTCATTGCTACGGACAAAAAAATTAGAATACCTGATTTCTGTCACAATTATACTGGTTGTTGCTTCATATATTACTTGTGTTTGTTAATTGCTGTCATCATTGCACCACAATTTGACTCAAGACTCTGCATAATATTTATCATAACTGTGAATCCTTCATCTGTATTTGATCCATGAAGTTACCATTATTCTAGGTTTTAGCCATTACACTTTTCACTACCAATCCTTCATCTTCATTTACTCCTAGCAGTGCCATAAAGCATGCTGTCTGTGGAAAACCAGGCCATGCATGCACAAATTAAGGTAGACATTGCTTTTAACTTTTGGCAGATTCTCATCTAATAAGTTGAAATGGAACCTTTAGTCTATTGCCATATGAACTCCTTTTGATTTGAACACATTGGTGCAATCTGTAGCATTTTTCTCTATCAACCATTCCTCCAACTTCTCGAAGACTCTTGGATTTTACATTTTCAAAAAAGAATAAAGTGCTACAATTGAAAAAACATCTGCAAATTGTGGAAGGTTTATTTTTCAAATAGATGATGGATTAAATCTTGTTGGGTTATATTTCTAGGCCCTTAAAAACAGGACATGGGAATTAATGACAAAAAATATTGCTTTTAGCATATATCAGGTGAAAAGTGGTTTGGAAATGGAGACCAAAAGCATAGCACCAAATTAATTCCAATTTTTGAGTGATTTGACGTAACATAATATTATATGCCATCCTAAGAGCTGATCATTTCCAACTTAAATCTGCTGATGCTCTTTGATGAACACTTGGTGATTTATTTCACGGCATCTATGAGGCTTAGATATGGATATGAGATACTAATACGTCGGAATATGCTGCTATGTCAATATTTGAAAAATGGATGTAAAATGGCAATGACAGACCAAAAAAATTTCATTTGTTAGTAATACATATTACAAAGCTTGGCATTTGCTATAGTATTCTAATATGTAGTTACATATCATTATGAAAACAAGTAATCAGAAAAAATGTTCAAAGAATATGCATGAG
Organism: Musa acuminata AAA Group; assembly: GCF_036884655.1. NCBI lineage: Eukaryota > Viridiplantae > Streptophyta > Magnoliopsida > Zingiberales > Musaceae > Musa > Musa acuminata. The sequence continues at coordinate 31,309,094 of NC_088334.1, read as the reverse complement.
CTACCAAGAACTTTTGAAAAATAAGGTAGGACCATTACTTAAACTTATTTTATCAAAATCTAATGTTTGGTAAAAAAAGTCAATAATCTATCTGATGATGTACTAATCTTTTCCATGTTAAAGAACAACATTCAAAGGAAGCAAATAAGTGTCTAAGAAGTAGCCACAAAATATGCCTCTAAAGAGCATCCAAGATATTAAATATCGTGCAGTATCCGATATGTGTCTTGGGAGTATTTAACAATCATATTATGCAACATATATTCGATATAGATATTGGAAGTCATTTGTATCTGTTCTTCATAGCATAGCATGAATCATCCTATTATGATAAGGCAACATCCTTTTGGGATCTTGAGCTCTGAAATGTAGAGGAAAAGGCAGTCTGGAAACTTAGCACTGAGTTTTATTTTGACTCCCACATTACTTGTGATAGAGAAAAGGAAGTGCCATGGAAAAAAAGGAAGTAAAGGTTGGCTCCTGTCTTTGGGCATAAGAAGTTGAGGTAACATCGAAATGATATGGACAAGAAGGTAGGCCCCTATTTCCATCATAAGAGGTAATATTGAAACTCATGAGAATGATTGGTGCCCCAACATTCTTTGGACTTGGGAGCCAATTTAGCTTCAGTGAACCCACCTTCTTTCTTTCTTTGCAAGCCATTATCCCTCCTTATTTTATGTATCTAAATTACATAAATAGGGTGTGTTGAGATCAAGAGAGGCTTAACAAAGAAATTTTATAATGTCTAATCATCAGTATTTAGATGGCATCTTGTATATTTGTACCTTTTGTTGTTTCAGCTGAATTGCCTTTTATTGTAGGTTACATCACCTTATGGAAACACACTTCACCACAAAGAGCATGTTACAGCAGGTCAGTTTGCATTCACAACTACTGAAGCCGGCAACTACTTGGCATGTTTCTGGATAGATAGTGGTGATAAAGGTATTGGAGCCAGTGTTAGCCTTGACTGGAAGATTGGAATTGCAGCGAAGGACTGGGATTCTGTTGCCAAAAAAGATAAGATTGAGGTGAGCACTTAGAGCTACAAAGCAAACTCGTCACCTTGGTATATAGGATGTGCAATTCCAATTTGAGGTGCATTTTTTTGGTGACAATTATGGCCAAGCTTCTCAAAATGTAGGGCGTTGAGCTAGAGTTGACAAAATTAGAAGCAGCTGTTCAAGCAATCCATGCAAACCTGCTTTATCTTAAGTCCAGGTAATTAAAAAAAGAAAAAAAGTGGTTTCTTGTCAAATATTCCATGCAGTTGTGGGTAATAACTAGCATCTGATCATGTATTGTTTCTTCTGTATTTTTTATGCTTTCAGGGAGGCAGAGATGAGGGAAGTAAGCGAGAGGACGAATGCAAGGGTTGCATGGTTTAGTATTATGTCCCTTAGTGTATGCATTGTGGTTTCCATGTTGCAGTTGTGGCACCTGAAGGGTTACTTTCAAAAGAAGAAACTTATCTAGTTTGTATATATGATAATGTAGTCTAGCGTGCAATACTATAGAGAAACCGAGAGACTCCAAAGAATGCTGTCTATTTTGGTTTAGGATTGGCAGAGAATAGTGATAAATGTTTGATGACAGCATTAAATGTAACATGAGGGTGTCTAAATGGTAAAAAATGAATCGAAGGGCATATGAATGATTAATAGTTGTTGTTCGAATTACTCTTAATTTATTATACTGAGATAAATATCGAAATAATTATGAACATGTATTTCATTTAGATGTCATATATATGTTGTTAATACAGTAGTCACTAGCAAATTTTGATTCGATGCAGGTAGACTTTTGTTCGTCTTGCCTTGTGTTTCCGAAACACTTGAACGAGTAGTGACAGCTCATACCATCTATGTTCCCATGTTTTGGACGGTATGCGGGCAATTTACACGAGTTGTTGGATGTTCATAGAATTTGTAATGTCTTTCTCAATCAAACTGACACGCACAACTACTTGCAATGTCACAGATAAAACATCTCCGACATGGACTGTCCTCTCCCTGCATTAATGCATGAATCGGACATGGTGTGGGCATTTATCACATTTACTGCAGGATTCTCATATATGATCATTCATAGATTGATCACAGTAAAAACTAAAGAAAAAATCCTAATTGAAATCAAATCTAATGGATCAGCTTATGGGAAAACGAGAGACACGTCCATCTAAGAGTCTCGTGTCTTATCTTATTGTTAGGATTCTAGCTACGAAAATTCTAATTGAATTTCATTAAAAGGGACATTCATGTAAAATCTATCTAATCGACCTCTATGGAACCCCTATAGAGTTCCAAGGAGGTTGATCCCCCAAAGAGATCAACCCCAAGCTTAGGATCTACAAGGGTTCTATCACTTGGTATCAGAGCAACGTTCTTGGTATCTCGCTACCCTTCCACAGTCAACAATCAGCCCTCCACAGCTGCCCAAAGCAATTCCCACAATTGCTTAAAAGATTGTCGTCGAATTCTACCGTCATCTCCACCACCACGGATCATCCGTTAATCTTCCCGTGAATTGCAAAAGGTTATGATTTTTTACCTTACTACTGCTACAATTTAGTTATATTTATTCAAAAATCTAAAAAAAAATGTTCCTATATTGTTGCATAAACTTTTCATCGCCAAGTTTTCATCTTTACGACGAAAGATGCATCGTAGAATTCCAACTGCATAGCATAGATTGTTTGATCTTGTCAACTTTTTCTATCCAAATCTCTATGAAATTTTTATGACAACTTTGACACTTCCTAACAGTGGATTTTCCTTTAGTTTCGTCAAAAAAAATTCTCAATATAAACCACTGATCTTTTACGTCTAAACTGCTACACTTTAGATGTAAAAATCTGCCGCAATACATTTTCGTGATCCTTAATTTTTTCGAACCTTCCACCACCCCATACCATTAACCCATCAACAAAAAAAAAAAAAAGGACATCTATGATCTACAAGCAGATGCTATGAGTTCTCAAGATCTAATTGATGCCAAATTTGAAGTATTGGAATCTCGGATTGAATCACGGCTTGAATCATGCTTGGAGGATAGATTGTGCGCTTTGTTTGCAGAATTCAGAATTAGACAACCACCAAGTCCAACCAAATTTCAACGAGAAGAGAGTTTAGAGAGGCATCCAGAGAAGGAGGGACAGCCCTCGGATATGCTTCAACCATGCATGAGAGTGGACTTCCCATGATGGGAAGAAGGAGACCCAACGGGGTGGATTTCGTGCATTGAACATTACATTCGCTACTACCGAACGTCGGATGATGCTATGGTGGAAATTATTGTCATCTACCTTGAAGAAGATGCTATTCAATGATACAATTAGCTGGAATACAATCATCGGGCTCCGACATAGAATCAATTTAAGAATGCACTACTGAACCGTTTCGGACCTACGGAGTATGAAAATATCGATGGACAACTCGCAAAGATTTGGCAAACCTCTATGATTCAAGAGTACCAAACCAGGTTTGAGAAGATATCATACCTTGCTCATGATTGGACTGATCGTCAATTGTTAGGAACATTCATCGAACGACTCAAGCCAAAGATAAAAATGGAGGTTAAGGCACGACAGCCCCGTATTGTGACAATTACGATTTCTTTCGCCCGAATACAAGAAGAACGACTCAACCAAGATACTCAGAGGATGAGAACCTCTCTTAAGCCCATGGCATATAAATCTCCTTCTACTCTGAGCCATCCTTCATTGCCAAAAAAATTGACAAGAGACAAACTACATGACCGATCAGCAAAGGGTCTTTGTTGGCATTGCGACGAGCCGTAGAACCGTGATCATCGCTGCAAAAGGGGTCACCTCCTACTGATTAAACCACTTGAAGACATAGAGGAGGAGGTCCAGGAGCATGAGGAAGAGGTCGCAGATAAAGAACAACAGTCGGTTGAAATTACGATGCATGCCCTTGTCGGTTACATGAACCCGCAAACAATGAAAGTGGGAGGACTTCTGAAGCAACAACCTATCATCATTCTTATGGACACCGGAAGCACTAATAATTTTATGAATAGCAAGGTTGCTATTCAGATAGCCTTACCTATCAAGAATTGTAGTAGGTTTGACGTTAAGGTCGCTGACAGACGAATTTTGAATTATAATCGTAGGTGCTTGCGGGTGAAACTATTGCTGTAGGACCAAGAGATAATTACATATTTTTTCCTTCTCCCTCTTGATGATTATGAAGCTATGCTCAACATCGAATGACTAACGATATTAGATAATGTTTCTTGGAATTTTGTGAAACTAATTATGAAATTTTACAATAAGGGGAAACAAGTGATACTGCATAGGAAACGTGGGGGCAACGTAACGATGGTTTAAACACAACGAATGGAGAAGGTTTTGCACAAAGTATGCAATGACTTTTTGGTACAACTTAAGCAGCAAACTAAGGGAGAGCCAATAGAATTTGAAATCCAAACCTACTTCCTTTGCTTGCTGAATTTTCAGATATATTTGATGAACTGTGCAACCTACCTCCCACCCATCGGCATGATCATTGTATACCAGCAAATACTTGGCCATATTAGTATCCACATCTCCAAAAGGATGAAATAGAAAGGATTATAAAATATATGCTCGAAACATGAGTTATTTGGCTAAGTTGCAGCCCCTACTCTTCATCGGTGCTTCTCATACGAAAGAAGGATGAAACATGACGAATATGCGTTGATTACCAAGCTCTCAATGGCGTAACCATCAAGGACAAGTATCTTATTCCAGTAGTAGACGAATTGCTTGATAAATTAAAGGGAGCACGAGTCTTCACAAAGCTGAACCTTCGAACCGAGTATCATCAAATATGAGTATGCGAAAAAGACATATCGAAAATTGCTTTCCGAACGCATAATGACCACTACGAATTTGTAGTAATGCCCTTTGGTCTCACCAATGCTCCCTACACCTTCCAAAGCCTTAAGAATGATATTTTCCGGAATTATCTTCGTAAGTTTGTGTTCATTTTCTTCGACGATATCCTTATTTATAGTCCTTCTCTTGAAAGTCATTTTTAGCACTTATGACTTGTTTTTGATGATTTTGCAAGAACATGTTCTTTTTATCAAAAAATTAAAGTGCAACTTTCTTCAACAGAAGATGGAGTATCTTGGACATATTATATCAGAGGAAGGTGTGGTGATGGACCGCTCCAAAATTAAAGCAATGCAGAACTGGCCGACCTCGAGGAACATAAAATCGCTGCCCGACTTTCTCGGTTTAACAGGCTACTACCATAAGTTCGTGAAAAACTATAGAAAGATCAGTGCACCCCTTACTTCTTTGTTGAAAAAGATACTTTCCAATAGTCAGACAAAGCCACCACTGCCTTCGACGAACTTAAAGCCGCAATGACGACAACGCCCATAATAGCGCTACCCAAATTCGGTAAGACTTTTGTTATTGAAGTCGATGCCTCCGGAGTCAGAATTGGTGCTGTACTAATGTAAGATGGTCACCCCCTCACTTATACCAATAAGACATTATCTCCTTCCCATCTCAAGATGACTATTTACAACAAGGAGATGCTCGTGATTGTGCATGCGATGGCCAAATGGAGATCGTACTTGATCGAGCAATGCTTTCAAATCAAGATCGACCATAAAAGCCTAAAATATTTCTTGGAGCAGAAGATATCTTCACCCAAGCAGCAAAAGTGGGTAACAAAACTTCTTGGATATGATTATGAAATAACTTATAAAAAGGGGAAAGAGAATGTTGTTGCAGATACGCTTTCGCGACTTCCCGAGCAAGCTTAATTTTCGATCATTTCACTTCTGACCAGGGACTTCCTTGAGGATATTAAAAGGGAATGATAAGAAGATCTGGAGACCAGTAAGATCGTAAAAAAATTGGAGAAAGCACCAAGCTCCATGGCTCATTACAATTGGGACTCAAAAGAATTATGCTATAAGGGACACATTGATCTTGTGCCAAATTCTACTTGTATAGAAACCATCCTTCAAGAAATGCATTCCTCACTTGTAGCCAGGCACTCCGAGTTTCTTAGAACCTATAAGAGAATTAAGTAAATTTTTTATTGTGTAGGGATGAAAAATATTATTGCTAAATTTGTAGCACAATATGATATATGTCAACGACATAAAAGTGAAACAGTGGCAAGTCCTGAAAAGCTATAACCTCTACCCATCCTGGACTCAATATGGACTGATATATCAATAGACTTCATCGAAGAGCTTCCCTCATCATAAGGAAAAGGTTTAATTCTTGTCATGGTTGATCGTCTTACAAAGTATACTCACTTTTGCGTTGTTCGTAATCTATACATTGCTTCTAGTATTGCTCAAACCTTTATGGAGAATATTATAAAATTACATGGGATGCTGAGATCAATTGTAAGTGATTGTGATAGGGTCTTCACGAGTAGATTTTGGATAGAGTTATTTCAGATACATTGCACTAAATTAAAAATGAGTACGGTGTATCACCCACAAACCGACGGCTAGACTGAAGTAGTGAACAGGTGCTTGGAGACATACCTCATGATGCGGGGGGCATCTGTTTAAGCCGTGGCCTCGGGACCGTTGCGGCTCGGTTCGGGTGTCCGGATGTCGGGGATCTCGGGCTCCGTCCCTCGGGGTCTCCCGAAGGCCAAGCACGGTGGTTCGGGTCGGCAGGTCGGGTCGGGAGAAAGCTCCGCCGCAGCGCCGGGAAGAGTGGTTCGGGTCAGCAGGTCGGTTCGGCAGGTCGGGTCGGCAGGTCGGGTTTGCAGGTCGGGTCGGGAGAAAGCTCCGCCGCAGCGCCAGGAAGAGTGGTTCGGGTCGGCAGGTCGGGTCGGCGGGTCGGGTCGGGAGAAAGCTCCGCCGCAGCGCCGGGAAGAGGCGACACCGTCTCGGACCTGCACACAGGTCGGGTCGGAAGCTCGGCCCGACCCCTCCGATGATCAAGTTAGCGATGTGGAGAGGGTTTTGGAGGAAGAGATGCCTCCGTGCTAGTGTTGGGTGTGAGTCTCCCCTTATTCGTTTAGAACTCTGGGGTATTTATAGATGAGTTTGATGTTACCTGATGTGGCTGCTTGTAGGAGGCAGGCTGATAGCGTCTAACCTGGGGTTGGCATGGCGTGAAGAACTAAACCTGAGTTAGGTGTTAATGCCGACTTCCTCGGGCAGTGTGTTGTTCAGGCATGGCTGACGTCATGGCGTGTCACATCGCCATTTTTACCCTTATCATATTCCCCCCCGAAAGGAGCTATGCGTCGGTTGTTGTATAAGAGGAGTCCGATGCATGGCTTCTGTCTTCAGACGGGCTGGCCACACGGACGAGGTCTCGGGGAACATGGAGCCGAAGGGCCGAGGAGCATGGTGTAGGCGACCTAGCCACGCAGGCGTGTCTCGGGAGCATGGGGCCAAGGAGCACGACACAAGCGGCTGGCCGCGCAAGTGTGTCTCGGGAACATGGGGCCAAGGAGCACGACGCAGGCGGGCTGGCCGCGTAGGTGTGGTCTCGGGCATTATGCGGCCGAGGATCACGACGCAGGCGGGCAGACCGCGCAGGCGTGGTCGCATTGGTCATGCGGCCGAGTAGCACGACGCAGGCGGACAGACCGCGCAGGTGTGGGCTCGGGCATCATGCGGCCGAGGGGGTGGCCTCGGGCATTATGCGGCCGAGGAGGTGGCTTTGGGCAGCCTACAGCCGAGGAGGTGGCCTCGGGCATTATGCGGCTGAGGAGCGCGATGCAGGCGGACAGACCGCGCAGGTGTGGGCTCGGGCATCATACGGCTGAGGGGGTGGCCTCGGGCATTATGCGACTGAGGAGGTGGCTTTGGGCAGCCTGCAGCCGAGGAGGTGGCCTCGGGCATTATGCGGCCGAGGAGCGCGATGCAGGCGGACAGACCGCGCAGGTGTGGTCTCGGGCATTATGCGGCCGAGGAGCACGATGCAGGCGAGCTGGCCGCGTAGGCGTGTCTCGGGAGCATGGGGCCAAGGAGCACGACGCAGGCGGCTGGCCGCGCAAGTGTGTCTCGGGAACATGGGGCCAAGGAGCACGACGCAGACGGGCTGGCCGCGCAGGTGTGGTCTCGGGCATTATGCGGCCGAGGATCACGACGCAGGTGGGCAGACCACGCAGGCGTGGTCGCGTTGGTCATACGGTCGAGTAGTACGACGCAGGCGGACTGACCGCGCAGGCGTGGTCGCGTTGGTCATGCGGCCGAGTAGCACGACATAGACGGGCAGGTCGCGTGAGGTGGACTCGAGCAGTGCATGGCCGAGGGAAGTGGCTCGGGCCGAGAGACAACTCAAGCGGGCAAGCCGCGCTGAGGTGAACTCGGCAGTGTATGGCCGAGAAGCTCGGCGCAAGAAGGCTGCGGCCGAGGGACACCGCTCAGGCGGGCAAGCCGCTCTGAGGTGAACTCGGCGGTGTATGGCCGGGAAGCTCGGCGCAGGCAGGCTACGGCCGAGGGACACCGCTCAGGCGGGTAGGCCGCACTGAGGTGGACTCGGGCAGACTGCGACCGAGGGACATGGCTCAGGCGGGTAGGCCGCGCTGAGGTGGACTCGGCCGTCTACGACCGAGCCGTGCGGATGCAAAAAAGAGGAGGGTTAGACCGAAGCTAACCGTGAGCCAAGAGGTGGTCAGGTAAACATGGAGCCTTTGCTTGGAAGAGACTGAGGAAGGGGCTAGATTCCTTGCACGAGGATTACACCGGATAGCAACCGCGGGTGCTTGACCGCTGCTACGGGGCCTGTCGCCCAGAGTCACTCCTCTTCCTTGCGGTCACCCAAGCTTCCGCCGCGATGTACAGGTTGGCTCGCTGGAGCATATCTGGTACTATGGTAGGGGGTCGCTCTATGAGGGACCAGTAGAATCTGGAAGGTCACAAGCCTACCATGAACACCTGCACTAATAGAGAGGGGTGAGTGTCCGGTAAGCTCCGGATTTGCGTGGCAAAGTAATCCATGAAATGTGAGAGGGGCTCGTCCTCTCTTTGTTTGAATCCGAGGAGCAGTGCCGCGGAGGGCTTCGGCCGGGTATGGGCTGCGAAGTGGAGCTCGAAGTCCTTGGCGAGTTGGCCGAAGGAAGTGATCGTTCCGATCTTCAGGCCGTTGTACCATGTGCGGGCCGGACCCCTCAGGGTCGTGGGAAACGCCCTGCACATTAAAGCGTCAGACGTCCCGTACAGTGCCAAATGGGCACGGAAAGCAGCGACATGGTCCGCCGGGTCAGTGGAGCCGTCGTATGCGTCCAAAGAAGGGAGCTGGAAGTTCGGGGAAATGGCGTGATCTCGTTTCTCTGGTGCGAACGGAGATCCTCGGTATGTGTCGATCCCGAGCTATCCCTCTGAGTTGCGAAACTCCTTCTCTAGTTCGTCGAGCCGCTGACTAAGAAAGGATAGCTGGGCTCGCAGCGAGTCCGTTGACTCCGGAGATAATACCTCGGGCTCCGGGCGGTCGCTCGGGTTTGTCCTTACTGGATCCCCGAGTGGGGTCGGTCTGACCCGAGGAGAAGTGGAAGGCTCCAGAAGCGTCATGTGGGCCTGAGCGGGTGGCTCTTGTTGCCGTAGCGGTTGAGTCATAAGTGGGGGTGTCGGTTGGGAGACGAGCGGGATGATGGCTTGCACCGTATTCGTCAAAGCTCGGACTTGACGAGCGAGGTCGTGAAAGGGCTCGGATGACACCGGCGAGGGGATGCTCGGAGCACCCTCGGGCGGAAGCAGATCCGGGTTGTCGAATGAACGCCAGTAGCGTTCAGAAGTCACGGGGAGGTCGTCAGCCCACGGCCCGTCACGCAAGGGACGCACGGCTTGCGCCCCTACTAAGAACGATCCCTCGGCAGGGAGTTTGTCAGGATCAATCTGAGGATCCCTCGACATTCGGGCCCTCCTTCTAGCACCAAAATGATGCGGGGGGCATCTGTTTAAGCCGTGGCCTCGGGGCCGTCGCGGCTTGGTTCGGGTGTCCAGATGTCGGGGATCTCAGGCTCCGTCCCTCGGGGTCTCCCGAAGGCCGAGCACGGTGGTTCAGGTCGGAAGCTCGGCCCAACCCCTCTGATGATCAAGTTAGCGATGTGGAGAGGGTTTTGGAGGAAGAGATGCCTCCGTGCCAGTGTTGGGTGTGAGTCTCCCCTTGTTCGTTTAGAACTCTAGGGTATTTATAGATGAGTTTGATGTTACCTGATGTGGCTGCTTGCAGGAGGCAGGCTGATAGCGTCTGACCTGGGGTTGGCGTGGCGTGAAGAACTAAACCTGAGTTAGGTGTTAATGCCGACTTCCTCGGGCAGTGTGTTGTTTAGGCATGGCTGACGTCATGGCGTGTCACATCACCATTTTTACCCTTATCACCTCAGATGCTTCACTAGTGACCAGCTAAAAGAGTAGACAAAGTCGCTTCCCTAGGCCGAGTGGTGGTATAATACAACTTATCATTCATCCACGAAATATACTCCCTATGAGGCTATGTATGGTCGACCTCCCCCTATGATCCCAAAATATATGTTGAGCACCTCTAAAGTAGAACAAGTAGATAGAGAACTGCAGGACAGAGACAAAATGCTGAAGTTGCTAAAAAATAATCTCACTACAGCTCAAGCAAGAATGAAACAGCAATATGATCAACACAAAGGTGAAAGAGAATTTTCAGTAGGAGATTGGGTCTTCCTATGGCTCTAGCCATACAAGCAAATATCAAGCCAGGCCAGAGCATCTATGAAGCTTTCATCTTGGTTCTATGGACCCGCCAGCTCCCGAATCCATCTAGCCTTTCATGTGTCGTGTTTAAAGCTCAAGCTGAGACAAAACGAGACAGCCTAAAGCCATCTAACAATTATGACTATCCAAGGAGAACTCCAGACCTAGCTGAGTATCATTATTAATCGACAAATCATGACTCGATGACGATGACTTAGTACTGAAGTGCTAATACAGTGGACGAACCTACTAGCTGAAGATGCCACTTGGGAGAACTATGACGACTTGAAGATCAAGTTCCCAGAATTCATGGAGTGTCAACCTCAAGAACAAGGCTGATTTGAGGAGGGCGGGTCTGTTAGGACTCTAGCTAAGAGAGTCCTAATTGAATTTTATTGAAATGAGCATTCATGTAAAACCTACCTAGTTGACCCCTATTAAAGATGTGAAGAGGCCGGCTAAGGTTAGGATTAGTTTGAATGCTACTTCTTAGAGAAGCATTAGGAGTTGGTTAGAAGTAGGAGTTAAGTAGGAGTCATATTAGGAGTTGGTTAAAAGTATAAGTCTTAAATAGGAGTTCTACTAGGAGTTGAATTTTAGAAGCCCTATAAATAGCTATGTATTCATCCTTTTTTTTTAATGAATAGAATAATCCTTTTAGCATCCTTTGAGGGAGTTCCAAGGAGACCGATTCCCTAAAGAAATCAACCCCAAGAATCCGCAAGGGTTGTATCACTCACCTCCGCTGTAGACAGACAGCAAACCAACCCTAGGTTGAGCACCATCTCAGCTTCTTCCTTGCCATAGTGCCCACCGAACCTTCGATCCATAGCCTCCATAAGCCTACCTTTGATCTTGCACACTCTGACCAAGTCCACCAACACCAACTCCATTGTTGGGGGAGCAGGCCACTTCCAGCAGCAGCACGCCATAAGCGAACACGTCGGAGCTGGCCGTCGCCTCCCCGCTGTGTGACAACTTCGGCACGATATATCCTAGTCCCCACTCGCCAATCCGAAGTCGCCCGACCTTGCGTTCATCTCAGTGCACCGCAACCTGCTCCTATTCTTCTTCCAGGTATAGGATGATTGCAGATAAGATTTCCTCAAGGTAGTTGAGAAAATCTCTAAGCAATTGAGGAAATCTCTGAGTAGTTGAGGAAAATCTCAAGAATGTGTATAAATAGTTATCAAGAGCTCACTATCAAAATGAACTATGCAATTACATTTCATACATTTCATAGTTTCTTCTACAATTCGATCTTTCTATCTTTTTTGTTAAATTCTTTACATGGTATCAGAGCTGCTTGCCTAGAGCAAGCCCTCTTCTCGTAACCTCGTCAGCAGAGGTGCTTGACGCCGACGCTACTTACCTTGTTTCGTTGTGTTCTCCTACTTGAGTTGGCAACTGCCTGTCATTTCCTCTACCTCGGCGCACCTCGGCAACATTAATCTAAAGCAACAAAGCAGTCACCTCCCGCCACAACCCCATGATCACTTCCCGATCGGAGTCCACTACCTCCCCTTGGGTCACAGCCGTAGCCGCTCGACCATCCCTCTCACGGCGACGTCTCCGCCCCTCAACCGCAGCCATTCGCTGTAGCCTACTGCAGCACTTACGGCTGCTAGTATTAGATCACACCCACCACAGCAGCAGAGATTAAGATGATGGTGGTGTCGCCGCTGCTGTAGTCGTTGTCGCTACGCCCACTACATTGACACTTCTTCCATAGGCAACGCTCCTAAAAGAAGCACAGTTGCGGCCTTTGTTTCTACCGCCGGCTGCTGCTCCCTTGCCAACCGAAGTCTTCCGCTGAAAACTCCGCCACTCTTCCGGCCACCAAACTCCATCACTGCATTACTGCAACTATCTCCAACCTTGCAGATTTCTCTAGCATCGCTGTAGAAATCACTGAAAGTTGTAGAGATTTCTCCCGCCTCACTGCAACAATCTCTCCTGCATTCTGCATCGCTGCGGAAATCAATGCAACCTTCTCCAGCATCGGTGCAACCTTGCATCGGTGCAGCCTTCTCCAGCTCTCCAGCATCGATACAGCCTTCTACTGCTAATACTGTTGCCACCATACCTCAACGCTTAGAAGAGGGAACACCCTTAAAGCCCTCAAATCCCAACCACCAAGCTCTACCAGTACCTCTGGAAGAAGCAGCATCTCTCTTCAGCATTGCATACAGCGACCCTTCTACAGTTGACGACTCCCTCAGATATATATCCTCAAATGTCTTCATTGTCTACCTCTGACATTCCATTTATTATCCCTGCATGGAACCATAGCATTTCTCAAAGTCTTATCACCATCAATGCTCAGCACTTATTTCCTTCAAATTATCCAAAAGCGACAACTACGTATCTTGGCAGGCACAACTTTCTAATCTTCTATTTGGCTATGATCTCCTAGGTTACGTTGATAGCTCTCTCCAGTGTCCATCTGAAATGGTCAACATCCCAGGAGAACCCGGTCCAGTGCCAAATCTAGCCTACAAACTATGGTTACGTCAAGATCGCCTCATCCTTCAAGCTATTCAAGCCTCACTTGCTGGATTCGTTGCCCCGTTGATATCCTCATGTATGACTGTTGTAGAAGCATGGTGCTAGTTACAAACCACTTTGGCAAATCGCTCGCGTACTCACATGCTCGGACTTCTCTCCAATCTGATGAAAATGAAACAAGAGGGAAGTACTATTGCTGATTATCTACAAAATATTAAAGTTATCATCGATGACTTGGCTTTGATAGGTCATTCTCTCAGTGATGAAGAAGTCCTAATCCATACCCTCAATAGCCTAAGAGGCGAGTACAAAGAACTGACAGCAACATTTCGGGCACGCAACTCACCAATATCATTCAAAGAACTCTATGATAAGTTGATCGACAATGAGACGTACTTGAAGCGTGATGATAAGTTGCCTAGACCACCTATTACAGCTCAGGTCAATCAAAAATCCAAGAGGAAGAGCAACCAGTACAATAAGCACATCAACAACGGTATGGCTAAGCTGCTTCCTAGCCCTTTGGGGCCCAGACCAAACCTCTCTTATCCCTATCAAGGTGGTAACTTTCATAATCCTCAACCGTCGCGTCCTGACTTCACAAGCCACCAACGAGTCGTTTGCCAACTATGTGATAAAGTTGGACACTCCGTGAAAGTCTGTTGGTCTCGCCCCAGACTCCCTGCTCCATCATAGTGGCCTCAGGCGAATTTCATGGCTACTCCAACTACTACCCAACCTAAATGGATTGTGGACTTGAGCGCCTCTCATCATATCACCTCTGATCTTCAAAACTTGTCCATCCATAATAACTATGACGAAAATGAAGATATTATCATCGGTGAAGGTAAAAAAATTCCTATTACTCATTCTGGTTCCTCAATGCTTAGTTCACTTACCACAATTTTTACACTTGATGATGTTCTGTACGCACCTAACATTAAAAGAAACCTCATTTCCGTTTCTCAATTCTGTAAACAAAATAATACCTCCATTGAATTTTTTCCTAACTCTTTTCTTATCAAGGATTTGAGCACAGGGGCATCTTTGGTCTAGGGCCAGAACAAAGACAACATTTATGAGTGGCCATCCGCTTCGCAAATTACCCTTCCTACTGATCACTCTTTAATCGCAGCTCTGGTTGATGTATGGCATCGTTGTCTTGGTCATCCCTCCTCTTTTATCCAGCAAAAATTACTTTCTCGTTATTCTCTTCCTACTTTGAAAATCAATAGCATTGTCACTCATTGCGATACTTATCTTTGCAATAAAAGTTATAAACTGCCTTTTGGACAACCTTTATTTCTTGTTCTAAACCATTTGAAATCATTTATACCGATGTGTGGGGCCCTACCCCAATTCCTTCTTTTGACAAGTTTCGTTTTTATGTTATTTTTGTAGACTATTTCACTAAGTATACATGGTTCTATCCTCTCCACCATAAGTTTGATGTTTCCATAGTATTTACCAACTTTCGAAAGTTGGTCGAGAATTTTTTTTCAATCTTCCATTAGAACAATTTACTCTGATGGCGGAGGTGAATATCAAGCCCTCACATCCTGTCTCTCCGCTTGTGGTATACAACACCTCAAGTCACCCCCACATACTCCCCAATTGATTGGCTCTACCGAACGCAAACATTGGCATATTATTGAAATTGGTCTCTTTCTTCTACATCAAGCATCCATGCCACCACCTTTTTGGTCAGCAGCTTTTCAAACTGCAGTTTATCTCATTAATCGTATGCTCACTCCGGTCTTACAATACCAGTCACCATTTGAAAAATTATTCCACAAGCTTCCAAACCTTCATAAACTCAAAGTTTTTGGCTGTTTATGTTATCCATGGCTCCATCCCTATGCCTCACATAAGCTAACACCACGATCTAAGCCTTGCACTTTTATAGGCTACTCTCTTGAACATAATGCTTTTCGATACTATGAACCTCAAACTAAAAAAGTCTTTATATCACGTCATGTTATTTTTGAGGAGTCTGTCTTTCCTTTTTAAAACAATCCTACTATATAGGCTACTTCGATAAACATACATCACTAGAGTATCCCTCCGATCTCATCACACGAACCTCCCACGACACCATCCAGTCCTTACCCTCAAGATCCGTATATTACTATTACTCCAATTCAACAACTTCTCACTCCCTCTATTTCTCCGCTCCCTTCCTCACAAGTTTTCCCTATTAATGAAGTAATACCCTCGGCAACATTGCCACTGGCTTTACCTTCTCCTAGACCTAGTGACATTGACGTGTCGACGGCTAGCCCGGTCCATGACAGTGACTCGCCCTCGGCTATACCACCAACACAATCTACCACTTCCATCGCCCCTAGACATCCAATGACAATACTCTCCAAAAGTGGTATTTTCAAACCATGTCAAGTCCTTGACTTACATGCTATAACAAATTCCTCCACTGAGGCTAGTGAACCCATTACAATCACTCAAACTCAAAAATCTTCTCACTAGCGTAAAGCCATGTGTGACGAATATGATGCTCTCCTCCATAACTCTACATAGACTTAGTACCCTTTCATCACAAATAAAATATCATCGGGTGTAAATAGGTCTTTCGAATTAAGCGGAATCCAGATGGATCCGTTACCAGATATAAAGCACGTCTAGTCGTCAAAGGGTTTCATCAACGACCTGGTGTCGACTTCACAGAGACATTTAGTCCCATTGTTAAACCCACAATAATCCATCTTATCCTGAGTTTGGCCATCTCAAAAGGCTAGCATATACGACAATTGGATGTTAACAATGCCTTTTTACAAGGGTTGCTTACTGAAGATGTCTTTATGTAGCAACCTCCTGGTTTCGTTCATCCTCAGTATTCGAGGCATGTCTGCAAACTTCAAAAACCTATTTATAGACTTCGTCAAGCTCCAAGGGCTTGGTATATAGAGCTTGGCTCATTTTTGACCTCAATTGGCTTCATCAATTCCAAGTTTGATACCTCGTTATTCATTTGCCAACACAATGGAAGCACAATATATCTTTTGGTGTATGTGGATGATATTATTGTCATAGGCAATGATCCTTTGAAGACTCAGGCATTTCTAAAGCACTTGGCCGATCGATTCTCCCTCAAAGATCTAGAAACTTTAAGCTACTTTCTGGGAGTGGAAGCAACATTTACATCTTCAGGTCTCTTCCTATCACAAAGAAAGTACATTCAAGATTTATTATCAAAGACAAACATGCAAGATGTGAAAGAGGTTACAACTCCTCTTTCTACTAGTGAATCACTTCAATTATATGATGGAAAGCCTGCTATAGATTCGATTCAATATCGACAAGTCCTTGGCTCCTTATAGTACTTGGCTCTCACCCGTCCAGATATCTCATTTGCCATCAATAAATTATCATAATTTATGCATCAACCATCTATTATGCATTGGTCTGCGGTCAAACGAATTTTGCGGTATCTTAAAGGGACTCTTAATCATGATATTTTTCTTTACAAAAATGCTTCACTCCATCTCCATGCCTTTGCTGATGCTGATTGGGTAGGGAACTTTGATGATAGAACATCCACGTCAGGGCATATTATATTCCTTGGAGCTACTTCAATCAGTTGGAGTTCTAAAAAATAAAAGATGGTTGCATGATCTACAATTGAAGCTGAATACCGTGCCATCACCACCATCGCTGCTGACTCAATTGGGTCACAAATCTGCTAAAAGAACTCAACGTCAACTCCACAGTTACTCCTACAATATATTATGATAATATTGGAGCTACCTACTTATGTGCCAATCCAGTGTTCCATTCTCACATGAAACACATTGCCATTGACTTCCACTTCATGTGAGATCAAATTGTCAGACATCAACTCCATGTTTCTCACATACATACGACTGATCAACTAGTAGACTCACTTACAAAGCCTCTCGCCTGCAAACTATTTTCATCTCATCGGTCCAAGATCGGCATCCTTGATAGAAGCTCAATCTTGCAGGGGCATGATAGTAGATAAGATTTCCTCAAGGTAGTTGAGGAAATCTCTAAGCAATTAAGGAAATCTCTGAGTAGTTAAGGAAAATCCTCCCTGCTGAATGTGTATAAATAGCTATCAAGAGCTCACTATCAAAATGAACTATGCAATTACATTTCATACATTTCATAGTTTCTTCTATAATTTCTATCTTTCTATCTTCTTCGTTTAATTCTTTACAGAGGAATCCCCATGCGATGCCTTTGAGGATCTTAAACCTCTCACTCCAACTCAGTTGCCCCCTTCTTCCATGGCTGAAGAGGAAAGCGTCCAGGCTGCCATTGGGCATATACTCGTACACAAGGTTTAGCTCCTCCTTCCTCTTGGACCAACCTTTGAGCTACACCAAGTGCCCGTGCCCCATCCGGCCTAAGCTCGCTACCTCTATTATGAACTCTCTTATTCCTTGCCTAGAATTGTTTGATGGCCACTGCTTATTCGGTGCGTGGTAGAACGCCTTTGTATACTTGACCAAAACCACCCATGCCGAGGAGATCCATCTCCTTTAACCCCCTTGGTTTTCCTGTAGAGATCCTTATATGGGAACCTATTGTAAAGAATTAAACGAAGAAGATAGAAAGATATAAATTATAGAAGAAACTATAAAATGTATGAGATGTAATTGCCTAGTTCATTTAGATAGTGAGCTCTTGATAACTGCCTTGAGGAAATCTTATCTGCTTATCATGCCCCCACAAGATTGAGCTTCCATCAAGGATGCTGATCTTGGACCGATGAGATGAAAATAGTTTACGGGCGAGAGGCTTTATGAGTGAGTATGCTAGTTGATCAACTATATGTACGTGAGAAACACTGAGTTGATGTCTGACAACTTAATCTGACATGAAGTGGAAGTCGATGGCAATGTGTTTCATGCGAGAATGGAACACTGGATTGACACATAAGTAGGTAGTTCCAATATTATCACAATATATTGTAGGAATAACCGTGGAGTTTGACGTTGAGTTCCTTGAACAGATTTGTGACCCAATTGAGTTCAGCAGTAGCGGTGGCGATGGCATGGTATTCAGCTTCAGTTGTAGATCGTGCAACCGTCTTTTGTTTTTTTTAACTCCAATTGATTAAAGTAGCTCCAAGGAAGATAATGTATCCTGATGTAGATGTTCTATCATCAAAGTTTTCTGCCCAATCAACATTAGCAAAGGCATGGAGATAGAGTGAAGTATTTTTACGAAGAAAAATGCCATGATTAAGAGTCCCTTTAAGATACCACAAAATTCATTTGACCGTAAACCAATGCGTAGTAGATAGTCGATGCATGAATTACAATAATTTATTGACGGCAAATGAGATATCTGGACGGGTGAGAGCCAAGTACTGTAAGGAGCCAAGGACTTATCGATATTGAGTCGAATCTGTAGCAAGACTTCCATCACATAATTTAAGTGATTCACTAGTAGATAGAGGAGTTGTAACCTCTTTCGCGTCCTGTATGTTTATCTTTAATAATAAATCTTGAATATACTTTCTTTGTGATAGGAAGAGACCTGAAGATGTAAATATTGCTTCCACTCCCAAAAAGTAGCTTAAAGTTCCGAGATCTTTGAGAGAGAATCGATCGGCCAAGTGCTTTAGAAATGCTTGAGTCTTCAAATGATCATTTCTTATGATAATAATATCATCCACATATATTAAAAGATATATTGTACTTCCATTGTGCTGACAAATGAATAACGAGGTATCAGACTTGTAATTGATGAAGCCATTTGAAGTAAAAAACGAGCCAAGCTTGGTATACCAAGCCCTTGGAGCTTGACGAAGTCCATAAATAGTTTTTTGAAATTTGCAAACATGCCTTGGATATTGAGGATGAACGAAACCAGGAGGTTGCTACATAAAGACATCTTTAGTAAGTGACCCCTGTAAAAAGGCATTGTTAACATCCAATTGTCGTATGTGCCAGCCCTTAGAGATGGCCAAAACTCAAGATAAGACGAATTGTTGTGGGTTTAACAACGGGACTAAATGTCTCTGTGAAGTCAACACTAGGTAGTTGATGAGACCCTTTGGCGACTAGACGTGCTTTATATCTGGCAACGGATCCGTTTGTGTTTCGCTTAATTCGAAAGACCCATTTACACCAGATTATATTTTGTGTGATGAAAGGGTACTAAGGTCTATGTAGAGCTATGGAGGAGAGAATCATATTCGTCACACATGGCTTTACGCCAGTGAGAAGATTTTTAAGCTTGAGTGATTGTAGTGGGTTTATTGGCCTCAGTGGAGGAACTTGTTATAGCATGTAAGTCAAGGACTTGACGTGATTTGAAAATGTTGAATATCATATTTTGATGATATAATCAATTGGTGGGTTAATTGATCTTATCCATATTATTGAATCAAGTGTGCAGGAGTAACTACGATAACCAGAAAACATAAAGCAAGGATACCGGAGTCAAGTTCGATGGACGTTTAAGAGTCCGAAGAATCGTCGGAGATGCTGCCGGAACCAACCGAGAAGAAATCGGGAACCTATCGGAATTTTCAGAAGTTCGCCGAAGAGATTGTCAGAAGTTCACGGAGATCACCGAGAAGGCTCGGCTACTTGTTAAAGTCATCACAAGTTCGGGAGCTTGATGGGAGTCCGTCGGAAGAAAGTTCGTCGGAAAGCTCACCGGAACAAGACTCGATGTTCGCGGTTGAAAACTTGCTTAGGATGTGTTTTGTTATGTAGTTCACTTGTAATTAGGATTAGGATTAAGAGATAATCCTATATCTTGGTTAGGGGCCAACTGGGCCAAAAGTCAGATTTAATTTGGGCTAAAATTAAGCCAAACCAGTGAACCGGAGAGCCAAGCGGTGGCACCGCCTAGCTGGGCGGTGGCACCGCCCAGCACCCGAGAGCTGGGCGGTGACACCTCCTGGGCTGGGCGGTTGCACCGTCCAGCACCCGAACGCTGGGCGGTGGCACCGCTTGGCTAGGCGGTGGCACCGCCAGCATCGGGAACTTAAAGAGAATTCAAATTTTGGAGCCCAAATTTGAATCCTCTTGAGGCCTATAAATACCCCTCAAATCTCAGCTGAGATTACAACTTTTGAGAAGCATTTGATTGAGAGAAAAGTCTTAGCAAGTCTTGTTTTCAATTTGCTAGAGAGTTCTCCTCCTTCTTTCTTATTGAAAATTTGTAAGAGGTTGAACTGCTTGTAAAAGGTTGTAAGAGGGGTATTTACCCTTCCATTTCAAGAGATTTGCTAGTGGAAGGTGGGAGCCTCATCGAAGAGGGGCCTCGCAAGTGGATGTAGGTCATTTGACCGAACCACTCTAAAATCGGTGTAATCCCTTGTTTGCTTTTCATTATTGCTATTTACATTACTGCAAACCTTCTTACATGCTTTAGTTCCTTATTACCTTTGCTATGCAACTTTAAGAATACGCTTTCAAGTTAAGCTTTTCAAGTTCCGTTCTTATCATACGAAAGATTTTTCTAAAACCGAAGTTTTAATCCGCTACACTAATTCACCCCCCCCCCCCCTCTTAGTGCCGCTCCGATCCTAACAAGTGGTATCAGAGCAAGGTTATCTGTTAGGACTCTAGCTAAGAGAGTCCTAATTGAGAGGGACATTCTGTTAGGACTCTAGCTAGGAGAGTCCTAATTGAGAGGGACATTCTGTTAGGACTCTAGCTAGGAGAGTCCTAATTGAAAGGGACACTCTGTTAGGACTAACTAGGAGAATCCTAATTGAAAGGGACATTCTGTTAGGAGGTTTTTTTCTTAGAGAAGAATTAGGAGTTGTAAGGGAATAGGAGTCTTGAGTATGAGTCATATTAGGAGTTGGTTAGAAGTAAGAGTCTTAAGTAGGAGTACTATTACGAGTTAGGGTTTAGAAGCCCTATAAATAGCCATGTATTCCTTCTCTTTTCTTAAGCAATAGATGAAACTTTTCTGCAGCCTTTGAGCAGCACTTGGAGGGAGGAACCCCTATAGAGTTCCAAGGAGGCCGATCCCCTAAAGAGATCAACCCCAAGTTTAGAATCTGCAAGGGTTCTAACACCTGGTATCAGAGCAGCGTTCTTGGCATCTCGCTGCCCTTCCATTGCCATCCATCAACCCTCCACAACCATCCAAAGCAATTCCCACAATTGCTTAAAAGATCGTCGCCGAATTCCACCACCGCAGATCAACCTTTGATCTCCCCGTGAATTGCAACAGGTTCTGGTTTCCTACCTTACTGCTGCTGCAATTTATTTATCCCTATCCGAAAATCCAAAAAAAAAAAAAAAATTCGTTCCTATATTGCTGCAAATTTTCATCGTAAGTTGCTGAAATTTTTCGACGAGAATTCTGCTATCGCAACTTACACCAATTTTCTTGCTGTTACTGTCAAAATTTTCTTGATGGACATCCTTGCTATCATATAAACTGAGATATTGCTGTCAACTCTCTCCTCAAATCTCTCAAATTTTTGTGGAGATTTCGTCGAGAAACCGCTGTTTCTTCGACGATAATTCTGCTCTTACAAGACAACACAATTCTGCAGCAAACTTTCACTGATTTTTATCAAACCTATACATGCCTTTAACTCGTCAACAAAAGAGAGATCTTAACATCACAGATTTGGAGTCATATACTATGGCATCTGAGGACGCAATCAATGCTAAATTTGAAGCCTTTGAGGCACGAATGGAGGATAAGATTCGGACTCTCCTTACCGAATTCAGTTTGGGCCGACCACCAAGCCCGAAGAAATCACATCAAGGAGAGAGCTCTAACCAATCACATCATGCCCAAAGAGATGACTTCCAAGAGAGGGGAGGCTCTATGACCGACCCCAACTATTCGCGCATGAGAGTGGACTTCCCTAGATGGGAAGAAGGAGACCCAATTGGTTGGATCTCGCGCGCTGAGCGATATTTTCGGTACCATAAAACTGCGGATGCATCCATGGTGGAAATTGCAGCTATACATCTTGAAGGGGATGCCATACAATGGTTTGACTGGTTTGAACACACTTATGGAGCCCTTTCATGGCGACAATTCAAAGAAGGACTACTGATCCGCTTCGGACCAACTTATTACGAGAACATTGACGGACAACTAGCAAAGATCCGACAAACCTCCACCATTCAGGAGTACCAAACCAGGTTTGAAAGGTTATCTAATCAAACTCGTGATTGGTCTGAAAAATAGTTATTGGGGACTTTTATTGAGGGCTTAAAGCCGGAGATCCGGGGAGAAGTTAAGGCGCGACAACCATACACGCTTATGGCAGCCATCTCTTTCGCACGACTTCAAGAGGAGCGATTGAACCATGAAGCCCGGAGGACAAGGATCACTCCACAACCTACAATACTAAAGCCCTCAGCCCCCCCTACTATCAACCGAGTCCCTACACCGAAAAGGTTAACAAGAGAAGAACTTCGGGAGCGATCTGCGAAGGGGTTATGTTGGCATTGCGACGAGCCGTGGAGCCGCGAGCATCGCTGTAAAAAAGGTAGACTTCTTATGATTGAACCAGTAGAAGAAGAGGTCATTGAACATCTAGAAGAGAGCCTTGAACATGAAGAAGAAAATATGGAAGAAGAGCCACAGCCGACCGACATTACGGTACACGCACTAGCCGGCTATTCAAATCCGCAAACGATGAAAGTTGGAGGCCTTCTCAAACAACAGCCGATCACTGTTCTCATTGACACGGGTAGCACTAATAACTTCCTGAATAGTAAGGTTGCTGCTCGGATGGCACTGCATATTGAAGGTTGCAGCAAGTTCGATGTAAAGGTTGCCGACGGTAGAATCCTAAAGTGCGACCAAAGATGCCCGCAGGTGAAACTATTACTGCAAGACCAAGAAATTATCACCGATTTCTTCCTCCTACCAATCGATGACTATGAGGCAGTGCTTGGTATAGAATGGCTGACTACACTAGGTGATGTCTCTTGGAACTTTTCTAAATTAATTATGAAATTCTACTGTAAGGGCAAACAGATCATCCTACGCGGGAAGCGCGGAAGCAACGTTACCACTGTTTCGACCTAATGAATGGAGAAAGTTTTACACAAGGTAAATGGTGCCTTTTTGATGCACCTCCAGCAGCAACCAAAGGGGAAGAAAATAGAATTTGAAGATCAAAATCTTGCCCAATTGCTTACTGAATTTGTCGATATATTTGCTGAACCGCGCGGTCTTCCTCCTTCTCGGCAACATGACCATCGAATTCCAATCCTTCCGGGCAAGCCACCAGCGAACACTCAACCATACCGATATCCTCACCTCCAGAAAGATGAAATTGAAAAGATTGTAAAGGAAATGCTTGAAACAGGGGTGATTCGACCAAGTTGCAGCCCCTATTCCTCACCGGTGCTACTTGTACGCAAGAAGGACGGAACTTGGCGGATGTGCATCGACTACCGAGCTTTAAATGGCATCACCGTCAAGGACAAATACCTAATACCAGTGGTGGATGAACTTCTTGATGAATTGAAAGGAGCTCGAGTCTTCACGAAGTTGGACCTCCGATCCGGTTACCACCAAATTTGGGTATGTAACGATGACATTCCAAAAACTGCATTTCGCACGCATGATGGCCATTATGAATTCTTGGTAATGCCTTTTGGACTCACTAATGCTCCTTCAACCTTTCAAAGTCTCATGAATGATATATTTCGGAGCTTTCTTCGTAAATTTGTGCTGGTATTTTTTGATGATATTCTCGTTTACAGCCCTTCTCTTGAGACTCACTTTCAGCATTTACGGATTGTTTTGACGATCCTTCGGGAGAATACTCTTTTTGTTAAGCAACCAAAGTGCAGCTTTCTCCAGCAAAAATTAGAGTACCTTGGGCATATAATATCAGAAGAAGGAGTGGCGGTAGACCCAACAAAAATTGAGGCAATGCAAGGCTGGCCGAAACCTACAAACGTGAAATTACTGCGGGGGTTCCTTGGACTAACGGGCTACTACCGAAAATTTGTTAAGGATTATGGGAAGATCAGTGCACCACTCACTTCTTTACTGAAAAAAGATGCTTTCCAATGGTCGGACAAAGCCTCTGCTGCCTTCGACAAACTTAAAGCAGCCATGACAACAACGCCGGTGCTTGCGCTACCGGATTTCAATAAACCCTTCATCATTGAGGCCGACGCATCTGGAGTCGGAATTAGAGCCGTTCTCATGCAAAATGGTCGACCACTCGCATACACTAGCAAGGCATTATCTCCCTCCCATCAAAATATGTCAGTATATGATAAGGAGATGCTTGCCATTGTACACGCAATAACGAGGTGGAGACCCTACCTGATCGGCCGACGATTTCAAATTAAAACTGACCATAAAAGCCTCAAGCACTTTTTGGAGCAAAAGATATCATCCCCTGAGCAGCAAAAATGGGTAACCAAACTTCTTGGATTTGATTATGAAATTATTTACAAAAAGGGGAAAGAAAACGTTGTTGCAGATGCACTCTCACGGCTACCTGAACAAGCTAAGGTTTCAGCCATCTCCCTTCCTACCACCGGTCTCCTCGAGGACATTAGGGAAGAATGGAAGAAGGATCCAGAGATCAGCAAGATCATAAAAAAATTGGAGGAGGATCCAAGTGCAATAGCCCACTACACTTGGGATTCGAGGGATTTACGCTACAAAGGTCGCATTGTGCTTATACCTGACTCCCCTTGCATCGCAATCATCTTGCATGAAATGCACTCTATACCTTCAGCAGGGCACTCTGGATTCCTAAGAACCTATAAAAGAGTGAAGCAAAATTTTTATTGGAGAGGGATGAAAAAAATTATTGCTGAATATGTGGCACAATGTGATGTATGTCAACAACACAAGGGTGAAACTGTGGCAAATCCAGGGAAGCTACAACCACTACCCATACCAGACTCAGTGTGGACTGACATCTCCATGGACTTCATTGAAGGGCTGCCATCTTCCAAAGGTAAAAGCACGATTCTCGTGGTGGTTGATCGACTTACGAAATATGCTCATTGAAGGGCTGCCATCTTTCAATTTGTGATTCGGCCTTTGATATTTGGAGAACTCTTGAGGTCACTCATGAAGGCACTAGCCGAGTGAAAGAGTCCAAAATCAACATCCTTGTGCACTCTTACGAACTTTTCCGAATGAAACCAAGTGAGTCCATCGGAGACATGTACACCCGGTTTACGGATGTCATCAATGGACTCAAAGCTCTTGGTAAAGATTTTACTAACTTTGAACTAGTAACTAAAATCTTAAGATCCCTCCCTAAAAGTTGGGATCCAAAAGTTACGGCCATTCAAGAGGCCAAAGACCTTAAAGCATTCCAAGAACTCATTGGGTCTCTAATGACCTACGAAATGACATGTCAAGCTCATGACGAGCTCGAGAATCCCCTTCCAAAGAACAGGAAGGATATGGCACTCAAATCACAAGAAGACCACTTGAAAGGAACATCAAGTGATGAGGACAGTGACAATGACATTGCACTTTTGACTCAAAAATTTTAAAAATATTTAAGAAAGAATAAATTTAAAAATAATACAAAAAACAAATTTGAACAAAAGAAGGACCAAGTGATTTGCTATGAATGCAAAAAACCGGGACACTACAAGAACGATTGTCCTCAAGCCAAAAAGAGAACATCAAAGAAGAAGGCGCTCAAGGCAACGTGGGATAATTCAAGTGCGTCCGAAGAAGAGGAGTCCAACACCGAGCAAGTTGCTCATTACGCGCTAATGGCTTTAGGAGAAGAGGTATGTGATTTATTTAATGAAGATTTATCTTTTGAAGAACTCTCTATCGCTTTTCATGAATTATTTGATGAATGTAGAACTGTTAGCAAGAAGTTAAGTATCTTAAAGAAAGAGCATGCTTTGCTACAAGATAAGTTTGATAGTCTTCAAACTCCTCCATGCTCTAAGTGTGAGCATTTAGAAGCAATAAAAAATAAAAATTTCCTTCTTAAAGAAACCTTAAACAAGTTTAAGGTTGGTAGCAAAGGATTAGATATGATCCTTGCACACAAGGGTCACATCGCAAATAGAAATGGAATTGGATTTGTAAAAGGATTACATCAAAATTCTACCACTTTCATAAAAGGACCTACATTACATGTTTCCTCTTATATGAAATGCAACTTCTGTTACAAATCCGGATATATTGCCTACAAATGTCCATTTAGGAAAATTAGTTCACAAAAATTAATATGGGTTCCTAAAGGAACTATAAAGGATTCAATAATAAATAACAAAGTTAGTGGGTCAATTTTTGAGGCACCCAAAATCAAATGGGTACCTAAAAATCATCCTCTTTTGTAGACAAACCCATAAGCTAGGAGCAAAAGATGGTATCTCGATAGTGGATGCTCAAGACATATGACTGGAGATCCATCTCATTTCTCTATGCTCACTAGCAAAGAAGAAGGGTACGTCACCTTCGGAGACAACAACAAAGGCAAAATCATTGGCAAGGGAACTATTGGTAACAAATTTAGTTTTTCCATTGATGATGTTTTACTAGTTGATGGATTGAAACACAATCTCTTGAGTATTAGTCAACTATGCGATAAAGGTTACATCGTTAGATTTGAATCAAATATGTGCATTATTGAAAAACCAAATCATAACATGACTATGATTGCTTTAAAACAAAATAATGTCAATACCATCAATCTTGATGAACTAAATAATGAAATGTGTTTCTCCGCCGTAAATGATGATGCTTGGCTTTGGCATAGGAGATTAGGTCATGCAAGCATGAAAACAATATCTAAAATCTCATCTCAAGAATTAGTACGAGGGATTCCGAATATGAAGTTTATTAAGGATAAGGTATGTGATGCATGTCAACTAGGCAAACAAATAAAAACAAGCTTCAAACCAAAAAATCAAATTAGCACCACTAGACCATTACAATTGATCCATTTGGACTTATTTGGACCAATTGATACAACAAGTCTAGGTGGAAGCAAATATGCTTTTGTGATTGTGGATGACTACTCTAGATACACTTGGACCTATTTCTTAGCTCACAAAAGTGATTGCTTCAAGTGTTTCTCTAAATTTTGTAAACTCACTCAAAACGAAAAAGGCTTCATGATTTCATCAATTCGGAGTGATCACGGTGGTGAATTCCAAAACCGTGACTTTTAAAATTTTTGCGAAGTTAATGGGTACAATCACAACTTCTCAACTCCAAGAAATCCTCAACAAAATGGAGTAGTTGAAAGGAAAAATAGAAACCTACAAGAAATGGCAAGAACTATGTTAAATGAACATAGTTTACCCAAATATTTTTGGGCCGAAGCCGTAAATACAGCTTGTTACATCATGAATAGGGTCCTATTAAGACCATCTCTATTAAAAACTCCCTATGAATTATGGAATAACAAAAAACCAAATATTTTTTATTTTAAAGTTTTTGGTTGTAAATGCTTCATTTTAAATGAAAAGGATGCCCTAGGTAAATTTGATGCTAAATCCGATGAAGGCATTTTTCTTGGTTACTCCTCCGTTTCTAAGGCCTTTCGTGTCTTTAACAAAAGGACCTTAGTAATAGAAGAGTTTATTCATGTAGTTTTTAATGAAATTTTTAATTTAAAGAAAAATGATTTTGATGATGATCTTGGTTTTGATAATTTGAATTTAAACAAACCCCCTCCTCAAAATAGCCATTTGAATGCATCTTCTTCCGAAATTTCTTTACCCAAAGAATGGAAGTATGTAGATGCTCATCCAAAGGAGCTAATTATAGGAGATACAACAAAAGGGGTTCAAACTCGTTCTTCTTTCAAGAATTTTTGTGCTAACGCCGCTTTCCTTTCTCAAATTAAACCTAAATGCATTAACGAAGCCTTAAAAGATGATTTTTGGGTCATTGCAATGCAAGAAGAATTGAACCAATTTGAGAGGAATGAGGTATGGAAGCTTGTTCCTAGACCAAGTGACCACTTAGTCATAGGTACTAAGTGGGTCTTTAGAAACAAGCAAGACGAAAATGGTATCGTGGTTAGAAACAAGGCTAGATTAGTGGCCAAAGGTTTCAACCAAGAAGAAGGTATCGATTACGAAGAAACCTTCGCTTCCGTGGCTCGATTAGAAGCCATAAGGATGCTCCTTGCCTATGCTAGTAGTAATAATTTTAAACTATTTCAAATGGATGTCAAAAGTGCTTTCTTGAATGGTTTTATTTCCGAAGAAGTATATGTCGAACAACCTCCCGGATTTGAAAATTCTCTTCTTCCTAATCATGTATTCAAATTGACTAAAGCTCTCTATGGCTTGAAACAAGCTCCTAGAGCTTGGTATGAAAGGCTTAGTTCCTTTCTTATTTTAAATAATTTTACCAAATGCAAGGTTGATACTACATTGTTTATTAAACATTTTGAAAATAATTTTCTTATTGTGCAAATTTATGTTGACGATATTATTTTTGGCTCTTCGGATGAATCACTATGTGAATCATTTGCCAAATGTATGAGTCATGAATTTGAAATGAGTTTAATGGGTGAATTAACTTTCTTTTTAGGATTACAAATCAAACAACTTAGTGATGGTATATTTCTTAACCAATCCAAATATACATTAGAATTGTTAAAACAATTTAACATGGATAATTCAAAAGCAATAAACACCCCTATGAGTACTGCGACTAAGTTAGATATGGATGAAAAATACATTAGAAGACTATGGAATTCACTTTAAAAACATTCCCATAAAATGTGATAATACTAGTGCCATATGTCTTACTAAAAATCCAATTCTGCACTCTAGAACTAAGCACATCGACGTTAGGCATCATTTCATACGCGATCATGTCCTTAACAATGATGTTGTTCTAGAATTCATTGACACAAAGCATCAATTAGTAGATATATTTACAAAAGCTTTGAACGAAGATCAATTTGAATTCATTAGAAGGGAATTAGGCATATTAAATTGTCCCTAAAATGAGCTTCACGAAAAATGACTCGTCCTTTTTCCTTTCTTTTGTGGATTTGATTTCTTCCTTCTTCTTCAATTCAAAATGATCCATTAAAGTATAACTTATTATCTTGAAGGAAGAAGCTAAACAAAAGGGAGGAAGAAAAATTTTTTTTCTTTCCTCCGCGGGATGCCAGCGGTGGCACCGCCAGATCCAGCGGTTGCACGGCCAGAGGCGGTGGCACCGACCGAGCGACCCTTATTAACCCGAGGGGTTAGGGCCGGCGGTGACACCGCCCCCAACCCGAAGAAAAAGCTCTCAAAACCCTCTCCCATTCCCTCTAACCCTCATTCTAACTCTTAGAAGCATTGGAGAAGGATTCTTGGTGGTCCAAGCTTTCTATCTCTCAACATAATCTCCATAAGGTAACACTTGAAATCCCCCTTTTTAGTATCCCATTCCCTCTTTTCTTTTCTCTTTCCCTTGCTTATTTTTCACAATTTCATCATCATCTTGTCTAGATAATGGCTCCTAAGAGATCAAAAGGAAAAAGGATTGAAGGTGATTCATTTGACCATGATCTTTTTAGATCAAAAGAGGTAGCCCTTAGCTTTCCAAAGTTTGAAACACGATATATCCATAAGGAAAAATACGTTGATCTGGATGAATTAGAGGACTTAGAACCCATTAGGTGGTTTGCACACCTAGAAGCTCTACCTCTACTACAAATAGATGAACCAATCTATCCGCGATTAGTTAGATTGTTCTATGCCAACCTATATGAGGACAACGATAGCCTAAGCACTTACCTTCTAGGAACACCCATTAGAATATTTGACAGCACTATTTGTGAGCTAATTGGCATAACTGAAAAAGATAGGGGATGCTATTTTAAAGGTAAATGGGACGTCAACACAATAGGAGCAACCTATACCGAAGCCGTAGAAACAATTTTTGCAAATCCAAACCTTGACTTCCTACCCAAGAGCTGTGAACACTTACTGCCTTTCAACTCTAAAATTCTTCATCACATTATCACAAGCATCATATTCCCCAAACAATTTCATCTTGACGAAATAAGTCAAATAGAGATAAGTACCATGTATTGGATTATGACCGGTCAGCATAATTGTTTTGGGTACTCAATTCGGCAACACATGTAGGATATTATGGCTAAAGATACTATGTTGCCATATGGGAGGTTAATCACTAGATTTCTTCATGCCTATGACATTTGCATCCCACCCGATGAAGAATCTATTCAAAATGATCGATATAACATAATAAATAAAAACCTACTGAAAAGACTTAGGTGTACTTTTAGCAATGGCATATGGGTTAGGCAGCCTAGAAGGACGGATCCAATTCCTCCACCAATAGAACACCCCGAAACACCAATTCTTATGGGAAATGAATCTCCTCCTCCTAGTCCCTTTGACGCAGCACCTTCAGCTCCTGTTTCCTCCTCTGAAGATCTCATTATGGCGGAATTGTCTCAGATCAAATCACAGCAAGAACAAATTCCAAATCAACAAGTTGAAATTTTGAAAACACTACGACAAATGAATGAAAAAATAGATATCATGTATCAGCACTGTGGATTACCTCCTAAGGATTAAATTGATGTATCTTTTTATTCTGTTCTGTTTGCTTTTAACAACAAGTTCAAAGTTTGTCATCAATTGAACGATAACTTATCCTTCCTTTTAGATAACTACTGTTTTGATCTGCATAAATGATGATAAACTATTTCTGGCAAATTTGAATGATGAACTTTGTTTACTATTAAATGCTAAACCTTTTTTCTATGATCATCAATTAGCTGGCTTGTCTCTTTTTGTTGATGACAAAGGGGGAGAAGTGATGACTTACACCATAACGATAGCATGACTTATATGAATTACAAAAACTTGTGTGATATGAATGTCTTATATGCCTTGCAAAATCCTTGAAAATATCACAAGATTGATTGATCATATTGAAAGCATGCCTTACATCTATATCATGAAATTTATATTGAAAATCTTTATCTTCTGTCGTAGTAAAATTCGTCCCTTTTCATTTTAACTTATGATTTTCATCGAAGTTTCGTACTTACTATTGTTTAATGAGGATCACGATAAGCTCTACGGTTAGAACTTATCGGGTTATGCTTGAATCCAATGGGATGGAATTCAAGTGTTTTTATCTTCTCATAATATGACATATAGATAGGAGGAGTTATGTTTAACTCCGTCATCAATTGATTGTCATCATCAAAAAGGGGGAGATTGTTGAATCTCGGATTTTGATGATATAATCAATTGGTGGGTTAATTGATCTAATCCATATTATTGAGTTAAGTGTGCAGGAGTAACTACGATAACCAGAAAACATAAAGCAAGGATACCGGAGTCAAGTTCGATGGACGTTTAAGAGTCCGAAGAATCGTCGGAGATGTTGCCGGAACCAACCGAGAAGAAATCGGGAACCTGTCGGAATTTTCGGAAGTTCGCTGAAGAGATTGTCGGAGGTTCACGGAGATCACCGAGAAGGCTTGGCTACTCGTTAAAGTCATCACAAGTTCGGGAGCTTGATGGGAGTCCGTCGGAAGAAAGTTCGTCGGAAAGCTCGCCGGAACAAGACTCGATGTTCACGGTTGAAAACTTGCTTAGGATGTGTTTTGTTATGTAGTTCACTTGTAATTAGGATTAAGATTAAGAGATAATCCTATATCCTGGTTAGGGGCCAACTGGGCCAAAAGTCAGATTTGGTTTGGGCTAAAATTAAGCCAAACCAGTGAACTGGAGAGCCAGGCGGTGGCACCGCCTGGCTGGGCGGTGACACCTCCTGGGCTGGGCGTTTGCATCGTCCAGCACCCGAACGCTGGGCGGTGGCACCGCTTGGCTGGGCGGTGGCACCGCCAGCATCGGGAACTTAAAGAGAATTCAAATTTTGGAGCCCAAATGTTGGAGCCCAAATTTGAATCCTCTTGAGGCCTATAAATACCCCTCAAATCTCAGCTGAGATTACAACTTTTGAGAAGCATTTGATTGAGAGAAAAGTCTTAGAAAGTCTTAGCAAGTCTTGTTTTCAATTTGCTAGAGAGTTCTCCTCCTTCTTTCTTATTGAAAATTTGTAAGAGGTTGAACTGCTTGTAAAAGGTTGTAAGAGGGGTATTTACCCTTCCATTTCAAGAGATTTGCTAGTGGAAGGTGGGAGCCTCATCGAAGAGGGGCCTCGCAAGTGGATATAGGTCATTTGACTGAACCACTCTAAAATCGGCATAATCCCTGGTTTGCTTTTCATTATTGCTATTTACATTACTGCAAACCTTCTTACATGCTTTAGTTCCTTATTACCTTTGCTGCGCAACTTTAAGAATACGCTTTCAAGTTAAGCTTTTCAAGTTCCGTTCTTATCGTACGAAAGATTTTTCTAAAACCGAAGTTTTAATCCGCTGCACTAATTCACCCCCCCCCCCCTCTTAGTGCTGCTCCGATCCTAACAGAAAATACCACTTTTGGAGCGTATTATCATTGGATGTCTGGGGGGATGAAAGTAGCAGATTGTGTTGGTGGTATAGCCGAGGGCGAGTCACTGTCATGGACCGGGCTAACCGTCGGCACGACAATGTCACTAGATCTAGGAGAAGGTAAAGCCAGTAGCAATGTTGCCGAGGGTATTACTTCATTAATAGGGGAAACTTGTGAGGAAGGGAGTGGAGAAATAGAGGGAGTGAGAAGCTATTGAACTGGAGTAATAGTAGTATGCGGATCTTGAGGGTAAGGACTAGACGATGTCATTGGAGGTTCATGTGATGAGATCGAAGGGATATTCCAGTGATGTATGTTTATCGGAGTAGCCTACATAGTAGGATTATTTTGAAAAGGAAAGATAGACTCCTCAAAAATAACATGACGTGATATAAAGACTTTTTTAGTTTGGGGTTTATAGCATCGAAAAGTGCTATAAAAGTGCAAGGCTTAAATCGTGGTGTTAGCTTATGTGAAGCATAGGGACGAAGCCATGGATAACATAAACAGCCAAAAACTTTAAGTTTATAAAGGTTTGGAAGCTTGTGGAATAATTTTTCAAATGATGACTGCTATTGTAAGACTGGAGCGAGCATACGATTAATGAGATAAACTACAGTTTGAAAAGCTACTAACCAAAAAGGTGGTGGCATGGATACTTGATGTAGAAGGGACAAACCAGTTTCAACGATATGCCGATGTTTGCGTTCAGCAGAGCCAACCAATTGGGGAGTATGTGGGGGTGACTTGAGGTGTTGTATGCCATAAGTGGAGAGATAGGATGTGAGGGCTTAATATTCACCTCCGCCATCAGAGTAAACTGTTATAATGGAAGATTGAAAAAAATTCTCGACCAACTTCCAAAAGTTGGTAAATACTATGGAAATATTAGACTTATGGTAGAAAGGATATAACTATGTGTACTTAGTAAAATAGTTTACAAAAATGATATAAAAACAAAACTTGTCAAAAGAAAGAATTGGGCAGGGCCCCACACGTCGGTATAAATGATTTCGAATAGTTTAGAGCAAGAAATGAAGGTTGTCCCAAAAGACAGTTTATGACTTTTATTGCAAAGACAAGCATCGAAATGATTGATAGTGCTATTGATTTTCAAGGTAGGAAGAGAACAATGAAAAAGTAATTTTTGTTGGATAAAAGGGGGGGATGACCAAGACGACGATGTCATACATCAACCGGAGCTGCGATTGAAGAGTGAGTAGTAGGTAGGGTAATTTGCGAAGCAGATGACCACTAATAAATATTATCTTTGTTCTGGCCCTAGACTAAAGATGCCCCAGTGCTCAAATCCTTGACAAGAAAAAAGTTAGGAAAGAATTCAATTGAAGTATTATTTTGTTTATAGAATTGAGATATGGAAATGAGGTTTCTTTTAATGTGAGGTGCACACAGAACATCATCGAGTGTAAAAGTTGTGATAAGTGAACTAAGCGTTGAGGAACCAAAATGAGTAATAGGAATTCTTTTACCGTCATCGATGATGATATCTTCATTTCATAGTTATTGTGGATGGACAAGTTTTGAAGATCAGAGGTGATGTGATGAGAGGTGCTCGAGTCCACAATCCAATTAGGTTGGGTAGGAGTTGGAGTAGTCATGAAATTCGCCTAAGGCCACTATGATGGAGCAGGGAGTCTGGGGCGAGATCGATAGAATTTCGCGGAGTGTTCGACTTTATCACATAGTTGACAAAGGACTCGTTGGTGACTTATGAAGTCAGGACGTGACGGCTGAGAATTATAAAAGTTACCACCTTGATATGGATAAGGGGGGTTTGGTCTGGGCCCCATAGGGCTAAGAGGCAGCTTAGCCAGATTGTTGTTGACGTGCTTATTGTACTGATTACTCTTCCTCTTGGATTTTTGATTGACCTGAGCTGTAATAAGTGGTCCGGGAAACCTATCATCATGCTTCAAGTACATCTCATAGTCGATCAACTTATCATAAAGTTATTCGAATGATATTGGTGAGTCGTGTGCCCGAAGTACTGTTGTTAGTTCTTTGTACTCGCTTCCTAGGCCATTGAGGGTATGGATTAAGACTTCATTATCACTGAGAGAATGACCTATCAAAGCTAAGTCATCGATGATAACTTTGATATATTGTAGACAATCAACAATAGTACTTCCCTCTTGTTTTATTTTCATCATATTGGAGAGAAGTCCGAGCATGCGAGTACGCGAGCGATTTGCCAAAGTTGTTTATAACTTGCACCATGCTTCTGCAGCAGTCGTACATGAGGATATCAGTGGGGCAATGGATCCAGCAACGGAAGCTTGAATAGCTTGGAGGATGAGGCGATCTTGACGTAACCATAGTTTATGGGCTGGATTTGGCACTGGACTGGGTTCGCTTGAGATGTTGATCATTTCAAGTGGACTCTGGAGAGAGCCATCAACGTAACCTAGGAGATCATAGCCAAATAGAAGATTAGAAAGTTGTGCCCACCAAGATGCGTAGTTGTCGCCTTTGGATAATTTGAAGAGAATGAATGCTATAGCATTGATGGTGATAAGACTTTGAGAAGTGCTCAGAGTCCCTGCAGAAACAGGGACAGGAATATCAGAAGAGGAAAATGAAGACATCCCAGATATTTTATGGCGGTTTAAGTGATCTTTACAGAAGATGTAAAAATATAGGAGGGAGGGAGGAGGGGAAAAACAGATTGATGAACTGCAGAGAAGGCTGCAACGATGAACTACAAAGGAGGCTGCAGCGATGCAGCAATACACAGCAGAGGAGGTTGCAGCGATGGGCGAGGAAGCTGCAGAGGAGGCTGCAGCGATGCACTGCAGAGGAGGCTGCAGCGATGCACTGCAGAAGAGGCTGCAGCAATGGGCAAGGAAGTTGCAGAGGAGGCTGCAGCGATGCACTACAGAGGAGGCTGCAGCGATGCACTGTAGAGGAGACTGCAGCGATGCACTGCAGAAGTGCTACAGCGATGAGCGAGAAATCTGCATCGATTAGGTGTAAAAAAAAATCTGCAACAGTTACAGTTGCTGAAGCTTGCTGTGGTAGAGAAATTGCTGCGGCAGAGGGAAGCAACTGTAGATAGAAGTTATAAAAACTGCCGCAGGAAGGCAGTGATGGCTGTGGCGGGAGGTGACTGCTATGTTGCTTTGGATTAATGTTGTCAAGATGCACTGTGGTAGAGGAAATGATAGGCGGTTGCTAGCTCAAGTAAGAGAACACTGCGAAACAAGGTAAGTAGTATCGACGTCGAGCACCTCGATGAGGTTGTGCGACAAGGATAGCGGCAGTAGCACTTCTCGCTCGAGTGAGATGCGGGAACGAGGAGGAGAGGTCGCTGGCCGGGGAGCAGTTGCGAGGACGGCGACCACCACGATAGTGTAGGCGAGGTTCTTGTGAGGGCAGGAGGTGGCCGAGCAGTCTCCGAATCCGGAACAGAAAGTAGCGACACCGGAGGAGAGGTAAGCAGCAACACTAACCCTTTCTAACTGAATAGAAAAGAGGAGTAGTAGAAGGCTTCGGTAGAGCTGCCTACATCTGTAAGGAAGAAGGTTCTGATACCATGTAAAGAATTAAACGAAGAAGATAGAAAGATAGAAATTATAGAAGAAATTATGAATGTATGAGATATAATTTCCTAGTTCATTTACATAATGAACTCTTGATAGCTATTTATACACATTCAATAGGAAAATTATACTGATTATACGTATTCAGTAGGGAGGATTTTTTTCAGCTGCCTATAAATTTCTTAACAATCGTAAACACTGCTCTGATCTTTGGTACAGTCGCTTTTAGACCGATGACGATAGGATCTTTGGTACAGTCGCTCTTTAGACCGATGACGACGGTCCTATCCACTGCGGGAAGAGGTCGCCGAAAGGGCGTGAAACTCCGCTCCATCCCGATATGTAGTGATTACTCGACGGATTCCCGGTCGCAGCTGAGAAGCCGACGTACATGAACTCCTCGAAAACCTG
Organism: Musa acuminata AAA Group; assembly: GCF_036884655.1. Lineage (NCBI taxonomy): Eukaryota > Viridiplantae > Streptophyta > Magnoliopsida > Zingiberales > Musaceae > Musa > Musa acuminata. The sequence continues at coordinate 31,272,544 of NC_088334.1, read as the reverse complement.
CGATAGATCTGTGACATTGGATATGAGAGGCCATCGTGGTTTGGGCAAAGAGAGAGGTGATATGGTCACATTAAGTATGTCGGTGGCGCCATCGTAGTCGATCCAAGCCTGGATCGGTTGCCCGCTCTCCAGCATCACCGCCACGTTCTCGTGCTCGCTCGTGTAGTAGGACGGAGACTCGGATACGTCGGAGATGATGCTGTTGACCGCCGACGTGGTTGTCGTCGATGTCACGCTCCGTATCGTAATTCCTCGCGGTGTCGAACTCGACGGCTAATATATGATTGGAAGAGTTGCCGGTGTCGTTTCGGCTGAAGAGTCCGAGGTACGGACCACGTTGGGCTTCGGAGAGATTGTTCGAGGGAGAGACGACGAAGGCCAAGCCATGACCGCCTCCGCCGGTCAAAGAGACGATGTCGAACACGAAGGCGGTGCTGAAGGAGAGAGAGCGGCTGGCTTGGAAGAAGAACGGATGTGGAGCATGCGCACCTGAGAAGAGAAGGAAGGCATGGCCGGTCTATCCCTGATCGGTTGCATTTGTCAGCTGGAGGACTCCATCGGATGTGATGGTAGCAGAATCAGTCAAATTCACGTCATTAGCTCCTCGAAATCCATTGAAAAGGAAGTCAGTAGCAAGAGGGCGGCCATGGGTGGTGAAGAGGAGACCAAGGTATGGGAATCCGGTTGGTAATGCAGCATGTGGCTTGGTGAGTCGAATTAGGTATCGGCAGAGCGATGAAGGGACAAGACAAGTCCGCCGGTCTCAGAATTTAATGGTTGCCGTCCCTAAAAGGCCCACTACTCGCATGTGACACAGGAGAGGATTCATTGTGCAGTGCCATCCTCGGTGTGTCTGCTTGTTTCACAGGGAAAACTTAATCGAGAAGGGCGAGAAAAGTCAAAAGCTTGTTTTCCAGTATTATATAATATATAAAGATATATATATGTCGTTCTCCAGTATTAGTTTCCTCCACAAATACCACTGTCATTGATATCAATGAAACCATTACTGAGATGTACTATATTGAATTAAAAAAATAAAATAATTAAAATATATTTCATTTTTTACTACCATATAAGTTCTAAAGGGTATTTGTGTCAACAAAAATTTTAGTCAATAATCAATCGTCCAAGATTTACAGTGTAAGATTGAGGGCCAAAAACAACATCAAATAAATATTTTAATCTATAAATTAATTTAGCTGATAAAAATATTAATGATTAATCATAAAGTCCTAAAATCAAATCTCAGTTTCATCATTTATTTTTTTACAAGAGAAAATATATATATATATTTGTATATATATATATATATATATATATATACACTATACGTAAATAAAAAAGGATATATAATATTATCAATTTTCTACCAAACTAACAATAACGATAATAATCCAAACGTGCTAAGGTGCAATCTCATTCACTTTCCGTTCCGACCCCATCAAAAGGAACCGTGTGACGTAAACATAAAGAGGTCACTATTTACACGCACATCAGCTCTTCAGGAAGGAATAAACCCCTCAGACCGCATAGAGTTTTCGAGTCATAGCAGCAATTTTGCTACTTATGGTTCCTTCGCTTACCTCTTCTGCATTGCATGTCCATTGCCCAATTTCTTCTCTTAAGCTGAGGAGAGTAGAGAGAAGGGTAGTGGATATGTACTCTTCGATCAATGTTTTCTTTACCGATACAAGAAAAACTATTTATTAATGCGAACAACGAGTACGAAAATAACACCTCGAATCAAAGCAACTGAGAGGGTGAGTCACTCCTCTGGGAATATTAAATTTGTTTTTGTTCTTAAATAAATAAATTATTTATTTTAAGAGTCTTAATTAAAAAAAATAGAAGTCAACATTTCAATTGAAGTCAAAGTTTTAGGTTTGATCGTCTATAAATAGGAGACGATGTAATGTCTTAGATTCAATACTAAAGAAGAGATGTAAAAGATGGTGAGGGGCTGAGAGATCAGTGTTTTTGAAATTATAAGTCATTATGTTTAATTAGGATACTTAGTTTTTAAGTGTCCCTTTTATTCTCTTCCTTCATCATTTTTTTTATAATTTTTTTGATGCTCATCATATTTTTGACAGATTTTTCAATCACTCCCCTCTTCAAAAACTAGAATTTTATTAGTTCCAAGGATCATTGGCTGATCAATCGATCACTCTATTCCTTCTCCATGGTTAACTAATCAATTAATCACTCTATTCCTTCTCTGTATACATGATTCATCGTATAATCATCAAAACATTACAACATAACAAAAATATCATCAATAATATTCAAGATATTTCAAGGTATAACAATATATATATATATATATATATTTGTATCATGTGTATTAAGCTTCCTTTAATCTAAACATGATACAAATTAATTAATTGAAAAAATATTTACCTCCGATTAAAGCTCTGACATTTTAGACATGAGAAGAAGAAAAAAAAAAAGCTCCGATACGATGGCATCACATGAAGTATTCTTCTAATTACAAATGATTATGGGTTATAAAATATAAAATAAGGTATAATTATCGTTGTCAAATCTTTCTCACTTTTATCTCTATCTTATTTACTTCGGAAGCTTGATTCGATAATCGAAGGGATCACTTTGGAAACCTCATCCAATATCAATCTTTGTGTAAGAATAGCGATTCAAGATGGTCTCTTTTCCACATCGGACTCAGCTCATCAAGATCAACTCAACCACCAACATCCAACTCCATCATGTTGAATAGAAGTACGAAGCCTCACCTTAGCAGCAGTCCCACCGAAAAAACCTTCCTAGTAGTTATGTAGTTGCAGCCGATAGATAAGGTGTTACTAATATCATCATTTATAAATCATAAAATGAATGTGAGATAAGGTATTACCAATATCATCAACTGCTAAATGACATTCATTTATGGTCCTATAGTCCATAAATGATTGTTAGATAAGGTGTTACCAACATCATCATTTATAACAAGTCCTAAACCCTGCTTTAATTTCTCGATAAATGTTATAACATCAACTGCTCGGTGTTACATGCACAGGACTCCCAATTTTACTTTTACTTTTTAATCAGTGGAAAAATAATTTTCAGAATTTGAATCATGATCATCTATGCCGTAAAAAAATTATAATGTTTCATATATACATGGTGTCACTTGTGTAACTGATACAGGTGTCGAGAACTACAACATTCTTTTTTTGCTGTATGTTTTGGATGCAGGCTATGTGTTACTTGGATGACATTAGACAGAAATAACGAAAATGATATCCAAAGTTGTATTTACTACGACGAACATGAAGTTGACGTACGTTAACATGTATCCTTAGACTTCGAGTTGACGGGCACATGACACCTCATCGACGTCCTATAGGCCATAAATGAATCTCATGATATGGATTCTCAGTCAAAATAAATTCATGAGGAACTGATATCCCTTTAATTAAGGTATTGGTTAATTTTTGCTAAACATATATGTTTGAATTGGTCGGAGCCTGATCAGAGCTGAAGGACAAAGATCCGATTCCTAAAGAATTTGCTAACCGTAAGTTATCTATTATATGATCATGAAAAATTCCAAAAAAAATAAAAGTTTAATGAAAGAAAGAGAAATATATCAAATGTGATATGCGCAACGTATAAACCATTCTTTGTATATTAATATAATTTGTACATTAAACCATTCTTTCGAATTATCATAAAATAATCATCCCAAAAACGAAGCATACCGACGAGCACTTCACCTGTCCCTACCTGCCACGCTACTGTGTTTTCCAATTACGAGGCAGGTCGACTGCGTAAATGTGTTGGGATGTCTAAGGAAGGTATTCTCACATTCAAGCTGCTGACGTGGGCCCCTGGGCTCCACGCCTCTGGTTTCCCGTCGGCCAATGAGACACCATTCACGATTTCCGGCTCAAACACGGGTGGGGTCCCAAGACGTAGACATCGGGTGGGGTCCCAAGACAATAGACATCGGTCGTGGTCCTAATGGGCGAGAGGAAATTGGTGCGTGTCTGCATCGGGGCAGCTGAACTCACAATCCCCAGCATTTATTTTGTCCGTGACGGCCACCACCCACACCACCTCGGTTGCGATGGTGGAGGCTTTCTGATTCCCGTTCGGCCGCGGTTCTCAAGCTGGGGCGCCATTCGCCGGTCTCCATCAGACCAAAGCGCGAGCTTCCTCGACGACGACAATAAGGCCCACTGCGATCCCCCGAATCGTCGATCTCCCATTGCCCCCTCTCCCTTTGCGGAACTCGGAGGCAAAGGATCGAATCGACCGACGCCCGAGACCTGACCGCGGATGGTGGCGACGATGTCATGAGGGCGGTGAAGGGATGGCGAGGGGCGCGGTAGTGTGGGGGAGGGGCGGCGGCGGTGGCAAGTTCTGCTGCTCCTTCAAGCGGATCACCGTCGTGGTTTGCTGCGTTAATCTCGTCGCGGCCCTCCTCGTGCTCCGAACGTTCTACACCTCATTCTCCCTTGTTTCCTCGAGCGATCCGTTTTCGGGTACAAGGATGGCTCCTGTCTTGCTGTAACCTTGCTATAGTTGGCAAATCTCTTAGTTTTGTGGCTTACTTGCATTTTCATTGCGAATAAATTGAAAATCTTTAAGTCTATTCGCTGCTGCTGTTGTTTTGTGGAATTTATAGTGGATCAACTTGAGAGGATACAAGAGTCGATTAGGGTTCGAAGAGATGCTGAGCCCGTGGAGCTGGTTAGAGCGGTAAGCTCGCAGGTTCAAATTCTCATCAGTCTTATATAAGGATTTGATTGACAAAAAATGTTTTTGTTTTATGGATGTGAACAGGTGAGGAAACTGAGAAAGGAGCTCTTGAAAGACGAGAAGAGGGTTTTGAAGTTGCCGCAACCTGTGAAGCAGAAGCTGGCCAATGAGATTCTGCAGAAGCTGCAAAGCGTTAAAGATAACAATGTGACAGAACAACGAGGTGGGTGGTCCTTTCATATGATTGGATTTGCTGATCGACCATTTTTCTTGTGAATATTTGATTAAAGTTGGTCACTAATACATTGGAGTACAAAACTCAATGCTTTGACGAACTCAGAAAAAAAAAGTTCTGAGAAATTGATTGATTTTGCATTTGAAGGCATCTTAGATTTTGCAGGGACTTTGTATTTCAATCTCAGATTTGATTGATGTCTAATCTTATACGTTAGATTTGATTTTGGACTGATCTGATGTGGTTATGAACCACATCAGAGCTTCTATTTTGCAACTCCTTTGGATTTTACCAAGAAACACAATCCATTCTTTTTTGGTCAAGTTTTGCACTGCATATAGGATCTTCAATTTTTGCAGGCATAGGTGACTCTGAGAGCATAGTTTGCACATTTTCTGGCAGACATTGCTTTTGACCATCTACAGTTTTTACCCGGCATCCAGTATAGGCTATATCTTTAAGCTAGCTTTTCAGCATAGATGGAGGCATTGCTTTGCTGCCGTTGAATCCTTTATCTAGTTATTCATGTTGCTTTGAATTCTGAATCACTATGGTACGTGATCCAGCTCACCATAATTGGGAGCCCAATCACATAATTGTTATTTATTTTCATAGATCACAACCAAAATATAGTCTTTATCAGAATCCCTCTCTGGGATTCATCCCTTAAAAGCTGAAAACACTGAACATACTATATTTATAAAAGAATTCAACAAATTTTGTTCTTGATCCTTATAGATTTCATACTCGATGAATTTGGAAGATTGAAATATCCTTAATCTAATGTACCAAGCAACTTAAGTATACAATGGATACCGCGATCTAGAAAAAATCAAATAATTCTAGACTTAGAAGCCAAGTTTTAAAATACTGGTCTGGTGTCGATATCAATCATTGGCTGAATTGGTACAGTACAGGTGTGGATTGGCATACCAACATTGATATGGATTGGTATCATCCTAATTAGAGAGAAAGAAGGAGAGAAAAGGGGGGAAGAAGTGAGGAAGAGAACTGGTGGAGCAGAAGAAGGCAACAGTAGAGGAGGTGGCACATCGGTAAGACGAGGCGATGATTTGGGTAAGGAGGAGGCCAAGGAGAGTGAAGAGGCTACCCATGAGAGAAAGAGTGAATGAAAAGCAATGTGTGCACGAGAGAAGAAAAGAGGGAAAAATATAGCTGTGACACTAATTATCAAAATAAGAAAAATAGTAATGGTATCGGACTGTTACAAACTTAGCTAGTTTTGCCTAAGTCGTGTGGTACCCTTGTGTGTCCGTCTACAAAGGGCAGTCTCCTCGAAATCTTCTATAGTCTTTTAGGACTTACAAAAGAGAAAACGGGCTAGAGAAAGCGTTTCACTCGGGATTCACAAGCAACCATTTCAGCAAACACTTTATAGCCAATGCAAATTACAACCATAGACTTCACAAGCTTTGAACGGTCGCACAACAAAAGGTCCAAGATGATCCATTACAGATCGAAATGCCCACAAGTGCCCACATGACACAACCTTCATTTACAATCCTAAATCGGCCACCAAAGCTAACCAAAATGGGGTTGCCAAGTCTATGGCTAGCCCTTTACATGTTGTGCAAAACATGAACAAAATCGAAAGACACGGACATATATGAACATTAAATCAAACACCCGTTTATAACTTTGTCCATAACATTCTCCTCTACTTATTCCTTCGATGTCCTCGTTGAACCGTTTGTAGATGCTACATCTCATTGCCTTTCCTAAGTCTTCAATCTTCCGCTATAGATGCAATGCGCCTCTTGGCTCCTAGCTGCTCTCCGTCGTTGTTGTTGAGTAGTCGAACTTTGATCCGTCGTGCTGTTTCAACTCGCCAATGACTCTGACTCTGGTGTACGGTCGGCTGAGTTGTGTTGATCCCTATTGCTTCTTACGGATCCTTCAGATAAAGGAAAAGACCTTCCTTGTTATGTGCTAGTCTCTCAAATGCCTCATGCCACTTGAATTTGGTGGATGCCTGTTGGAGCCTTAACGAGCATCGCCTTGTAGACTTTAAAGCTTTTGGGGTCTTTCCTCCACAAAATCTGCCTATCGATTCTTTTCTCATTTAGCTGTCACTTCCAACTAGCTTCGCATCATTTCCGCTTTTGATTGACATTTTATTGAGAAATGAAGCGGACAGTCTACTCTTAGTAGCACCAATCATCATTGGTGAGGATTTGACAACTATTATCTTCCATTAGATTTTTTCGAATGGTCTTTGAACCTGTGCAGAGCTCCTCTGCTGGATAAATAGGAGAGCTGGGGTATTTGGTTTTACTCATTCTTTTAAGAGTTGAAAAGACAATGGTTACTTGACTTCGCCTACCTCATTGAGGGTTGTACTTTATGCATCAAATTGGTTACTAGCCTTCGCTTGCTCTTTGCTCACACTTTCGAAGCATTCAAAGTGTTTGCACTCTTTACATTGGGTTAGCTACTGTGATTTGCCTTCTCATTACCATCGAACTTTTGGAATGCAAGAAGTTTTGCCTAAAAAGAGTAAAATTTCACCCCGACTTAGGGTAATTCTCTAATAGTTTTGGTCGCCTTTGGGATTGTACCATCTCTTCTATCATCTCTGCTGCCTACTCTGAGTAGCAAAGGTATAACACTGCATATTGCCTACTTCGTTCCTTGATCGAGCACTCTTGCATCGCCCCAAAGTTCTCCACTTTCGACTATCTTGATGAGAAGCTCGTTGACACCGGTCTTACGAAGTTCCCTAGCCTCTACCCTTCAGCCTTGTCTTGATACTTGGAGTTTGCTTATGCATTCTCCACCTCCTTGGCTCCTTTCACAACCAACGCTCTCCTTTCATGAGAGCAAGGGATTGATGACTCCATGGAAGTCCCGCCTTTACGGTACCATGGTTCTACTATTCGTCGCTTTGCATTTGCATCTCTTTCTTTGCGATCGGTAGATCCGCCTTTGTGGCACTGTGGCATTCCTCCAAGTCCACCTTTATTCTAATCGGTGCTTAGTTTTGGATAGCTAAGTTCCTTTGGACTCTTCGTCGCTTCCTCGTCCCTTTCGATTGCTTGCTTCAACACCTCTATGTTTTTCGAGCAATTCCCTTAGGTCGATAAAAAGACAGACTACAACTCCCTTACATGGTCTTCGCCATCATGTCGTAGGGCTTGTGCCAATTCTGTTCTTCTCAGCTTCATCGGTAGTAACATTCGCTTGCTTGACCTTGTCCTCTAACTTGTAGGGCTCCCTTAAGCTAATATGAGCTCTGGAGCAGTCCAATTCTCCAACCACTTCAATCATACCTCTACATGATCAAGTCCCCCTATGGGATTCACTAGTACTTACATTCGGAATTCCCTCTCGGTGGTACATAGCCTCCATATGCTGATGACCAAGGCTTTTATCCGATGTAAAATTCGATGCATGCACGGAAGACCTGCCTTTACGGTACCATGACATTCACTCTTTGAGTCCATAACCCTTCTTGCTGTCGTATTGTTCACTGAAGTAGAGCTCTTAGTAGCTCTCGATCATACCTTCTTATGACCTAGTCCCTCGCGGGACTTGTCTCGTGTGCGTCACATTGCCTCGAATTGTTTCACCACGATCCTCTGCACCATGTCGCCTCCTGGTGACATCTCCATTGTATATTGTTCATTGTGAGGTGAACTCGGACTGTGATCTCTCCATGCGTGGCTTCTGCTAACACATTGCAGGGCCTCTATCACCTCCGATTATATTCGCTTCCTTGGTAATCGATCTTCGTCCACCAGCTCTCGGGTCACACACGGACGAAGCATCGCTCTAGGGCAGTCCTTCGCCTAGTAGCTCCCAAAGTCCATCGACTTCATTGAAATTGGTGCACCATTGTTTGGATCATATGCCTTTGTCCCCCCCTAGCACAATCTCTACTGCACATCGCTTTCTTCGTGGCAACTCGAATGATAGTACTATGGCATATTCTTCAAAAGTACTTGCCTCTATGTCCTCTTGCCACGTAACAAGGCATTTTGACCCTAACTTCGCCTCCGCAAGTTGAGTTGCCTTAGTTTCTTCATTAAATGCTTCTCTGAGATAAGGTGCATGTGCCTCGAAGCTCCCTCATCTTTGGCATTATGCAGGATGAGTCGCTTCATCAGAAAGAGGAACCCATGGAACGACATGATCTTGCTCTTGCCTCTGTAAGTATTTATGTCCTTGACCTCTATCTAAGAAGAGCTTTGTGCCTCCGCTCCATATTCCGTCTTTTATATCGACTCCCTTCATGCGGTTTGGGTACTTCATCAAGTTACACCCAAGTTGCTCCACTTCTCAATTTATATTGAGTTAATGGTGGCCCTCGTGCCCATCATTTCACAGGTCAGCCATTCGTTGAGTTCGATCTCTATATCAGCTCCAAGTGTGCCTTTATTTGGTGTTGCCTTGGGTCGCTCCCTCACATGATCTCGCAATGCGTCCACCAATACATTACCTCATATGAGATCATGTGACGACTCCTCGTCGCTCGTTCGGTCCGTTGAGCTTTATAGAGTTATCGTCCTGAGGTACTCCCTTCTCAACATGTGTGGTCCGTTACATATGATTCTTCCTCTGGAGAGCCGGGACTTATCCCTCCTGGATATCTGTTCCGTTGGAGTAACTTCTCTCTTCGCATTCTTCCCTCGGGAAGTTTCGGAGACCACTATCCTCTTGGACTACTCCACCTTGCCGAACAAACTATGCATTGTTTTGCCACCGCAAACGCATTTACTAAATTGCGACTCTTCGCCAATGCAGCCTCCCCCTCGCTGCACCCCTTGAGGCCTAGCAACATATTGAACTTGCTGCACACTTCAGCTTCCTACAGGCGTATCCTTCTCATGCCGAAGAGAATGTTTCAATGCTCCATAGCGCTGAGTTTCGGTTGCCTTAGGATGACCATGAACATTCCATCATCCGCATACAAGCCCCGTTAGGTTCCCCATGTTTGCATGCTAAGTGTTTCTATGTATGCTTGTCACGCTCTGATACCAAAGTCATGAACTTAGTTGGTTTTGCCTAAGTCATGCAACACCCTTGCGTGTCCATCTGCGAAAGTTACCCTCCCTAAAACCTCCTATAGTCCCTTAGGACCTACAAAAGAGAAAATGAGTTAGAGAAAGTGTTTCGCTCAGGATCTACAAGCAATCATTTTAGTAAACACTTTATAACTAATACAAATTACAACCATAGACTTCACAAGCTCTGAACGACCGCACAACAAAGGGTCAAAGATGGTTCACTACATATAAAAAATGCTCACAAGTGTTCACATGACATAATTTTCATTTACAAGCCTAAAGTGGCCACCAATGTTAACCAAAATGGGGTTGTGAAGCTTGTGGCTAGCTCTCTACATGCTGTGCAAAGCATGAACAAAATTGAAAGATATGAACATACATAAGCATTACATTAAACACCCCGTTTACAACTTTATTTGTGACAGGATTGTAAACTTATCATCCTTTAAGTTTAGCATGGTAAGCTTATCAGGTGAAATTCATATTGAACAGAAACAGACAAATTGTTCGATCTGCATCTTGGTTGGCTATAGACTGATAAATATTGGCATGTACCAATTGGTTTGAGTAGCTTAAACTTTGCTACAAGCCAAATTAAAAGGCATATTTTGTATAATTACCTGTCCTATGACAATAGCATTCCATGTTCTATGTAATAGTGCTTATCAACTTTTCTTAAAAGAATAATTTGGTTCTTTCTATGACAATCTTTCTTCCTTTTCAGAACTAGCTACTTCAACTCCAAGGGAACTTTGCTTTTGTTCAGGGTCATGATTGGTTTACTTTCTTGATGTTTCAACAATCACTGAACTACATATTGTTGAATCTTGGATTTTGATGATGAAATCAATTGATGAGTTTATGGACTAATAAGCGTTTGAGATAAGTGACGCAGGAGAAACTTCATGCCATAAACAAATCGTTTGATTCTCCTGTTTCAAAAGACAAATCGTTGAAACAGGAGAATCAAACGTTGGGCCGGAGAGCATCATGCCAAAGATTGGATGTCGGGTCGGAGGATTGGTCGACGTGTCGGAGGATGAACTTCATGCCATAAGTTCGGGTATCGGGCTAGAAGGATCGGGTATTGCACCAAGAAGATCGGATGATATGGGAGGTCAACATACTGATAGATCGGACAATACACTGAAGGAAAGAATGATGCATCGAAGGTTTAGACGAAGTGCTAGATGAACAGATGATATGACAGATAACATGTTGAAGGCTTCATGATTGTAATTAGAGTTGTAAGTCTTGATCGAAGTCGTTTAGAGTCTAATTAAGTTGGTTTTGGGGCGTAATTATGTCAACTTGATTAGGAGCCCATTGGGCTTGAACCAAGGTCGAAATAGGCCTGTTAGAAGACCAATTCAGTGACTTGGGGTTGGGCTGGGGCGGTGGTACCGCCTAAGAGTTGGAAAGCACTATTTGTGCTTTTCCGAGAATCTCGGCGATAGTACCACCCAGGTAGGCAATGGTATCACCAGAGCCTAAATTCCCAGGCTCTGTTTGGCGATGGTACCACCCAAGTAATACGTCGAAGGAAGGAACGATGCGTCGGAGGTTTGGATGAAGTGCCGGATGAACAGATGACATGATGAACAACGTGCCGAAGGCTTCATGATTATAATTAGAGTTAAGTCTTGATCGAAGTCGTTTAGAGTCTAATTGAGTTGGTTTTGAGGCATAACTATGCCAACTTGATTAGGAGCCCATTGGGCTTGAACCAGGGTCGAAATGGGTTTGTTGGAAGGCCAATTCAGTGACCTGAGATTAGGCTGGGTGGTGGTACCGCCAGACCCAAGCGATGGTATTGCTTGAGAGCTGGAAAGCACAAATTATGTTTTTTCGAGAATCCCGGCGATAGTACTGCCCAGGCAGGCGATGGTACCGCCAAAGTCTAGATTCCCAAGTTCTGTTCAACGATGGTACCGCCAAAGCCTAGATTCCCAGGCTCTATACGACGGTAGTATCGCCCGGCGCAAGCAGTAGTATCGCCAATATCCCGAAAACTCGTGGATTTGAATTTTTTGCTCTATTTTTTAAACCATTTGGGCCTATAAATACTCCACTCATGCTTGTATGGTGGTTGTCTGAAAACTTATGATTTGAAGTGTGTAAACTCTCTTGAAAAGTGTTGAGTCTCTTCTTCTTTGAGTTTAGAGGTCATACTAAGGAGGTGTGGTTTTCTTGTAAAAGAGATGTGTAAAGGTTCTCTCCTAAGTTTGTGAAAAGGAGAAAGGGTTATAACAAGGGTAGTTGATCTTTGCCCATTGTAAAAAAGATCGGTAGTGAAAGTTGATGACCTCGAGGGAAGAGGAATCGGGAGTAGACGTAGGTCAGGATGACCGAACCACTATAAATCTGATTTGTATTTCTCTTTATATTTTTTCTTATTATTATTAACTGATTTAGTTGCTCACTATCCTTATTCTCATTGTAAGTTAAATGCATTTCCGATACATATTTTTTTAGCGAAATTTTTTAAATTAAATTTTTTTTCGAAGGCACTAATTCACCCCCCCCTTCACACTTAGTACCTTTACGATCCTAACATATATGTCCCTGGTATATCTTTCTTTCAACTAGTCACTTTGTGATTTAATAGGATTCATTTGCATTCCTGTCAATGAGGATATAACTTATCTTCCTCAAGATAAGCGGCCTGGACCATCCAAAATGAGGTGGTCTACATACTGGTTCATGCCTGGACTGGTGAATACTGGTAGGTATAGACTGGTCCAAGGTGAAATTGAGTTCCATGCCATTATTTAGGATTGAAATTCTGTGATAACAGTATCTAACTTTGTCTGATCAATTTTCCAAAACATTCTGTTGATACTCAAGCCAGTTCACATGAGAACCAATGGCAGTGAGAAGGTTTCAAAGTTAAATCTAAATCCTGGATTTGTATGCTTCCAGGGACATACTTCCATATTAAGAGCCAACGCATGACAGGTTGCATTAACTTCAGACATGCACATTAGCCAGCAAACCTACTGCATCTGCTAATTTACATTTTTCAATTCAATTGTAGCTTATATGCATTCTTTTTTGAGCAGAAGCAGTGTACCTATGGCGTGTTGAAAAACTTAAAGAAGTTAAAAGGGTGACAAGTTCAAAATCAAATTTAAATTCAAGCATCCCTTTTCAGGAAGCAAGTATGCTGCCTCTGTTGGAAGCCTATGAACAGAAATATGATTTAATTTTTTTAAAAATATATGATATATATATATATATAAATCTAAATTGTATCACCTTTGTTTTGTAGAAATGTTGAAAAGAGCCTTGGCGTCTAATTGGCAAATGTTATTGGAAGCGATTGGTCTATGGTTGCCAGCTGATGTTGTTCACACTGAACACAATGATAAACCTGAAAATGAGCAGGACCTTGGTAACTCTGTTCACCAGTTGGAATCTTCTACAGTCTTATTTCATCTCTACGTTATCTTCAATAGTTTAACCTCATAGGACATTAGTTTTTCTCTGCAAATTTTATGAGCCCATATGTGTCTTGTGCTGTTAGAAAGATATGTTGGTTAGGACTCTTGTGCTGTTATAAAGATATGTTGGTTAGGACTTACTCCTATTACATTTACAAGCATCTAACTTGAGGTCTCTTAATGTATCTTTTTGCAGAGGAGATTATTCCTGGTCGACCCCTTCCTCCTGAATGCCATGCAAAGACTCATACTGATTATGATGGAGCTGCTGTGAGATGGGGGCTTACCCACCATCAAGAAAGTGCTGCTGATTGTTGTCAGGCTTGCTTAGATCAGGCCAAAAATGCAAAACCAGGGGAAATGAAGTGCAATATCTGGGTTTACTGCCCATCAGAGTTTGGGTGCTACTCACCAGATATATACAAACACAAACATCAGGAGTGCTGGCTGAAGCAGGTACTACTGAATTCGTTGATGCAATATTGCTTCGTGTACATTGGATCATAATTTGTTGTAGAATTGTAGATTCTTCTTCCTTTTAATGAAATGCAAACTGTCTAACTTATGACATTTTTTTAGTTCAACAAGCAAACGTAAACACAAAATAGAATACAATATTACAATTGACAAGTTTATTGGTGGCATATGGGAGAGAAACATGGAGCAGCCTTTATAGAAGTTTGAGACATATCTGAGCCTATGTTGACTCATAAATTTCCCTGATAATTGGATTCTCTTGTGGCATCATTTACAAAATTAACTATGTCAATTACCCATCAAGGATAACTGCTTTTACCCGGTTCAAGCAGCATTTACATAATGATCTGAATTTCCTACTGCTCTAATAACGTCTATAGAATGAGAATTAACTACATGTCCCAAAATGTTGAAATCCAAGTTATCAATAATAAGCCACTTGATATCCAATCCATTCATTTCCCATTAAAGAAATGGCTATGAGGATGCCACAATTTTCTCCACTCTTAGAGCTTGACATCCTTCTCAAGGGATAACAATAGCGAGGACCAGGGTTTGATGTGAAATTGAGGAACTTCCCATCATGTGGTGACCCCTTTTTCGACGGATATTTTCCTACATAGGGCCACAGAGCTGATGTGATATTATTTATACTGATTTGTGCTTTCAGATATATGGTCTTTGTCTCTTGTAGTATAAGTTGCTCTTTGCTGGTGGTTAATGATTTGCACACTATCTAGTATCCACATGGCATGCCATATTGCCTAATTATTTGGGTTTTTGTCAGAAACTTCTCATTCTAATTCATGCGGCTTGCAATTGCCTGTAATTCCCTAGCAATCCGTCCGATTGAATGTTCACTGAAGACACCGTGAATCCTAGTTTAGTCAACACAGGTTGATCCATTAATATTTTAATATAATATTTGTAAAAATTCAAGCCTGAACCATGTGAATTCTGTTTTTATAGAGTACTGATAGATTGCTCTTTGAGAAAGGTTATATATTTACCTATTATTGTTCATTTCCGTGTAGCACTAGTTGAGACTATTACAACTTTCTTCTATTTTTTTTTGATGTAATATACATTACTTTGTAAAAGCCTTTGTATTATGTAAAATCCTGGAGAACTTGCTCTCCTTTTTGCTTTTCATTATTTTCCTTGTTTGGGGTAGATGTTTAGCTATGTAATCTAAACCTGATTGGAACTTATGCTCTAACTTCCCATTGTCTTTGGCAAATATCAAATGCTGCACATTTTGTTTTGGAAAATCTTCTTCTTCGCTGAGGGACTCTTAGTTGCTATTCCAGTGAATCCAACCTTAATCTTGAGGTTTAGGATGTTGCTTCTTGTAGCCTGGTTGTTGCAGGTGCCTCTAAGAATAAACCTTGATTTGGTGGAAGGTTCTAAAATGTCTGAATTTAACTGGCATGCTATGGGTTCATGTTTTGCTTAATTGACTTCTTCACTGACATGCAAATCCTCCTTTTTTTTCTCATCTGCAAGCTTTTCATATTGTCAAATGCAGGCTGAAAAACCACGGTTGAACTTCAAAGATGAGTATTCTGAGTCATACAGGAACAATCACCCCAATGCACCCGTGGTCGTGCCATGGATCTCAGGCATTGTGGGAGTATAACCAATGCCATCTCCTTTCTCAATGCTGCAGATTTACTTGAAAAGAAAGAAAAAAAAGAAGAAGAAGAAAGACGGTCCACAGCCATGTTGCCATCTCCTTTTCTCAATGCTGCAGATCGGGTGCGGGCGTTCACCATGACATCTAAATGATCTGGCCGTTTGATCCTGTGGCCACCATTTTTCGTTTCAGTTTCAGTTTCACGGGGACACAAAGGTTTCATCTACATATACTTGTATTCTTTATGCCTTGTAAATTTGAGAGAGGCATCGAAATGCTTTGGGAGGATTAATCAGCTTATAATTCATTGTAGGGTTTTTTTGAGTTGCAAAAAGCATATGGATGTCCAATAACTATGGCAGTCTCGATGAGAAACCTCAAGGTGGGCCATGTGATGACGTTGAACTTTCATTTACAAGTTTCTTGTACTTGAATTTTACCTTCATCGAGATATTTATGATATTGATTGAGTTGCATAACATTTGTGAAAGTTGTGTGAGCATTAATGAAGATTGAAGGCCACGTAGCACAAATCTACCGGTTTCATAACAGGACTGTCCTTCAGATTCTGACGTCAACCATGGCACGTGGGAAAACAGTTCCTATGCGATGCTTATGAGTCAAATAGAATATTATTCAAGAATGTTATCTGAATCCAAACATTTAGATATTTGAAGTCAAACTTGATTCCAGAATTTATTTTTCAATGTCAAATCATTCTAAACCTAATTTGTATGAGCGAGACTGATGGAGGTGTCTAAAAAAATCAACCAATGTCATTTTCATTTAACAATAGAATGATATTTAATTGGTCAGTGCATTGTTGCATAAATATTATGCAATTTGACTCACATGTGAGCGTTATGTATGCTATTTACTGTAATATTTTTTAAAAACATTATATACTTCAATTTTCTGAAATAATTCATAAATTGTCTGAATTCATTTATTTATATTTTGCTTTGAGAACTTCAGGTTTTTTCTCCCAAGCAAACAACTATTTAGAGCCCCTTTTTTTACTATTGACAATCTCTTATTATTCACAATCCTTTTTAAAAATTAATAAAATAATATTTTACTATTTATCGTCCTTATAATTTTAATTTTATCCTTTTCTTTTTTTCCTTCTCCATGTCCCCTATGATCATTGCTTGTACACCTTGTCATTATTGACATTCTCTACTGCTTCATATCATTGATCATTACTCTCTAATTTATACTTGTCGTCGATCACCACCTCTAAGCATACCTTCTTTGTTGATCGTTGCTCCTCGACCTACGCTCCCTATCATCGATTGTCACCCTCCAAACTATGCTCCCCCGGTCCTCACTCTAACTACACTATTTTGCCCACCCTCAACACTATCATGAGGAGAAAGGAGACCGGAGGCTGGAAGGAGGAAAGGTATTTATGTATATTTATAAAAGGATAATTTTAAAATATTAAATTTTTTTAAAATAAGATTGTAAATAGTAATATCTTTTTCCAAAAAATAATGTTTTACTTATTTATTCAAATTATATTTTAAAAAAAAGATATCATCAAAGGAAAGTTAAAAAGTATTACACCCCATAAATTGGAGCTCCAAGCTTCTCTTCACTCCTTCTGAATTCTCCAGCCTTTATATTAAGATCTCTAAGAATAAAAAAGAACTTGACAATTGGGAGAAGTAGAACAAACTCCCTAATGTCCAATATAATAGATATAAATAAAAAACCAAGGACCTCCATTGTTCCTTTGACAAATCTGATGAGGTTCAGAGCATTGGTTTTGACCAAAACATTATTATGTCTCTCTTGCCTTGCTCTCTTCAATCCTTTCAGCAAAGCAAGAGCTTTAGTGAGCTTCGGATTGGATGCATCACAAGGTTGACAATCAGCAACTAGTAAGCTCTCATCACTGTCCTCGAAGACAAAGTCGATTTTTGCCAATGAATTCTAATCGCTGAATGAGCTATCGGTCTCAATACCCCATAGTTTGAATGAGCCATCGGCTTTCTGCCTGATGTGTTAGTCTCTCCGGTGTAAGACAATACAATACATTCATTATAACTGAGGAAGAGAGATTAGAACGATAGTTGTAAACCATAACATCATTCCTATTAAGCCACAATATCCATAAATCTAATTGTCCTTAGATTTACTCAGATTATTACATTCCTCAATCCAAGCACCCTGTGACCAAAATTTAAAGGAGTAAGCTATATATATATATATATATATATGTATATATATATATGTATATATATATATATGTATATATATATATGTATATATATATATATGTATATATATATATGTATATATATATATGTATATATATATATATATGTATATATATGTATATATATGTATATATATGTATATATATGTATATATATGTATATATATGTATATATATGTATATATATATATATATGTATATATATATATACACATATATATATATATGTATATATATGTATGTATATATATGTATGTATATATATATATATACATGTATATATATGTATATATGTATATATATGTATATATATATATATATACATGTATATATACATATATACATATATACATGTATACATGTATATATATGTATATATATATGCATGTATATATATATATGTATATACATGTATATATATATATATATATACATGTATATATATGTCTATATACATGTATATATGTATATATATATATATATATGTATATATATATATATATATACATATATGTATATATACATATATGTATATATACATATATGTATATATACATATATGTATATATACATATATATATATATATAATGGATACAACTATAATTTCGCTACTCTAAGAAATCCTCAACAAAATGGAGTAGTAGAAAGAAAAAATAGAAACTTATAAGAAATTACTAGAACCATGTTAAACAAACATAGCATACCCAAATATTTTTGGGCCGAAGCTGTAAATACGCTATGCTATGTCATGAATAGGGTTATAGTAAGACCATTACTCTCCAAAACTCCTTATGAGTTGTGGAACAATAAAAAACCCAATGTTTCATATTTTAAAGTTTTCGGGTGTAAATGTTTTATCTTGAATGAAAAGTCTTAGGAAAGTTTGATGCAAAATCTGATAAAGGAAATTTTCTTAGTTATTCTTCTATTTCTATGGTCTTTCGTATCTTTAACAAAAGAACTTTGGTTATAGAAGAATCTATTCATGTTGTTTTTTATAAAATTTTCAGAGTTAAGAAAAATGATTTAGATAATGATCTTAATTTTGATGCTTTGAATTTAAATGAAACCCTTTCTCCATCTAGCAACTTGGATACATCTTCTGAAACATCCTTACCTAAGGAATGGAAGTATGTAAATGCTCATCCTAAAGAGCTAATCATAGGAGACACATCAAAAGGGGTTCAAACTCGTTATTCTCTTAAGAATTTTTGTACCAATACCACTTTTCTCTCGCAAATTGGACTTAAATGTATTGATGAGACCTTGAAAGATGATTCATGGGTTATCACAATGTAAGAAGAGTTGAACCAATTTGAGAGAAATGAGGTATGGAAGCTTGTTCCAAGGCCAAATGACCATTTAGTTATTGGTACTAAATGAGTCTTTATAAACAAGCAAGATAAATTTGGTATCATGGTTAGAAACAAGGCTAGATTAGTGACCAAGAGTTTCAACTAAGAAGAATGTATCAATTATGAAGAAACCTTCGCTCCTTTGGCACGATTAGAAGCCATAAGGATGCTTCTTGCCTATGCTAGTAGTAATAATTTTAAGTTATTTCAAATGAATGTTAAAAGTGCTTTTCTTAATGGTTTTATTTTCGAAGAAGTTTATGTTGAACAACCTCCCAGATTTGAGAATGATAATTTTCCTAATCATATATTTAAATTGACTAAAGCTCTCTATGGATTGAAACAAGCGCCAAGGGCTTGGTATGAGAGACTTAGCTCCATTCGTATTCAAAATAATTTTTCTAAAGGCAAGGTCGATACCACATTATTTATTAAAAATTTTAAAAATAATTTTTTATTATTCAAATTTATGTTGATGATATTATTTTTGGGTCTACTAATGAATTTTTATGCGAATCGTTTGCAAAGAGTATGAGTCTAGAATTTGAAATGAGTTTAATGGGGGAACTAACCTTCTTTTTAGGCTTGCAAATCAAACAACTTAATGATGACATTTTCATTATTCAAACAAAATATGCATTTAACTTGCTAAAATGATTTAAAATGGATAGTTCGAAGGCTATCAATACTCCTATGTATACCTCCACTAAGTTAGACATTGACGAAGGTGGAGAAAACTTTGATCAAAAAACTTATAAGGGTATGATAGGCAGTTTACTATACCTCACCACAACTATACCAAACATCATGTTTAGCGTAGGACTTTGTGCTAGGTTTCAATCTAACCCCAAGTAATCTCATTTGAAAGTTGTTAAAAGGATTTTTAGATACCTAAAAGAAAATCCTAAACTAGGATTATGGTATCTAAAATCTAAAAATTTTGAATTGCTTGGTTATGCCGATGCTAATTTTGTTGGCTACCAAATAGATAGAAAAAGCACATCTGGAACATGTCAATTTTTAGAACACTCACTTGTATTTTGATCTTCCAAGAAACAAAACTCGGTTGCATTATCCACAACCGAAGCTGAGTATATTATAGCAGGTGCATGCTGTGCGCTAGTTATATGGATAAAAAACACCTTAGAGGATTATGGAATTCACCTGAAGCATATACCTATAAAGTATGATAACACAAGTGCAATATGTTTAACGAAAAATCCTATTCATCACTCTAGAACTAAACATATTGACATTAGGTATCACTTTATACGAGATCATATTAATAATCATGATGTAATCTTAGAATTTATTGATATGAAACATCAATTGGCTGATATTTTTACAAAACCTTTGATTGAGAAACAATTTGATTTTATAAGAAAGAATTAGGTATGCTAGATTTCTCGGATACATTAGTTCCTCTTAAAATTTTTCTCCGGATTTTCTTATCGAATTCAATTTTTCATGATCATTCACTTGAATCATGAAATAGTGGTATGTGATCGAATCTTATACGATGTTTGCGTATGAATTTTGTATAATGCATGAACTTATAGTATGAATTTTATATGAATCATGAACTTATGTTGCGAATTTTCTCCTCTTACAAGAATATATTTTATGATGTTTGTATAAATGTGTGTGTGCACCTCATAATCCTACAAGAAAGAACCACACAATGTCAGCATTACACCTCAATGCAAGTAGTGCTCACTGCTTGTAGGCGGTAGCACCGCCCAGCTGGTAACGAGTTGTAGGTGATGGCACCGCCAACTGCACTACACCTCAATGCAAGCAGTGCTCACTGCTTGTAGGCGGTGGCACCGCCCAACTGGTAACGAGTTGTAGGCGATGGCACCGCCCGCAACTTGCCCTATATAAAGAACATGGTAGGGTCGGCGGTAGAACCGACCCCAACCCATTCTACACTTCTCTAAAGAGCCCCAAACCTCTTGATCCTCTTGCTCTCCCTCTACCAACTTGAAAAAATTCTCATTTTCTACGAAATCAAAGATCAATCTCAAGTAATCTTTTGGTGATCACAAGAAGGAAAAACTACTAAGGTAATCCCTAAATTGATACCCTCTTTGTATTATTTACTTTTAGCCTCTTATTTGTCTGTTAGGACCCTTTTTCAGAGCTTTTGAATAATGTTTATTGAGTCTGTTTAGTCTATTTGTTTATTGAGTCGATTTGGTTCAGTTAGAGTTAAGTAGAGATTTATCTAATATTTATTTATTATTAGAGTTCAAGTCCTGATGAACTCTGGGTGGAACTCTATAAATAGAGATGTAACTGCTTCTTTTCAGTAATCTATGAAAAATATTATTCTGTCTTTTGACAAACGAGGTCGATCCCCTCGAAGTGATCATCCCCTTTCTCTTCTTCTTTTTACGATAAGACTTTAGGGTCGACGATAAGACTTTAGGGTCTTTAGGGTCTTATCATTTGGTATCAGAGCAACGATCCTTGGCACAGCCCGCCGCAACCTTGCTTCCCTTCTTCCCCACCACCACTACAAGGCAACTCTTTCTTCACCGACCTTCCACCGCCGCTCGACCTACTCGCTGCCCCCATCTTGTTCAAAAAAAAAAAAAGAAAGAAAAAAAAAAAAGAAAAGAAGAAACAAGAGAGGAAGAAGAAGCCGCAGCCACGCTTCCCCTGCTTCCGGCCAGCCCACCCGTCGCCCGTCGCTGCTCTCCGGCCAGCAACCGACTCTGCCCCACTTCCGGCCAGAGTCCACCGCCGCCTCCCATCCGAGCCACCACCGCTGCCAGGAGACGACGCTGCCAGCGTCCCACTCCGTCGTAGCCCTGCTCCTCTTCTCTACCGCCGCTGCAGGGCAACTCCTTCTCCACCGCCGCCGCTGCTTCCCGGCCGATCGATCACTGCCGCCCGCCTCCCAGCCGCAACCCTAGCCGTCCCCCCCCCCCCCCTCCCTTGGGTCGCAGCCGCAGCCGCCGGGTGCCGCAGCCCCTCGTTGCAACGGTTGCAGAAACAGAGTTATTCTGTTGTCGGAGCCCCTCGTCGATCGCAGCCGCGCCTCCACCAGCCGCGCCGCCTCCAGCACTCCTCTTCCCCTCCAGCGCTGTCGCTGCCCAGCCGACCCATCACCACTGCGGGCCACCGTGAGACGACCGCCGCACGCCTCCCAGAAGCCGATCCTCCTTGCTCTGCATCCGTAGTGCCAGAAACAGGGCAACTCACCGGTTGCGCTTGTTCCCAACCGTGACACCGTCGACTCCTCCTTCTCCACCGCTGCCGCTGCTTCTCGGCCGCACGATCACCATCGCACCGCCGTTGCCAGCATCGCTAGCAGCTCCGGCTGTGGTGCGATAGAAACAGAGCACACTGTTTCCCATTTCCAGCATCGAAACTTCCCGGCCAGCGACGACGCTCGCTGCCTTTTTCTCCACTGCCAACGCTGCGCTCCGGCCAGCGACCACCACTGCTGCCAGCCACCGCAGCCTTCTCCTCAACGGCTCGTGATCCTTCCGGCCAACTCCTGTGGTGGTGCGACAGAAATAGTACGCAGCAACCACCACGCAGCAACAAAAACAGTGGCACCCTCTGCTGTCGTAGCCACCGATTGTAACCACCGTAGTCGCTCCCGGCCAACGACCAACCCCTTGTTCTGCAGCAACCGCCCTCCAACAGCGAACGCAGCAAATACGCTGCCTTGCCTCAACCCCAGCAGCGCATGCAACACCGATTCCTCTTCTCAACCTCGGCCGCATCAACGCTGCCTCCCCCTTGCTTAGCATATTCTGCCACAACCACAGGTTGCCATCACCACAGGTTGCCATCATCGCAGCCTCAACCCCGTTGCTCGTCGATCGCCCCTTGGGTCGTAGCAGCTATAGCCACATCAACACATTCGCCTTCCAACCCTGGTGCTCTCACCTCACGCAGCGATAGAAACAGGGCAGCTACTCTTCCTCCAATGCAGCGACTGCAGCACTGCCCTTGGCGTCCACCTCCTCGGCAACTTCGCATCGACAGTGTTGATGCCCTTGACCGACACCAAAAACATGAGTTGAAATTACAGATTTGCAGTCTTACGCAATGGCCACTGATAACTCGGTGAAAGCACAAATGGAAGCATTGGAAATCAGAATTGAGAACCGACTGCAAGAAACACTTAATGATTTCAAAAAGAGCCTACTAGAGGGCCTCAGCAAATTTCAACAAACTGGGGGCTCAAGTTCTACGTTGCACAGATCTAAAAATACAAGAAAAGTACCCCAAGATTGTGGCACAAATTACTCACACATGAAGATGGAATTTCCGAGATGGAAAGATGAAGATCCGACCAATTGGATCTCTAAGGCAGAAAATTTTTTCTATTTTCACAGAACCCCAGAAGAATCCAAGGTAGAAGTGGCCTCAATCCAGCTCGAGGGAGATGCACTCCAGTGGTATGATTGGTATGAAACTTTCTACGGAGTTCCTTCGTCGGAGCAGTTCAAAAGAGGGCTTCTTGTTCGTTTTGGCCCATCCAAATATAAGAATGTTGATTGCCAACTTGCCAAAATTCATCAGACTTCTACAGTGTTAGAATATCAGAGTAGGTTTGAAAGATTATCAAATCCAGCTAGAGTTTGATCGGACCGACAACTTCTGGATACATTTATTGAAGGGCTTATTCTAGAGATCCGGTATGAAGTTAAGGCTCATCAACCCCGTACTATAATAGCTGTGATCTCATTTGCAAATCTACATGAGAAAAAAATTAGCAAGGAAAGATCAACAAGGGGTTTGTATTATGATGAAAAATGGAGTATGGAGCACCAATGTAAACGAGGGCAACATATAATGATTGAGCCAATTGGAGAGGAACCGAAAGCAGAAGAGTTGGACTCCGATTATGAAGGTGTGGAAACTGATGAAGATATTGAAGCCATCACACATACAGTGCATGCATTGGCTAGTTATGCTAACCCACAAACTATAAAAATCGGAGGAACTTTGAAGCATCAACCTGTCACTATTTTGATTGATACAGATAGCACTAATAATTTTATGGATAGGAAAGTTGTAGCCCAATTAGCCCACCACATTAAAAGTTGTGATATATTCGAAGCTGGTGGACGGATTTTAACTTATGATAGCAAAGGCCAGGAATTTCTTGCAATGATTACTACACTGAAAGATCGACCTATTGCTTACACTGTCAAAAAGTGGAGACCATACTTAATTGATCAACGGGTTGTGATGCGTTACAGATAGCCTATGACTAAAGTGCTAAAAGACAAGCTCCCCGAGATTGATGCTGCTCAGCCTTGAGGACAAGGCTGATTTGAAGAGGGAGGAACTGTTAGGATCCTTTTTCTGAGCTTTTGAATAATGTTTATTGAGTCTGTTTAGTCCATTTGTTTATTGAGTCGGTTTGGTTCAGTTAGAGTCAAGTAGATGTTTATCTAATATTTATTTATTATTAGAGTTCAAGTCCTGATGGACTTTGGGTGGAACTCTATAAATAGGGATGTAACTGCTTCTTTTCAATAATCTATGAAAAATATTATTCTGTCTTTTGACAAATTCTAGGAGACTGATCCCCTCGAAGCGATCAAGGAGGGCCGATCCCCTCGAAATGATCAAGGAGGGCCGATTGCCTCGAAGCGATCAAGGAGGTCGATCCCCTCGAAGTGATCATCCCCTTTCTCTTTTTCTTTTTACGATAAGACTTTAAGGTCTTATCATTTTGTATTAGAGCGACGATAAAACTTTAGGGTCTTATCATTGTATTCATAATTGTAGTCTCCATGACTTCTAGAAGATCCTCAAGGGACAAAGGGAAGAGGAGATTAGATGAAAACTATGACTCCCTACTTTTTGATTCTCATCAACATGCCCTTAAATTTCCAACCATAGAATCTAGAAATGTTCATAAGTGTAAATATGTTGATTTAGAGGAATTAAGTGATTTGAAACATATTCAATGGTTTGCTAACCTAGATATCCTACCAATCCTTCAAATATATGAACCTATCTATCCTAGACTTGTTAGATTATTCTATAATAATATGCATGTGGATAAAAATGATAGGGTCTCCATGTATTTCTTAGGACATCATATACTCATTATGGATAGCGTAATTTGCAATCTCATAGGAATTATGGAGAAAGAAAGAGGTTGTTATTTTAGAGGCTAATGGGATGAAGCATCAGTTGTGACCACTTATTCTGAAGCCTTAGGAACCATCTTTGGTAATACTAATTTGTCTATTCTTCCAAAAAAACTGTGAACATTTATTATCTTTCAACAACAAACTACTTCATCATATCTTGTTAAGCATTATAATTCTAAAATAATATTATCATAATGAAGTTAACCAAATGAAAGTAGGAACGATGTATTGGATTATGAAAGGACATGAAAATTGTTTTAGCTACCTAACTCAACAAAATATGATTGAACTATCAAAAAAGGATATGATGCTTCCATATGGTGGCCTGATCACAAGACTAATCTATGCTCATGACATAGTTATCCCACTTTACGAAGAAGTTATGAAACTAGATAGATTTAATGTCATAAATAGAAACCTACTTCAAAGATTAAGGTGCATATTTAGAAATGGGATATGGACTAGATTACCTAGAAGGACTGATCTCCTTCCACTAGAACCAGAACCTAAAACACCAATATTTAGGGCTAATCAATCTCCTCCTATTGGTTCTTTTGAGGTAACACCTCCAACAGAGCAAGTCCCCCCCTCATCTATCGACGACATAGGGACTTGAACGGATCGATTTGAATAACGTCAAGATCAATTTTTAATTGAGTTGTAGCAGATTCATCAATAGCTTAATACTTTGTTTAGACATTTTGACTTACCACCACCTGAATGAGCTGTGTATGTCTTTTGCTAATGACTAAGGGGGAGAGGTGAACGAAATCCCTCTCTTTTATTGTGCTTACTTTGATGTTGTAATCTTAAAATGCTACTTACTTTGATGTTGAAACTCTGTGCTGAAAATTTCTATGATGTTGTGATCTCTTCAATTCTGAAAATTTTTATGATGTTGTGATCTCTTTATCATACAAATGGTGCATTATCGGATTCTTAAAATTGTGAACTTTTGAATGCTATAATACAATAATGATGATATTTCATACAAAGAGTGATGAAAGGCTATCATGCATGAAGTGATTGTGCATTTAATATTTTGATGACTTGAAATTATAGTGATGTACATTGCATGTGATTTCTAAATCAAAGCTTGAATTCAAGGTTGTGAATTCAAGACTGTATGACATATAGATAGGGGGAGTTAAGGGTAACTCCTTCACCAATTGGTTGTCATCATAAAAAAGGGGGAGATTGTTGAATCTCGGATTTTGATGATGAAATCAATTGGTAAATTGTTTGACCTAATCTATGTGTTGGGATAAGTGTGTAGGATTAACTACAATAGCAGTAAGGCGTAAAGTAGATGAAGAGCTAAAATCAAAGATTTGGATGATGTACCGGGAGCTCGCTGAGAGCTCGTCTAAAGATTGCCGAGAGTTCGTTGGAAGATCGCTGAGAGCTCATCACCGGAAGCTCGTTGGAAGATCACCGAGAGCTCATTGGAAGATCACTGAGAGTTCATCGGGAGTTTATCGGAAGCGTACCGAAAGACTCATCGAGAAGTTCATTAGAGGATCGCCGAGAGAAATCGACATACCGGACTAATCGCTTGCCTTAATCGTGGTTAGTATATTAATTGAGTTAGGATTGGGAGGTAATCTCACTAACTCAGATAGCGGCCAACTAAGCCCTTAACAGGGTTGAATTGGCTTGGTTGAACAGCCCACTCAGCACCTGAAGTCACGGCCGGCGGTGGCATCGCTCGGGACTCGGTCTCCCAAGTGCTCTGGGCGATGGTACCATCGATAGTTAATGCTATCAGGCGATGGTACCTCCCCTGTCAAGCGATGGTACCGCTAGAGCTCGGTCTCCGAGCTTTGTCAGGTGGTCGTACCACCCAGTGTTAGTCTGCAGGCGATAGTACCGCCCAATAATGACAGTGATACCACCAGTACCCTGAAATCCGAGGAAGAGACACTTTTTGGCTTCAATTCAAAAGCCATTGGGGCCTATAAATAGCGCACCATTTTCTGCATGAAAGGGTAACAAAGTGCAATTGATAGTGTGAAAATTTCTAAGTGAGACTTGTAAGGGTTATCTCCTAAACTCGATAAAAGGAGAAAGATATATAAAAGGTGGTTGGTCTTCACCTATTGAAAGAAAACTATTAGTGGACACCAGTGACCTCGATGGAGGGGGAATTCGAAAGTGGATGTAGGTCACAATGATCGAACCACTCTAAATTCTGATTTGCATTTCTTCTTAAGCAATTTACCTTTCTTGTAAGCTACTTTACCTTCTCACTGCTTTCTCTTCGCTCCAATACGCTTTCAAGTTAAAATCTTTACAAAACGATTTTCGTCGGAATCAGGTTTAATTGAAACGAAAACTTTTGAAACGGATAATTTTTCTGCTATGCTAATTCACCCCCCCTTAGTGCCGCTCTTGATCCTAACACAACCAACAACACATCTTCAATCAAAAAGCTGGATTTGTTACCTATGGTTCCTTTGCCAATGATTTTACCATTGTTGTTGTCTCTGAAGGTGACATACACTTCGTCTAAGCTAGTGAACTTAGAGAATTGAGATGGATCTCCGGTCATGTGCCTTGAGCATTCACTATTAAGGTACCATCTCTTACTCCTAGCTTATGATGTTAAACATTTCTACAAAAAAGGGTGGTTTTTAGGTAGCCATTTGACTTTGGATGCCTTAAAAATCAATCTACACAACTTGTCATGTTGCATTGAGTCATTTGAGGTTCATTTAGGAATCCAAATTAATCTATGTGGACTATATCTCTTAAATGGACATTTGTACGCAATATGTCCAGGTTTGCAACAAAAGTTGAATTTGGTGTGGGGTGATACATGCAAGATAGGGCCTTTAACAAAGGTAGTTGGATTTTGATGAGAGCTACTCACAAATCCGATTCCACCTCTTCTATGAATGTGACCCTTATTAGCAAGGATCATGTTCAAGGACTTGCTAACAACCTCAAACTTTTCTAAGGTTTCTTTGAGTAGCAAGTTTTCCTTCTTAAGTGCCTCTAAGCATTCACACTTAGTATATGGAGGTAAAGAAGGATTATCATGCATAAGTTTTATAAATTCAACATTTAAAATAGTATGATCTTTTTTCAAAGAGTTATACTTTTTACTTAAAGATCTACATTCATTAAACAATTCATGAAAAACACTTAAAAGCTCATCAAAAGATAAATTTGCATCTAATGAATTGCTTACCTCATCTCCGATAGTCATTAGTGCGTAGTGAGCAACTTGCTCTGTGTTGGTTAGCTCCTCTTCTTCGGATGCACTTAAGTCATCCCATATTACTTTAAGAGCCTTCTTCTTTGCTCGAGGATATTCGCTTTTGAAATGTCTTGACTTGCATTCGTAGCATATAATTTGTTCTTTCTTGGGTTCAAATTTATTTTTAGTATTATTTTTAAATTTATTTATTTTTATGAATTTTTTGAACTTTCTTGCCAAGAGTGCCAAGTCATCATTATAGTCCTCATCACTTGAATTTTCTTTCAGGTGGTCTTCTTGAGTTCTTAGTGCTATATCCTTTCTATTCTTTGGAAGGTTGTTCTTAAGCTATTCATGAGCATTGCAAGTCAGTTCGTAGGTCATTAGTGACCCGATAAATTATTCGAGAGGAAGATTATTTAAATCCTTGGCCTATTGAATGACTATTACTTTAGGGTCCAAACTCTTTAGAAGGGATCTCAAGATTTTATTAACAAGTTCAAAGTTTAAAAAATATTTGCCAAGAGCTTTCAAACTATTTATGATATCCATAAAATGGGTGTACATATCGACAATAGTTTTGCTTGGGTTCATCCAAAACAATTCATAAGTGTGAACTAAAATATTTATCTTCGACTCCTTTACTCTACTAGTGCCTTCGTGAGTGATTTTGAGTGTGTGTCAAATATTAAAAGTTGTTTTACAAATAGACACTCGATTGAACTTGTTTTTATCTAAAGCACAAAACAAGGCATTCATAGCCTTGGCATTTAAAGTGGAAGTTTTCTTCTCCAACTCATTCCAATCACTCATTGGAAGAGAAGACTTTTGAAAGCCATTTTCTATAAGGTTCCATAACTCAAAATCCATTGAAATTAGAAAAATCCTCTAGTCATCCAATATGTGTAATCTATCCTACTGAACATTGGAGGACGTGTGATCGAATGACTCTCTTGGTTGCCGGCAAATATCATCTCTCTTGGGTTTCAAACCAAATGAGAGTGATCTTGCTTTGATACCAATTGTTAGGATCAAGAGCGGCACTAAAGGGGGGGGGGGAGGGGTGTGAATTAGTACAGTGGAAAAATCATTAGTTTTGAATATTTTTCGTTCGTTGAAAGCAATCTTGGAAAATGACTTAAAGACATGTTTGCTAGTAGAGTAGTGAAAGCCACGTAAGGAGAAAGTAAATCAATTGCAAAGTAAGTAAATGACGATAATAGAAATGCAAACCAGAATTTAGAATGGTTCAGTCATTGTGACCTACATCCACTTCGGATTCCTCCTCCGTCGAGGTCACCAGCATCCACTAATGGTCTTTCTTCAATAAGCGAAAACTAACCATCTTTTACTGGTCTTTCGCCTTTTACCAGGTTTAGGAGATAACCCTTACAAGCCCTACTCCTCTTTCTTGGATGGTTACAAAGCTAAGAGAGAGAGGGGAGGACTCTTCTCACTTTTACAACACTTTAACGCCCTAAGAATTCAAGATTATGTTAACACTTTCGTTCCCTTTCATGCAGAAAAGGGTAGGGTATTTATAGGTCCCAATGGCTTCTGAATTAGAGCCAAAAAGTGTCACATCCCTGGATTTTAGGGTACTAGCGATACCACTACTATTATTGGGTTATACTATCGCCTGACACTTTGACACTGGATGGTACTACCACCTAATCTGGGTGGTACAACCACCTGACAGAGCTCGGGGATCGAGCTTTAGCGGTACCACCGCCTGACAGGGGTGATACCACAGCTGGTAGCATTAACTACCGGCGGTACCACTGCCCAAACCACTTGGGAGACTGGGTCACCAAGTGGTGCCACCGCCAACCGTGGTTTTAAGTGCTGAATGGGCTGTTCAATCCGGCCCAATTCAGCCCTATTAAGGGCCCAATTGACCCCTAATTGAGTTAGTGAGATTATTTCTCAATCCTAACTCAACTTACGGTCTAACTATAATAACTAAGACATTTAACAAAGCACTCTTGTTCCAGTACGTCAATTGTTCTTCCGACGAGCTTCCAACGATCTTTGGCGAACTTCCAACGGACTCCCGACAAGCTCCTAGACTTTACGATAATCTTCTAGGCAAGTTCTAACAAGCTTCCTTGGCAAGCTCCTAGACTTCTTGGTAAGTTCCGATAGAATTTCCAACAAATGTCTAGACTTCCGACAAACTCTCGAACTCCCAACGAAGTCTCGATCTTGACTCCGGCATAACACCTGCTCGATGTCTTATTATTATCATAGTTAATCCTACACACCTTTCTCAACATATGGAGTAGATCAAATAATTTATAATTGATTTTATTATCAAAATTTGAGATTCAACACGTTGCTTCTGCGCTTCCCATGTAGGATGATCTGTTTGCCTTTGTAGTAGAATTTCATAATTAATTTGGAAAAGTTTCAAGAGACATCACCTAGCATCATCAGCCATTCTATGCCAAGCATGGCCTCATAATCATCAATTGGTAGGTCGATGATAATTTCTTGGTCTTATAGTAATAGTTTCACCCGCGGACATCTTTGGTCGCACTTTAGGATTCAACCGTCGGTGACATTTACGTCGATCTTGATGTAACCTTCAATATGGAGCACCATTCGAGTAGAAACCTTACTGTTTAGGAAGTTATTAGTGCTGCCCATGATGATGAGAATAGTGATCGGTTGTTGTTTGAGAAGGTCTCCAACTTTTATCGTTTATAGGTTTGAGTAGCTAGCTAGCGCATGTATTATAAAGTCGGTCGGTTGTTGCTCTTCTTCTACATCTTCTTCTTCATGTTCAATGCTTTCTTCTAGATGTTCAATGACTTCTTCTTCTACTGGTTCAATCACATGAAGTCTCCCTTTTTTACAGTGATGCTTGCGGCTCCACAGCTCGTCGTAATGTGAACATTGTTGGGAAATCTTGGGGGCGACATCACATGCGCAGCGGAAGAACAAGAAAACAAAACCCCCGATTCCCAAAGAGATGTTCGTCGTCTTACGAAGATTGGTACGCAAAAATCCGCAAAACATGAAACTGCGTATATAGTAGATTGTGTTACCTAGGGAGATCGTATATCCCTGTTTCCTTGCAGATCCTTAGGAGAGGGTGAAGGAGGTCAAGCGTCCTCCTCTCTAGCGGTGATCCACACAGCAGGGTTGCGACGATGCTCCTCAAAACTCCAGGCCTGATCTGAGGTGGAGAGGGAGAGGAGAATAGGAAAGACAAGCAAAGACTCTAGCCTATGAGGCTCTGAATCCCTCCTATTTATAGAGGCCCCCCTGTCAAACCCTAATGGGTTCTCCCCTAGTGGGTATTGGATCTGCATCCAATAAGACAAGGGCTCCGTCGAATATCTCATATCCGAACCTCGCCTCATCGCAATGCCTACCATATGAGTGTGACCCTCTAGGCCCAATATCGAGCTGGCCGTGAGTCATACCTGTCAGAACTCCTTCTAACTCAATGAATTATTATCTCTGTAATAATTCACTCGACTCATCGACTACGGACGTACTAGGCCACTACGCCATAGTCCCCTGACGATATAGGGGAATCCAATCCATTGGACCTGTTTGTCCTTAGTTACCGTGTACCTATAGTCCCTTATCCATCTAATATCCCAGAGACCGTATATCGAGCATGGTGCTGTCAGACCCATACGATTTCTACTCGAGTCTCGCTCTAATCGGATTCTCCCGGAGAACTCTTTCTCTCTCAACCCGAATGACCCTGGCCAGGGATTTGTCTGAGCAAGATAACATGGGATATTCCTCTCATGACGCTGAGAGTGGATGATCCTCTATCGACACTCAATAGCCCTCGTAAGGTCGACTACCACTCCCAATGACCAACTGTACTAGATCTGGGACAGTCAAACCTATAAGTCTGGTATCAAAGAGTGGAGCACTCATACATGACATCCTTGGTGTCTCAAGTCTAAGGACCAGATACACCACTAGGACTACGGAATCGCTGTCTAACAATAAGACATCATCAACCATCCAGCATTCCGTAAGCGGATCGATCAGTGAACTCATTCTCCAATGAGCACCTGTACTGTATCCCTAGTGTCCCTACATGAGCAGCTATGAGACCAGCTGCATCCATCATATGGACGGGTATACAGCACACCTGTCTGTCCGGTTATCATGATGTCCCTCTCGAGTAACCTATGACCGGGATTATTTAGTATATGTGTTTAAAGGTGAATCGATCTCATTATCGTGATCTCATCACGATCCGATTCCCATTGCACAAATCCAAGGACATCACAATATATATATGCACATATGCAATAGTTATAAAGTGATATATGCCAAAATATAATAAGCAAAAAGATTCTGTATCAAGTCACACGTGCCATCACTCACGTGATTGGCTTGCTGGGCACCTATGACTAGCAATCTCCCACTTGACCTAAAGCCAATTACCTATGTGTCTAATCCCCATCAGACCCCTGTGACGCTCAAAGATAATCTGAGACAACGACTTTGTTAGTGGATCTGCAATGTTCTCTTCGAATGAAACTCTTTCCACTATTACATGTCCTCGGGTTTCGATCTCTCTGATAAGTTGGAACCTCCTTAGAACACTTCTGATGAGACCCGGGTTCCCTTATTTGAGTAATCGCCCCGTTGTTGTCGCAATATAAGGAGATCGGTTCCTCGCTACCCGGCACGACTCCTAAATCTGTGATGAACTTCTTCACCCAGACTCCCTACTTTGCTACATCTAATGCAGCAATGTACTCCGCCTCTGTGGTCGAGTCAACAATGGTATCTTGCTTGGAACTCTTCCAACACACTGCTCCTCCATTCAAGGTGTACACATACCCTGAATTCGACTTGCTATCATCGACATCAGACTGAAAACTTGAGTCAGTGTAGCCTTTAACCTTAAGGCTATTACCTCCATATACTAGTAAAAGATCCTTAGTCCTTCTCAAGTACTTAAGGATACACTTTACTGTTTTTCAGTGCTCCAAGCTTGGATCCGCCTGATACCTGCTCGTGACACTCAGAGCATGCGCTATATCAGGCCTAGTACATAGCATGGCATACATGATAGACCCTATTGCTGAGGCATAAGGTATCATATTCATGTTCGCCCTTTCTTCTGGAGTCTTTGGGGACATACTTGTAGAAAGCGATATCCCATGTCTCATCGGTATGAGACCTCTCTTGGAATTTTCTATGCCAAACCTTTTGACAATGGTTTCTATGTACCTGGACTGGGACAAGCCAAGCATCCTCTTGGATCTATCTCTATAGATTCTAATCCCCAAGATATAGGATGCTTCCCCTAAGTCCTTCATGGAGAAGTGTCTAGATAACCAAGCCTTTACTGTGGATAGCATTCCTACGTCATTCCCAATGATGAGGATGTCATCCACATATAACACCAAAAAGGTGATAGCGCTCCCACTTACCTTTCTGTATACACAAGGCTCATCTTCGTTCTTAACGAAGTCATAAGATCTGATTGCCTCATCAAATCTTATGTTCCAACTTCGGGAAGCTTGCTTTAGTCCATAAATGGATCTAAGCAACCTACACACCTTATCTGGGCAGTTCTTGGACACGAATCCCTCAGGTTGCATCATATACACCTCCTCCTCGAGGTTCCCATTGAGGAACGCGGTTTTCACATCCATCTGCCAGATCTCATAATCATAGTGTGCTGCAATAGCTAATAGACTTCTGATGGATTTTAGCATTGCTACGGGTGAGAAGGTTTCGTCGTAGTCAACACCTTGCCTTTGACGATACCCCTTAGCCACTGTCCTTGCTTTATAGGTCTTTACCTTTCCATCTACTCCGATCTTTTTCATAAAGATCCACTTGCAACCGATGGGTACAATACCTTCGGGCGCATCAACTAGGTTCCAAACCTTATTGGAGTACATAGAATCCATCTCAGAATTCATGGCTTCTTGTCACTTCCCGGAGTCTATACTCATAATAGCCTCCTCGTAGGTCTGAGGATCAATATCTTCAACATCCTCTCCTCTAATATGTCCCACATATCTCTCAGGAGGATGGGATACTCTATCAGACCTGCGTAAAGTTGAAACTTATGTATTAGGTACCTGAACAGACTCGGGCTGTAGAGTGGTGCTTGAGCTTGGTTCTCCAACCTTGCTCAACTCTATCATTCTCCCACTGTCTCCACCAAGAATGTGTTCCTTCTCAAGGAACACTACTCTCTTAGCTACAAAGACCTTTTGGTCCTTGAGACGATAGAAATAATACCCACAAGTTTCCTTGGGGTATCCCACAAATTTGCATCGCTCTGTCCTTGATTCTAACTTATCGGGGTTGTGTCTTTTAACATGGGCAGGGCAGCCCCAAATCTTATCAACCTTAAGATCAGGCTTCTTCCCTTTCCATATCTCATATGGTGTAGACACTACCGACTTAGTTGGAACTCTGTTCAGAAGGTAAGCTGCGGTTTTTAGGGCATATCCCCAGAATGAGATGGGTAGGTCAGCGAAACTCATCATGGACCGTATCATATCTAATAACGTACGATTTCTCCTTTCAAAGACACCATTGAGCTGAGGTGTATAAGGAGGTGTCCATTGGGATAATATTTCATGGTCTTTGAGGAACTGAGTAAACTCCGTACTTAAGTACTCACCTCCTCGATCTGATCGAAGAGTTTTGATACTCTTTCCAGTCTGGTTCTCCACCTCATTCTTATACTCTCTGAATTTCTCAAAGGCCTCGGACTTGTACTTCATTAAGTACACATATCCATACCTTGAGAAATCATCAGTAAATGTAATGAAGTATGAGTAACCTCCAATGGCATGAGTTGACATAGGTCCACATACATCACTATGTATGAGTTCCAACAACTCGGTGGCTCTCTCTCCAGTTCCACTAAATGGAGAGTTGGTCAGTTTTCCACGAAGGCAAGGCTCACAAGTTGCATATGACACATAGTCGAATGGATCTAGATATCCATCATTTAGTAACTTTTGAATCCTTCTTTCATGGATGTGGCCTAGCCTACAATGCCATAGGTATGCACTGTTCACCTCATCTTGTTTCCTCTTAGACACTTACATTCATGATATGTGGAGTAGTATCTTGCATAAACAAACCTTTATGCAATATTCCTCTCGTCAATCTCCCCTCGCTAGAATTTACAATAAATTATAGATGTGATAAGCAATATTGGTATCCAATACCAATGCACTATCACAAAATTCTGACAATTGGAGATTGATCATGAATGTACCTGAAGCTTCTCCAAGCTTTTGTTTCGCCCTTTCTGTAAGGTACTCTTTACAGTTTCTCTTCCAGTGCCCATCTTTACCATAGTGGAAGCACTGGCCTTTGTCCTTTACTGGGTCTTTCTTAGCAACCTTTGCTTTACCTGGTTTGCCCTTGCCCTTTCCCTTCTTAAGGGACCTTTCTGCTTTCCTTTTCTTTCTAGTCTCACCAGTATAGAGAACTGGCTTCTCTTTCTTAATAGTACTCTCTGCCTCCCTCAACATATTGAGGAGCTTTGGGAGAGTCACCTCAAGCTTGTTCATATTAAAATTCATTATTATGAACTGTGAAAATGAATCTGGTAGGGACTGAAGCACAATGTCCATACACAAGTTATCCTCTAGGACTATTCCTAGACCTGTGAGTTTCTCTATCCACTCAATCATCTTTAGGACATGGTTCTGAACCGGTGTCCCCTAAGTCATCCTAGCGCGGAAGAAGCTCTTGGATATCTCATATCGCTGAGTCCTTCCCTGTTCCTCAAACAATTTACGGACATGTAGGAGAATGGATCTAGCATCCATCTTTTCATGTTGTCTCTATAACTCAGGAGTCATAGAGCCCAACATATAGCACTGAGCAAGAGTGGAGTCATCAATGTACTTCACGTAGCGAGCGATCTCATCCTCGCTTGCCCCTTCTTCGGGCGTAGGCATCACTGAATCAAGGACGTACACGATTTTCTCCGCTGTGAGAACAATTCTCAAGTTATGGAGCCAATCCGTATAATTTGGACCAGTGATGCGGTTGACATCAAGTATGCCACGTAAGGGATTTGAAAGCGACATTTTCTGAAAATAAAGATGCAGTAGAAATGAATAACATGCAGATTTTGCAAGAAATAAACTATCAAGATATGGACTTCTATCTTAATATGCTCCCACTATTTTACTAACGAGTCACGCGACACCCTCAGCACGTGAAACGGAAGTCTCCGGCAGACTTCTAGTGGGGATCAAAATCCAATCAGCGTCTTAGTGTAACCTCGAGGGACTCGACCAATCACACTAAGCCTAAAAGGTAGGCAACTCTTGCCGATCACAACTCCTTGTGATTCCCGTCCTGTTCGGCCTCCGAATCACCATGGCCTCGAGAGACTCGACCAACCATGATACTCGGTTAAGTCAACACCTTCGTTACAAGATGAGTCTGATTTGATGATATACCCTCGAGAGACTCGACCAAGTATACCATGCCCTCAGGTCACCTGTGACATCTCTATGTCATAAGCAAGATAGCGAATCATGATATAGGTGAGTCTCCAGGGACTCGACCAACTCAACCTACACCGGGAATCGGTTCCTACTTATAACGATGGAAGGCCACGTGGGTCAATCTAATTGCCTCACGTTTACCTGACTTAATATTATCGAGAGATGTTTCTAAGATTTGGTCTCCTAATATGACATGTCACACATATACATATTTAATATATATCTACATCGCATGCAAATATATATACTTATCTAGTATGTGTATAATCAATTACACCAGATAATCATGGACCACAACCTAATATGATTAGGCCCGAGCTAGTAGGCCTAATCACTCACATCAAGATCTATGTGTGCAACGGTGCATCTCCATGCTCTGTGATCATCCATCTCGTCCTCATCGGTTTCGTCGACATCTTAAT
Source organism: Musa acuminata AAA Group (assembly GCF_036884655.1). Taxonomy (NCBI): domain Eukaryota; kingdom Viridiplantae; phylum Streptophyta; class Magnoliopsida; order Zingiberales; family Musaceae; genus Musa; species Musa acuminata. The sequence continues at coordinate 31,235,177 of NC_088334.1, read as the reverse complement.
GCATCTCCATGCATCACGATCGTCCGTCTCGTGGGTCCCGCTATCACATCATCGCTCTCGCTGTGCCTCCTCATGTGATTACAACTTAATCATAGGCACACAGGCCCGACAATAAACGAGAAATATAATGGAGGTTCGCAGACCTCAATAATAATAATCACAAGTACACACATTACACGGTCCATGATCATCCATCCACACATCATACATCACATGTATAAATAATCATCATCATGTAGGACTACTAAATAATAATAAAAAGAATAATCAACTAAACCTTTTAATTAATTAATATTTTCTGAAATCAGGGACATGTAGGGAATTTCTAAATTTATAAGGGTATTTTCATAATTTGGACAAAAGACAGAAACTAGAATTTCTCAAATTCTGAGGGGCAAAACTGTCTTTTGCCCAGAAAACCCTAATGCCCTTTCCCCCTTTCACTGCTGCCGCTGCCGCCACCCTGCCGGCGGCGGCCTGTGCGGCGGGGCGAGGGCACTGCCCTCGCCTGCAGGCGGCACGCCCGCTGGCGGCGCTGTCGCTGCGGGTGGGCGCCCCCTTCGGGCGCCGCTGCCTCCGCAGGCGGTGCTGTCCCGCCGGGCGACTGCCCCTGTGGGGGGGAGTTTCGCCCGCGGGAGCAGCGGCGGCAAGCGCCTCTACTCGTGGGCTGCCAGCCCCGCCGGCAGCAAGCCTATTGCAAGCAGGCCGCCGGTCGGCTACTGTAGAAGCAGCCCCTGCGCTGCCTGCCTTCGGCTGCGCTTCACGCACGCAGATCGAGGGCAGCAACTGTTGCTGCCCTTTCTCGCTTTTGCGTCAACGATTTTGACGTCAATATTCTTCCTAAACACAACACACGCAGTTCAAAACCAATCATTCATACGAACAACCTGGCTCTGATACCACTGTTGAGAAATCTTGGGGGCGACATCACATGCGCAGCGGAAGAACAAGAAAACAAAATCCCCAATTCCCAAAGAGATGTTTGTCGTCTTGCGAAGATTGGTACACAAAAATCCGCAAAACATGAAATTGCGATAGAGTAGATTGTGTTACCTAGGGAGATCGTATATCTCTGTTTCCTTGCAGATCCTTAGGAGAGGGTGAAGGAGGTCAAGCGTCCTCCTCTCTAGCGGTGATCCACACAGCAGGGTTGCGACGACGCTCCTCAAAACTCCAGGCCTGATCTGAGGTGGAGAGGGAGAGGAGAATAGGAAAGGCAAGCAAAGACTCTAGCCTATGAGGCTCTGAATCCCTCCTATTTATAGAGGACCCCCTATCAAACCCTAATGGGTTCTCCTCTAGTGGGTATTGGATCTGCATCCAATAAGACAAGGGCTCCGTCGAATATCTCATATCCGAACCTCTACTCATCGCAATGTCTACCATATGTATGTGACCCTCTAGGCCCAATATCGAGCTGGCCGTGAGTCATACCTGTCAGAACTCCTTCTAACTCAGTGAATTATTATCTCTGTAATAATTCACTCAACTCATCGATTACGGACGTACTAGGCCACTACGCCGTAGTCCCTAAACGATACAGGAGAATCTAATCCATTGGACCTGTTTGTCCTCAGTTACCATGTACCTATAGTCCCTCATCCATCTAATATCCCAGAGACCGTATATCGAGCATGGTGTTGTCAGACCCATACGATTTCTACTCGAGTCTCGCTCTAATCGGATTCTCCCGGAGAACTCTTTCTCTCTCAACCCGAATGACCTTGGCAAGGGATTTGTCTGAGCAAGATCACATGGGATATTCCTCTCATGACGACGAGAGTGGATGATCCTCTATCGACACTCAATAGCCCTCGTAAGGTCGACTACCACTCCCAATGACCAGCTGTACTAGATCTGGGACAGCCAAACCTATAAGTCTGGTATCAAAGAGTGGAGCACTCATACATGACATCCTTGGTGTCTCAAGTCTAAGGACCAGATACACCACTAGGACTACGGAATCGCTGTCTGACAATAAGACATCATCAACCATCCAGTATTCCGTAAGCGGATCAATCAGTGAACTCATTCTCCAATGAGTACCTGTACTGTATCCCTAGTGTCCCTACACGAGCAACTATAAGACCAGCTGCATCCATCATATGGACGGGTATACAGCACACTAGTCTGTCCGGTTATCATGATGTCCCTCTCGAGTAACCTATGACCGGGATTATTTAGGATATGTGTTTAAAGGTGAATCGATCTCATTATCGTGATCTCATCACGATCCGATTTCCATTGCACAAATCCAAGGACATCACAATATATATATGCACATATGCAATAGTTATAAAGTGATATATGCCAAAATATAATAAGCAAAAAGATTTTGTATCAAGTCACACGTGCCATCACTCACGTGATTGGCTTGTTCGGCACCTATGACTAGCAAACATAACCCCTTTGCATATTGCTCCCGAATCTCTTAAATCGATATGAAAAATTGCCAAAGGTTTAAAGATAGAGAACTTCTTAGAGAATATCTTAAGTGATGATATCTTCAAGAGAAGGAGAGATTGTTGATCTTTTGCTTCGAAATGAGGAGTATTTGGGATGCTAAGAGGGGAGAAATGGAGGTGGAGAAGCTTTGGAAGAGTAAAGAGGGGAAGGGAGTGAGTTGGGGTCGGTTCCACGACCGACCCTAGCTTGGTTTAAAAGGGGGCAGGATTGCGGGCGGTTGCAATACGTGATAGCCGGAGGTGCTACCTCCAGCTGGGGCGGTGCCACCGCCTGCAGGCAGCGAGCACTCGTTTTGATTGCTGTGTGGTCTGATTTGAATGTTTTTCACTTGAGAAGAATTTTTATTTGTGGAGCAGTCAACTTTACTTACGTAATTACGTAAGAATTTTCATTTTAAGATGAGAAATTTTACACGATCAAGATAGATCTAGTGATGCGCATACTCTACTTCAAATGTCGTACGCATGTTTATGACAGATTATCCAAGTTGGTAAGCTTTGCAAGTCCATGACAAACTTTGCTTATAAGACGTAAGTTCATGATATAGTTAGATTTGAAAGTAATGAACAAGTCAATTTGATGGGTTCAAAAATCCAGAGGATATGTGAAGGTAGAATCATGGGTTTCCAATTCTGAGGGATCAAATAGGATTGTATCTGTATTGCTCTTGTAATTTTAATTTTCTAATCCTCTTTTTGTTATTTAGGCCAGGGAGCATCACGTGTTCTTTTTGGATCTCGGGTTATGAATATCAAGAATCCAAAGAGCAGGATTTTATTTCTTGCTCCCAGCTTGGGATGGTTTACGTTTCTACAAGACAGGATAATTTTTAGGTACCCATTTACTTTTGGGTGCCTCAAAAACTGATCTACATTGTTTATCATGTTGCATAGAGTTTATCATGGTTCCTTTAGGAACCCAAATTAATTTGTTCGGACTAATTTTCTTGAATGGACAATAATGCGTTTTGTATCCATGTTTGTAACAAAAGTTGCATTTGCTTTGGTGTCGAACATGTAGGATGGGGCTTTTTATGAAGGTGGTTGGATTTTGGTGAGGATTTCTCACAAATCCGATTCCACTTCTTTTGGGAACATGACCCTTGTTTATAAGGATCATGTTCAAAGACTTGCTACCAACCTTGAATTTCTTCAAGGTGTCCTTAAGTAGCAAGTTTTCCTTTTGGATAGTTTCTAGATCATGACATTTTATACAAGAACCTAAACTATCATGATATTCAGTTTTTAACTTATCGAAATTACAAGTAAGACTATCATACTCCTTTTTTAGCAATTTATATTTTCTACTAATAATCTTGCATTCATCAAATAAGTCATGGAAGGCATTTAATAACTCATCAAATGATAAATCTGCATCAATTAAATTTGTTACCTCCTCTCCGATGACCATTAAGGCGTAATGAGCAACTTGCTCGGTGTTGGACTCCTCTTCTTCGGACGCGCTCGAGTCATCCCACGTTGCTTTGAGCGCCTTCTTCTTTGATGTTCTCTTCTTGGCTTGGGGACAATCACTTTTGTAATGTCCCAGCTTTTTGCACTCGTAGCAAATAACTTGATCCTTTTTAGGTTCAAGTTTATTTTTTGTGTCATTTTTAAACTTGTTTCTCTTAATGAATTTTTTGAATTTCCTTGTTAGAAGTGCCAAGTCATCGTCACAGTCCTCATCACTTGAGTTTTCTCTCAAGTGGCCATCTAAAGTTCTAAGTGTCATATCCTTCCTGTTCTTTGGAAGGATGTCTTCTTGCTCTTCATGAGCCTTGTATGTCATTTCATAGGTCATTAATGACTCGATTAGTTCTTCAAGAGGGAAGTTGTTTAACTCTTTAGCCTCTTGAATAGTAGTGACTTTAGGGTCCCAACTCTTAGGAAGGGATCTTAGAATCTTATTTACGAGCTCAAAATCTAAAAAACTTTTGCCGAGTCCTTTTAGACCATTGACGACATCCGTGAAACATGTGTACATGTCGCCAATAGTCTCGCTCGGTTTCATTCGGAAAAGTTCGAAAGAGTGTATCAAAAGATTGATTTTTGACTCTTTCACTCTACTTGTGCCTTCGTGAGTCACTTCGAGTATATACCAAATATCAAACATGATTAAACTCAATTTTATCAAGCACACAAAATAAGGTATTCATAGCCTTTGTAGTAAGAGTGAAAGTCTTCTTCTCCAATTCATTGCTGAAATGGTGGGGTATTTATAGGCCCCAACCCAGTTTGAATTCCGAGCTCAAAACTGTCAATTCCCGTTATTCCGGGGTCTGGCGATTGCACCGCCTGATTGGGGCGATTGCACCGCCTGGCAGAGCTCGAAGACTGAGCCTCTGGGTGGTGTCACCTCTTGTCAGGGGCGGTTTCACCTCCTGCTAGAGCTCGGAGACCGAGCTCAAGCGGTGCCATCGCCTGACTGGGGCGGTTGCACCGCCCAGCCAGAGCTCGGAGACTGAGCCCTGGGCGGTGCCACCGTCGACCCAAGCAGTGCCACCACTGCTTGGGACCGCCCAACCAAAGCTCAGAGACTGAGCCCTGGGCGGTGCCACCGTCGACCCAAGCAGTGCCACCACCGACCTAAGCAGTGCCACCACCGACCCAAGCGGTGCCACCTCTAGCCAAGTAATCTGGGTCCGAATGGGTTGATCCATTCGGCCCAATTTGGGTTTGTCAAGGGCCCAATTGCCCCAAGATTAAGTTAATGGGATCACCTCCTATTTCTAACTTAATCATCGTGCTAACTACGAATTTCTTAAGACATTTACTGCAACTTGCTCCGGTGTGTCAATCGCTTCTTCCGGCGAGCTTCCGTCGATCATCCGATGAACCCTCGGTGATGCTCCTGCAGACTTTCGGCAAACTCCTGGACTTGCGACGTTTCACTTGGCAAGTTCCGACGAGCTTCTTTGGCAAGCTCCTGGACTTCTCGGATTTGTTCCCGCAGAACCTCCGACGACCGTCCAAACTTCCGTCGAATTCTTGAACCCCCAACGTGATCATAGTCTTGACTCCGGCGCAACTCCTACTGCATGTCTTACTTTCATCGTAGTTAATCCTGCACACTTATCTCAACATATAGATTAGATAACAAGTGACAATTAACGTCATCATCAAAATCCAAGATTCAATAGGTAGTTCTCATATTCATCATGTTCAATACAAGTCATTTCATAAGTCATTAAAGACCCAATAAATTCTTTAAGTGGAAAGTTATTTAAGTCATTTGCTTGTTGTATTACCGTAACTTTAGGATCATAATTTTTTGGAAGGGATCTTAATATCTTGTTAACAAGTTCAAAATTAGAAAAAATTTTACCAAGTGTTTTTAGACCATTTACGACATCCATAAAATGGGTGTACATATCTTTAATGGACTCATTTTGTTCCATTTGAAACAATTCAAAACTATACATCAAAAGATTAATTTTTGAATATTTAACTCTACTAGTACCTTCGTATGTGATTTCAAGAGTGTGTCAAATGTCATGCGCAGTTTCACAAATAGAAACTCGATTAAATTCATTTTTATCCAAAACACAAAATAAAACATTCATAGCTTTGGTGTTCAAAGAGAAAATCTTCTTCTCCAAATCATTCCATTCATTTATCGGAAGAGAAGACTTTTGAAATCTATTTTCAATGATATTCCATAACTCGAAATCCATAAAAATCAAGAAAATTCTTATTCTAGTTTTTCAATATGTGTATTCCATTCCATTGAACATGGGAGGACGTGTGAAAGAATGACCCTCTTGATTACCGAAAAAAGTTCTCTCTTGGGTGTTAATCCAATCGAGAAAAACTTGGCTCTGATACCAACTATTAGGATCAGGTTGGCTCTGATACCAACTGTTAGGATCAAGTCCAACTGTTAGGATCCAATCGAGTAAAAATTACGTCAGTTTGAAACTTTGTACGATGAAAATCAATATCGAAAAGATGTTAACTTGAAAATACGTTCATAAGAATAGTGAAAGTAAGAAATCATTTTGCAATAAAAATAAAAAGCTCAAAGTAAATGTCAACCAGATTTATAGTGGTTCGATCGTCGTGACCTACATTCACTCCCGATTCCTCTTCACTTGAGGCCACCAGCTTCCACTACCGATCTTCTTTCAACGAGCAAAGATCAACTACCATTACAACTCTTTCTACTTTTGATAGGCTCAGGAGAGAATCTTTACACCCTCTCTTTCTTAGACCTCATTTCTTCCTTTAGAAGAACTTCTAAATACTAGGAAGAAGTGACCCTACACTTCAAAGAGATTACAACCTTTCTTTCTCAAGAATATTTTCCCCCTTTCTCAACTCAATTCTTACTACTCCATGCAGGAATAGCTGGGGTATTTATAGACCCCAAATGACTTAAAAAAATAAAGCTAAAAAAGGTTCCATCCCAAATTTCTCGGGTACCATCGCTTGTGTTGGGCGATGTTACCGCCTGTGTTGGGTGGTGCTACCGCTTGCAGCACTGATACTGGGCGGTACCACCGCCCAGTCTTACGGTACCACCACCTGACACAGTTTGGGAGATTGTGTTTGGGTGGTACCATCACCTAGACGAGCTACAAGACACTGAATGGGCCAAACAACAAGCCCAATTCAGCCCTGATTCAGGCCTAATGGCCCCCTAATTAAGTTGGCCTAATTCCAACCTAATTACAACTTAAAACTATTTTAATCTAGATAATTATTACAAAACATTAATCACATGTTGTTTGGCATATCATTGGTTCATCGACGCTTCGTCCAGTCCTTCGACTCATCATCCTCTTTTGCGACCTTTTGCCCAATCGGTATGTTGACCTTTACAACTCCGGTCTCCTTACCGTAATGTTCACTCTTCTAGGCCTGATGCCCGAACTCATGGCACGAAGCCTTTTGCCAACATGTCGATCGATCTTCCAACTTGACGTTCAATTTTCTAACAATTCCACTCCGGCCCAACATTGATTCTTTCTACTTTAATTGTCTCTTCATGATCGAAGGTAGTCCTATGTGACTCAAAATGTAAATTAGATTATAAACTTTATCAATTAATTTCATCATCAAAATTCGAGATTCAACGATAAAAATCTTAACCCATAACACATTATCCTTATTTAATAAAAAAATATTCTTTTAGTACAAAAGAAAATTAAGATATCTCTACTCTAAACCCCATTTATCTTTAATCTTGATAATGCAGTTCCAACTGATAAGCTTAATTTTTTTCTTATGGGGATTAGTGTTAAAAAAAGTTCTCTTGACATCCAAGTGAATCTTCTAAGAATTTTGTTAAAAATCCAACAATTTAGAAGTATTTGTAAGGAAATAGTGTTAATAACAATGTACAAGAGAACATGTTTATCGACCTAGGATAAGAGCCCTTTCTACTATCTTTAAAGTTTGTTACTAGTTTTATCAACGAGATAAAGGTATTTGATAGTTGGGTAGTATTCTTTTATGCCAAGAGCCTTCTTTAATTATAGGCTCATAATGTCTAGGAAAGTAAATATTAGATTTGGCCAAATTAATTATAAGCTTAGTGAGCTCCTCATAAATTTGAGGTACAACAACATTGTAACAAAATTTGTTATTTGTCCTAAATGCTATAAGGTCATCCGCAAAGAAACCTTAATACCTTTAATGGTGGAAAGAATAATTTTATTATGTTCAACAAATTGAGAGATTAATCTGGAAAGAAATTGTTCAACTAAGATAAAAAAAATATAAGGAGAGGTAGGATCCCTTTTTTTATTAGAAAACTACTTATATAAATGATCATTAATAAGACATGAGTAGGAGAGGGAAGAAATATAATCCTTAATCTATTTAATATGTAAATCAGGGAATCTTATTCTGAAAATAGTTTTTTAAGATAATGAGTCATAAGCTTTTTCAATGTCTAATTTAATGATAATGAGAGATGGTTTTCCTAAATTTAGTCATGGAATGCTGGAACAAATGTAGACTGTTCTTGACTAATTGACCTTTCTAATTTATCTTTTATATGAGTAGGTTAAATTTTAGTAAGAAATTTATAAATCACATTCCAAAGAACAATTAGTATGTACTTCTTGTTGAATCTCGTATTTTGATGATGAAACCACTTGATATATGTTTATGATTTAATCTGCGTTTTGAGTAACGCATGATACTTCGATCAGGATGAGACAATTAAAGCAGGAAAATCATGTTGTGCTGGAGGAACATGTCAGAAGATTGGACGTCGGGCCGGTGGATCGGTCGACGTATCGACAGAAGGCTTCGGGCTGTGGACTCGGGCATCGGGCCAAGAAGAGCGGGTATTGTGCCAAGGATATCGGAGTTGCAGAGTCAACTGGCCGATTGGGCAATAGGCTGCAGGAAAGGACGATGCGCCGAAGAATCGGACGAAGCGTCGAGGGACCAATGACATGCCGGACAACTTGGTTAATTGCTTAGGATTAATTGTCTCGATCGAAGTTTTTGTTTTAAGTGTGCAGGATTAACTACGATGAAAGTTAGACAAGCAGCAGGAGTTGCGCCGGAGTCAAGTTCATGATCACATTGGGAGTTCGAGAGTTCGACGGAAGTTCGGACGGTCGTCGGAGGTTCTGCGAGAACAGATCCGAGAAGTCCAGAAGCTTGCCAAGCGAAGCTCGTTGGAACTCGCCAAGTGGATCGTCGCAAAGTCCAGGAGTTTGCCGGAAGTCCGCAGGAGCATCACCGAGGGTTCATCGGATGATCGACGGAAGTTCGCCGGAAACTCGCCAGAAGAAGCGATTGACGCACCGAAGCAAAGCTGCAGAAATTGTCTTAGATCTAATCGTAGTTAGCACATTGATTAAGTTAGAAAATGGGAGGTGATCCCATTAGCTTAATCTTGGGGCAATTGGGCCCCTGAAAGACTGAAATTGGGCCGAATGGAGCTAACCATTCGGACCCTGATTGCACCAGGAGGTGCAACCGCCTAGGCCAGGAGGTGGCACCGCCTAGGCTAAGCCTCCTAGCGAGACTGGGCGGTGCAACCGCCCCAGCCAGGAGGTGGCACCTCCTGAGCTCAGTCTTCGAGCTAGACTGGGCGGTGCAACCTCCCTGACAGAGAGGTGGCACCGCTTGAGCTCGGTCTTCGAGCTCTGGCAGAGAGGTGCAACCGCCTCAGTCAAGAGGTGGCACCGCCTGGGGCTCAGTCTCCAAGCCAGACTCAGGCGGTGCAACCGTCCCTGACAGAGAGGTGCAACCGCCTGGGCTCAGTCCTCGAGCTCTACCAGGCAGTGCAACCTCTCCAGTCAGGAGGTGCAACCGCCTGATCCCGAAATTCCGGGATTTGATCGTTTTGAGCTCCAAATTTGAACTGGGTTGGGGCCTATAAATACCCCAACCATTCAGCACTGAAAGCATAGAACACACACTCAAAATCTTGCTATCTTTATGTGTTTCTTAGAGCTCAAAACTGCTAGTTCTCCTGTTTCTATTCTTCAAGTTTGAGTTGTAAAGAGAGGAGAGAAAACTTCTGTAAGGGTTGTCTCCTAAGCCCGTCAAAAGGAGTGAATCTGTAAGAGGGTAGTTGGCCTTCGTCTATTGAAGGAAGGCCTCTAGTTGACGTCGGTGACCTCGTCGGTGGAGGAAGCCAAAAGTGGAGTAGGTCAAGACTGACCGAACCACTCTAAATCTCTGGTTTGTGTTTATTTTGAGCACTTTATCATTACTGCAAACCTCCTACATAGCTACTGCTCTCTGCGCCTTTACAAACAAGTTTCTAAGTGCTGATCTTTCCGAATCTGCATTCAGACGTAAATCGGTGTTTTCATACATTACAGTTTACGTTTACGTTTTGATTCTGCAAAATTGTCTTCTGCGCTTTTACGAACGAAGTTTCTAAGTTCAGATCCCTGTAAAACTATGTTTTAGACGTAAACTACTTTTAAACGTAAAACTACGTTTAGACGTAAAACTGCGTTTAGACGCAAACTGCGTTTAGACGTAAAACTACGTTTAGACGTAAAACTGCGTTTAGACGCAAACTGCATTTAGACGTAAAACTACGTTTAGACGTAAAACTGTGTTTAGACGTAAAACTGCGTTTAGACGCAAACTGCACTGCGCTTAGACGCAATCTGATCTTAGACGCAAACTGCGCTTAGACGTAAACTGCGCTTAGACGCAATCTGCATTTAGACGCAAACTGCATTTAGACGCAAACTGCGTAAACTGCGCTTAGACGCAAACTGTGTTTAGACATAAACTGCACTTAATCATAAGTATTCTTAGAATCGGCTTTTGCATCAAAATAGTTTTTATCAAACGAACGCAGCTTTCGTTTTTAATCGCTGAAAGATTTCCGCTGCACTAATTCACCCCCCCCCCCCCTCTTAGTGCTCTCGATCCTAACACTTCTAAATATGAGAAGCATTATTTTTTTTTGAAATAAGCACTAACTGAGTTCTCCCCCAACTAAACTATCAAGAATATAACAAGACTCTTGAAACAAAGAACAAGAAACCAAAATTTCTTCTTTAATATCATCATAAAAAATTCTATAAAATTCAATATTAAACTCACTTGGGCTCTCTCTCTCTCTCTCTCTCTCTCTCTCTCTCAATCCCATTTGATTTAAAGTCGAAAAGATTAGATTTTCAGAAAAGGAGGTAATTAGCTCTCTTTGCTCATGTAAGGATAAATAAGAAAGTTAAGGATATTTGCTCCAAGAATAGAAAAAGGAAGTGGTAAAGTCATTCTAGAGAACCAGTTAGGTATCATCCATCCGAGTGATTAAATTTAATATTGTTAGCTCTAATCCCTTATTTCAAGTGGATTTGTTTAATAAGAACAATCATCTTATTATGAAGATATTGGAGAGTACAATAAAATAATAAGCCAAGGCCATTAGCCTTCTCAAGTTTAGCTATATCATATGAGGTTGTTTTAATTACGTTGTCACCATTTTCTTACTCCATTCATTCAGTAAGAGTAAACTTAAGTCTCGATAGGTTTTGCTGAAGGGGAATGAATCCATAGGATAAACAAGAGAAAATAATTTCAAAATTTTGAGACTAAATAAAAAAAATAATAATCTCAGAATACTCCAACTATATAGGTTCAAAATAAAATAATTTAACTTTATTATGATCTTCATTGCAATCTTTCACTTTGATAATTATAGACGAATGATCCACAAGTAATATGAGATAAATAAAAAATAAAAGTATCCATAAATAAGACATCACAAGAATCATTAGTCAAAACTCCATATATGGATCTATTATTACACCAAGAGAAATAAGATCCGAGGAAATCAGCATTTTAAAGATCAACGTAAAATAAATTATTAAATTACACTGAAAAAAAAAAAAAGACATTGAAGAATTTTAATATTTATATATGTTTATTATAATATTGGAATGGCAAACTTGTTAATTCAATGCTCGGCATGGATACAAAAGTTTCATTTTGATTAGGATCGGAAGCGTATTCGTCCCACGTGTCATATTAGAGAAGTACTTAGAAATCTGTATCCTGTTCTCATCACGATCGCCGAACCTTTTTGACCCTCTAAGAAACGCTCCCACTAATTTCTTATTTCTCCGTCTCACTTCTCGCCTCTGCTGTGCGAAGACGAAAGAGCCGAAGGGAGCCCCGAAACCCTAAAAGAGATCGATTCTTGTGCAGTTAGGGTTCGCACTCGTAACAATTCACAGCGCCTCGGAGCATTTGAGTATTGAACTGGGTGTCCTACTATTCGTTTTCACTCTTTGTACCATGGAGGATTGACAGGTAGAAGTGAAGGCAGGGGCGGAAGACCTTAGGTGCTCTGATCTATCCGTCCGATCGAAATCTTGGATTTCGCCGAGCCGAGTCGTCTGCGGACCGTATCTGAGGAGCGGAATTCGGAGACAGTGTAATCTTCTTTTTTTATATTAGAATCTGCAAATTTAGTTATCGACGCTGTGTAGGTTACTTCTGTCAGCTGTCTTTTCTCGTGAATTTCTAGTTTTTCTAATTTTATTGTAAATAACTCGGTGTATGGAGAGAGGAATTGTTTTAAGTTCCGTCTTGATTTATTTTGTGTTGCAGATTTGTGTTCTGAGGCAGGTTGATGGGGATAAATTGGGGAGAGTAGTCTTTTTCTTCTTCTTCTTCTTTTGTATTAGAATCTGCAAATTCAGTTGTTGACTCTCTCTCGGTTATTTTTGTTAGTTGTCTTTTTGTTATAAGTTCTGAGTTTCCCTCTTTGGTTTTAAAGAAGTCAGAGTTTGAGATGGAAATTCTTTTCAAGTTCTTTCTTGATTCATTTCCTGTTGCATATTTGTGATAATTATGGAGGAAGCAGCAGGTAGGTCTTTATAGTGTGCATTAAGTTGTGGTGTGGGTTGGACTTCATTCTGAGAGGCGTCTGCTTCTAGTAGGATCTGACTTTTTATTCTTTGTTGGTGATGCTCATCTTTTACAGTTCAGTTGTTTTTCGTGAACATAACAAGCCCAAAGAAATAAGACAGTGAGGAACACCACTAGCAGAGGTTTGGCAATATCCGGAAAATGTCAGAGTTCCTTGACCTAGAAACGCAAGATGGGGTGCGAATGACCTGGAACATGCTTCCAGGCACAAAGCAAGAAGCTTTGGGTTGCGTCATACCAGTTGCTGCTATCTACACTCCTCTCAAACCAATTCCTGACATGCCAGTCCTGCCTTACTCGCCTCTTAGATGCCGCATCTGCCGCTCCATCCTCAATCCTTTCTCCATTGTGGACTATGTTGCCAAGATCTGGGTATGCCCATTCTGCTTTCAGCGCAACCACTTTCCTCAACACTATTTGTCAATATCGGAGGACAACCTTCCTGCTGAGCTTTTCCCTCAATACACAACCATTGAGTATGCATCCTCCATTGAGACTGGCTCGAAGATCCCTTCAGTGTTCCTCTTTGTTGTTGATACATGTATGATTGAGGAGGAGATTGTGTTCTTGAAGTCAGCCTTGTCGCAGGCTATTGAGCTGTTGCCAGAGAATTCTCTTGTTGGCTTAATCACTTTTGGGACTTACGTACAGGTGATTAACATCTAGCAGTTAACTCTGTATCTGAAACTTTTTTTTTTCTTGTTAGTATCAAATTATTTATATCTTATATGCAGGTCCATGAGTTAGGTTTCGGGCATATGCCAAAATCCTATGTTTTCAAAGGGTCGAAAGAGTACACAAAGGAACAACTCTTGGACCAAATGTGTTTTTTTGCAGGGAAGGCAAGACCAAATGTTGGAGTGATTGCGGGCCCCAGGGATGGACTGTCATCAGAGAGTGTTGGCAGATTCCTTTTACCTGCCTCTGAGTGCGAGTTTGTCTTGAACTCAGTTAAGTTTTTGGACCTAATATATATCTTATATAGAGGGGTTCCTGTTGCTTTAATGATTGAAAAACAAAAGAGTTAGCATCACTGTATAAAGGGGTTTATGTTGCTTATATGATCGAAAAATAAAAAGCATTAGAATCATTATGTACTTATATATTGAAGTAATAAAGGGCAAGCTTGTTCAGAAACTCTTGCCACTCTGGAGCATTAGGAGGGTTAAGTGTATATGTTCTTGTCTGCACACATATATTTTGTGATTTAAATATATGATATCTGCATCATTGTTGATCTATCTTACTTTCAGGTAAGGTCATGCATGCTCTTTCCATATATATGATAAGTCGATTTATACTCAAAATTCATGGATGGTTCAAATGATTAACTTTGTGATGAATGATTTGTAAAATAATGTCTTTTGTCAAATTTAATCACACTGATAATTTTTTTGCTTGGTACTATGCTTTCCATAAAACATTCTTTTGTTTTGTATAATGTAATATAAGGATATGGTGATTTTACATGTTTGTGCAGGTACCTTTGCATTTTCCTGGTTTTTGGTTTGTTATCTGATGTAAACATTAACAATGAAGATGCTGATGTCCAATCTTTGGGTTCTGACTGGATGTGTAGGTTCTAGAAGAACTACAGAGAGATCCTTGGCCTGTCCCAGCTGACCAACGTGCTTCAAGATGCACCAGCACGGCACTAAGTATTGCAGCTAGTTTGTTAGGTCTCTGTGTTCCTGGTACAGGAGCTAGAATTATGGCTTTTGTTGGTGGTCCGTCTACAGAGGGAACAGGCTCTGTAAGTGTTTTTCATATAAATCATCTCATGGATCTTATTTTCTTGTGCCTCTACTTCTGATGATAGAAATCTTACTTGAACCGAGTTATCACACTGGATATCAGATACAGATGTTATATCTTTCTAACTTAATGCTCCCATTGATTTGACAAGGTCTTGGAATTTTATTCGGTATGGCTTTTGTGGTCAAATGCTAGTTTCTTTTTAAAAAATTGAAACAAGGAGGCCCTTCTTTCCTTGTTGAAGAGTTATGTCTGGTAATTGAAAGATATGCAGAATTTAGTTTCTTTAAATATTCAGGTTGTTAAATATTAATGTGGAGTCAAAAGTACAAATGGATTACAAACCTACTTGCCATAGAGTGCGAAACCTACATTACAAGAAAAGAAACACTGCTAATGCTCAAAACTCTTATAGTTCTGGTAACATGATAAACAAACACTATTCATGGAGGTAAAACTCTATGTGCTTGAAAATATGAAAATTTCTTGAACATGGCTCATTGAAACTTAAAAGCATAATCCTCATAATATTATAGTTTAGTTTTGATTACATAATTCGTAGAACCAGTAATTTGGTAGTGGTATGTGATAATAATGTGAACTGACTGTCAAGCATCTCTGCCTAATGCAGCACATTCCTCAGCATGCTATACTAAACTATTGAGGTTAAAGTATCATGTATTTAAAATTTTTCTTCTTCATTTTATATTTTTTTTGAGTGGTGATTGTTCATATTCAGTATTAGTTGGGCCACAGTACTTTAATAAAGAAACATGTTGGTGTTTCAACTTTCAATAATCTTCAATCTGGTTTATAGGTT
The DNA here is from genome assembly GCF_036884655.1 of Musa acuminata AAA Group. Lineage (NCBI taxonomy): Eukaryota > Viridiplantae > Streptophyta > Magnoliopsida > Zingiberales > Musaceae > Musa > Musa acuminata. Next base: position 31,219,769 of record NC_088334.1, on the reverse strand, counting down.
GATTTTGAAAATTTTGCCTCCAAAGGGTGGTGGGACCATTTTTATCAAATCACATTTATGGAGCTGGTGTTACATCTTAAATGGAGAACCTTTTTCTCATATTTTGCTTGTAGTTCACCCCAGCTTGGTTTCTGGATTATTTCCATCATAAGATGAATTTTTTATGGCCTTGAAGGTTGCTGCAGGAAAATGTTTGCTTTCTTGTTGAAGTTCCTTTGCCATTGTTTACAAGTTACATGTTTACATTATCTTTTCCTTTCTTTTATCTTTCCTTATATGTTCCTAAATGCCCTCCGGATGCTTGCAGATCGTATCAAAGAATCTTTCTGAGCCAATTCGTTCTCACAAAGACCTTGATAAAGGAGCTGCTCCACTTTATAATAAAGCTGTGAAATTCTATGAGGCACTTTCAAAGCAACTTGCGCATCAAGGTCATGTATTGGATTTGTTTGCTTGTGCACTTGACCAGGTGCGTGCTTCCAGATTTTGATTTTAAACATCTCATTGAATTTTCAGCTGGTATAATTTTCTCCTAGTCTTCAAGTTGAGAGTGTCTTAGTTTGACTCTTAAAAGAGTGTTTTTTTTGTTTCTTAATTGATGGTTGGCCTTGGTTTTTTAGATTTTTTATCTTAATAATACATGAAAGTACATTTTTGAAAATTGTTATAAACCATATGTCAAAAACAGCATCAATTGGAATATAGCGTATGGAAGATATAACACCATCGTACGTGCCTGTCGAGGTTGTGGCAGTATTCTATATAACGTTATTTGATAGTTGTTGCTGATATTGCAGCAGCAACAACTTTGATCCTAGGTTAGAGCTGTTTTCTAGCATAGGAATACTGCTGCAGCTGCTCTAGCTGTAACAACTTTACTCCTATATAGAGCCATATTCCAGCATGATACTACTTCTGCGAAGTAGTAGCAGTTCTCCAATGGCAGTATCCTTCTGTGCTGCTACTGCAGCAGCAACAGCTTTGCTCTCAGGTAAAGCCAGCTATTTGCTGCCTTAGTATTAGTAATACTGTACTACGACTATAATTTGTTGCAACTTTACTCCTATTTAGAGCAATTTGCTAGGTTAATACTACTCTGCTACTGTGTAACAGCAGTTTTTCTCTTATAAAGAGCTATTTGTTAGCTTAGTTCCAGTTGGAACAGCTTTGTTCCTATTTAGAGCTATTTGTTAGCTTAGTACTAATATTGCAGCAGCAAATTTTTGTACTTCGCATCAACTTTTCTCTCACATAGAGTTATTTGCTAGTTTGTTACTAGTAGTATTTTATTACTACTACGACAACATCAACCTTGCTCCTACAAAGAGTTATTTTCTAGCTTTGTACCAGTGCATTTGTGTACTACTATGTCTCCAGCATCAACAGTAGCTGCTTTGTTCCTATATGGAGCTATTTGCTAGCTTCGTACTAAATAATGCCATAGTACTACTGCAATAGCTCTGTTAGTATATTGAATTGTTCAATAGTGTAATATTACTACAGTTGAAGTAGCAGCTTTGGTCTAGCAGCATTGACTTTTTGTACTACTACAGCAGCAGTAGTTTTCCTCTGGTATAACTATTTGCTAATTTATTAATTAGTACTGGCAGTATTCTACTAATACAATAATACTGTATAAGCAGTATCATTGCTCATATATGGAGAAATTTGTTAGCTTTTAGTATGTTGTATTACTGCAGCTATTTCCTAGCGTACTATTACTAATCTTGTACTAGTACTGTTGCTATAACTTTACTCCTATAGAACTAAATGCTAGCTTAGTGTTATTACTATAGCATCAATAACTTTGCTTCTTTATAGAAGCTATTTGCCAGCTATGTACTGCTACTGGATCAATTGCTTTTTCTTCTGTTCCTATTTGCTAGCTTTGTTTTGAGTGCAGAGTTTAAGAATGAGAAGCTATATTTTGCTTAATACTGAGGACCCAGAGAGATAGAGAGAGAGAGAGAGAGAGCAATCAGATAAAACTCTGTTGGGAGGGCTGCACATGTGGTTGGATTCAGACCAGAGATGATAGTGGATTGGCACTGGTACTAAAGATGATATGCTTTGCAGTATGCCAGGTATACTGGACAGAATGCCTAGTACTGTAAGTGTACTAGACTGTGTGTCTGTAGGTTAAGTATATCAGGTGGTATGTTTGTAGGTTAAGTGTATCAGGCAGTATGTTTGTGGGTTTAACGTATCAGATGGTATGCTGAGCAGGGTAAGTGTACCGTATGGTATGCCCGACTTATAAAGGTGAGAATTGCTGTTGGCACACCAGTTGACCCTTGGTCAGGTAAATACTGATCTGTATCAATTTATACAGTTGAAATTAAAATATTTGCTTCGTCATCGTATAAATTTTCAGGAATTTGATGTTTCGTAATCGATGACTGTTCAGTATGAAAAATGATGAATCCACCCTTTCATTAAGCAACAAAATTGAGAACAAAAAAATGGAGCAGTGCCGAATACCATGGGATGAAGAAAATTTCTGTGGCATATGAAAGCGAGATGTCATAGAGTTTCTTTTTGGCTTTTTCCTATAACATTCTTTCTTCGTCTTTTATTTTTCTGTTTGTGTACATCAGAGGAAATTTGGTGTTGCTGTTGAGGAACTTATGGTTATCCTTACTTGCTAATGCTTTCTTAAATGTTCAGCTTTTAGGTTTTGTAACCATTCGTTTCAACCTTCAATTGTAATTTGATTTATTTTGGCCTAGCATTTGGTCAAAAGCTTTCAAGTTCAATATGACATCGTCTTAGGGAAATTATCTTGTGCCTTGGTTCTGAAGTGATCAATGTATGAAATCATGGTAATGCCTTTGGTATTAGAGCTTTTTCTCAATTCACCATGATGTAGATAGGATGTCATTGTGGACGGGAGTGTGTTTGATTGTCAGATGTGTCCTTGATGGTGTCTGGGGGAAGACAATCTTATGATTACATTGGTCCATTTGACAGTTATATGAGCACCACAAACCTGTAGGAAAAAAATATATTTGCAAATATGATACACAATGAAGGATTTTGTTGCTTCATTTGAGTAGTTCATGTATTGTTATTGAGTACTCTGAGATGTGAAATATTGTCAAGATAAACAATTTCAAGCATTTCTGACATGACCATGATTAAAATGGAATTGCCCTTTATATTTCTTTTGAAATGTTCTAGACAATGCTCTTAATTACTGTAGATTTTGTTTACTTCTGAAGGGGCAATCTGGGTCCGCTAATTTGTGGAATATATTGTGAAGATGCCGGTACTTTTGAGGATTTACTGTGTTTTCTCTGTTATATAAGTTCACACTTAACAGTTTCTCTTTTAGGTTGGGGTGGCAGAGCTTAAAGTTGCAGTTGAAAGGACTGGAGGTATTGTGGTTCTTGCAGAAAGTTTTGGACACTCTGTTTTCAAGGATTCACTGCGACGCATTTTTCAGTCAGCTGAGTATGATCTTGGTCTAGCATTCAAGTAAGGTTCCTCCCTTGAGAAACTGTATTTGTTTATAATTTAAACTTGTATCCTATTTAATTCTATCTGTCTTTTAACTTTTTGTGGATTCTGAGCCATAACTTAGCATATTAGATGCTTTTCCAAGTAGGTAATACCATCACTTACTGTTGTTATTTTCTTTGGTGTTGATTGTGGGGTTTCTTTGGGGATGTGGTGTGGGTTGAAAATTTGGTTCCTGCAGTGGCGTATTTGAGGTTAACTGCTCAAAGGATCTGAAAGTCCAGGGCATCATTGGTCCTTGTGCTTCTCTTGATAAGGTGGGTTGATATGAAGGTTGAAGTTCACAGTTCACACTATCATTTAATTTGGTTATAATGTTGGTTATTGGTGTTTTTGAACAGAAGGGGCCTTTGTGCGCTGAAACAATTGTTGGTCAGGGAAACACAAGTGCCTGGAAGATGTGCGGCCTTGATAAAAAGACATCGTTATGTTTGATATTTGAGATTGTGAGAAAAGATGGTCCAGAAACAAATGCTCAACCTACAAGCAATCAATTTTATTTCCAATTTTTGACATAGTATGGGTGATATACTTTCTTATTTTCTATTTTGTTGCGTTATTTTACTATCTGGACAGCTGTGGACTTTTTGACAGACGTTAAAGATCTTTCTGCAGTTATCAACATAGCGATGGCCAGATGAGATTACGTGCAACCACTCTGTCCAGAAGATGGGTGGCAGGTCCTGGCAGTACACAGGTTAACTTGGACTACATTTTCTGCATTTGCTTTTGTTTAATATGCTATGCGTATGTTGTCTACATATCAATGTTGATTAGTTCTGTATAGCAAAGAAGTAATTATACCACGACTTGTCTTCTACAAGCTGCTTTTTTTTGGGCTTAAATAATGCTCGAGTTACTTTTTATATGAAAAAGATGAAGTGATTGCATTCACATTTTTTATTTGCTATTTTTGCTGACCCTTTAAAATTATAAAGATTCTGAGTATCTTGATGAATCTTATTAGATAAAGAGAAATAGACAACAAACTATTTAATTAGCCACATGAAATCATTCTTGATTGCATGTCGAACCCTGAATGTGGGCTTGAATCATGCTGCTGACTTTAACAGGTACTGTTAAGAAGGATATCTGAATGTTCTGATTGAACACCATGCTCTGTTTTAACAAAGGCAATCCTGGGAATTGCTCCTTTACAAGTTTTGATTCAATATATTGCATGTAGGTAGACATTTTCCATGTGGGATTTGTTGATTTGGGGCATAAATTTATTATTGATTCATTAATTTTATCTATATCTGTTATTGGATTGGTATATCTATATATATAGGTTGATCAGTTTTATATATTGGAAAAGAGTACTTGTTGCTCTGCTGGATTCCCTTAATATTTGTAGGTTGATTCAAACCTTGAAAAGATTATACCTTAAGCTATTCAATCATAGATCTTACTTCTGTTATATTAAGCTTTGATGTAACTTTTGTTATATTAGACTTTTAAGTGTCAGCAAGAAGTGGCGTTGTTTTTTCTTGGAATGATTCCGAGTCTCCATTTTTAATATCCAATTTCTGTACTATTTAAAGAAAACTTGCACATCATAATGATTGGCATTATTTTGTCACTTAAGATTTATACTAACTGTTATGTGAATTATCATTTTCTAGAATCAGGTTTCTATATCAGTTTTTATTCTTTTGTGGTTATAATTTGATGTTGGTGCAGAAAGTTTTCATTTATTTGGAAGGAGTCTGTGATAGAGTTCATAAATATTTATTTTGGGGCCTTTTAGAAAATAAAAGTGGATCCAGCAATTATATCAATGTGATAAAAGGATATTCTTGATAAAGAGGTAATTGATATTATGACTTTAAGGGTTGTGATTAATTAGTTTCCTTGGCGAAATTGTGGAACACCTTTACGTTCTTACTTCACATTGGTGATGGACACATTAACTATCCATATACATGATAGACTCCAGGATATATGTTATTTACTGCCAATTAGAGAGTTTAGTTGCGATTAATTCTATATTTGAGTTGTGGGACAAATATTAAAATTTAAAGTATTTTATATTAATAAGGATTAATACTGAATATATGAAATGTGGTTAAGATGGATGAAAAACAAGTTTTTGTAAGTAAAAGTTTTAAATATTTTGAATACATTATTCAACAGGTTGTAGAGTTTGATGATGAAAATATTATACATAGTTAAAACTAAGTGATTAAAATGGAAAAAGTTCATTGGGGATTTCGCATGAACATGTCATGCTCAAATTAGTGTTATATGCATAAGAATCCACATGTATTAAAAGGCTTTATAGTTGATGAATAACTTGGTGCACTTTGATAGAAATTGAAATGAGGTAAGATTGACTAAGATGCTATGAATATGTATAAAGGAGGTATTGATATTGTGGTTAACTGTGGCTAGACGAGATTAGTTAATTAGAATTAGTAGTGCAAGAAGATTATGGTGGTAGATATAAGAAGAATTTACTATGAACAAATAAAAGGAGAGTTGAATGCTGTTGACTGAATTGGAAATATTGCATTACAAGAAGCTCAATGACGAGGTGACCCCAAATAATTGGGAGTTCTTTTGTTGATGCAGGTTAAAGAAGTTGTTACTTGTTTAGTAAATTCTTATATGATTAGTATGAAGAAGAAAGAAACTAGTTCAACATAAGATGATGCTAAGAACTAGAATTTTGATTAAGAAAAGGATTATTTTCAATTTTTTTTCAGTATCTTCTGCCAAAATGCTCATATGGATTACATTCCTCCATTAACGTTCAACTTGAATATAAAGAAATATGGGATATTCGTGAGTTATAAATACAAATATGGGATATTCATATTCCATATATGGAATATGAACATATTCATATTCGTGACTTATAAATACAAATATAAATATGAACATATTTATAAATATAAATACAAGCATAAATATGAACATATTCATATAAATATGAATATAAATATAAATATGAACATAAATACAAATATAAATATAAATATGAACATAAATATAAATATAAATATAAATATAAATATAAATATAAATATAAATATAAATACAAATATAAATATGAACATATATTCATATTCGTGAGTTACAAATACAAATATAAACTCAATTTTGTGAGTTCGTGGACTAACCTATTAAAAGTTATAAATACAAATATGGGATATTCATGACACCCCAGTATGGTTCTGCATTGGAAGTGGGAGAAAAATTGAGTTTGTTTATAGGACAAACTGGGTCTATTACTTTAAAATTGAGTTTGTTTATTGGCAAGTGGTTGGAACCTACTAGGCATATGGAAGATGGGCGCGCCATTTCTTGTCATACTTGTATCAACTATGTGATCAAGTACAGAGGACATCTAACCATTTCTGGAGACCAATTGGAAACTTCAAAATGGATGTTTCCTGAACAGATATATACGGTCATTTGGAGATGCATCTTAATCTTTATGATTGAGTCAAGCCCTTCTGTACTGAAGAGTGCTTACACAGTGAATAATCTTTTCTGTACTTTTGTAGGATTTGGTATCTGGATTTGACCAAGAAGCTGCTGCTGCAGTCATGGCACGCCTGGTTTCTTTCAAGATGGAAACAGAGGTATGCTTTATTGTTTGAATTTATTGCATCAGAGGTAACAATTAACAATCATATTCTTTGTTTACATTGATAGGCCTAAAGGCTAACGCTGACACTATGTATAGAATTGTTGGTGATTCAGCCGCTAAATTTCGGTGAATAATACCTGAGAGTATGTATAAAATTTATAACCAACTTATGGCTTTTTTAACTAAAATGGTGATATCGTGCCTTAAGTTGAGTTTGGATAGGGTAATATTTTATTTTGTATCTGATATGAAATACTTTGTTGCAATACATTGGCGATAATACAAGTCACAAAACCAAAAGAAAATTTAATGCATCTGTACAACTGAAAGGAAATTTATATCTGGTGATACGTCTCTGGAATGCTGTTGGAGGATTAAAATTGATGTTCTTGTCAGGTTTTGTACTAGTAAAATCAAAATGTGATTTGTAAAATTTAGAAATAGGCCTTCATAATTAACCATTTTTTAGGGTCAAGGATATTTTTTTGATTTATTTACTGTTACCTTTTCAATTTTACCATATTGATGGTCTTATTAATAATTATAATGTTTGTAATATATTTATGTGACCAATTCCTATCAGCTTGCTTCTCGTAAGAGATAAGAAAACACTTTGCTTTTTCTGGTGTTTCATATTTTGATGCCCTGATAAATGACTTGTCTGGATTTGTTTCTGTAGGCTGATTTTGATCCAATACGATGGCTTGATCGATCTTTGATACGTTTGTGTTCCAAGTTTGGAGATTACCAGAAAGACAGTCCATCCTCTTTCAGCTTATCTCCACGCTTATCAATATTTCCTCAATTTATGTTCCACTTGAGGCGTTCTCAGTTTGTCCAGGCATGACAAAAATATTTGATTTCAAACTGGACAACTGACAAGTCTCATGCATTATTCTCCGTGTTGTTCTATAGAATACAAATTTCCACTCTGATCTTAATACCTTTGTTATATTTCATGAAGGTCTTTAACAATAGTCCTGATGAGACAGCATACTATAGGATGATCCTGAATAGAGAGAATGTTGCAAATGCAGTTGTTATGATCCAGCCATCACTGATATCTTACTCCTTCCATTCTGCCCCTGAGCCTGTTCTTCTGGATGTAACTGCAATTGCTGCCGATAGGATTCTGCTGTTGGATTCTTATTTTACGGTGGTTGTATTTCATGGAATAAGCATTGCACAATGGCGAAATGCTGGCTACCAAAATCAACCTGAGCATGAGGTGATCTAATCATAAATGTTACATTTTTTAATTTTTGACCTTCAGATTTCTTGTCAATTACAAGAAGCCATGCAATCGTAAAAAAAACGATCTACTTCAATTGTAATATCATTTGATTTTAGAATAATATAATTATAAAAGCTGATAAATGTGCAAGTCACATGCATGTGAATACTTATCCAACATGACTAGTTGGTCTCAGTTTGGAAGTCCATATGCATCTAGAATGTACTATATGGAACTGTCAGTTCTGGTGATTTCTACCTTCACATTTCATAGTTACATTAGCAATGAACATAGGTTTTCCTGTTTAAACTTGATATCTTACTGCTGGTTTGAAGCAATCGTTTTATAGTTTATCAATCTTGCTGCTCTGCATAGGTGCCTGTCAGAAAGGTGCTCTTACTTATCTTGAATAATACATAAATTTTGTTGGTAATGTGCATTATCCATCTATTGTGGTTAACTATTTTTGTTTATTCACTTTCTGGTTTCTCATATATTTTCTATAAATTGGTGAATACATGGACTGGTACTGCTTGGTTTTTATTTTATTTAGTGTTGTATTTTCTTTACAGACATTTGCTCATTTACTTCAAGCTCCACGCGATGAGGCAGATGCAATAACAAAGGAGCGATTTCCTGTTCCTCGTTTGGTCGTTTGTGATCAACATGGCTCCCAGGTCACTTTCTCTCCAATTTTCTAAATTTAGTTGGCTCTTTTTAACTTTAATGTGTTCCTGTCAATGGTAATTAAGACTGCTTGTTTTTATGCATATATGAACAATAATTATTCCAAGGCATACTAAAGAGTAGATTTTCAACTAACTATAAGCACGAAAAAAAGAAAACAAGGTCAACCTTTTGAAGCCAATGTACTGCAATTATTTGGATTAATTATTATCTTGGGATATAATCCCTAAATGTGCTGTCTGCAACTTTATTACATGATAAGTGAACAATGTATTATTATTTTATTCGTTTAGTGTTATTTTGGTGGTCCCCAAGAGTAGGGTTCAATTTATGTGAAAAAGAAAATAAAATTTAGAGTTCTTTAACATGTGTATCATAGAACAAAGCAATTTAGCAAGTTGATTTTTGTTCTATGTAAAATGGTATGGATGGACTCAATCTAGAAGTCTCACAAGAAACATTCTTATTTAGTATCATCGAAGTGATTGAAGATTAGAGCGGTCTTGCTATGGTCTATAATGTGAAAACCCTTGAAGCTTGGACTTGTCCTATACATGCACTGCACACATGTTCACACGAAATGACACAGATTCTAGCATTGGGTTTGCGTCCAATTTTGCCAGATTCAGCTGCGTAGTTTAAAAACTGGTGGGCCTTGGTTGAATTTAGCCAATCCAGACCAGAATTGGCCAGTTTCAACTGGTTGTTGATTTTTCATTACTGATGAAGAAGAGGCAGATAATCATTATAGCTGGAGAAGAAAAAGCAGAGAAGAAACCTACCTCCATTGCACTGCTGTTGCCCTGCTATAGCTACTACTAAGCTGTCTTGCCACAGCCATGTTGCTGTCATCATCATGTTGCCCTGCTGATACTGCCATTGAGCTTCCATGGTGTTGTTTGCTGCATAAGAAATTGAGAGGGCTTGAGAAAATTAGGAATCTAGGAGTGTAGTTCACAGGAGATATCTAATGATCTTCATGGGTTAGCATCCAGGATCTGCTTTTCTTTTATAGATTAAAGGAGACAACAAAAATTTTAGTATTCACATAATTGTAATATTTTCAGTGTATGCAATTAAAATACAATATTAAAAATTTAAATATAAACTTACATAATTAATTTGTGTCATCTCTTTTCATTCTACATACTTCTAGATGTTTTAATTTGGACCCATTTCCACTGTTTCAATCTTAAACTTGGATTCTTTACCAATATTGCATCCTAAATTGAGGTAGTGGTTTACCAGAAACTAAGATTCATATCCATGCCTCACCTATCTACCCTGAGTCTGAGTAATTTGGCAAAAACTGCTAAAGGTTTCTGTTGAATATTGTTAATGCTGATGCTTGATGCTTGATGCTACTCTAAAGGGCAGCAATAGTTATAAAGTTTTCCCGACTCTTTTGTTAGGATCAAGAGCACTAAGAGAGGGGGGGGTGTGAATTAGTGCAGCGAAAAACTTTCGATGTTTAAAACTGCATTCGTACGATGAAATCGTTTCCGATGTAAAACTGTTTTCTGAAACTTAACTTGAAAGCGAGTTCGTATAGGAGTGCAGCAAAGGTAAAGAGGAAGTAGAGCACATATGGAGGTTTGCAGTAAGAATAAATGCAAACCAGAGAGCACCGCAATTTTAGAGTGGTTCGGTCAATCTTGAATTAGTGCAGCGGAAAACTTTCGATGTTTAAAACTGCGTTCGTACGATGAAATCATTTCCGACGTAAAACCGTTTTCTGAAACTTAACTTGAAAGCGAGTTCGTATAGGAGTGCAGCAAAGGTAAAGAGGAAGTAGAGCACATATGGAGGTTTGCAGTAAGGTAAGTAGCAAGAATAAATGCAAACCAGAGAGCACTGCAATTTTAGAGTGGTTCGGTCAATCTTGACCTACATCCACTTTTGGCTTCCTCCTCCGACGAGGTCACCGACGTCCACTAGAGGCCTTCCTTCAATAGGCGAAGGTCAACCACCCTTTTACAGTTTCACTCTTTTTGACGGGCTTAGGAGACAACCCTTACAGAATTTCTCTCCTTTCTTGAAAGCTTAAAACTTGGAAGAAAAGAGGGAGGAGAACTTCTAGCCTTTACAACACTTTTGATCTCTAAAAATCACAGAGTAAGATTGGATTTTCGGTGTCTATTGGTTGCCCTTTCATGCAGGAAAGGGTAGGGTATATATAGGCCCCAAACTGGTTTGAATTTGGAGCTAAAAAATGTCACCTCCCGGATTTCCGGGGTCCTGGCGGTACTACCTCCTGACTACAACCGCCTGGCAGCTCGAAGACTGAGCCTCTGGGCGGTGCCACCGCTTATCAGGGGCGGTTGCACCGCTTGGCAGAGCTCAGAGACCGAGCTCAGGCGGTTCCATCGCCTGTTAGGGGCAGTTGCACCGCCTAGTCTCGCTCGGAGACTGAGCCCAAGCGGTGCCACCGCCTGACTGGGGCGGTTGCACCGCCCAGCTTTCCTGGGAGACTATCTCCTGGGCGGTGCCATCGCCAATCCTGGCGGTGCCACCGCCTAGCAGGAATTCTGGTCCGAATGGGTTGATCCATTTGGCCCAATTTGGGTCCATCAAGGGCCCAATTGCCCCAAGATTAAGTTAATGGGATCACCTCCCATTCCTAACTTAATCTACATGCTAACTACGATATTTCTTAAGACATTTACTACAACTTGCTCCGGTGCGTTAATCGCTTCTTCCGGCAAGCTTCCGGCGAACATCCGACGAACCTTCGGCGATGCTCCGGCGGACTTCCGGCCAACTCCTGGACTTGCGACGATCCACTTGGCGAGTTCCGATGAGCTTCTTTGGCAAGCTCCTGGACTTCTCGGATTTGTTCCCGCAGAACCTCCGACGACAATTCGGACTTCCGTCGAACTCTCGAACTCCCAACGTGATCATAATCTTGACTCCGGCGCAACTCCTGCTACATGTCTTGCTTTCATCATAGTTAATCCTGCACATATAAAATAAAACTTCGATCGAGATAATTAATCCTAAGCAATTAACCAAGTTGTCCGGCATGTCATTGGTCCCTCGACGCGTCATCCGATTATTCGGCGCATCGTCCTCTCCTGCGGCCTATTGCCCAATCGGCCAGTTGACTCTGCAACTCCAATATCCTTGGCACAATACCTGCTCTTCTTGGCCCGATGCCCGAGTCCACGGCCCGAAGCTTTCTGTCGATACGTCGACCGATCCACCGACCCGACGTCCAATCTTCTGACATATTCCTCCGGCACAACATGATTTTTTCTGCTTTAATTGTCTCATCCTGATCGAAGCATCCTGCGTCAATCAAAACGTAGATTAAAACATAAACACATATCAAGTGATTTCATCTTCAAAATACAAGATTCAACATCTTTTTGCTAGATGAACTAAATGGCAATATAGAATATTAAGATGATTGTTTCTTTATGTCTTCCATTGTTTGTTTGATGCGTTGTGTAGAAGCCCGAGGGTAAGTGTTACAAATATTTGTTTATATGTATCTCCACCAAATTGGCATTTAGAGAGGTGATATAGTAGCTTCAAGTGCCAAGTTAGAACTTGCTAAATAATGGAAAGCTTATTTTGATAAAGCACTATGCATTTTACAAAACACATTTTGTTCAGGAGTTTCCTATTTTGATGGATTTTTAAATGACATTGTAGTCATAGAGCATGAGTCTGTCTCAAGATGTTTGAGCTTTGTTTTTGGTCTTATACGCATAGAAGTTACTGCTGCAATGGATTTTATGCTTGGTTAGAATTGCATATTAGATAACAGACACATCACTCCTTTTTTTCATTTAGTTTGCTGCCGTTTAATTTACTTGCCACAACCAATTTTTAATAAATCAGTTCCATGTTAAGCTTGATTAGTGGAAGATCACTACAAATTTAGGCCGATTGATAAAAAAAATAATTTGATATTTAATATTTCAGGCTCGATTTCTTTTGGTGAAATTGAATCCATCAGTCACATACAACTCTGACAATCCTCCGCCGCCTGGTGGAGATATCATATTCACAGATGATGTTAGCTTCCAGGTTTTCTTGGATCATCTTCAGCGTCTTGCAGTCCAGTAACAATATGGTGTTAGAGCAGTACCTATTTCGTCTGGCGTCTCATTATTCATTGTACGGTAAGGAAAGCAAAGCGTGACCCACTGTTAGTCCCTGGGTAGGCTTTTGAAAATTTATCAGCTTCTCTGTTTGAGGATTTGTCTTTTGCTCTAATCGTTTGTAAATGTTTTTGTATGTACACATTATCTGTATTCCCTGGTGGTGGTGTCACATAAAAGATGTCATTTACGATATAGCTTGTTGGTATAAAATTTCCACATCAGACCATTGGCGATATTGTTATTTGGATAGCCTTCTTGTTCTTGAGATGGATTCTCTGTTGAATTCAACTTGCGGTTATATGTGCATGCTACCTTTGACGGAATCGAGTTGTTTCTGTCCGGAATCGTGGCTTTGCTGGCAGCAGCGAAGTGGACTCTGGCCAAACTTATGGTAACGTGCAAGCATTGTTCTCTATCATCTCCAGTTTCCTAAGGTTATCTGCCGCACGAGTAGATTAGATGTCATCAATTCGTTAAAAAGCTTTAGCTTTAATTTCCATGGATTTGAAAATGTGGCGTTTGTATTCTCTAATTTTCATATCTATTGATGTAAGCATAGCTTTAGCGATTTTGCTAATGTAAACATGAAAACTGTAGAAATCTGTATTTGGACTTTTATTCGGTTAAATTTATTTCATGTGACATTAAGCATTTTATTTAGAAAGATGAAAGTAATATTTCTCCTGGTAAAGTCATCACCTCCTCTTAGAAACTTCTCGACATTTGGCGTGCTCAAAAGGAGGCTTAACTCTTTTTTTTTTTTTTTGTTAGTAATCATACCATCATACAAGCAATTGTATTTATGTTTTTTCTTTTGCTCCTTATATTTCTTTTCTTTCGATTGCTTCATTTTCTTTCTTCTTTCTTTTTTCTTTTGGTATATATGAATATATCGAGATATTGATTATACATAAAATTAGAGAAGAATTAGAGGATCAAATGGATCCAAGTGTACGTGGAGTTTGGTTGATGGAAGAGAAGCATGAATCTTTTGTCATTATTAAGATCTATAAAAATTATATATTTAATAAAGTTTAATACATTTAAATATTTATTTATAAATTTTTATTAAAATATTTTTTATATCATGTTATATCTCATCTTATGCCATAAATATTAATCATTTCACATTTTAGCTCTCGATTTAGTTAGTATATGTCATTCATTCACCCGCAGAGAGCAGCGTAATCTCAGTGCTCTCCTTTGGTGGCTCGATCCACGTGGTCATTCGATACGCTTCTAAAAGCTAGAGAGTAGCTTAATACGTGCCATAATATTAGCACGTCAAGATTGATAGGAGCTTACACGAAAATAAATAATCCAAAAGTGACGGAAGAAGATAACATTACTCGACCTCTTCACGTATACATATGAAGCACTCCCAACAACCATTCACTAGAGATCAACCTTCCACAGCGAGAAAAAGACCGATCCCGCTTGTGGTCGGGAATGGATAAAAGATAAAGATACAATATTATGATATAATTAAAAATTAATAATATTTTAAATCAAAAAATTAAAATAGTATTAAATAAGAGATAAATCAAGAATAATTATAAAATATTTTCAAGAGTATACACTTTTACATTATGAATCATGATCCTATTTATAGAACCTAATAGTAATCATCTTACCATCTCATGCCACTCATAATTATTAAGCTAAGTGTAGGAATTATCCCTATGACAATAACTCCTTGGATCATGGGCCATTTAGGTAAAACTATCTAGAATATTGCTAAAACTATCTAACACATGATAACTAGATAAGATAATTAACTACTTATAAATCAATTCTCAATGCTCCCTCTTATTCATAGTTACATATATCAATTTAAGATATAAAATAAACATGCTTATGAGATGAAAGTAACTTAGTGAGAATATATGTAACTTATTCAACTGTGCTATAATACTTCATTGTTATAGCTCCACTTACTATAAAATATCGAATAAAATGATAATATATCATCTATATATTTCATTCTTTCGTGAAAGGCTAGACTCTTCGGCATTGCAATTGTGACTTGTTGTTATAAAATATTTTAGTTGCTTCTTTTTGTTCTTAATGAAAATCTCCAAGAAGTCTTTTAAGTCATATTGCTTGACAAGCTACTGACATTTCAACAACATTGTTTGCTTTCGATGTTAATAATATAGTTGTTTTTTTCTTTGAATTCCAAGATATAGCTCCTGATTCGAAGTTGAAAATGTTGCATGAAGTACTTTTTCTATTATCGAAAACTCTTATACAATTATTAGTGAAATCAAATAATTTATATTTAAAATTATGAAAATACCAGAAGCGATAACCTGTAGCTCCAGTAATATAATATAGAATTCTTTTAATAGTTTTGATATGATATTTGCTTGAACTATGCATAAACTTGGAAATACACCAACATACAAAGTAATATCTAGTCGAGTATGAGTCAAACATATATCATATTCAAGTTTTAATTTCTTTTTTACATTACCTTTGTAATTAATTATGTTAGACATTTTAAGTAGATTTATTATATACTTTCTTTATGAAATAAAAATTTAGTTTGATCTTTGCTTCACCTCCAACCTACCAAGTCTAACATTTCAAACTTATTCATTATATATTTCTTAAAGTCTACCACAAAAGAGTTAAATGAACTCATCATATATATAATATCATTAATATAAAGATAAACTATAAGAAGATAATATTTATTTTCATTCTTTAGATAAAGAGTAGGTCCATTATTACTTTTCTTAAATCTATTTTGATAAAAATAATGATCAATTTTACTATATCATACCCTTTGGCATTCGTTTAAGCTAATAAAGTGCTTTTATGAGTTTATACACTGTTTTTTCATATCCTTTAATTAAAAAATTTTAAGTTAAGTAATAAAAATCTTTTCTTGTAAGTCTTCATTTAATTTCACATCAAATTGATAAATAAAACAACTCAAGTGAGCAACTAAAGCCTTACAATTTTAAAACTAGCAACCGAAAAAAAGTATTATCAAAATTAATACATTGCTACGAATATCCCTTAGATATAAGTCGAGTCTTATGCTTTTGAATTTTTCTATACTTTATTTTAAATATTTATTTTAATCTAATATTTTTTTTTAAGATCCATTAGCTCATAAGTTTTATTTTTCTCAATTGATTTAATTTTATCATATATTATTTTTTGTCATTCCTCTTTTTTAATTATTTTTTCAAAACTTATAGGTGTTGAATCTCGGATTTTGATGATGAAATCAATTGATGGGTTAATTGATCTAATCCATATTATTGAGTTAAGTGTGCAGGATTAACTACGATAACCAGAAAACACAAAGCAAGAATACCGGAGTCAAGATCGATGGACGTTTAAGAGTCCGAAGAATCGTCGGAGATGCTACCGGAACCAACCGAGAAGAAATCGGGAACCTATCGGAATTTTCGGAAGTTCGTCGAAGAGATCGTCGGAGGTTCACGGAGATCACCGAGAAGGCTTGGCTACTCGTTAAAGTCATCACAAGATCGGGAGCTTGATGGGAGTCCGTCGGAAGAAGCTCGTCGGAAAGCTCGCCGAAACAAGACTCGACGTTCACGGTTGAAAGCTTGCTTAGGATGTGTTTTTGTTATGTAGTTCACTTGTAATTAGGATTAGGATTAAGAGATAATCCTATATCCTGGTTAGGGGTCAACTGGGCCCAAAGTCAGATATGGTTTGGGCTTAAATTAAGCCAAACCAGTGAAATTGGAGTGCCAGGTGGTGGCACCGCCTGGCTGGGCGGTGGCACCGCCCAGCACCCGAGAGCTGGGCGGTGACACCTCCTTGGCTGGGCGGTTGCACCGTCCAGCACCCGAGCGCTGGGCGGTGGCACCGCCTGGCTGGGCGGTTGCACCGTCCAGCACCCGAGCGCTGGGCGGTGGCACCGCCTGGCTGGGCGGTGGCACCTCCAGCACCGGGAACCCTAAGAGAATTCAAATTTTGGAGCCCAAAATTTGAATCCTCTTGAGGCCTATAAATACCCCTCAAATCTCAACTGAGGTTACAACTTTTGAGAAGCATTTTGATTGAGAGAAAAGTCTTAGAAAGTCTTAGCAAGTCTTGTTTTCAATTTGCTAGAGAGTTCTCCTCCTTCTTTCTTATTGAAAATTTGTAAGAGGTTGAGCTGCTTGTAAAAGGTTGTAAGAGGGGTGTTTACCCTTCCATTTCAAGAGACTTGCTAGTGGAAGGTGGGAGCCTCATCGAAGAGGGGCCTCGCAAGTGGAGTAGGTCATTTGACCGAACCACTCTAAAAATCGGCGTAATCTCTGGTTTGCATTTTATTATTGTCATTTACATTACTGCAAATCTTCTTACTGCTTTAGTTCCTTATTACCCTTGCTGCGCAACTTTAAGAATACGCTTTCAAGTTAAACTTTTCAAGTTCCGTTCTTATCGTACGAAAGATTTTGTTAAAATCGAAGTTTTAATCCGTTGCACTAATTCACCCCCCCCTCTTAGTGCCGCTTCGATCCTAACAAGTGGTATCAGAGCGAGGTTATCTCTCATATTTGGTTTAATACCCAAGAGAGATGGCTTACTCCGGCATGCAAGAGGGCCACTCTATTGCACGACCACCTTTGTTTAATGGGTCGGATTACACATATTGGAAGACTCGCATGAGGATCTTCCTCATTTCTATGGACTTTGAGCTTTGGTCTATTGTTGAGAATGGATTTCAAAAATCTTCTCTTCCGATGAGCGAATGGAATGAATCGGAGAAGAAGGTTTTTGCTTTAAATGCAAAGGCTATGAATGCCTTGTTTTGTGCATTAGACAAAAACGAATTTAATCGTGTTTCAATGTGTGATTCGGCTTTTGATATTTGGAGAACTCTTGAGGTCATTCATGAAGGCACTAGCCGAGTGAAAGAGTCCAAAATCAACATCCTTGTGCACTCTTACGAACTTTTCCGAATGAAACCAAGTGAGTCCATCGGAGACATGTACACCCGGTTTACGGATGTCATCAATGGACTCAAAGCTCTTGGTAAAGATTTTACTAACTTTGAACTAGTAACTAAAATCTTAAGATCCCTCCCTAAAAGTTGGGATCCAAAAGTTACGGTCATTCAAGAGGCCAAAGACCTTAAAGCATTCTCTCTTGAAGAACTCATTGGGTCTCTAATGACCTACGAAATGACATGTCAAGCTCATGACGAGCTCGAGAACCCCCTTCCAAAGAACAGGAAGGATATGGCACTCAAATCACAAGAAGACCACTTGAAAGGAACATCAAGTGATGAGGATAGTGACAATGACATTGTACTTTTGACTCAAAAATTTAAAATATATTTAAGAAAGAACAAACTTAAAAATAATATAAAAAATAAATTTGAACAAAAGAAGGACCAAGTGATTTGCTATGAATGCAAAAAACCGGGACACTACAAGAACGATTGTCCTCAAGCTAAAAAGAGGACATCAAAGAAGAAGGCGCTCAAGGCAACATGGGATGATTCAAGCGCGTTCGAAGAAGAGGAGTCCAACACCGAGCAAGTTGCTTATTACGCGCTAATGGCTTTAGAAGAAGAGACAAACCCACAAGCTAGGAGCAAGAGATGGTATCTCGATAGTGGATGCTCAAGACATATGACTGGAGATCCATCTCATTTCTCTATACTCACTAGCAAAGAAGAAGGGTACGTCACCTTCGGAGACAACAACAAAGGCAAAATCATTGGCAAGGGAACTATTGGTAACAAATTTAGTTTTTCCATTGATGATGTTTTACTAGTTGATGGATTGAAACACAATCTCTTAAGTATTAGTCAACTATGCGATAAAGGTTATATCGTTAGATTTGAATCAAATATGTGCATTATTGAAAAACCAAATCATAACATGACTATGATTGCTTTAAAACAAAATAATGTCTATACCATCAATCTTGATGAACTAGGTAATGAAATGTGTTTCTCCGTCGTAAATGATGATGCTTGGCTTTGGCATAGGAGATTAGGTCATGCAAGCATGAAAACAATATCTAAAATCTCATCTCAAGAATTAATACGAGGGATTCCGAATATGAAGTTTATTAAGGATAAGGTATGCGATGCATGTCAACTAGGCAAACAAATTAAAACAAGCTTCAAACCAAAAAATCAAATTAGCACCACTAGACCATTACAATTGATCCATTTGGACTTATTTGGACCAATTGATACAACAAGTCTAGGTGGAAGCAAATATGCTTTTGTGATTGTGGATGACTACTCTAGATACACTTGAACCTATTTCTTAGCTCACAAAAGTGATTGCTTCAAGTGTTTCTCTAAGTTTTGTAAACTCACTCAAAACGAAAAAGGCTTCATGATTTCATCAATTCGGAGTGATCACGATGGTGAATTCCAAAACCGTGACTTTCAAAATTTTTGCGAAGTTACTGGGTACAATCATAACTTCTCAACTCCAAGAAATCCTCAACAAAATGGAGTAGTTGAAAGGAAAAATAGAAGCCTACAAGAAATGGCAAGAACTATGTTAAATGAACATAGTTTACCCAAATATTTTTGGGCCGAAGCCGTAAATACGGCTTGTTACATCATGAATAGGGTCCTAATAAGACCATCTCTATCAAAAACTCCCTATGAATTATGGAATAACAAAAAACCAAATATTTCTTATTTTAAAGTTTTTGGTTGTAAATGCTTCATTTTAAATGAAAAGGATGCCCTAGGTAAATTTGATGCTAAATCCGATGAAGGCATTTTTCTTGGTTACTCCTCTGTTTCTAAGGCCTTTCGTGTCTTTAACAAAAGGACTTTAGTAATAGAAGAGTCTATTCATGTAGTTTTTAATGAAATTTCTGATTTAAAGAAAAATGATTTTGATGATGATCTTGATTTTGATAATTTGAATTTAAACGAACCCCCTCCTCAAAATAGCCATTTGAATGCATCTTCTTCTGAAATTTCTTTACCCAAAGAATGGAAGTATGTAGATGCTCATCCAAAAGAGCTAATTATAGGAGATACAACAAAAGGGGTTCAAACTCGTTCTTCTTTCAAGAATTTTTGTGCTAACGCCGCTTTCCTTTCTCAAATTGAACCTAAATGCATTGACGAAGCCTTAAAAGATGATTTTTGGGTCATTGCAATGCAAGAAGAATTGAACCAATTTGAGAGGAATGAGGTATGGAAGCTTGTTCCTAGACCAAGTGACCACTTAGTCATAGGTACTAAGTGGGTCTTTAGAAACAAGCAAGACGAAAATGGTATCGTGGTTAGAAACAAGGCTAGATTAGTGGCCAAAGGTTTCAACCAAGAAGAATGTATCGATTACGAAGAAACCTTCGCTCCCGTGGCTCGATTAGAAGCCATAAGGATGCTCCTTGCCTATGCTAGTAGTAATAATTTTAAACTATTTCAAATGGATGTTAAAAGTGCTTTTTTGAATGGTTTTATTTCCGAAGAAGTATTTGTCGAACAACCTCCCGGATTTGAAAATTCTCTTCTTCCTAATCATGTATTCAAATTGACCAAGGCCCTCTATGGCTTGAAACAAGCTCCTAGAGCTTGGTACGAAAGGCTTAGTTCCTTTCTTATTTTAAATAATTTTACTAAAGGCAAGGTTGATACTACATTGTTTATTAAACATTTTGAAAAGAATTTTCTTATTGTGCAAATTTATGCTGACGATATCATTTTTGGCTCTTCGGATGAATCACTATGTGAATCATTTGCCAAATCTATGAGTCATGAATTTGAAATGAGTTTAATGGGTGAATTAACTTTCTTTTTAGGATTACAAATCAAACAACTTAAGGATGGTATATTTCTTAACCAATCTAAATACACATTAGAATTGTTAAAATGATTTAACATGGATAATTCAAAAGCAATAAACACTCCTATGAGTACTGCGACTAAGTTAGATATGGATGAAAATAGTGAAAATTTCGATCAAAAAACATATAGGGGAATGATAGGTAGTCTACTCTACCTCACTGCGACTAGACCGGATATTATGTTTAGTGTAGGACTTTGTGCTAGGTTTCAATCTAATCCTAAATTATCTCATCTTAAGAGTGTTAAAAGAATATTTAGGTATCTTAAAGGAACTCCAAATTTAGGATTGTGGTATCCAAAATCTGAAAAATTCGATCTAATAGCTTATGCAGATGCCGATTTTGGCGGATGCAGGATAGATAGAAAAAGTACATCCGGAACATGCCAATTTTTAGGACATGCACTTGTTTCTTGGACTTCCAAGAAACAAAATTCAGTTGCACTATCTACGGCGGAAGCCGAATACATTGCTGCAAGTGCATGTTGTGCACAAGTTGTTTGGATGAAAAATACATTAGAAGACTATGGAATTCGCTTTAAAAACATTCCCATAAAATGTGATAATACTAGTGCCATATGTTTTACTAAAAATCCAATTCAGCACTCTAGAACTAAGCACATCGACGTTAGGCATCATTTCATACGCGATCATGTTCTTAACAATGATGTTGTTCTAGAATTCATTGACACAAAGCATCAATTAGCACATATATTTACAAAAGCTTTGAATGAAGATCAATTTGAATTTATTAGAAGGGAATTAGGTATGTTAAATTGTCCCTAAGAATAAACTTGTTTGAATGGATTTTCCATAAAGTTCTTCATTCTCTCTCCGTTCCTCGGTGACTTGTTAAATTATCTTATCCTATCTTGAGTCAAACACCGCTTCCATCTGATCAAGATTAATGATTTTATGATATTTTGAATCTCGAAATTGATTTTGATGGCTTGATTATGAGTTTCAAGTTGACGAATTGAATTTGAATGGATTTGTATTCGAATTATGATCTTGACTTATTGGAGTTACTACTTAAAATTTTTTTCTTATCCCAATCTCTTCTTTGTACATCTACAATTTTTGTTATTAATAAAAAGAAGAGATTTGATAATATGGATGAATGCTGAATTTTCCTTTAAGATGAACTCTGCGTAAATATTTTAGCATACTTAATTTTGAATGATAAAATCTTTGTATGATCAATGATAATATAGATGAGTGATGTATGATCAATAATAAAATCTTTGTATGATAAATTATGTGCTTCAAGTCTCATTCCCTTTTTGTTGATGACAAAGGGGGAGAAAAGTGATGACTTGTATCATTTTAATAGCATGACTTATATGAATTGCAAAAGCTTGTGTGATATGAATGTCTTATATGCCTTGCAAAATCCTTGAGAATATCACAAGATTGATTGATCATATTAAAAGCATGCCTTACATCGATATCATGAAATTCATGTTGAAAATCTTTATCTCCTATCGTAGTAAAAATTGTCCCATATCATTTGACTTATGATTTTCATCGAAGTTTCGTATTTACTATTGCTTAATGAGAATAACGATAAGCTCTACGGTTAGAACTTATCGGTTTATGCTTGAATTCAATGGATGAAATTCAAGTGTTTTCATCTTCTCATAATATGACATATAGATAGGGGGAGTTATGTTTAACTCCGTCATCAATTGATTGTCATCATCAAAAAGGGGGAGATTATTGAATCTCAGATTTTGATGATGAAATCAATTGATGGGTTAATTGATCTAATCCATATTATTGAGTTAAGTGTGCAGGATTAACTACGATAACCAGAAAACACAAAGCAAGAATACCGGAGTCAAGATCGATGGACGTTTAAGAGTCCGAAGAATCGTCGGAGATGCTGCCGGAACCAACCGAGAAGAAATCGGGAACCTATCGGAATTTTCGGAAGTTCGCCGAAGAGATCGTCGGAGGTTCACGGAGATCACCGAGAAGGCTCGGCTACTCGTTAAAGTCATCACAAGATCGGGAGCTTGATGGGAGTCCGTCGGAAGAAGCTCGTCGGAAAGCTCGCCGAAACAAGACTCGACGTTCGCGGTTGAAAGCTTGCTTAGGATGTGTTTTTGTTATATAGTTCACTTGTAATTAGGATTAGGATTAAGAGATAATCCTATATCCTGGTTAGGGGCCAACTGGGCCCAAAGTCAGATATGGTTTGGGCTTAAATTAAGCCAAAACAGTGAAATCGGAGTGCCAAGCGGTGGCACCGCCACCGCCCAGCACCCGAGAGCTGGGCGGTGACACCTCCTTGGCTGGGCGGTTGCACCGTCCAGCACCCGAGCGCTGGGCGGTGGCACCGCTTGGCTGGGCGGTGGCACCTCCAACACCAGGAACCCTAAGAGAATTCAAATTTTGGAGCCCAAAATTTGAATCCTCTTGAGGCCTATAAATACCCCTCAAATCTCAGCTGAGGTTACAACTTTTGAGAAGCATTTTGATTGAGAGAAAAGTCTTAGAAAGTCTTAGCAAGTCTTGTTTTCAATTTGCTAGAGAGTTCTCCTCCTTCTTTCTTATTGAAAATTTGTAAGAGGTTGAGCTGCTTGTAAAAGGTTGTAAGAGGGGTGTTTACCCTTCCATTTCAAGAGACTTGCTAGTGGAAGGTGGGAGCCTCATCGAAGAGGGGCCTCGCAAGTGGAGTAGGTCATTTGACCGAACCACTCTAAAAATCGGCGTAATCTCTGGTTTGCATTTTATTATTGTCATTTACATTACTGCAAATCTTCTTACTGCTTTAGTTCCTTATTACCCTTGCTGCGCAACTTTAAGAATACGCTTTCAAGTTAAACTTTTCAAGTTCCGTTCTTATCGTACGAAAGATTTTGTTAAAATCGAAGTTTTAATCCGCTGCACTAATTCACCCCCCCCCCCTCTTAGTGCCGCTCCGATCCTAACAATAGGATCTAAAATAAATGTTGAATCATAAATTTCTATTAGAGATTTGAATTTTCTTGGAGTTGTTTCATACGAAGAATTATTTAATGAATTTGAACTGCTACTATTGGATAAGGTTGACGATGAACTTATTAGAGTAAGATCTATCACTTTAATTGTATGGAGTCTAGTTCTATTGGAATTTAAATTTATTTTTTACCTTTATTATTCTCTCAATTTTAGCTTGGCCTTTCATCAAACACAATATTTCTATTAATAATAACTTTTCTACTAATAAAATTATATAATTAATAAATTTTAGATTAGAAGGAATAACCAATTAAGATAGATATTTTAGATTTTTCATCATGCTTATGATGATTTTATAAATTTACCAAAGTATAAGCAATACAATTAAAAATTCTTAAATGATTTATACTTAGGTTCATACAATACCAAGCTTAAAAAAGAATTTGATTCATAATAGCCTTTGGTGAAATATTTAACAAATAAATTATTATTGCAAATACTTCTACTCAAAATTGATTTGGAAGATGCTTTCTCTTAAGTAAATTTTTTACCATTTTAACTATAATTTGATTCTCACATCATTTTGCTTTGGTACATGTGGTACTGTCAATTTTCTATGAATATCATTTCTTCACAAAAAAAATTAGACTTATTAGATATAAATTCACCACCTCTATATATTTGAAGGATCTTTATATATATATTATTTTGTCTTTCCAAAAGTACTTTAAAATTTTAAAAATGATCAAATATTTTATATTTCAATTCCAAGAAATATACCCAACTTATATGATTATAATCATCAGTAAATAATAGAAAATATCAACTTCTACCAAATGATTTTATAATTATAGGTCTACATAAATCAACATAAATTAATTCAATATAATTATATGCTCTCTATGTTTTTCTAATAGGAAATGGTTTCTTAGTTTGATTGCTATAAATGTATCCTATACATACATCAAATATATTAATTTTGAACAATCCAAAAACTATTTTTTTTACTTGATAATCTTAAATCCTTAATGTTAAGTTGTTTATATCTTAAATATTACAAATTAAATTCATTCTTTTAAGTTATAATGAGAGTATGCTTTTCAATATTTGAAACATTAAGTGAAAATATCTTATTTTGAGTCATGCAAACATTTACTATAATCAAACAAGATTTTTTATCTTTAATAATGCATGAACCATTATCAAATATAATTAAATATTTATCCTCAATAAATGTCCAATACTTAATAAGTTATATGATAAACTATAAACAAAGAAAATATTATTAAGGTATTTTACTTTCCCTTGTCTTGACTTCACCTTAATTGTTTTTTTATTTTTCACTTATATTTGTTTGTTATCTCTAAGTCTAACTTTCAACTTATGAGTTTTATTAATATTTAGTTATAGCTGACATATGATTCATTATCCAAAAATCAAATATGAGATAAATGAGTCATAAATAACTTGCTACTTTCTTTATTTTCCTCCATATAGCTTATTTACTTTTCTCTTTAATTTACCTACTAAACTTTTTACAATAGTGAGATTTAATTCTACTCTTATAGTTTTTCAGATCATACAATAGTAGCATTTAATTCTACTTTTATAGTGTTTCTAATCATAATTTGATTATTTTTATTTATCATGCTCATTAAAGTGTCCTTTTCCTCTTCCACTTTTATTTGCTCTACCATGAAATTTCTTTTACCACATCCTCTTCTTGTTCATTTTTTATCTCTTCTTTTAAAGTAGAAGATTCTCCCTTAAAAGTAAAATACTTTTTTTCCCTTTTCTCAAATAACCCATTCAACATTATGCTTACAAGGAATTTATTAGTTCATCAAATGAAAAAATAGATAAATCTTTTAACTCTTTAATTGCAACAACAAAATGATCAAATTTCAGAGTTAAACTTCTTAGAACTTTTATAACAATTATGTGATCCTAAAAATATTCACAATAGGAAGAAAATCTTACACTAATTTATTGCTTTGATGAACAAAATTTTAAACTTCTGATGAAGAGTTTAAAGTTTTATCGTAATTACTTTCTATGAGCATTAAATTTTATTTTAAAGTATCAACCAAGCTTGTTTTAAGGTTGTAACTACTATAACCATTGAGAAGATTATCTCATATACAACTCTTAGCATGTTTCTTCATTTAAATTTATATATCTATTCTCTGTTAACTCCTAAAGATCTTCGTAAGTTTTTATCTTGATACTCAAAATTTATAGCATTTGTTCGAAAAGATAAGAATAAGGGGTTGAGACATGAAATCACCAATGAAATTCATAATGCTCAGTTCAAATTGAACTTGGCTCTTATACCACAAATGTTGGGATTGAGGGGCAAGGAAATAATAAAAATAAAATATTATGATATAACTGAAATAGAGTACTTTTAATCAAGAAAATAAAAATAATTTTAAATAGGAGATAAAATTAAAAATACTTACAAAATAATTTGATAATAAATTTTTAGAACTATATAAAGCATAATAACTATATAAGATAATTTTCAATCACTTTCACAAGCGGACCTATGAAAGTGTCCGACGCCTTCCGTAAAGAGCCGACGATAATGTGTGTGGTCTTCTTCCTCCTTCGTTCTCTCGTTGTCTCTCTCTTCTTCTTCTTCCTAATGCTCCTCGTCTCGTTCCAAGAAGGAAGGTAAAATAAGAGTGTCTGAGATGGGAGGGAAAGGAGGCTCGTCGTCTCCGTCCTCTTCACCGGCGCTTCCCGTCTGTTGCATGTGCGGTGATCGCGGCCTGTCAGAGGAACTCTTCCGATGCAGATCCTGCCTCGTTAGGTTTCAGCACAAGTAAGAAGAAACAAGATCATCGATCGTCTAACTTTGTTGTATGAAGTTGGCCTTTTCCTAGCTTTATCCGTCAGCTAAGCTGTGGACTATATATCAGATACTGCAGCAATCTCTACCCGAGAGCTGAGTGCTATCGCGCGTGCAATTGGTGCTTAAGCGATCGAAAAGAAAATAAGCCCGTGGCAGACTCCTCCATAGATCAGATCAACTCCGTGTCTTCCCCCTCTAATAGCAATGGTGGATTCGGTTCAGGAAATGAGTTACAACGCTGTTCTTCACCGTCCCCATTGCACCTCGACAAGCCCATCAAGAAGCAAAGACTGCCCGACAAAGCATCATCGAGCTCGATCGAAAGCGTGAGATCCGAGACGCGGACACAACCCAAGCAAGCCTTTCGAGGTAGAGTCAAGAGGTATAAGCTCCTGGAAGAGGTCTCCAGCTAAGTGTGGACTGCTGCCTTCATGCTGTACGCTAAGAAATAAGGGGAGCACAATCAATCGAGTGATTGGTTCCTGTCTCCTCCAATCTCGAGATGCCTCTGAGATCGAATTCTTCTTACCTTTCTGAATTCGAATCATCTTCTTATCTATCAGTTAAATTGAGAACAAATGTATCTGTTCAGGGGAGGAGGCACTGCCTTTATCTCAAGCTATGCTGATAGCTACAGGAACCTTTTTTCGCTGCACCTGAACACGAGATATGGTTTCACCATGAAAACGACTCTCTCTCTCTCTCTCTCTCTCTCTCTCTCTCTCTCACAGAGTGGAATCAGGTTCCATAATTTCTACGTTGCGGACCCACAGAGGGAGATTACTATAGGGGAATGTTGTAACAAAGGCTCCATCCAACAGCGACTGATGGCATCTTCATCACCACTCACACACTCCACGTTGATCATGCATCACCAGTTGTTGTGTTTCTTAAGAAGGACAGCTTCATTCAACCCTTTCTTCGGAGCTGCTTTTGCTTAGAGATAAACATATTCCACCACATAAACTGCATGCCCCCTCTCTCGCTCTCGCACCAACCATTCAGCATCGGGAATCGTGGACGATGGTACGTGACATTTCCTATCATAGACACTTTATGACTTCTTTCATATGTTCCCATCATCTTCTTATTCCGAAAGGATAAATGCTAGTCTCATAGACCAATTAGAAATTCACATCAGTAGTCTCACCTTATCCATACTTTTTTTACAGAAGATTCTAGTTAAAGTAAAAAAAATTAATGCGTGATTTTGGAAAATATTGGATTCAACTTGAGATCAAGAATAGTTTAAGATTGCAACGAGATGAGAATATATATATATATATATATATATATATATATATATATATATATATATATATATATATATATATATATATATATATTCTTTAAGGACCTAATTGTGAATATATATCTTAAGAAAGACTAAATTGCAAAAAAAAAAAAAAACAATTTTGTCCTTCCACCACTGCCTCTTCCGACCGTCATAAACCAGCCACCGTAACCAATAATGAAAAAAAGAAGACAGAGGAAACTAAGAAGGGACGAAACAAAAGAATGAAAAGAAAAGATAACAGAGAGGAAGAAAGAGAAGGGAACTTACTTGACAGTAGGAAATTCGTATAAAATTAATTTAGGTATGATTTTAGATTCTTAATTTTTTGTTAATTAGAATACTAAATAAGATTATTAATTAGTTATTTATAGCTTCTTAAGTTAATAGAATTCTTAATGACATTAATCCTTAATTAGCATTAACTTATTGTTAAAGTTCATGTTTCAGATGGAGTACAAAAGGGAGAAAGCTGTCCTGATACTTAGGTAGGAATAAAAAGAGAGATAAAGGGAAGCTGCTTATGGTTTATTTAGGAATTGACAAAATTCTTAGAATAATTAGAAATGATAACAATGAATAATTAAGAAGAAAATAAAGTCAAATCAAGGTAATTTATAGATGATATTTGTTCATATTTCAGGGTGATTAATGAATAATATTTTATGTATAATTAGAAAAAAAGTATTTTGATTATTAAGTGAGTTAAAGGATCCACGATTTGGCCCGGGTAACTCTATCAAGCTTATTTTAAAAGTAATATACATGAATTTGCTTATACGTTTGAAGCTTATGGAAATGTATGGTTTGCACTTATTAAATGAAATATGTATAAGCTTTAGAAGTATCAATTTGATATTTTAATTATTCATAAATTATTTATGAAAGATAAAAAAAATTATTCAAGAATTTATTTTCTAAATGTATTTGATACTTGATATTGTATGACTCGTATGAGTACAATCTAGAGCAGGTTATAGATTAAAAAATATTTTAGAAACTAATTTCTTCTAGCTAGATCTTGACATACGGATAAATATGTTACCTATACCATGAAAGTTAAACATGATTCTGAGTCGTATCATAAGGATACAATATGGTCTTAATACCATTATGACTATTGTTTTGACACACACCCATAACTATAGTTATATTTATTATGAATGTACAATTTAGCTATATTTATTGAACTTCTGAACAATTATTCATGATCATTTCTATAAATATGCTACTATGATATTTTGACACATCATTTAGCTATAATTATGACTTTGTTTAGTCTGAAATGAATATAAAGCTTGTGTATGACATTTGATAGAAATAATAAGAATGACTTAACATTCTATATATTTTGCTAAATTGATTGCTTTTTAATATATTTATAATTATTGTTAGGATCGAGAGCACTAAGAGGGGGGGGGGGTGAATTAGTGCAGCGAAAAACTTTCTGCGATTAAAATCGAAAGCTGCGTTTGAACGATAATGACAACTCTGTATGAAAGTTGATACTAAGCAAGATTACAGTCAATCTATGCAGGCAATTTGCAGTTATGATGAAAACCAGAATATCGGCGCAAACTAAAATCTGACGTTCGTACGAAGAAATAGATTTACGTCTAAGTGCCGATTCGTAAATCACTTGATTAGATAAGACGCAGTTTAAGCAGAAGTATAAAGGCAGTGTGCTGCTATTGTACAGCTCAAAACGTAAATGCAATCTGCAATAAGATCATCATACGAAAAAGCAGATTTACGTCTAAACGCAGATTTACGTCTAAACGCAGATTTACGTTTGAACCTTGAAACTCGTTTGTAAAATCACAGAGGGCAGTAAGCTATTGAAAAGTTTGCAGTAAAGGTAAAATGCTCAAGGGAAATGCAAACCGAGATTTAGAGTGGTTCGGTCAATCTTGACCTACTCCACTTTTGGCTTCCTCCACCGACGAGGTCACCGACGTCAACTAGAGACCTTCCTTCAATAGGCGAAGGCCAACCACCCTCTTACAGATTCACTCCTTTTGGTGGGCTTAGGAGACAACCCTTACAAAAGTTTTCTCTCCTCTCTTTACAACTCAAACTTTGAAGAACAGAAGGAGGAGAACTAACAGTTTTGAGCTCTAAGAATCATAGAAAGACAGCAAGATTTCGAGTGTGTGTTCTGTGCTTTCAGTGCTGAATGGGTGGGGTATTTATAGGCCCCAACCTAGTTCAAATTTGGAGCTCAAATCTGTCAATTCCCGGAATTCCGGGATCAGGCGGTTACACCTCCTGACTGGGGCGGTTGCACCGCCTGGCAGAGCTCGAAGACTGAGCCTATGGGCGGTGCCACCTCTGTCAGGGGCGGTTGCACCTCTCTGCCAGAGCTCGAAGACCGAGCTCAAGCGGTTGCACCGCCTGACTGGAGAGGTTGCACCGCCTGGCAGAGCTCGAAACTTGAGCTATGGCGGTGCTACCTCTTGACAGAAGAGGTTGCACCGCCCAGTCTCGCTCGGAGACTGAGCCCGGGGCGGTGCCACCTCTTGGCTGGGGCGGTTGCACCGCCCAGTCTCGCTGGGAGACATAGCCTGGGCGGTGCTACCTCCCTGCCTGGGCGGTTGCACCTCCCACAACAACCTGGGTCCGAATGAGTTAATCCATTCGGCCCAATTTGATTCTTTCAGGGGCCCAATTGCCCCAAGATTAAGCTAATGGGATCACCTTCCATTTCTAACTTAATCAATGTGCTAACTACGATTATTTCCTAAGACATATTCTGCAGCTTGCTCCGGTGCGTCAATCGCTTCTTCCGGCGAGTTTCCGGTGAACTTCTGTCGATCATCCGACGAACTCTCGGTGATCCTCCTGCGGACTTCCGGCAAACTCCTGGACTTGCGACGATCCACTTGGCAAGTTCCAACGAGCTCCTTTGGCAAGCTTCTGGACTTCTCGGATTTGTTCCCGTAGAACCTCCAACGACTGTCCGAACTTCCGTCGAGCTCTTGAACTCCCAACGTGATCATTGTCATGACTCCGGCGCAACTCCTACTGCATGTCTTACTTTCATCGTAGTTAATCCTGCACACTTATCTCAACACACAGATTAGACAAACAATTGACAATTGATTTCATCATCAAAATCCGAGATTCAACAATCTCCCCCTTTTTGATGATGACAATCAATTGATAATGGAGTTAACCTTAACTCCCCCTGTCTATATGTCATACTTCTTGAATTTAAAAACTTTATAAATTCAAGAGACATATTCCCATCATGATTCCTATCATGATGTATCTCTTTGAGATGATGTCAAAGCTTGACATTCATTTTCAAATATAACAAGTTTGAATGATGGTAATTGTAGCAATTCATCATATTGTAAGATATCGACATGTAAAGCTGTGAAGCAAGATTTTGATATCATTACATGATATACACATTTCGAATATTTAGCAAGTGTAGCATTGTATCACATTGTAAGATATCAGCTCGTACGATGCAAATTTTTGTTTGATATCTAGATACAGGGCATATAGCAATGATAGCAATCATATATTTCTTGGTGATGCAAGTATAGCCTAATCATAGCATCAGTGATAGCAATCAGTGATAGCAACCATATCATCATTAGTAAACATATCAGCATCAACCATATCAACATTAGTGATAGTAAACATATCAATTCATATATTTCTCCCCCTTTGTCATCAACAAAAAGCATGGTAGATGTGATTCCAGGAGAACAATATAAGTAGGTTATCAAGCACATAAAGGAAGGCATGACACATATAATACTTTGAATACATCTTCTCCTTGTATGTTATAATTCTTTGTGTATAAAGGAGGAAACTCATTTTTCAAAAAATATTTTCATAAGAGTGTACAGGAAAATCCGATTTTTAGCATTCAAATTGTTAGGAAAATCCGAAAATAACCTCTTTCATGCATTCAGATATGAGTAAACTATTGATTTTCAAAAACATTTTTATATTTGACACATAATTTCCAACATGTTATTTGATCAAGTGATACCAAGGCATGTAATACTAATCAAGTGTTTTGATCATTCAATAAAGTCCGAAAAATAATTTTAACTAGTTTAAGTATTCTGACACATCAACATTCCTAATTCTCTTCTTATAAAATCAAATTGTTCTTCACTTAGAGGTTTTGTAAAAAGATCAGCTAGTTGATGTTTCGTATCAATGAACTCTATGATTACATCATGATTCGTAACATGATCTCGTATAAAGTGATATCTAATATCAATATGTTTTGTTCTTGAGTGTTGTATAGGGTTCTTTGTTAAGCATATTGCACTTGTGTTATCACATTTAATGGGAATATTTTTAAGATGAACTTTATAATCTTCTAAGGTGTTTTTCATCCAAACAACTTGTGCACAGCATGCACTTGCTGCAATATATTTAGCTTCGGTTGTTGATAGTACAACCGAGTTTTGTTTCTTAGATGACCAGGAAACAAGGGCATGTCCTAAGAATTGACATGTTCCTGATATGCTTTTTCTATCTTGTCTACAGCCAGCGAAGTCTGCATCAGCATAAGCAATTAACTCAAGATTCTCTGATTTTGGGTACCATAATCCTAGATTTGTGG
Source organism: Musa acuminata AAA Group (assembly GCF_036884655.1). Classification (NCBI taxonomy): domain Eukaryota; kingdom Viridiplantae; phylum Streptophyta; class Magnoliopsida; order Zingiberales; family Musaceae; genus Musa; species Musa acuminata. Next base: position 31,187,123 of record NC_088334.1, on the reverse strand, counting down.
TACTATTAAGATATCTGAGTATTCTTTTAACTGCTTTGAGATGAGATATCTTAGGGTTTGATTGAAATCTAGCACAAAGTCCTACACTAAACATGATATCTGGTCTAGTTGCAGTGAGGTAAAGTAAACTTCCTATCATACCCCTATAAGTTTTTTTATCGAAGTTTTCTCTACTTTCATCAATTTCTAATTTAGTGGAGGTGCTCATAGGAGTGTTAATAGCTTTTGAGTTATTCATATTAAACCTTTTTAGTAAACTCATAGCATATTTAGTTTGACTAATAAAGATGTCATTGCTTAGTTGTTTAATTTGTAGACCTAAGAAGAATGTTAACTCTCCCATTAGACTCATTTCGAATTCAAGACTCATAGTTTTAGCAAAAGATTCACAAAGAGATTCATTCGTAGAACCAAAGATAATATCATCAACATAAATTTGAACAATGAGAAAATTATTTTCAAAGTTCTTGATGAATAATGTAGTATCAACCTTGCCTTTTATGAAATTAATTTCAATAAGAAAAGAACTAAGTCTCTCATACCAAGCCCTTGGAGCTTGTTTTAAACCATAGAGAGCTTTAGTTAATATAAACACATGATTAGAGAGACTATTATTTTTAAATCCAGGAGGTTGTTCAACATAGACTTCTTCGGAAATAAAGCCATTAAGAAAAGCGCTTTTAACATCCATTTGAAATAACTTAAAATTATTACTACTAGCGTAGGCAAGGAGCATCCTTATGGCTTCTAATCGAGCCACAGGAGCGAAGGTTTCTTCGTAGTCGATACCTTCTTCTTGGTTAAAACCTTTTGCCACTAATCTAGCCTTGTTTCTAACCACGATATCATTTTCATCTTGCTTGTTTCTAAAGACTCATTTAGTACCAATAACTAAATGGTCATTTGGCCTAGGAACAAGCGTCCACACCTCATTTCTCTCAAATTGATTTAATTCATCTTGCATTGCGATAATACATGAATCATCTTTCATGGCTTCGTCAACACACTTGGGTTCAATTTGGGAGAGAAAAGCGGCGTTAGCACAAAAATTTTTAAGAGAAGATCGTGTTTGAACCCCCTTTGGTGTGTCTCCTAAGATTAGCTCCTTAGGATGAGCATCTACATACTTCCAATCCTTGGGTAAGGAAATCTGGGAAGTGGATGCATCCAAGTTGCTAGTTGGAGACGGGGTTTCGTTTAAATTCAAAGAATCAAAATTAACATCATCATCAAGATCATTTTTCCTAATTTCGGAAATCTCATTGAAAACAACATGGATGGATTCTTCAATAATTAAAGTTCTTTTATTGAAAATACGAAAAGCTTTAGAAACCGAAGAATAACCAAGAAAGATTCCTTCATCAGATTTAGCATCGAATTTTCCTAAGTTATCCTTTTCATTCAAGATAAAACACTTACACCCAAAGACTTTAAAATATGAGACATTGGGTTTTTTGTTATTCCATAACTCATAAGGAGTTTTGGTGAGTAAGGGTCTTACTAGAACTCTATTCAAAATATAGCATGCAGTGTTTACGGCTTCGGCCCAAAAATATTTGGGTAGGCTATGTTCATTCAACATGGTTCTTGCCATTTCTTGTAGATTTCGATTTTTTCTTTCTACTACCCCATTTTGTTGAAGATTTCTTGGAGTAGAGAAATTATGGTTGTATCCATTGAGTTCACAGAATCCTTAGAAATCATGGTTTTGAAATTCTCCACCATGATCACTTCTAATTGACGAAATCATAGAACCCTTCTCATTTTGAACAAGTTTACAAAACTTGGTAAAATATCTAAAGCATTCATTTTTCTGTTTTAAGAAGTAGGTCCATGTATATCTGCTATAGTCATCAACAATGACAAAGGCGTATTTGCTACCTCCTAGACTCGATGTAGAGATTGGTCCGAATAAGTCCATATGGATCAATTGTAAGGGCCTAGAGGTGCTTATTTGATTCTTAGCTTTGAAACTACCCTTAATTTGTTTACCTAATTGACAAGCATCACATACATTATCTTTGATGAACTTGATATGAGAAATTCCTCTTACAAGTTCTCTAGATGATATTTGAGTGATTAGTTTCATGCTAGCATGACCTAATCTTCTATGCCATAGCCAAGCATCCTCATTCATAACCGCAAAACACATTTCATTACATAAATCATTGATGTCAATAGTGTATACGTTATTTTGTTTTAATGCAATCATAGACATGTTCTTATGTGGTTTTTCAATGATGTAAGCATTAGATTCGAATTTGACAGTGTATCCTTTATCATATAATTGACTAATGCTCAAGAGGTTATGTTTTAAACCATCAACTAACAAAACATCTTCAATAAAGAAGTTGGATTTGTTACCTATGGTTCCTTTGCCAATGATTTTACCCTTGTTGTTGTCTCCGAAGGTGACATAGCCTTCGTCTATGCTAGTGAGCTTAGAGAATTGAGATGGATCTCCGGTCATATGCCTTGAGCATCCACTATCAAGGTACCATCTCTTGCTCCTAGCTTGCGATGGTGTGAGTTTCTACAAGAAAGGATGATTTTTAGGTACCCATTTGCTTTTGGGTGCCTCAAAGATAGATCTATATTGTTTATCATATTGCGTAGAGTTTATCATGGTTCCTTTAGGAACCCAAATCAATTTGTTTGGACTAATTTTCTTGAATGGACAATAATGCGTCTTGTGTCCAAATTTGCAACAAAAGTTGCATTTGGCTTGGTGTTGAACATGTAAGATGGGGCCTTTTATGAAGGTGGTTGGATTTAGGTGAGGACTTCTCACAAATCCAATTCCACTCCTTTTTGGAACGTGACCCTTGTTTGCAAGGATCATGTTTAATGACTTACTACCAACCTCGAATTTCTTCAAGGTGTCCTTAAGTAGCAGGTTTTCTTTTTGGAGAGTTTCTAGATCATGGCATTTGATACATGAATTTAAACTATCATGATATTCAGTTTTTAACTTATCAAAATCACAAGTAAGACTATCATGCTCCTTTTTTAGCAATTTGTATTTTCTATTGATAATCTTGCATTCATCAAATAAGTCATGGAAGGCATTTAATAATTCATCGAAAGATAAATCAGCATCTAGTAAATTCGTTACCTCATCTCCGATGGCCATTAAGGTGTAATGAACAACTTGCTCAGTGTTGGACTCCTCTTCTTCGGATGCGCTCGAATCATCCCATGTTGTTTTGAGCGCCTTCTTCTTTGTTGTTCTCTTTTTGGCTTGGGGACAATCACTCTTGTAGTGTCCCGGCTTTTTGCACTCATAGCAAATAACTTGGTCCTTCTTGGGTTCAAGTTTATTTTTAGTGTCATTCTTAAACTTGTTTCTTTTAATGAATTTTTTAAATTTTCTTGTTAGAAGTGCCAAGTCATCGTCACAGTCCTCATCAGAGTTTTCTTTCAAGTGGTCTTCCAAAGTTCTAAGTGCCATATCCTTCCTATTCTTTGGAAGGATGTCTTCTTGCACTTCATGAGCTTTGCAAGTCATCTCATAGGTCATTAATGACCCAATTAATTCTTCAAGAGGGAAGTTATTTAGATCTTTTGCCTCTTGAATAGCAGTGACTTTAGGATCCCAACTCTTAGGAAGGGATCTTAGAATCTTATTTACGAGCTCAAAATCCGAAAAACTTTTTCCGAGTCCTTTTAGACCGTTGACGACATCCGTGAAACGGGTAAACATGTCGCCAATAGTCTCACTCGGTTTCATTCGGAAAAGTTCGAAAGAGTGTAACAAAAGATTGATTTTTGACTCTTTCACTCTACTTGTGCCTTCATGAGTCACTTCGAGTGTGTGCCAAATATCGAATGCAGTTTCACAAATCGAAACACGATTAAACTTGTTTTTATCAAGTGCGCAAAATAAGGCATTCATAGCCTTTGCATTGAGAGCGAAAGCCTTCTTCTCCAAATCATTCCAATCGATCATTGGAAGAGAAAACTTCGAAAAACCATTCTCGACAAGATTCCAAAGTTCAACGTCCATAGAAATAAGAAAAATCCTCATTCGGGTCTTCCAATAGGTGTAGTCCGTCCCATTAAACATGGGTGGACGTGTAATAGAATGGCCCTCTTGGTTTCTGGCGTAAGCCATCTCTCTTCGGTTTTAATCCGTTTGAGAGTTAACCGGGCTCTGATACCAATTGTTAGGATCGAGAGCACTAAGAGGGGGGGGGGTGAATTGGTGCAGCGGAAAACTTTTTGCGATTAAAACCGAAAGCTGCGTTTGAACGATAAACTTTTTGCGATTAAAACCGAAAGTTGCGTTTGAACGATAAAGACAACTCTGTATGAAAGTTGATACTAAGCAAGGTTACAGTCAATCTATACAGGCAGTTTGCAGTTATGATGAAAACCAGAATATCGGCGCAAACTGAAATCCGACGTTCGTACGAAGAAACAGATTTACGTCTAAGTGCCGATTCGTAAATCACTTGATTAGATAAGACGCAGTTTAAGCAGAAGTATAAAGGCAGTGTGCTGCTATTGTACAGCTCAAAACGTAAATGCAATCTGCAATAAGATCATCATACGAAAAAGCAAATTTACGTCTAAACGCAGATTTACGTCTAAATGCAGATTTACGTTTGAACCTTGAAACTCATTCGTAAAATCGCAGAGGGTAGTAAGCTATTGAAAAGTTTGCAGTAAAGGTAAAATGCTCAAGGGAAATGCAAACCGAGATTTAGAGTGGTTCGGTCAATCTTGACCTACTCCACTTTTGGCTTCCTCCACCGACGAGGTCACCGACGTCAACTAGAGACCTTCCTTCAATAGGTGAAGGCCAACCACCCTCTTACAGATTCACTCCTTTTGGCGGGCTTAGGAGACAACCCTTACAGAAGTTTTCTCTCCTCTCTTTACAACTCAAACTTTGAAGAACAGAAGGAGGAGAACTAACAGTTTTGAGCTCTAAGAATCACAGAAAGACAGCAAGATTTCGAGTGTGTGTTCTGTGCTTTCAGTGTTGAATGGGTGGGGTATTTATAGGCCCCAACCTAGTTCAAATTTGGAGCTCAAATCTGTCAATTCCCGAAATTCCGGGATTAGGCGGTTGCACCTCCTGACTGGGGCGGTTGCACCGCCTAGCAGAGCTCGAAGACTGAGCCTCTAGGCGGTGCCACCTCTGTCAGGGGCGGTTGCACCTCTCTGCCAGAGCTCGAAGATCGAGCTCAGGCGGTTGCACCGCCTGACTAGAGAGGTTGCACCATCTGGCAAAGCTCGAAACTTGAGCTCTGGCGGTGCTACCTCTTGACAGAAGAGGTTGCACCGCCCAGTCTCGCTCGAAGACTGAGCCCGGGGCGGTGCCACCTCTTGGCTGGGGCGGTTGCACCGCCCAGTCTCGTTGGGAGACATAGCCTGGGCAGTGCTACCTCCCTGCCTGGGCGGTTGCACCTCCCACAGCAACCTGGGTCCGAATGGGTTAATCCATTCGGCCCAATTTGATTCTTTCAGGGGCCCAATTGCCCCAAGATTAAGCTAATGGGATCACCTCCCATTTCTAACTTAATCAATGTGCTAACTACGATTATTTCCTAAGACATATTCTGCAGCTTGCTCCGGTGCGTCAATCGCTTCTTCCGGCGAGTTTCCGGTGAACTTCCGTCGATCATCTGACGAACCCTCGGTGATCCTCCTGCGGACTTCCGGCAAATTCCTGGACTTGCGACGATCCACTTGGCAAGTTCCGACGAGCTCCTTTGGCAAGCTTCTGGACTTCTCGGATTTGTTCCCGCAGAACCTCCGACGACTGTCCGAACTTCCGTCGAGCTCTTGAACTCCCAACGTGATCATTGTCATGACTCCGGCGCAACTCCTGCTGCATGTCTTACTTTCATCGTAGTTAATCCTGCACACTTATCTCAACACATAGATTAGACAAACAATTGACAATTGATTTTATCATCAAAATCCGAGATTCAACAATTATTTGTAATAATTTTTTGTTGGTATATGAGTTATGGTGTTTAATGAACTATTATTTGCTGATATTTCTATTCTTTAAAATTTTCAAATCCCGAGGAATAGTCTAGCGTGAATATGCTTAAGGGAAAATATTATAGTTTAGAACCTTATTATATCTTGGGCTTGTATAATGTTAATATGAAATATTATTTTGGATCGGATATGGTGATCTTGTAATTATGTGAATACACTAGTATTGATTGTGATATGATGCAGAATTTTATATAATTATACGGTGGTTATATGAAGATGAATAACTTACTTGATTGTGTGAAAATTATGTTGCTTGTTCAGGTTTTGATTGTGTGATTTTTGTTAATTATATATATATATATATATATGAGTTGTTCAAATATAATAGAACATGTTATGAATGTCCAATGATTGAATTGTTTGAGTTAAAATATAATGAATATTTTATAAAATTAAATTATCCATTCAGAATTTAGTCTTACATTCCCGTAGTAAAACATATAGGATTGCGGCTACCATTTCGGCCTTTCTAACAATTTTTTGGGGGCGTTACAATCTTTCTGATAATTTAGATTCCCGTGGATCCATCAAGTTGAGCCCCCAAAGTTCAAGCACAACAGTCTTGAGGGCGTCGGGGTCACCACCGGTTCCGGTGATGCATTCCCCCTCACGGGCTGTCACTATGACGGACCAGCAGGACTGGAAGATCCCTCGTGCATCTCGAATTGGAAGAACCCGAAAGGCTACACGATTTCTTTGGACAAGCGTCCGGCTGCGGATGGCAGGGATCTCCGGGAAGTGCAGGTCGATGACAACTTGGCGAAGCTCTCCGAGGCCTTGTATGTGGCGGAGCACTAGGCAAGAGAGGCTGTTGCAATGCGATCAAAGGTGCAGAGGGAGTTGATGATGAATGAGAAAGAAAGAAAGAAAGAAAGAAAGAAAGGAGCAGGAGCAGGAGCTCCGTGCAGTGGCTCAAAAGGCTCGATCAAAGGTGCAATGCTTCAGCACCTGCCGATGCTGAAACAGGAGAACAAGAAGAACAGCACAAGGAGACAATCGAGGAACGGAGAGAGCGGCTGCAGCGCGATCAAATCCGTGAAGAGCGTAGACGTGAGAGGGAGAGGGAGAGAAGGTTGGAGAATAGGGATGCCGCAGTGGCGAAGAAGAGCAAGACCACCAGGGATAGGAATCGAGATGTCAGTGAGAAGGTTGCTCTGGGCATGGCTAATATACTTGGGGGTGGGGAGGTCACAATATACGATCAGAGGCTCTTTAGCCAGGACAAGGGCATGAATTCTGGGTTCGCTGCCGAGGACCAGTACAACGTATATGATAAGGACCTGTTCACGGCACAGCCCACAGTATCTACGCTATGCAGGCCACAGTGCTAATCTAAATGAAGAATGTGTATCAAAATTTTCAACTTGTTTATTTCGCACTTGTTTCCAGAATTTGATTCAAAAGAGCATGTTGATATTCACAAAAGTTTTTTTTTTAATTATATATATATATATATATATATATGAAATGAAATAATAAAGTTGATATTAGGGAGTAATTCAGTGACAAACATATGTTTTCATCATTAAAAGTTTAACCACGGAATCTACACTAACAAAGGAAGCATCCATCTGTTCATCATTAATATTCTACTACAAGTTTTTATGTTTTGATGATGATTTTTATCTGTGGCCAAAAGGCATTTTTCTTATAGTGGATAGATAGTGGATGGTGGTAAAATAATTACAGATATGGTCATCTCTTTCCACTCCCGAAGGAATCATTTCTTCTCTCCTTCTCATACCAATGTTTTAGGTGTCATTTCAATTCATTGTTAGACTTCAGACTCTTCCAACACTTTTTGAAAACTTATTCATAAATGAACGTAAATTCATACAAAGATTTTTTATTAGATGAGAAGATATTTTTTAATAAAAATTAAAAATTTACAAAAGGTTCGAGAAATAGCCATGTAGATACTTTAATTGAAAAATTAAAAGATTTATCTAAATTATTTATTAGTGAATTATTTAATTATTATTATTTATTTCAATCGCCTCTGATAGATGAAGACAGATTTGGATTATTATTATTATTGAACATGCTTTGTAAACTAAACTAAATATTTTTAGCCAAAAAAATATATTGATGGACAAACATCAATCAAATAAGATTTTGATGTTTAGATAGTCTAGTTTATCAAAATTCGAAAAACAGTGAGAGTAACAATCAAAACTGTGTGAAAATAAAGTTCTAAAGTGATCATTGCAAAAGATATGATCATATTAAAAAAATTTGTAATATTAAAAAGTAATATTTTAAGAAGCCAATTATGTGGGAGAGAAGATATTTCTAAAAAAAATTATTAAATAAAATGCATACTATCTTAAAATGTATTCCAATCACGCATGCATTAGAAATCGTTGGCACACAAAAAGTACCAAGAAAAGTTTTAGCAGGTGTTATTCTGGAAGGAAAGGAGAGCATCTCGCATCGCATGGAACCACATGGCATCAAGTCGGACACAGTCAAATGCCAACGTCAATGCCGACTTGAACCAATCAAAGACCACCAGCAATCGCCTCTTTATTGGAAGAGGAAAGTTGTGTGTTGCCGTCTCCGTCTAATCCAATGTTTCTCACTGGTGATCGAAGGCAGGAAAGTGGCAAAGGTGCCGTCGTCACTATCACACCCTCATTTATGTGCAAGAAAGACGAAGTTTTTGGACTCCCCCCCTCCATTTTGATGAAGCCTGGCTTCGTTTCCTGGTATCATGGGACTGCGTTTGGCACAGACGGACAGTAGGCTTGACTTTGCGATCCCAAAATTTTCTTTGGGAGTTGACGATGGATGATGATAAATATTTGATATAATACAGACGGATTGGGACGTCAATGACTTACGTAGCCAATATCTTAGTGACAAGAATATTAACTAAGTAACATAAATAAGTATATATTTGGCAATCAACTGACGAAGTCTAAAACTATTATTATTATTATTTTGATTCAACACACTTGCCACTTACAACACGATGAATTGTAACTCCATAATTATATCTTCCATTTTTTTGGACATAAATTAATTTTTATGTTCTTTATCATATTATAAAAGCCTCCAAGTATATTGTTACAAAAGATAACACCCTTTACCAATTACTCATTTCTAATCTAAATTTATTTTTTCTAAAACTTGGTATGTTAATTCTTTTACATATTTAATACTCATTTCTAATCTAAATTTATTTTTCTAATACGTGGTATCGACCCTGTCTTGTTAATTCTCTGGCATATTTAAATATCGTAAAGATTTTGTCTTAGAGTGTCTGGTACCACCCAATACTAGCGGTGGTACTGCTAGTACCTCGGAAATCCGGGATAATACACTTTTTGGTTCAAATTTTAAAGTCATTGAGGCCTATAAATACCTCACTCTTTTCTACATGAAGAAATAAACAAAAGTGTGAACAAAAGTGTTGGGGTGTAAAAGTGTTGTAAAAGTGCTAAGTGTCCTCCTCCTCCCTTTCTAAATGTTATGATCATTCAAGTGAGGTGTGAGATTTGTAACGATTGCCTTCTAAACTCAAAAATGAGAAAGTGTTCTAAGAAGGTGGTTGGTCTTCGTCTATTGAAAGAAGACCTTTAGTGGACGTCGATGACCTCGACGAAGGAAAAATCAAAAGTGGACGTAGGTCACAATGACCGAACTACTATAAATCCGATGTATTATTTCCTTATTACTTATTTTTATTACTTAGCTATTCATTTACTTCAAGTCGACATCTTCTCGATACGATTTCTTCGCTACGTTTTTTATCAACTCGAAAAGATTTTGAATCACAACCATAATTTTTATCGCTATCGCTGCACTAATTCATCGTATCTTCTCGTATTGATCCTAACAAATTTATTCTCATCAGTGCAAGCTAGTGAGCTAGTAGTGAAATATATAGTATAAAATTCGTCTCATTCAATTTGGTCCCTTTGAAATGAACTTATCATGATTTTGTCATCATGTTATTCTTATCGACAAAAGTCTACGTAAATCTTGATAAGAAAATTAGATTTTTTCACTATTTGCATCGATATCCTTTTGGAAGAGAAAAAATAGTTGTTATTTTTCCCGGAAACCTTCAGGCACGTAGAAAATAATCGGAGAAAGCAGAGTACACGCTAGAGGACCGGGGCATTGCATGCGACCCAAACACCAAAGATCACAGGGGCATTGCATTGCGTCAAATCCTGGAATTTAATTAAGCATGAAACTCTTCATATGTTACACACAAATATTTAAATTTAAAAAAAAGGCTAACTTGTTTGTCCTTTAATTTTTGGAGGTGTGATGTGTCATTCCACTTCTTTAGATATGACCTTCTAAGTAGTCGATTTGTTTGGATATAAATAACCTGACTACACTTTTCATAAAGAAAAAGTTGGTGTAACTTTTCACTTTTCATAAAGAATATATCTATATATGTTTATAACAGTTTCGTTGATGTATTACAAGTGAAGCTACGTGGCCAAGCATTTGGGAAAGATGAACTTTCTTCACCAATCATTAAGCATCACAATCCTCTTTCCAATAATAAAATTAATTAATTGATTAGTTACTTTAGATGCAAAATCATTCCAATCAACCGCACATAATTCAGCCCATTCATTCCCTAATAACTCCATGTACACGAAAACATAACGTACACATATTAGTATCCTTCCTAATCCAAACTATATATCAACAAAAAATCCATGTCTCCCAACAGAGGAGGAGATGTGTTAAAGCTTGCGTAATGTGTGGCATTTCATTTACATGCAAGTCTTAAGCATCAACCTCCGCCGTGGATTACTCAAAACGGACGATCCATGAATCGTCACGTCATCCTTATGTTTGGTTTATATTAGGAAAAGATCGAGATGGGACACTTACCAAAATTGATGCCGACTCGAGCAAACTGGGCGGGTCACTGCGCAGGGCCCCGCTCGTCGCCGGGAACGTTGAACCTTGCGCCGCCGCCACCGAGGCAGTCGAAGGGCGTTCTCACGCCGCCGAACCTCCCCCTCGAGGAGCCCTCTGCCTCCGCCTTCTTCACCGACCCCTCTCCCTCCCCTCTCTTCCACGCTGGGACTGTCAACGAGAGTGTCCGGATGAGGAAGGAGGGCCACCGGTCCGAAATCCCTAGCCGCACGCTCCTAGCGACGCGGTTGCTCCCTTCCCCTTCCGCGGCGCCGCCGCAGTACCCTGGCCGCGAGCTCCCCTCCCCGGCGACCGGGAACGCGACGCAGCTTGCGGACCGGTGGAACTTTCGGGCCGCGAAGATCTCCTGCCGTATGTGATCAGGCAACCTCAGCGTGTATCTGTCGACGTCTTCCCTCTGCCCATCCCCGGACTGCACCAAGGAGTGCCCGGTCGAGTGCGATCGCGGGAGCTTCGCCGACCGTCGCCCACGTCTGGACCGCGCCTCCCGCCTCTCGCTTCCGATCCGGGCCAACTCGATCGCTTCCTGGTCCGTCGGGGCCCGATCAGTGACAACCACGTGATCCGGCAGTGGGTCAGCGTTCTCGGGCGTCGGGTCTGCTGTGGAGATGACAAGGGGCGGCTCGAGAGAGGCGACGGAGAGGTCGGAGCGGCAGACGGGGCAGGTGATGTGGGAGGCGAGCCAGGCGTCTATGCAGTCGGGATGGAAGACGTGGTAGCAGCCGGGGAGGAGGCGGAGTGCCTCATCGTCTTCGAACTCACTGAGGCACACCGCGCACTCGAGCGCGCCCCTCCCCACCTTGAGCGCCTTCGCCTCCGCATACGCCATCATCGGAAACGTCTCCAGAACCTCCACGCTCAGCCCTGCCGGCCCACTTCGCCGCCCCGACCGAGCCCGCCCTGCAACGCCGTCCCTTTGATGGACGGCGACTGATGCGCCGGCGCACTGGCGGATGTAGAAGGAGAAGAAGGCGAGGAAAAAGAAGGCGCTGATGAGGACGACGATGACGGTGGCTATCGAGGGGCTGATGTTGGAGGGGTTGGTCTGGCCATAGTAGTTTTGGCTCATGGCTGAGGACTGGGCACCGCATCGGGGGGCGACGAGAAGCAGCGCGAGCACGAAGTGGATGGACGTATCCCCTTGTCGGTAGCCGATCATATGGCGATGGGGCGTCGTCGCCATGGACGCAGCAGCCGGCGGAGGAGGGGCAGAAATGTGCGTTCGGGGCAGTGAAGCCGTGACTATAAGCGGTCGAAGAACATATGGCAACGCGTGACGGTCAGTAACCTCGATGCTTTTGTGCCACCGACTTGAACTCAAAATGATCTCAGCCGTTCAATGGTAGGATGATCGACCCTGCGCGCGACGAGATCGACGGCTAAGATCACATAAAGATTGTAAGGTTCCTCTTCCTACTTGCTACCTATAATTATAACAATAATTATTTTAATTAATCTGATACTTTTGCACTAATAAAATACATGGACACCCGTCAACATGTACCCACAACCATACACGCGTCAACAATCCACCATCAGAAGTGGGTTCCGATTGGAACCACTTCCGTCCAATATGAGTGACATATAGGACCGAGTTAAACAATGGAATAAGTAAAAGTAGCATAAGTTAGATCTGTGCAAGAAATGACTGTCTAAATCAAGTAGATAAGGTGGTGGTGCTGTCTTGGTCAAGGAAGAAAACTTTTGCTTGGTGTTAATGTGAGAGGTGAGGTAGATTGTCATCGAGTCTGATGGGTTTTGAGATGACAGGTTGGGACGGTGTGGTCTTAATTTATACACGTAGATGGTGGGGAACAGATCCATCATGATTTAGGTAAACATGAAGTTTATTATCAAAATACACCAGCATGAAGAAAAAGGTACAACCAGTGAAAGGCATGCAATGGCATCTATGCTTTTCTTTATAGTAGTAGTAGCAGTAATAAGAGAGAGAGAGAGAGAGAGAGAGAGAGAGAGAGAGAGGAATAAGGGCACCTTATCCTGTCGTCTCGTGTTGACCTTACAGGAAACACTGGGAATTCTCTGAACACCCAATCAATGGAGGAGTGTTCCAATCGCATGGGAGTGATCACATAGAAGGTGGAATCCCATACGTGGTTCATGTAGATGGGTTCCACTACAAATCACGTCGATCTACATATGATGTTTATCCATTTTCGATGAGTTTTTCTTGGACAGTTGGGTAGATGGACACGTGATTAGTGTTTGATGATGTTTAACCATAGAACTTTCTACATATCATTAGTATGTCTGGTCGGTCAATGCCAGAGGTGGACTTTGCTTTGTACAGAAGTCAAGGCATCATTTAAATACAGATAAATGTTGCATTAGGGCGGTGGGTTTATATGCCGATCTCTCGAGTTTTCCATGGAGTTTGGCGTATGAAGCTGTTGTCACAATGTTATGCTCATGCGAAAACGAAAATTAAATTCATAACCCGAGATATATATATATATATATATATATATATTCATTCTTTGATAATAAGAGTCATATTTATAGGAAGAATCATCTAATTTAGTTAGGATTTTTCTAAAACATCATATTTAAAATATTTAGAATCAATGTCTAAATCTTTTGTGCCCTTTCAAAAATAAATATAATTGCATAAATATCTGAATCTTGACAAGAATAAAAATACAATATGTATGCATTACCTAATTACTAGATATTACTTGCTTTAAGATTAAACATAATCATTTTATTTAGGTTTTTTTATTTCTTAGGAAGAATCCTAAAAAATTGATCTTTTTTTTAGTTGTTGAATCTCTGTTTGATCGATCAATATGGGATGTTTTGAATCCTCATTTCTAATAGAATCGAAATGATCTATGAATTGAACGGAAGATCCTTTCAAAGTTTAATCATAATCATTTTATTTATATTTTTATTTTATTTCCTCAATAAATTTGAGGGATTTGTGTAAAACATGGAGACATGGATAATAGAGAAAAAGTGTAAGTATATGAAGAACTAACTAAAAAGCTTTTGATCAATCTCTCATTTCTTAAGTCACACCCATTGGGTCTAATAGCTAAAGTACCATTTTTTTAATCAATAAATAGATTTTTTACTTGTACAATAAAATTTAATATTATATTTATGAGATCAATAAGATTAATCTTTAAATATTTCTTATTAGAACATACTGACTTGAGTCGCTTGACAAAGCAATACCCAATAATATTTTGCCACCAGAACCAAAACCTTTTTTTTTTTTTAGAGAGAATCTCTTAATTATTTTAGGACAACTCGATAGAATTTAGTTTAAATATAAGATATCTATCCAATAATTTTTATAATATAATCATATATGATGGAATCATCTAATTTTTTCTAGATCCATCTGACTCACTCCAAAAACAAGAAGATGTAATAGTTGGAGGATACATCTCGGAGAGAAGAACGTGCTATATATCAATATTATGTCTTAACCCATTAGCTCTCCTAATCATTATTATTACAATCATCAAACCAACTTTATAAGAAGTTTAATCTAATATTCCAACAAAATTAGCCCCACATTTATTACCCGAATAAAAAGATAATATTTAGATACATGCATTACTCATTAAAGTGTTCTATGGAACTCATTTCAAGAGATAGAAAGAGAGTGAGCTTATCATAGAGGTGGACAAGAAGAGAAACACTCGGAAAGAAGATTACATAAGATTGTTGATAACCTGATCAACATTGAGCTAAGTCAAACTGGTCAAGATTAACTGACACTAAATTTGATGTCAATTCAACCCAAAAACTTAAGCTTAATATTCCTAACATCTCTTCATATGACTCAAATGTCTTTCCTTATATGTAAAGGTAGATCAACCTACAGTTTGGACCTTTATTTATTTAATTATAGTCCATATTGAATGTGAGTCAAGCTAATTAGGATTAATATATATCAGGTTTGATGTCAATTCAATCTGAAAGTTTTAATTTAATATTTCTAACAACTCTTGCTATTCGTATGCGACTGTGGCACCAATTCAATACAAAACTTAAGTTTAATATTTTTAGCGTCTTCCCCCGTGTGCGTGTGACTCGATCATATTTGGCTTATTCATAAAAGGCAGATCAAATTATAATTTAGACTTTTTTTTATTTGACTATGACCAACATTTAGCTCTATTTTACTCACTTTTTTTTCTTAATTTGACGTGAGTTCAGTACAAAATCTTAAACTTATCCAATATATATCACCTTACTTTCTCAAATTTTACCAATGTGGAAGTATCCTTATAATCCTTCTTTTCAGTCTCTTTTCACACACAAATATTTCTTTAATGCTGGGAAGGGAGAGAAAATTTTAAAAAGAGACTAATAACCAAAGAATATAGTAGAAAATAAATATAAGATTAATGTGATTTGATAACTCTCTATCTATAGAGAAAGCCAAAAATTTCATTATCCAAAATTAATTACAAGATTCTCGAGTCATCCTTACTTAAGCACAAATCCCCCCAAACAATTCATATCTTTTTCTTTTAAAATTAATATCTTTCTCACTCTTTCTCACACTTGCTTGTTATTAAAATTTTTAATTGATGATTAATAATAATTAAGCTATTGATTCACATAACAGGGGGATTATAACTTGGGATGCAATGAAATTTCTCTCTAATTTGAATGCATTTAGTCTCTTTCTATATTTTATTTATTATTACATATAATTAAAATTATAGTAATATATATTTATAAAGATTAAATATGATTATGGTTATTCTTATAATTTAGTTCTAATTAGGTCTATTGTCTTACATTTCGGTCCAAATTAACAGTATTTAGGCTTAATCATATACTTATCTATTTAATCATGCCTTATATACACTCTATTTTTTATTATCATTAAATTTGGATAAAAATCTTAAAAAATAATTTTTTATGAATGTTAAGCCATTTTTTAAGCTGTTTTTTTAAATCAACGTATAATAATGTACATACAGTATACCGATACCAAATAATACATATTGATCAGCCCATGAACCGTACCACTAGTTGACACGATATAATGGTCCTTGATTTATATAGAATAATCAACTCTAATTTTTAGGATTTCATTCATTCATAAAGAGTCCTTTCCATGCTAGGATTCCTTATCCTCCAAGAATATTGGCTCCAAGCATTCAAAATACTTATCATCCTAATATCAGTAATATTTTTCATTCACTTCTAGCACATGAATATTTATATGAATATTACTTAACAAGTAATACCAACCACAATAGGCAACATCGTTAGCATCTAATTGAGCCATACCAAACATCTTATCTAGATATAAATTTGATAGTGAAGGAGAAACGCACACTACAAGAAAAATAATCATTGATCACGGATAAAAATTATCACTAAAATTTAAAATAATTTCACTAAAAGAATTATTGACAAAATGAGCTATCACTAGCTTAAGTTTGCCCAAGTCCCGAGATTAAAAATTTTAATGATAAGAAAAGACATACTTGTCATTGAACTATGGTTTTTAGTAGTGACTTAGTTTTGTAACTAATACATTCAAATTCTGTCACTAAAAGTAAATAATTGATTAAATAATTTTTTTTTATGACAATATTTGGTGCTGGACGATTCTATCACTAAATGCATTGATTAAAAATTTTAGTGATAACTTAGGTCAATCACTAATTTTGATTAAATGAAAAATAGTAATGGTAATTAGTGCTGAACTGACCTTTCACTAAAAATTTAGATAAAAGACTTTAGTGATAAACTACTTAATCTATCACTAATACTTATTTAGACGAAAACAACATTAGTGACAAACTATTCTATCAATACT
Source organism: Musa acuminata AAA Group (assembly GCF_036884655.1). Classification (NCBI taxonomy): domain Eukaryota; kingdom Viridiplantae; phylum Streptophyta; class Magnoliopsida; order Zingiberales; family Musaceae; genus Musa; species Musa acuminata. The sequence goes on along the minus strand of NC_088334.1, from coordinate 31,170,379 downwards.
AATTTTCTTGACAACCTATCACTTTTTAATCATTTCAAAATCATAATAGAATATTTAATAACCAATATAAAAAATAAAAAAAGATTAATATTTAAAGCTTCACATTATAAAGTTTATTTTGTCCAAAAATTAATATTAGAGTTGATACAATCACAAAGTCCACATCATTTTATCAAAAAAAAAAAAATACTAGAGTTGATACAATCACAAAGTTTACATCATCTCGAAAAAAGAACTGCACCGTCTTGTACATTCTGCATGAAAGATGGAAATAGTATTGTCATATCTCCATTCTTCTGCACTCTATTCCACTGCATCCCTTTCAATATCCTACATGATATCACAATTGCACAATTACATAAAGACAAATCACTAGGTTGATAATTAAAAAAAATATATAAAATAAGATACAAAATAGATTGACAATACAAAATGCTAGGTTTTCTGTGTCCTTCATGTTGATGACCAAGATCAAGTGTCAAATTGTCATCTTAGTTTTCCAAACGGGATGAGAAGTAGTTATTTCTTCAAGGGGTTCAAATTCACTGCTGAAGTTAATTGGAAAAATGGCCGAAACATATCATCTAGATCTAATGCTTCAGCAGCAGCAAGTAAATCAGTATTCCTCACTACTGATCCGAGACATCAAGCAGTTCCAACTTCTATAGCACATGTTAAGAACTTTGGAAGACTTTGGCAATAGTTACTCGCATACAACTTCTATAGCAACCATTCTTCTTCAAAATTTCTAGTGACTCATCCGTAAAATACATTCTCCTTATAGTACGGTATTCTTTTCTTAGTTTCTCCAAACTTGCTAATAAGATATTACGTGCACAAATGTTCTGCTAAAAAGTAATTTGGAGATTGGCCCTATTGCAGTGGACTTGCACATGCCCACTGAGACTAAGAGAAGTTTGTAGGGTCTACATAAACTCCATTGCACTTTTCACTTTTCTAGTAGTCAATGCCTGAGAAAAACTCCATTGAGACTAAGAGAAGTTTGTAGGGTCTACATAAACTTCTAAATTTGTTCAAGTCCACAAAATTTCTAACATCTCAATAGATCATGGAGTGAGATGGGATATTTGTTTTGCTCAGTGAGGATATGTTTTCACTGTCTTCCGATACAAATGTGCAACCACAGAGAGATGGATCGACTGGAATCCTAGTTGTGAATAGCTCTCCATCATCATTGGTCACAAGTCCTTAGTTAAACAAAGCGAATGTCTTCAAACTAAAGGTCATGAGTGAGTCAGAAGGATCAGATCTACAATCATGGACTTTAAGTATAATGGAGAGGGATGTCCTCTATACTATTATTGGAAAGCATGCTTGCACGTCTACAATTTCATGCTTAGCTTCGGCGGGCATATATTGATAGAAATAATAGAAGATAAGAACAATAATTGAAAAAGTTTTATTATAGAAATGAAATAGCTTTAGCTTGAATCTATTAACATATTCCTTGGAGGGAGGATTTCCATAACAGAATAGAGGATTTTCCTCAACAGAATGAGAAATTTCCTCATATAGTTAGGAAAATCTTATCTTCTATCATGCCCCCGCAAGATGGTGCTCCTGACAAGGATACCAATCTTGAATCGATGCAAAGAATTGTTTACAAGCGAGAGGCTTCATGAGTAAGATAAGTGTAGATCGCTACTGCTGCTGCTGCGATTGTTGTTGTTGTGATGGCACAGGCATTCCCTTCATTCTCCTTAAGTCTGCCGAATGTTGACAGATCAGCGAAGACTACCGCGGTGAGGAAGATGAGGATTGACCACGGAGCCTCTTAGGAATGCAACGGCATTGGTCGCTAGCCGAAGGGTGAAGCTTCACTTTTCTTAGCGACGTTGGTCACTGGCCGAAGGCAAGAGTGAAGCTTCGCTTTTCTCAACGACGTTGGTCGTGGTCGGCTGCAACGGTAGAGAAGAAATCTACAGCAATGTTGCAGTGATGCTACTACAGCAAAAGAGGAAACTGCAACAGAGGAGGAAGCTGTAGCAGAAGAGGAAGGAAAATAGCTACAACGAGGAAGAAAGGTGGGGTAGTGCTGATGAGCAGCACTAGAGATGCCGTAGCGGAAGGGAACGGACGTTGGCGCAGAGTGGCAACACCAATGATGAATTGGCAGCGAGAAGAGAGCTTGCTCTAGGCAAGTGACTCTGATACCATGATAGAAATAATAGAAGATAAGAACAATAATTGAAGAAGCTTTATTATAGAAATGAAATAGCTTTAGCTTGAATCTATTAACATGTTCGTTCTCCTATTTATACAAATTAGGAGGGAGGATTTCCCTAACAGAATAGAGGATTTTCCTCAACAGAATGAGAAATTTCCTATCATATATATATCATTTCTCATTTTCGATCACTCATTTACCACTGTTTTTTAAAGAAAATTATATTCCTTAATTAGTCAAAGTAAAATACAATAAAGAAATTTGTACAAGAACATCCCCACTCCGATGGCCAGAGATCCCATGGATTCTATCAAAATTGGCCAGGCCGTATTATAGGATCAAGAAACAAAACTGAAACTAGCAACACTTAGGTTTTAGGCTATACTAGAACAGTCCAATAAAATATTTTTAATATGTCAATGTTGTCCGAGAGGCTCCTTTACCATCTGCACAACTTGAAGTGAGTCGGTTTTCATCCAAATGACACGGAATGGCAAAGCATCCTGTTTGAGAGTCGAGTGAGAATAAACTGTTGGGTCCAGCTCATATGTGGGCTTGGACAATTGGACCTATTGAGCTCAAATCAGTAATTAAGAGAGAAAGGATAAAATTGGGCAGCGTGCAGGGTGTCTGTGTGTGCATAGTGAGATTGCAGCGTGCAGCCTGCGGAGTGTAGAGGAAAGAGGAGAGAGAAATAGAGAAAGAAAGATTAGGTTTTTGAGTTTTCTGCTTGACGATCTGTGGTCAAACGTTGTCAGTTTCAGCCCAAATTTTATGTGGAGAATCCTTGCAGCAAACTCTACAATCCTAACGGTGTTGATCTGCAGTTTACACTCTCTAAGGTATTTTTCTGCGATATCCACTTTGTGAGACCTAGAATTCTCTTTGGAGGAGATCCACATATGTGCTGAAGATATGCTATCCTTGAGCCAAGATCTATGATCTTGATGTTATTCTGATCCTCTAGTTATTCTAGAGAAGACCTACTGTAAACCTGTTATCATTATTATTGATAGTGGAAGTTTGAGGTGGACTATGGTCCCGTGATTTTTTCCACATTGGGTTTTCCACGTTAAAAAGATTTGGTCTCACTGTGTGATTGATTTATTGCTCTATTGTTTATGCTGTGTTGATTGATATTAGCATTTTGATATCAAGTTGGTATTTTGATGAGGAACCTATTTTGATACACAAAGAGGGAAAAGAATTATTCTGCATTAACAGATTTCTTCCCAACAAGTGGTATCAGAGCCAGGTTGTTTGGTGCTAGTTTTCTTGTGTGATTGAAATGGAGCAGTCAAATGGTATGATTAAATTGAACTCATCAAATTATTCCACTTGGAGGCGTCTGATGGAAAATTTGCTCTATTGCAAAGATTTGTATAAGCCTATCAAGGTTAAAGATAAACCTTCTATTATGGACAATGAAGAATGGGAAGTTCAACATAGAAAAGCTATTGCCTATATTAGAAGATGGATGGATATAAACTTGCATGAGCATATTTCAGATGAAATCAGAGCTGATGTTGTTTGGCAAAGGTTAGAAAATCTCTTTGCGAAAAAGACAGTGGGAAATAGAATTTCTCTCATCAGAAGGCTTGTAAATTTGAAGTATAAAGATGGTGGTAACATTGTTGAGCACATAAGCCTATTTCAGAGTCTTGCAAACAAGTTGGTTGCTATGAAAATGAATATAGATGATGAGATGCAGGGATTATTACTTCTCAGCTCTTTACTAGAAAGTTGGGAAACGTATGTGGTGACTATTTGTAACTCCACGCCAGAGGGGACTCTAACCATAGATATGATTAAAGACAGTTTGCTAAATGAAGATGCAAGAAGGAAAAAACAGGGTGAATCTTCTTCTGGTGCATTTGTTACTGAAAAACAAGAAAGACGTGGAAGAAGTCATAGCAGAAATCCATATGGTTATAGAGGAAGATCCAAGTCTAGAAGAGATATCAAATGTTTTCACTGTAATAGGCCAGGTCACATGAAGAAAGAGTGTAGGTTTTGGAAGCGAGAACAGAATGAAATGAAGAAAAATAGAAAGAGATCAATACAGTTGCTGCTGAAAGTAATATCCCTATTGTTTGTGATGAAGGTTATGTTAGCCTTGTAGCTCAGGACAGTAATTAGGTAATTGACTCTGGTGCTTCATTTCATGTTACTTCTCATGGTGATTTCTTTAGATCTTACAGTGCTGGTGATTTTGGTAATATGTCAGAATGGGAAACAATGGTACATCTAAGATTGTGGGTATTGGAGATATTTGCTTGGAGACCAGTATTGGGAGCAAATTGATACTCAAAGATGTAAGGCATGTTCCAGATATTCGTCTTAACTTGATATCTACAGGTAGACTTCATGATGAGGGCTTTGCACATTATTTTGGTGAAAGTAAATGGAAACTCACTAAAGGTTCTCTAATTGTGGCAAAAGGAAAGAAGATTAACTCTTTTTATGTCATGGAAGCTAAGCTACACAAAGGAGAGATTAATGCAATTCGAAAAGGTGAAAGTATAGATCTTTGGCATAAGAGGCTTGGACATATCAGCGAGAAGGGACTTCAAACTCTTGCTAGAAAGCAGTTCTTACCAGAGTTGCAAGGTACATCTCTTAAATCTTGTGATCATTGCTTAGCTGGAAAAACACATAGAGTTGCATTTCAGATATATCCATCATCTAGAAGATATGATGTTATTGATTTAGTTCATACTAATGTTTGTACTATGCAAACTAGAACTCTTAGAGGTGCTCTTTATTTTGTTACTTTTATTGATGACCATTCTAGAAAAGTTTGGGCTTTTGCTTTGAAATCTAAAGACCAGGTACTCGATGCTTTCAAGGAGTTTCATGTCAATGTTGAAAGAGAAACTGGCAGAAAACTAAAGTGTGTTCGATCAGATAATGGTGGCGAGTACAGGGGTCCTTTTGAGAATTATTGTAGGTTCCATGGTATCAAGCTTGAGAAAACAGTTCCTAAAACTCCTCAGCAGAATGATGTGGCAGAAAGGATGAACAAAATCATTGAAGAAAGGATTAGGTGTATGCTTTCCCACGCCAAGTTACCAAAGTCATTTTAGGGGGAGGCTATGAGAACTACAGTTGACCTGATAAATCTTTCTCCATCAGTTCCTCTGCAAGGTGATGTTCCAGAGAGAGTATGGAGAGGAAAAGATATATCTTATAATCATTTAAGAGTCTTTGGGTATAAAGCATTTGTTCATATTCCCAAAGATGAGAGGTCCAAGCTTGATAATAAGGCAAAAGCATGTATCTTCTTGGGATATGGTCATGAAGAGTTTGGGTACAGATTATGGGATCCAGTGAACAAGAAGATTATTAGAAGCAAAGATGTTATGTTTCTTGAAGACCAATTGTTTGATGATGGTGATAATATTGAGAAGTCAGAAACCTCTGTTTATATTCCTTGGAGTTTGGGTCCAGTTCCTTCACTTGTAGTTCATGATGATCATGGGGGAGATGAACAAGAAGATTGTGGTGAGAATACTAATGATGATACACCTACAGTTGATGATGCTGAACCAACTGAACAGGCACCTCCACCACCAGTTGAGATTCCATTGAGAAGATCCACTAGAGAGCGACAACCCTCTACCAGATATCCTCCACATGAGTATGTTATGCTTACTGACGGGGGAGAGCCAGAAACTTACCAAGAAGCTATTCTACATGAGAATAAGAGTGAGTGAGTTAAAGCCATGCAAGAAGAGATGAGATCCTTGCTTGAGAACCACACCTATGACTTGGTAAAGCTGCCGAAAGAGAAGAAAGCTCTCAAGAATAAGTGGGTTTATAAATTGAAGACTGAAAATAATAGCTTACAACAAAGATACAAGGCACGACTAGTTGTGAAAGGATTCAGTCAGAAGAAATGTATTGACTTTGAAGAAATATTTTCTCCGATCGTGAAAATGTCCTCTATCCGAGTTGTTCTTGGTTTGGCCGCCCGCTTGAATTTAGAAGTTGAGCAACTTGATGTAAAAATAGCATTTCTTCATGGTGACTTAGAAGACGAAATTTACATAGAGCAACCAGAAGGTTTCAAAGTCAAGGGAAAAGAAAATCTGGTATGTAAGCTTAGGAAAAGCTTATATGGACTCAAACAGGCACCTAGACAGTGGTACATGAAGTTTGATTCCTTTATGATGAGCCAAGGGTATGATAGAACCACATCTGATCATTGTGTGTTTTTGAAGAAATTTTCAGATGATGATTTTATTATTTTACTGCTATATGTTGATGATATGTTGATTGTTGGCCATGATGTTGGAAAAATTGAAAAGCTTAAAAGAGAGCTAAGTAAGTCTTTTGCCATGAAAGACTTAGGATCGGTGAGACAAATACTTGGCATGAAGATTCTTCGTGATAGGAAGAAAAGGAAGATTTGGCTATCTCAGGAGACTTACATTGAAAAGGTTCTTGAAAGATTCAACATGAGTAAAGCCAAAGCAGTTTGTTCTCCACTTGCAGATCATTTCAAGCTGAGTTCAAAACAATGTCCTATAAGTGAGAAAGAAAAAGAAGAAATATCCAGAGTGCCTTACTCATCTGCAGTAGGCAGTTTGATGTATGCTATGGTTTGTACTAGGCCAGATATAGCTCATGCAGTTGGAGTTGTTAGCCGATTTCTCTCAAATCCTGGAAAGGAACATTGGGCAGCAGTGAAATGGATATTAAGATATCTAAGAGGTACTTCCAGGTTGTGTTTATGTTTTGGTGATGATGAACCTGTGTTAGAAGGGTACACAGATGCAGACATGGCAGGTGATACTGATTCCAGGAAGTCCACTTCGGGATTCTTGATAACATTTGCAGGAGGAGCAGTCTCTTGGCAGTCTAAGTTACAGAAGTGTGTTGCTCTATCAACCACAGAAGCAGAATACATAGCAGTTACTGAAGCCTGCAAGGAAGCTTTATGGATGAAAAAGTTTCTATAGGAATTGGGCTTGAAACAGGAAGGACATACTGTTTACTGTGACAGTCAGAGCGCTATTCACCTCTCCAAGAATTCAACATACCATTCTAGATCCAAGCATATTGATGTGAGATATCACTGGATTCGTGATGTGCTTGAGATGAAAGAATTACAGTTGGAAAAGAGCGGGCTTGGTACAGCCCACCATATGAGCTGAAGGGGGAGAATTGTTGGGTCCAGCCCATATGTGGGCTTGGACAATTAGGCCTATTGAGCCCAAATCAGTAATTAAGAGAGAAAGGGCAAAATTGGGCAGCGTGCAGGGTGTGTGTGTGTGCATAGTGAGATTGCAGCGTGTGCAGAGGAAAGAGGAGAGAGAAATAGAGAGAGAAAGATTAGGTTTCTGAGTTTTTTACTTGACGATCTGTGGCCAAACGTTGTCAGTTTCGGCCCAAATTTTATGTGGAGAATCCTTGCAGCAAACTCTACAATCCTAACGGTGTTGATCTGCAGTTTACCCTCTCTAAGGTATTTTCCTACGATATCCACTTTGTGAGACCTAGAATTTTCTTTGGAGGAGATCCACCTATGTACTGAAGATATGCTATCCTTGAGCCAAGATCTATGATTTTGATGTTATTCTGATCCTCTAGTTATTCTAGAGAAGACCTACTGTAAACCTGTTATCATTATTATTGATAGTGGAAGTTTGAGGTGGACTACGGTCCCGTAGTTTTTCCCACATTGGGTTTTCCACGTTAAAAAGATTGGTCTCACTGTGTGATTGATTTATTGCTCTATTGTTTATGTTGTGCTGATTGATATTAGCATTTTGATATCAAGTTGGTATTTTGATGAGGAACCTATTTTAACACATAAGAGGAAAAAAAATTATTCCGCATTTCTTCCCAACATAAACGACTTTACAGCCCATGCCGATCGGCCTCCAAGGTGTGATATGAGAGAAAAAGACCTGCTCTAGATGTGACGTCGAAAGACTTGAAAGAGCTATCACAATGTATAATATAGGAATAGTTTTGCGTTGTATTAAAGTTATTGCGAACATTATTCCCCACTATTCCTTTAAAAAAGTCTCGGCACAACATTACTCTCATTTGTGAGAACAACTACTCTGCACCAAAGGGAGAATATTTAGGTTTTGTGATTACCAAAGTAACGATCATTTCAGTGATTCGAAAGAATCCTCAATAAATTACCTGTTAGGCTTTTTAGATAGTCAACGACATTCTTGGGAAGATTCTGACCTCCCATAACAAATCCCCTTGTGAACATGTACTAAAGTGCAGATAAAGAAAATTTACATTGGGTCTAAACAAGAAGCCAATAATTATAAGCAAAAGTACGTTAAAAGAAAATATGGGATGCAGAATCAGAAAAGAGCATACCCAAGGCATGACGTAGGAAAAGATCTATTAAACTTAAAAAACCAATCAGAGGAATTCTCCCCGTATAAGTTTCTATAAGAAAATTTTGACCTAAGGAGGAGACTCCACTAATGCCATCCATCCAGCCCAAGAAATCGATTGATCCATGTCAACAGTGATAACATAATAGTATGATGCACTCTGAGTAGAAGCCAAGGGTGTGGTGGCCATGTCCATTTATTCTCATTTGGATGATTGGGAATATATTTGTTCATAATTTTAAAAACAATTTCAGCAAGGAAAAAAGCATTTGCAGCACCTGAAAGATTCCACTGGTTATTAGCAAGTAAATCTGACACTAACTTAAAATTTATCATCTCATGCTATTGACATAAGTAGGCCATCGATAAGGGTTAGTTCTCAAACCATCACGGACAGTTTTCTGTGACCACCTCAAGTATCTCCAAGGCATACCTTATCCCCTTCCAGGTCCAGGAGGTATTCGGTTTTATAGATGGATTCCAAAGGGTCTATCTTGCCATATTTGACTCGAGTGATGTTGTTTAGATTTAATTGTCTTGATTGAGCAAAGGTAACAATCGATTGGGATGCTGATTTGGAACTAACTAAGGCTCTATTTCATGTTTGTCTCTAATTAATGCTAAGAAATATCAAATCCTCTTTGATTCTTTTAAGGTTTTAAACCTTATAAAACTACGTTGGAGGATTCCCGATAAAATCTCTTTAATGTTTAACTTAGTTTTAACAATAAAATATTGGTCAAGTGTCAAATCTTTCAAAGTAGAATATATGAAAGCTTTATTTTGTGTTAAGGAACACACATGAAGGCTTTTTATATAATGATTTTAGGACTGTTACACTTGGATATGTGTATTGATATTGGAAATGGTTACAAGCTAATGCTCCTTCCGAACAGCGTGGATTCATGGTGCGTTGAACCTGATTGGAATGTACAATAGTTGTGACGTGATTTGTAATGTCCAAAGAATGACTCCATGTTAGCCACACAACGCTTGAAGTGTCATCGGCCATATAGCACAAGGGTATTAGGCATATTGTGCTAGGGTGTTGGCTATATAAAAGGTAGGTGTTGGGCCCCTCTCCCAAAAAAAAATTGTACGATAAGTATATATGATGTTGAATCCCAAATTTTAATAATTAAATCAATTAATGAATTTATGGATTAATATGCTTTTGAGATAAGTGATACAATAAATACTTCGATCACAAACTCGAATCGTTAAAGGTAAATTATCAAAGCAGGAGACTCAAACATTATGTCAGAAAAAGTATTATGTCGAAAATTGGACGTCGAGCCAGAGGATTAGTCGACATGTTGAAGATTGGACTTCATACTGTAAGTTCGGGCATCACGCCAGAAGGATTGAGTATTACGTTAAAAGATTGGATATCGTGGGAAAGTCACCATGCTGACAGATCGGATAATATACCGAAGAAAATAACGATATGTCGAAGGTTTGAACGAAGGGCTGAATGATTAGATGACCTGCCAAAATGGTGTATAATATGCTGAAAGCTTCGTAATTGTGCCAAACATATGGTTGGATTATTAAAGTCTTGATCGAGGACTTTTTGGGTCAAATTAAGTTGATATTACGTCAAAAACGATGCCAACTTATCAAGAAACCCATTGGGCTTGAAACAATACTAAATTAGGCCTGTTGGAAGGTTAAATCATTAATCTAAAGCAGGCTTGGGCTATGGTACCACCAGGCCCAAGCGGTAGTACCACTGAAGTCAGTCAAAAAACATTATTTATGCTTTCTCGATGTTTTCGATGGTAGTACCACCCATGTTGGCGGTAGTACCACCCAAGGCAATTATAGTACTACTAGAGCCATAATTTGCAGCTCTATTATGATGATAGTACTGCTAATACCCATAAAATTTCGAGAATTTAAAATTTTAGCTCAATTATTGAAGCCTTTTGGAGTTTATAAATACCTCACTTAGACTTGGTTGATGAAACACCTATTCTTAAGCATAAAAGTGTTGTAAACTCTATCTTTGAATATTATTTGAGTTTCTTTTTTCTTCTTGAGTTTAGACTTGATTCTAAGTTGTAAAAGGTGAGAGATCTTATAAAAGAGTGAGTGTAGACATTCTCTCTTAAGCCTATTAAAAAGAGAAAAGTTGTAATAAGAATAGTTGAATTTCATTTACTGGAAAGAAGATCAGTAGTGAAAGCTAGTGGTCTCAAGAGAAGAGGAATCGAGAGTGGACGTAGGTCGAGAAGATCGAACCATTATAAATCGACTTGTATTTCATCTCTTGCTTTATTTGTTGTTAGTTATTTACTTTACTTGCAACTCTTACTTACATTTTTGGTTAATCATGTTTTCGATACGGATTTATCGATTAAACTTTAAAATTAGTTCAAATTTGTTGTAGCACTAATTCAACCCCCCCCCCCCCCCCACTCTTAGTGCCATTATGATCATAACAATTGATATCAAAGCATGATTATCTTAATTTAATTAATACCCTGAGAGATCTAATGGCTTTTTCAAGCAATCAAGAGGGTTACTCCATCTCTCATCATTTTATGTTCAATGTGACAAACTATACCTATTGGAAAGATAGAATGAGAAATTTTTTACTTTCTATAGATTTCGATTTATGGAATGCTGTTGAGTTTGGTTTTAAAAAATCTTCTAATTCGATAAAGGAATGAAATGATTTTGAGAAGAGAATATTTTCTTTAAATGCTAAAGCTATAAATGCTTTATTTTGTGATTTAGACAAAAATAAGTTTAATTGAGTTTTACTTATAACACTGTATATGATATTTGGAACACTATCGAAGTTACTCGTGAAGGCACAAATAAAGTAAAATAATTTAAAATTAATCTTTTAATTCATAGTTATAGATTATTTAAAATAAAGCCAAATAAATCTATTGGTGACATATACACATTTTATGAATATTATCAATGGTTTAAAAGCTCTTGATAAAAATTATACTAATTTTGAATTGGTGAGTAAGATTTTAAGGTCTTTTCCTAAAAGTTAGGATATAAAAGTAATGACAATCTAAGAAGTTGAAGACTTAAATAATTTTCCTCTTAAAGAACTCATAAGATCTTTAGTAACCTATGAAATGACCTATAAAGCATATGAGGAAGAAGAGAAAAACCTTCCAAAGAAAAAGAAATGATATTGCCCTTAAATCGAAAGAAGACTGCTCGAGCGAAAGACTAAGTAATAATGATGAAGACATGACATTCCTTATAAGAAGATTCGAAAAATTCATGAGGAGAAATAGAACAAATCTTGTAAGATGAGAGGTAAGAATAAAAGTGAGCTCAAGAAAGATGCAATCATATGTTATGAGTGTAAAAAGTCAAAACACTTGAAAAATGAGTATCCGCAACTAAAAAAGAAGTCATCAATCTAAAAGAAAAAGAAACCACTCAAAGAAACATGTGTTAAATTAAGTAGTAAAAAATCGAAGAGCAGATCAAAGAAGAAGTGGCAAACTATGCCTTAATGGCCTTTAACGATGAGATATGTCTCCAAACAAGAGCTAGAAGAAAAAGATGATATCTTGATAGTGGATATTCAAGGTGCATGACCAAAGATCCAGTATATTTCTCAAAACTCACCAGCCGAAACGAAGGATATGTTACCTTCATAGACAACAATAAAAGAAAAATCATTGGCATTAGAAATGTAGTAACAAATCGAATCTCTTGATTGAAGATGTACTTTTGGTAGACGGTTTGAAATGTGACCTAATAAACACTAGTCAACTTTGTGATAAGGGATATAATATTGTATTTGAATCTCATGCTTGCATTATAGAAATACCAAATTAGAATAAATTTATAATTGCTTTAAGAAGTAATAATATATATACCATTGATCTTGATAATTTTCATCATGAAACTTGCTTTTCGGTTTTGAATAATTATACATGGCTTTGACATAGGAGACTAGGACATACTAGTATAAAATTAATATAACAAATTGGAACTAAAAAACTTGTAAGAGGAATGCCTAAAATTAAATTTGTTAAAGATAAAATTTCTTATGTGTGTCAACTAGGAAAAAAATATATGGAGTAGCTTCAAACTTAAAAACCAAGTGAGTATCTCTAGACCATTACAACTAATTCACATGGATTTATTAGAACCTATTGATATCACAAGCCTAAGAGGTAGCAAATATGTTTTTGTGATTGTTGATGATCATATTAAATATACTTAGACATATCTTTTAGCACATAAAAATAATTATTTTAAATATTATACTAAATTTTGAAAATAAGTTCAAAATAAAAAATATTTTATGATTTCTTCTATTTGTAGTGATCATGGTGGTGAATTTAAAAATTATGATTTTTAAGAATTTTATGATTTGAATAGGTATGACGATAATTTCTCTACTCCAAAAAATCTATAAAAAAATGATATTGTTGAGAGAAAGAATAGGAGCTTATAAGAGATGACAAAAACTATTTTCAGTGAACATAATCTACTTAAATACTTTTGGGCCAAAACTATTTAATGACATGCTATGTCATGAATAAGGTTTTTATAAGACCTCATCTGTCTAAAACTCCTTAGGAATTATGGAATAATAAAAGACCCAACATCTTATGTTTCAAAGTTTTTGGATATAAATATTTTATTTTAAATAAAAAGAATGCTTGAGGAAAATTTGATGCACAATCGGATACATACATTTTTCTTGGATATTTTTCTATCTCTAAAGCTTATCGAGTTTTTAATAAGAGATCCTTGGTTATTGAGGAATCTATTTATGTTGGTTTTGGTGAATCTTTTGTAATTAAGGAAAATAATTTGGATGATGATTTTGAATTCGATAAATTGAATTTGAATGATGATTCTTTTCTCCAAGCAACTTGGATATGTCTACTTCCAAAGAAATCTTACCCAAGGAATGAAAATATATAGATGCACATTTTACAGAGCTAATTATTAGATATTTATCAAAAGGTATTCAAACTTGTTCTTTATTAAAAAATATTTGTGCAAACACTTCTTTTTTTATCTCAAATTATGTCTAAATACATTGATGATGCTTTTAAAGATAACTCATGGGTCTTCACAATGTATGAATTAAGATGTTTTACTATTTGTTCTCTTATGATTTTTTCTTTTTGCTAATTATTAAATGAGAGATTTATCAAAACGAATCATAATCCTTCATTTGATTTCTCAGTGTTTGTAATTTAAGATTTATTTTATATAAATCAAGGTAATTTACTATTTGTTCTCCTATGATTCTTTTTTTTTTGCTAATTACTAAGTAGGAGATTTATCCAAATGAATCATGATATTTTAGTATTCATGACTTAAGATTTCTTTTGTATGAATCAAGACATTTTACTATTTATTCTCCTATGATTTTTTTTTTGCTATTTACAAAAGAAGATATTTATTTAAATGAATCATAATCTTTCACTTTACTTCTTAGTGTTCACAATTTGAGATTTATTTTGAATCAAGACCTTTTACTATTTGATATTAATGATTTTTCTTTTTGCTAATGACTAAGAATGAGATTTATCTAAATGAATCATAATTTTTTAGTATTTATGACTAAGATTTATTTTGTATGAATCAAGACCCTTTACTATTTGATCTCCTATGATTCTTTCTTTTTGCGAATGAATAAGAAGGAGATTTATCCAAATGAATCGTGATCTTTTGGTATTAGATTTACTTTTACTATTTGATATCTTATGATTCTTTCTTTTTACTAATGACTAAGAAGGAGAATTATCTTAATGAATCATGATCTTTTAGTATTTATGATTTAAGATTTATTTTGTATAACTCTTTTGTATTCATGATTGTTTACTCCATTTTGTTGATAACAAAGGAGAAGAAGTGACTTATATTTTTTTGTTGATCATAAAGTGGGAGAAGTAGTGATTCATGCTCGGCTTATGTATTGAACAATGAGAATTATGATGCTTTAATAACTTTTTATTAGTAGTAACTATATCTAACTTTTGTTGATTATTTTTTGAAACTTGATTGAATATTTGGGCTTGTAATAATAATATCAAGATCAAATTTGTCTCAACATGAATTCAAGAGTACCATTGAAAAGGTATTATTTTGAATTCAAAAATACCATTGAAAAGGTATTATTTTGAATTCAAGTTCATCACATTTTTAAGTGGCATATAGATAGAGGGAGTCATATTAAGACCCCATCATTAATTGACCTCTTTGTGTCCATAACCTGAACTTATTTTCTATGATACAATATTAAGATCCTTCATGTGCAATAATATCAAATTAATTTTTATTTTTATAAAATTAGAATGATACAAAGGGGAAGAAGTAGTACCATGACACCATGATATCACTCTCTTCTTTTTACTAATGATAAGGGGGAGAAATAGTAACTTATATTTTTTGTTTAACAAAGGAAGAGAAGCATACTTTTTGTTAACTAAGGAGGAGAAGTGGTGACTCATGCATGAATAAGAAGAATCATAATATTTTTATTATAATTTTTTATTATGTAAATGGTTAACTTATAGTTGTTAAATCTCGGATTTTGATGATGAAACCAACTGATAAGTATTTATGAATTGATCTGCATTTTGAGTGACGCAGGATGCTTCGATCAGGATGAGGCAATTAAAGCAGGAAGAATCATGTTGAGCCGGTGGAACATGTCAGAAGATTGGACATCTAGCCGGAGGATCAGATGACGTATTGACAAAAGGCTTCAGGCCATGGATTTAGCCATCGGGCTAAGAAGAGCGGAAATTGTGCCAAGGATATCGGAGTTTTGGAGGTCAACTGGTCGATTGGGCAATAGGCCATAAGAGAGGACGATGCGTCGAAGAATCAAACGAAGCGTCGATGGACCAATGATATGCCGGACAACATGATTCATACTTAGTAAAAATTGTCTAGATCGAAGTTTATTTTTACATGTGCAGGATTAAATACGATAGCAAGACATAAAGCAAAATGAAGTCTCGGAGTCAATAATACGATTTCATTGGGAGCTCGAGAGTTTGTCGGAAGTCTGGACGTTTATCGGAATTGATCGAGAAGTTCCATCGGAATTGATCGAGAAGTCCCAGATCTTATCAAAGAAGCTCATCGGAACTTGCCAAAATGATCATCATGAAGTCTAGGAGCTTGCCGGGAGTCCGTTGGAACATTGTCGAGAGATCGTCGGAAGTTCACCAAAAGATCGCCGAAAGCTCACTAGAAAAAACATAGACTTACGGACTTTGTTTAGCTTAGTAAATATCTTAAAATTCATAATTAATACATAATAGGGATTAGAATTAGGCTAACCCAATTAGGGGATAGTTGGGCCAAGTTTGGGCTTTGTTGGGCTAAGAGAAATGCCCAAACAGTGACCAAATAGGTGAAACCATCATGGCACAGTCTCTGAGACTATGTCAGGCGGTGGTACCACCCAGACTCAGTCTCAAAGACTGTCTAGGCAGTGGTACCACTAGTCTGGCCAGTGGTACCATCCAGTGTCAAGCTACAGGCAATGGTACCACCCAATGCAGGCAGTGGTACCACCCGTACCCTAAAATTTCGGGGGTTTGAATTTTGGGCTCCAAATTTGAATCCATTTGCCTATAAATACCCCAGCTATTTCTGCATGGATAAAGAAGAAATATTGAGCAAAATTTTATGATTTTAAAGTTGTAAATCTTAGAAAGTTGAGTTCTCTCCTCGTAAAGCTTAGAGAGAGTTCTAAGGGAGGTGTGAGAGGGATACCTTATAAAAGAGGGTTATAAATGGTTATCTCCTAAACTTGTAAAAAGGAGAAAAGGGGTATAAAAGGGTAGTTGGTCTTCATTTATTGAAAGAAGACCAATAGTGGATGCTAGTGGCCTCGACGGAAGAGAAATCGACGAAGTGGATGTAGGTCATGACGATCGAACCACTATAAAAATCTGGTTTGCGTTTCTCCTATGCAATTTACTTTACTGTAAACCACTTTACTTGCTTTACATCTACTATGCTCTTCCGTACGCTTTCAAAGTTAATACCTTTATGAAACGATTTTTTGTTGGAAACGGATTTAATCGTAACGAAGTTTTGAACCGACGTAATTTTTACCGCTGCACTAATTCACCCCCCACTCTTAATGCTGACTCTTTTCCTAACAATTGGTATCAGAGCCTCATATTTCTCATTTGGTTTAACACCCAAGAGAAATGACTTTTTTCGGCTTTCAAGAGGGTCACTCTCTCATTCGTCCTCCCTTGTTCAATGGGACAGACTACATATATTGAAAAACTCGAATGAGAGTTTTCTTGCTTTCTTTAGATTTGAACTTATAGAATATTGTCAAAAGCGATTTTTGAAGGTCTTCTCTTCCAATGAACCATTGGAATGATTTGGAGAAGAAGACTTTTTCCTTAAATTCTAGAGCTATGAATGCTCTATTTTGCGCTTTGGATAAAACTGAGTTTAATTGGGTTTCTACTTGCGAAACAGCTTTCGATATATGGTACACTCTTGAAATCATACATGAAGGCACTAGCAAAGTTAAAAATTCAAAAATCAACTTTTAATGCATGATTTTGAACTTTTTCGAATGAAGTCAAGTGAAACCATTATTGACATGTACACCCATTTTACGGATGTCATTAATGGTTTAAAAGCACTTGGTAGAAGTTTTTCGGATTTTGAACTTGTAAATAAGATTTTATGTTCTCTTAATAAGAGTTGAGATTCAAAAGTAACGGCTATTCAAGAATAAAAAAATTTGAATCATTTATCAATTACAGAACTTATAGGGTCTTTGATGACCTATGAAATGGCGTGCAATGTATATAAAGAACTTGAGAACTACTTTCCAAAGAACAGAAAGGATTTCAGACTTAGAATAATTGAAAACCACTCGAGCATAAGCTCAAGTGATGGTGAACTTGAACTCCTTATAAAAATTTTAAAATAAGAATCAAAAATTAAAAATGAACTTAAAAAGAAGAAGAAGGTGACTTTGGACGAATTGAACTCATTCGAAGGCAAGAAGAAAATCAACAAAGGCGAGATGGCGAACTACATATTAATGACTTTCTACAATGAGGTAACCAAAACCCTTTGCCTTATTTCAAAATTACATAATGCTTTTTATGAGTTATTTTAGTTTAGAAAAATTATTTTTTTTTGAAAATTACATGTTTAATAATATAACGAAAATGATAAAAAATTGGGATCATGTTTCTCTTTCTAGTAATTTTGAAAATGATCATGAAAATTACATGTTTTATGATAAATGAACAAATATGTTAGACTTAAATCTAGTGATAATCCTATGTATGATTTTAAGAAGCATTAATATGTATTATGTTGATTAATCATATTATTTCTCAATTTTGATTGAAGATGATCTATGATTCATGAAATCATGTTTGATTTGAAGTAATCATTTAATATCATGCTTAATGAGTTTATCTTTTAAAATTATGCATGATGATTTGAAGTAATAATGATTTTTGGGTGATTTATGGATTATCAATCTTTACGATTATGAAAGTTCTTTTTTGGCTTTAAATGTTGATGCATATTTTTGTTTGGCATAAAAAGTCAAAGGCATGTTTGTATGAATGTCAAATCACTTAGATTAAAACAAAAAGGAGGAATGCATATTTTTCTTGAATATACCTCTAAAGCTTTTCGATTTTTCAACAAGTGATTCTAAGTGATGAATCCATCTTATGTAATCTCTTGAAAATGATCTTGATCTGACGATTTGAATTTAAATGAGTTTTATCTTGATTTTTTAAAATTTATAACCTGAGATTTCTTATGCACAAATCAAGATCTCATATGTTTCTTTTATCCACTTATAAAAGAAGAGATTTGTTGAAATAAATCATGTCTTATGACATTCATGAAAAATTGAGACATTATGCATGAATCGAGTTCTCATGAGAATCTATTTATGTTGTCTTCATTGAATTTTCTTGAAAAGATGTTGATAATTTTGATGATCTGAATTTGAATAAGTTTTATCAAAATCATGATCTTGGTTTATTGGAATTACTTGAGATATTTTTTTAAATCAAGATCTCTTCTTTGTACTCCTATGATTTTTCTTGGTATTTTACTAAAGAAGAGATTTTCTATGTGAATCATAATATTTTATATGCATGAATTAAGGTCTTGTTCTCCTACAAGATTAAATGAATTTTATCTATATCATGATCTCCTAAGAGTTCCTTTTGTTAATTGTTTAAGAGGAGATTTGTTAAAATGGATCATGATTTCTCTTGATTTCTCAAATTTTAGACTTGATCTTTCATTTTTGATGATTGAATAATCATTAAAACATTGATGATATGAATGTATGAAATGCTCATGATATTGTTTTGATGCTCTAAAATGATATAAATTTGCTAGCTTATGAGTATCATGTATGATATGATGATTGATTTATTTTTAGTATCATGGAGTAAGGATGATATGTAAAGTTTTAAAATTGTGTATATTGTAAATTGAAACTATAATGATGCATAAACATATTGAAATAATGATTGAAATATTAATGTAATTATGAATGATGATTTGATATTATGCATGCAATACTTCAACTTATGATAATGATGCATGCAATGATAAAATATTCATGATGAAAAATTGTTTTGACATTCATAACTTGATTTATCATCTTTGATTATTCATCCTTTGTTATGATTTAAAAATTATTGTAAAGGAAAAAAGAGATACAAAATTGTATTCTTCCCATCTTTTTGACAATGACAAAGGGGGAGAGAGCTAGCTTGCTAGCTAGCTTGCACAAGTCAAGAAGATGCAAAAACTTGCTTGCACATCTAAAGGGAAGATGCAAACGTACTTCATGTAGCTTGCTTCATGTAAAACATTGTATTTTGCAAGCTTGTTATCTTGCATTATTTTTCAAAAACTTGCTAGCCTTCATACTTCAAAGAGAAGTAACACTTGCCAAATTGCTAGTTTAAATGTTGTAAAATAATGTAAAATTTTGCTAGCTTGCACTTTGTAAAGGAAGCAAAAATGACACTTCTCAAAAGAGAAGAAAGAGCTTGCTATCTTGAACATCACTATCTTGCCAATCTCAAGAAGCAAAACTTGTAATCTTGCACATCTTTAAAATTAATGATGATTTGGTGATTATGCATGTTGTAAAGTGATGAAAAATTTACTAGGTTGCATGATGTAAAACTTGCTAAATTTTCTAGCTTACAAATTGCATGATGATAAAACTTGATATTATATTTTTTATGTAATATTTGACATTATATCTTAAACACTTGATAGTTGCACTTCTCCTTTTTATTGATGACAAAGGGAGAGAAGTATGATGATGTTATGCATAAGTTTATGATAATATGTTGCTTGGATTTTTAAATCCAAGAGTTCTATCAATATGACATATTAATAGGGGGAGTTTGTTTAAACTCCGGGAGTTAAGGTTAACTCCGTAATCAATTTGTTGTCATCATCAAAAAGGGAGAGATTGTTGAATATCAAATTTTGATGATAAAACCAATTGATAAGTGTTTATGAATTGATCTGCATTTTGAGTGACGCAGGATGCTTCGATCAGGATGAGGCAATTAAAGCAGAAAAAATTATGTTGGGCTAGTGGAGCATGTCAGAAGATTGAACGTCTAGCCGGAGGATCAGATGACGTATCGATAGAAGGCTTGGGGCATGGATTCAAGCATTGGGCTAAGAAGAGCAGAAATTGTGCCAAGGATATCGGAGTTATAGAGATCAACTAGCCGATTGGGTAATAGACCATAAGAGAGGATGATGCGTCGATAGACCAATGACATGTCAGACAACATGATTTATGCTTCGTAATAATTGTCTAGATTAAAATGTATTTTTACATATGCAGGATTAATTATAATAGTAAGGCATAAAGCAAAATGAAGTCCCAAAGTCAAGAACATAATTTCATTGGGAGTTCAAGAATTCGTCGGAAGTCTGGACGTTCATCGGAAGTTCTGTCGGAATTAACCAAGAAGTCCCGGAGCTTGCCAAAGAAGCTCGTCAAAACTTGCTAAGAAGATCATCATGAAGTATAGGAGCTTGACGGGAGTCAACTGGAACATTGCCGAGAGATCGTCGGAAGTTCGCCAGAAGATTGCCGGAAGCTCGCTAGAAGAAACATAGACTTACAAACTTTGTTTACCTTAGTAAATGTCTTAAAATTTGTAGTTACCACATAATAGGGATTATAATTGGGCCAACCCAATTAGGGGATAGTTGGGCCAAGTTTGGGTTATGTTGGGTCAAGAGAAAGGCCCGAATAGTGACCAAATAGGTGAAACCATCATGGCACAGTATATGAGAATATGTCAAGCGGTGGTACCGTTAGTCTGGGCGGTGGTACCACCCAGACTCAGTCTCCGAGACCATCTGGGTAGTGGTACCACCCAGTGTCAGGCTGTAGGTGATGGTACCACCCAGTGTCAGGCTGTAGGTGATGGTACCACCCGGTGGTACCTCCTGTACCCTAAAATTTCGGGGGTTTGAATTTTGAGCTCCAAATTTGAATCCATTTGGAGCCTATAAATACCCTAGCTATTCCTGCATGGATAAGGAAGAAATATTGAGCAAAACCCTATGATTCTAAAGTTGTAAACCTTAGAAAGTTAAGTTCCCTCCTCCCAAAACTTAGAGAGAGTTCCAAGGGAGGTGTGAGAGGGATACCTTATAAAAGAGAGTTGTAAAAGGTTTTCTTCTAAACTTGTGAAAAGGAGATAAGAGGTGTAAAAGGGTAGTTGGTCTTCGCCCATTGAAAGAAGATCGATAGTGGATGCCGGTGGCCTCGACGAAAGAGGAATCGACGAAGTGGATGTAGGTACGACGACCGAACCACTATAAAAATCTGGTTTTCGTTTCTCTTGTGCAATTTACTTTACTGCAAACTACTTTACTTACTTTATATCCACTATGCTTTTTCGTACACTTTCAAAGTTAATACCTTTATAAAATAATTTTTCATCGTAAATGGATTTAAGCGCAATGAAGTTTTAAACCAACCTAATTTTTATCGCTGCACTAATTCACCCCCCCCCCTGTTAGTGTCGACTCTTTTTATAGCAATAGTTATATTTTAATTGACATTATAGATTGATAATTGTTGAAATTTGGAACTTGATTGAACATTGATTTTTGGGCTTGAATGATTAAATCATAATATTAATAAGATCAAAATTTTTTCAACTTAAATTCAATATATGCATTTAAAAGGATATATGTTCATTTGAGTTTAAGTTTATCATAATATTTTAAAATGATAAATAGATAGGGGAGTCTTATCAAATCCCTATCATCAATTAATTGTAATCATCAAAAGGGGGATATTGTTGAATCCCATATTTTGATGATGAAATCAATTGATGAGTTTATGAACTAATATGCGTTTGAGATAAGTGACATAGAAAATACTTTGATCATGGACTCAAATTATCAAAGGGCAAATTCTTGAAATAGGAGAATCAAACATTGTGTTAGGAAAAGTATCTTATCAGAAATTGGACGTTAAGCCGGAGGATTGGTCAACGAGTCAAAGATTGAACTTCATGCTATAAGTTCGAGCATCATGCTTAAAGGATTGAGTATTGTGCAAAAAGATTATATATTATGGGAAAGTCAACATGCTGATAGATTGGGCGATATATCGAAGAAAAGGATGATATGCCGGAGGTTTGGTTGAAGGGTCGAAAGATCGAACAGTTGAATCTCAGATTTTCATAATGAAATCAATTGATGAGTTAATGATCTAAACTGCATTTTGAGTGATGCAAGACTAGCTTCAATCAGGGAAGACAAATCGATTAAAGTAGTATAATCAGATGTTGGACCAGAGTGGAACATGTCAAGAGATTGGATGTCGAGCTAAAGGATCAGTTGATATACCGGTAGAAGGACTTCATGCCATGACTTCAGATATCAGGCTAGAAGGATCGAACATTACGCCAAAGAGATCAGATGTTGTGGAGGTCAGCATGCCAATTGGACAATACGTCGTAAGAGAGGATGATGTGTTAAAAGGATCAGATAAAGTACCAGATGAACCAATGATATGCCGGATAACATAGTATTCTATTTGTAATCAATTGTGTCTAAATTGAAGTAGCTATGATTGTAATTGAGTTAGTTTTGGATGAAACCCTACTAACTCAATTAAGGGCCCATTGAGCCTGATTTGGGACTGTTTTGGGCCAAGTGGAAGGCCCATTTGGTGACCCAAGGTTAGGTGGAACCACCTATGAGCTAGAAAAGTCAAGAGCACACTTTTCTAGGTTGTCAAGCGATGGTACCGCTAGTATGGGTGGTGGTACCACCCAGACACAATCTCCTAGACTGTGTCAAGTAGTGGTACCATTAGTTTGGGCAGTGGTATCGCCTAGTGTCAATGCTGCAAGTGGTGGTACCGCCCAGCATAAGCGGTGGTACCGTCAGGACCTAAGAAACTCGGGATGAGACATTTTTTTGCTCCATTTTTGAAGCCATTTGGGGTCTATAGATACCCTACCCTTTCTTGTTTAGTAAAGTATGAATTTGAATAGAAAGGGAGGAAAGAATACTTTGAGAAAAAAAATGAAAATACTCTTAGGATAAAGAGCTGCACTAAAGGGGTGGGGGGTGGGGGTGGGGTGAATTAGTATAGTGGAAAAAGTCATCGATTTTGTAAAATATTCATTTATTGAAAACTAATCTCGGAAAGTGCTTGACCTTAGAGTAAATAAACTAGCAATTAAATTAAAATCTAATGACAATAATGAAAAGCAGAATAGAAATGAGCACATCAGAATTTATGGTGGTTCGGTTATTGTGATCTACATCCACTTCCGATTCCTCCTCCGTCAAAGTCACCGACATCCACTAATGGTCTGCCTTCAATAAGCGAAGACCAACCACCTCTTTACAGCACTTTCTCCTTTTAATGGGTTTAGGAGATAACCCTTACAAGTCTCACACCTCTCTTGAATGATCACAATACTAGAAAGGGAGGAGGAGGACTCTTTGCATTTTTATAATACTTTCGCACCCCAATACTTCAATATTTTGTTTATACTTTTGTGCCCTTTTATGCAGAAAAGAGTGGGGTATTTATAAGCCCCAATGGCTTCAGAATTAGAGCAAAAAAATGTCATATCCCTAGATTTTGGGGTACTGGTGGTACCACTATCATTATTGGGCGGTACCACTACTTGATACTCTAACACTGGGCGGTACCACCGCTTGACAGAGCTCGTGACCGAGCTCTGGCGGTACCACCATCTGGTAGCATTAATTGCTGATGGTACCACTACCCAGTTTGGGCAGTACCACCGCCTAGAGCACCTGGGAGACTCAATCCCAAGCGGTGCCACCGTTGGCCATGACTTCAGGTGCTTAATGGGCTATTCAACCGGTCCAATTCGGCCCTGTTAAGGGCCTAGTTGGCCCTTAACTGAGTTAGTGGGATTAACTCCCAATCCTAACTCAACTTATGGTCTAGCTATGATAATTAAGGTATTTAAATAAGTAATCTCTGTCCGGTATGTCAATTGATCTCGACAAACTTCCGACGAACTTCTCGGTGAACTTCTAGCGAACTCTCGACGAACTCTCAACGAACTCCCGATAAACTCTCGGTGAATATCCGACGAACTCTCAGTGAACTTCCAACGAATTCTCAACGAGCTCTTGAAGAACTCTCAGTGAGTCTTCCGGTAAACTTCCGACACATCGTCCGAATCTTCGACGTATCGTCTGATCTTTGACTCCGGTCCTTCATCTGCTTTATGCCTTACTACTATCGTAGTTAATCCTACACACTTATCTCAACATATAGATTATATCAAACAATTTACCAATTAATTTTATTATCAAAATATGAGAATCAACAATCACCCTCTTTTTGATGTTGACAATCAATTGCTGACGGAGTTAACCTTAACTCCCCTTATTTATATGCCATGAAAAAAAATACTCTTGAATTCAAGGCCTTTGAATTCAAGTATCAAACTGATAAATTATATTCATTTAAACTTATCAACATGCACATCATGATACTTATCATGATTTACCAATTCAAAATACGATACCACGTATTTATTAATAAAAAATGATGTCAAGGCATAACATCAATTTTCAAGTCCAATGATGATAGACAATCATCATTTTCAAGTATGATATGAATTTCAAATATGAAATTTAGTAAAATGATAATTCTTGATAAAAAATAATAATTCATCATTACGAGGCATGATATGAATTGTGAATAGCAAGTTGAGCTCATGATGCCTTATCATAATTAATGATAGACAATTATCAAGCATTCATGAAACATTTCAAGTATTTATAATGCATATGAAATACATTTTGATATGTTTCAAGCATTTGCGATATTTTGTGATGTATTTGGCGATTCCAATTATTTTTTAATCATTTGTAAAACATACAAACATTTACGATAAGATACATTTTATACATTTATCTCAAACATTCATCATGCCAATTTGTCATCAATTTGCTACATTTCTCCCCTTTTGTCATGAATAAAAATGAGAACCAATCAACAATGCAAGTGTGGTAAAAAAAAATCAAGCAAGTTTCACACCAATTTATCTAAGCCATAAAGGAAGGTAAGCAAAAACTTTGCATGATAACCTTTTTGGATAAACAAATATTTTTACTCAAGGGCTTTTTGGTTCTTCTTTAGATGTGCAAGTTTCTTTCTTCCTTTGTCATAAAAATAAGAAAAAGAGGAAGAAGGGTAAGGAAAGAATCCATTAAAAACCAAATTTATGAAATAATTTGAATCAAGTCAAATTCAAAACAATAAATGAGTTTCATTAAATCACATTTCAATTTTAACAAGGAGAAGGAATTCATGAAAAGGATCAAGATATCTATGTGAAATCAAATCGCTATTCTTGCAAGTAATCATCACACACTAAAAATTCATAAAATTCTTCTTTCATGAGAAGAGTAAGGAAGAATTCATGGGAAGGGAGCATCATATGAAAAGGAAATCCACGAATAAGGCTTCATAAATCAAAACCGTTTCTCATTAAAAATTCATAAGAGTGAAATCCATGAGAGATGCATTTATTAATGAATTCCATGAGTGAAGTGATTAAGTGTATCAAAAATTATTAAGTGATGGAGTAAGGATATGAAGCAAATTTGATACCAAGTTAAGAGGAAGATAAAAACAAAATAAATTAATGAAAGCTCTATTCATGAGATGAATTAAGAGGAAGATAGTCCAAAAAAGAAATATAACAAACTCATGCATTCGGATAATTTAACATCCCTAACTCTCTTCTAATAAAATCAAATTCTTCTTCATTTAAAGGTTTTATAAAGATATCAGTTAATTGATGTTTCATATCAATAAAGTCTAAAGATATGTCATGGTTATTAACATGATCTCTTATAAAATGATGCATAATATCAATATGTTTAGTTCTAAAGTGTTGAATAGGATTTTTTATTAAACATATTACACTCGTGTTATCATATTTTATGAGAATAATCTTAAAGTGAATCTTATAATCTTCTAATGTATTTTTCATCCATACAACTTGTGCACAATATGCATTGGCCATTATGTATTCTGCTTTGGTTGTAGATAGTGCAACTGAGTTTTTTTTCTTGGAAGACTAAGAGACAAGTGCATGACCTAAGAATTGACATGTTCCAAATATACTTTTTCTATCAATTCTACATCTAGCAAAATCTGTATCAACATAAGTAATTACTTCAAATTTTTGGATTTTGGATACCATAATCCTATATTAGTGGTCCCTTTAAGATATCTAAGAATTATTTTAACTATTTTAAGATGAAATAGCTTAGGATTAGATTGAAACCTAGCACAAAGCCCTACGCTAAACATGATGTCCGGTTTAGTTACAGTGAGATATAGTAAACTACCTATCATACCCCTATAAGCTTTTTGATCAAAGCTTTCTCCACTTTCGTCAATGTCTAACTTAGTGGAGGTACTCATAAGAGTATTGATAGCTTTTGAACTATCCATATTAAACCATTTTAGCAAGTCTAATGCATATTTTGTTTGACTAAGAAAAATACCATCATTAAGTTTGATTTTTAAGCCTAAAAAGAAAGTTAGTTCACCCATTAAACTCATTTCAAACTCTTGGCTCATACTCTTGGCAAATAATTCACATAAGGATTCATTTGTAGAATTGAAAATAATATCATCAAAATAAATTTGAATAATAAAAAAATTATTTTTAAAATTTTTAATAAACAATATAGTATCGACCTTGCCTTTAGAGAAATTATTTTGGATAAGAAAGGAACTAAGTCTCTCATACCAAGCCCTTGAGGCTTATTTTAATTCATAGAGAGCTTTAGTCAATTTAAACACATAATTCGGTAAATTATCATTCTCAAATCCAGAAGGTTGTTCAACATAAACTTCTTCAGAAATAAAGCCATTTAAGAAAGCACTTTTAACATCCAATTGAAATAACTTAAAATTATTGCTACTAGCATAGGCAAGGAGCATCCTTATGACTTCTAATCATACCATAAGAGCGAAGGTTTCTTCATAATCAATTTCTTCTTCTTAGTTGAAACCCTTGGCCACTAATCTAGCCTTGTTTCTAACCACGATACTAAATTCATCTTGCTTGTTTCTAAAGACCCATTTAGTACCAATAACTAAATGGTCATTTGGCCTCGGAACAAGCTTTCACACCTCGTTTCTCTCAAAGTGGTTCAACTCTTCTTGCATTGTAAAAACCCATGAATTATCTTTCAAGGCTTCATTAATGTATTTTAGTTCAATTTGAGAAAGAAAAGTGGTGTTAGCACAAAAATTTTTAAGAGAAGAACAAGTTTGAATCCCTTTTGATGTGTCTCCTATGATTTGACTCCTTTATATGAGCATCTACATATTTCTATTCCTTGGGTAAGGATATTTCAGAAGAAGATGTATCCAAGTTGCTAGTTGTAGGAGAGGGTTCATTTAAATTCAAAGCATCAAACTTAAGATCATCATCAAACTCATTTTTCTTAAATTCGGAAACTTTATTAAAGACAATATGAATAGAATCTTCTATAACCAAAGTCCTTTTTGTTAAAGATATGAAATGTTTTAGAAATAGAAGGATAGCCAAGAAAAATCCCTTCATCAGATTTTGCATCAAACTTTTCTAAGTCATATTTTTCATTCAAGATAAAACATTTACAACCGAAAACTTTAAAGTATGAAACATTATGTTTTTTGTCATTCCACAATTCATAAGGAGTTTTAGAAAGTAATGGTCTTATTAGAATCTTATTCATGACAATAGCATGCAGTATTAATGGCTTCGGTCCGAAAATATTTGGGTAGGTTATGTTCGTTCAACATGGTTTTTGCTATTTCATGTAAATATCTATTTTTTCTTTCTACTACATTTTGTTGAGGATTTCTTAGAGTAAAGAAATTATGATTATATCCATTAGATTCATAAAAATTTTAAAAATCATGGTTTTGAAATTCGCTACCGTGATCACTCTGAATTGATGAAATCATAAAGCCTTTTTCATTTTGAACAAGTTTATAAAACTTAGAAAAATACCTAAAGCAATCACTTTTATGTGCCAAGAAGAATGTCCAAGTGTATCTACTATAATCGTCTATAATAACAAAGGCGTTTTTGCTACCTCCTAGGCTTAATGTATCAATTGGTCTAAACAAATCCATATGGATCAATTGCAATGGTCTAGAGATGCTTATTTGATTCTTTGGTTTGAAACTACATTTTAATTGTTTTCCTAGTTGACACGCATCACACACATTATCTTTAACAAACTTAATGTTAGGAATTCCTTTTACAAGTTCTTTGGATGAGATTTGAGAGAGTAGTTTCATGCTAGCATGACCTAATCTCCTATGTCAAAGCCTGTTGAATCTCGGATTTTGATGATGAAACCAATTGATAAGTGTTTATTGTTGAATCTCGGATTTTGATGATGAAGTCAATTGTCATTTGGTTATCTAATCCGTATGTTGAGATAAGTGTGCAGAATTAACTACGATGGCAGTAAGATATGCAGCAGGTGTTAAGTCGAAGTCAAGACCAAGATCACGTTGGGGGTTCGAGAGTTCGTCAGAAGTTTGGATAGCCGTCGGAGGTTCTGCGGGAACAATCTGAGAAGTCTAGGAGCTTGCTAAAGAAGCTTGTCGGAACTCGCTAAGAGGATCATCGTAAGTCCAGGAGTTTGTTGGGAGTCTACTGGAGCATCGTTGAGGGTTCGTTGGATGTTCGCCGAAAGTTCGCCGGAAGAAACGATTGACGCACCGGAATACAATCTGCAGTATTGATGTCTTAATTGTCATAGTTAGCATGTAGATTAAGTTAGGATTGAGAGGTGATTCCATTAACTTAATCTAGGGGCCAACTGGGCCCTTGGTAGACCCAAATTGGGCCAAATGGATCAGCCTATTTGGACCCAAAATTCTTGGCCGGTAGTGACACCGCCAAGGAGACTCTGTCTCCCAAGAGTTCTGGGCGGTAGTCCGCCCCTATCAGGTGGTGGTACTGCTGGAAGTTATTACTGCCAACGGTGGTACCGCCCCTGTCAGGTAGTGGTACCGCCTGAGCTTAGTCTCCGAGCGATGTCAAGCGATAGTACCGCCCAGACTGAGTGGTCGTACTGCTCAGTGACAGATGACAGGCGGTAGTACTATCCAGTTATGGCAGTGGTACCGCTAGACCCCGTAAATCTGGGAATGGACACTTTTGAGCTCCGAATTCAAACTGATTAGGGCCTATATAAACCCCACCCTTTCTTGTATGAAAGGGCACCGAAAGCTTGCTTTTATTCTGAGTATTTGAGAGCTTAAAAGTATTGTAAAAGGCTAGAGTTCCTATCCCTCTTTTCTTTCTAAGTCTTGGTCATTCAAGAGAGGAGTGAAAACTTGTAAGGGTTATCTCCTAAGCCCGTCAAAAGAAAAAAAGCTGTAAAAGGGTGGTTGGCCTTCGCCTATTGAAGGAAGGCCTCTAGTGGACGTCAATGACCTCGTCAGAGGAGGAAGCCAAAAGTGGATGTAGGTCAAGATTGATCGAACCACTTTAAATCTCAGTTTGTATTTATATTATGCTCTTTATCTTAACTACAAACTGCATCCGTTGCTTTACATCAACTATACTTCCATTTACTCTCAAGTTAAAGATCTTTTCGAAATGGTTTTCGTACGAAGTCTTTTTAAATCGACGAAAGTTTTCTGCTATACAAATTCACCCCCCCCCCCCCCCCCCCTAGTGCTCTTGATCCTAATAATTGGTATCAGAGCGGGTTCACTCTCAATTGGATTAAAACCCAAGAGAGATGACATATGCCGGAAACCAAGAGGGTCACTCTATTACACATCCGCCCATGTTCAATGGGATGGACTACACCTATTGGAAGACCTGAATGAGGATCTTCCTTATTTCCATGGATTTTGAACTTTGGAATATTATTGAAAATAGATTTTCAAAGTTTTCTCTTCCAATGATCAATTGGAATAAATTGGAGAAGAAGACTTTTGCTCTAAATACAAAGGCTATGAATGCCTTATTTTATGCACTTGATAAAAATGAGTTCAATCATGTTTCGATTTGTAAAACTGCAATTGATATTTGGCATATACTCGAAGTGACTCACGAAGGCACGAGTAGAGTGAAAGAGTCAAAAATCAATCTTTTAGTATATTCTTATGAATTTTTTCGAATGAAACCGAGCAAGATCATAGGTGATATGTACACCCGTTTCATAGATGTCATCTTTGAGCTTGTTAATAAAATTCTAAGATCCCTTCCAAAGAGTTGGGACCCTAAAGTTACTGCTATTCAAGAGTCTAAAGATTTAAACAACTTCCCTCTTGAAGAATTAATTGGGTCATTAATGACTTACGAAATAACTTGCAAAGCTCATGAAGAGCATGAGGACACCCTTCTAAAGAACAAGAAGGATATGACACTTAGAACTCAAGAAGACCACTTGAGAGAAAACTCAAGTGATGAGGACTTTGACGATGGCTTGGCACTTCTAACAAGGAAATTTAAAAAATTTATTAAAAGAAACAAATTTAAAAATGACACTAAAAATAAATTTGAACCCAAAAAGGACCAAGTTATTTGATATGAATGCAAAAAGCTGAGATACTATAAAAGTGATTGTCCCCAAGCTAAGAAGAGAACACCAAAGAAGAAGGCGCTCAAAGCAACGTGGGATGACTCAAGCGCATCCGAAGAAGAGGAGTCCAACACCGAGCAAGTTGCTCATTATGCACTCATGGCTATTGGAGAGGAGGTATTAAATTTAATTAATGCATATTTATCATTTGATGAATTGTTAAATGCTTTCCATGATTTATTTGATGAATGCAAAACAATTAGTAGAAAATATAAAATGTTAAAAAAGGAGCATGATATTCTTGTTAGTAATCTTGATAAATTAAAAATTAAACATAATGATAGTTTAGTTCCATGTACGAAATGCCATGACTAAGAAGTACGAAATGTCATGACTTAGAAGTACAAAAGGATACTTTGAAGAAATTCGAGGTTGGTAGCAAGTCCTTGAACATGATCCTTACCGATAAGGGTTACGTTCCTAAAAGAAGTGAAATCAGATTTGTGAAAAGCTCTTATCAAAATCCAACCACTTTCATTAAAGGCCATATCTTGCATGATTCGCACCAAAACAAGTGCAACTTTTGTTGCAAACATGGACATAGAACTTATCATTATCCATTTAAGAAGATTAGTTCTAACAATTTGATTTGGGTTCCTAAAGGAATCATATTAAATTTCATGCAATATGACAAACAATTTAGATCAATTTTTGAGGCACCCAAGATTAATTGGGTACCTAAAAATCATCCTTTTTTGTAGAAACATATATCACCACAAGCTAGGAGCAAGAGACGGCATCTTGATAGTTGATGCTCAAGGTCTATGACCAAGAGATCCAAAATGACTCATAATGCTCTCTAGCTAAAATGACAAAAAGAGGATCAGTAAAATTGAAACTATCAATTATATTGATACAATCCTGTTTGATCCCTCAAATTTTGAAACTCATGATTTCCCCTTCACACATCCTCTAGAATTCCGAATTTATCGGATACATTTCTTCTTCAAATTTTTTCGGATCCAACTATATCTTACAAGATCACGAACTTATGACTTGCAAGCCAAGTCTGCATATAAATCATGAACTAGCAAGGCTTACAAGCTTACATGACAAGTCATGAACATATTGAAAGCTCTATCATAAATACATTTGAGTAGAGTATGCATTTAACAAGATCTATCATGAACATATAAAATTTTCTCATCTTGTGATAGAAACTTTTATATAATTAAGGTTGGCTGCTCCACAAATAAAAACTCTCTTCAAATTGAAAACACCCACATTAGCCCACACAGCCCTAAAGGCAGTACTCACTACCTGTAGGCGATGGCACCACCCAGCTGGCGGTAGCATCGCCGACTGTCACGGGTGGCAGGCGGTTGCACCGCCCAGCCAGCGGTGCCACTACCCGCAACCTGCCCCTTTTTAAACCCGAGCTAGGGCCAGCAGTAGAACTGACCCCAACTCATTCTCTTCTCCTCCTTGTAGCTCTAAACTCTCCTCCAACTCCATTCCTCCCCTTTAGCTGTCCAAAAATGCCTATTTCCTACAAGATCAAGAATCAATCCTACTTCCTCTTGAAGATCTCAACTAAGGTATTCTAAAAAAAAAACTTTGATTTCTCTTTTGTTTCATCTACTCTTGCTCATTATTTATCTTCCTAAATAGCAGTATTTATGGGTACTAGAAGATCCTTTAGGGATAAAGGAAAGAGGAGATTAGAAGAAAACTTTGATTCCACACTTTTTGATTCAAATCTACATGCCCAAAAATTTGCTTACATACAATTTAGAAATGTTCATAAGGGAAAGTATGTTGATCTAGATGAACTAAGTGATTTAGAGCCAATTTAATGGTTTGCAAATCTAGATCTTCTCCCAATCCTACAAATAAGTGAATCCATCTACCCTAGACTTGTTAGGTTATTTTATAACAATCTACATGTAGATGAAGAAGAAAGGGTGTCTACCTATCTTCTAGGACATCACATATCCATTACGGATAGATCCCTTTGTGACATCATAGGCATCCCTGTAAAAGATAGAGGTTGTTATTTTAGAGAACAATGGGATGATGAAACAGTTGGGACCACATATGTTGGTGCCTTAGGAACAATTTTCAGTAATCCCAACTTAATGGTATTTCCTAAAAGCTGTGAACATCTATTACCATTAAACACCAAAATACTTCATCACATCCTAATTAGTATCATTCTTCCTAAACAATACCATCATGATGAAGTAAGTCAAATGGAACTAGGAACCATGTATTGGATCATGAAAGGATTTAACAACTGTTTTGGTTACCTTATCCAATAAAACATGATAGAGATATCTAAAAAGGACATGATGCTTTCATATGGTAGCATAATCACTAGAATACTTAATGCCTACGATATTGCAATACCACCCGACGAAGAGGTTATAAAGGTAGATAGATTTAGTATCATAAATAAAAATCTACTTCGTCGAATGAGATGTATATTTAGAAATGGTATGTGGGTTAGAATGCCTAGAAGAACCGATCCCCCTCAACCTGAACCCAAACCAAAAACACCAATCTTTAGGGGTAATCAATCTCCTCCAACAGGTCCCTTTGAGGAATCACACCCAATTGAGCAAGCTCCTTCATCATCTATTGAAGACATAGGGATTCGGATGGATCACTTTGAACAAAGATAAGATCGACTTGAACATCTCCAAGATCAAATCCAATCTGAGCTGTAGTAGATTCATCGACAGTTTGACACTTTATTTAGACATTTTAACTTTTCACCACCTGAATGAGCATATGTATGTATTTAGAAAAGGTGGACACAATTCCTTCTTGTCATGTTATAAAACTATGTTGTTGTAAACCTTTTTATGCTACTCACTTTGATCACAATACCACTTGCTTTGATATGTTTAAACTATTGGTATCTATGACTTGATGTATTATTTGGTGAGCATTTACAAAGTTAGGAATATTAATGTTGATTGAACTTCGTTTTCGGATTTTTCTTATTCTTTGATCACTTAAATTCCATGCTGAAAATTTTATATGAATTTGACATGATTGAATGCTTTAATAACATGTTTACTTTAAAGTTGAAAATTTTGTACCTTGGTGTTATAAGTTTCCATGATCAGCATGTTATATTATGATTTGAGAGGGTTCATTCATACATCGGATTCTTAATCTTTGAGTACTACAAAACACTAATAATTTTGTTTCATAATTATGATTAAAAAAAACTATGGCAAAACATTGTCCAAATGCATAAATTTGTTAAATTTCATTTTCGAACTTTCTTGATTCTATGATCAATCACTCAATGCTGAATAATTTTATATGATTATATAATTCAAAAGTTTCCATAATGATGAACATGTTTCACCTTCATAATTGTGATTGAAGAGCCATGGCAAAACTTTGTCCGAATGCATGATTTTGTATTTCTCTTCCGGACTTAATATATTTCTTGAATGGAGATTTCATGAGCCTATGTCATATCAAGTTTGTTTCATATCAATGCTCTATGATTTTTGACATATGGAATTTATTAACAAATGCATCTCTCATGGATTTACCTAATGAAAAATGATTTTTAATCGAGAAATGGGTTTGATGAAATGAATTCCTTCTTGATGAAGGAAGATTAAAAAAAAAAAAAAAACACTTGCAAGAATTTAATTTCACATGTA
Organism: Musa acuminata AAA Group; assembly: GCF_036884655.1. Classification (NCBI taxonomy): domain Eukaryota; kingdom Viridiplantae; phylum Streptophyta; class Magnoliopsida; order Zingiberales; family Musaceae; genus Musa; species Musa acuminata. Next base: position 31,136,030 of record NC_088334.1, on the reverse strand, counting down.
TATCTTGATTCTTGTAAAGATGAAGTATGATTTAATCTCTTATCATTTTTAACTTCATTCAAAGTAAGTTCACGATGGCTTTTCTCCTTCATGCAAAACATTAATGACAAATAAGGAAGAAGTGATGAAAGCTATCTCCTTAATTGACTTTTGAATAATACCATGTCATGATTGCTTGAAAAATAATTTGTATGAATGGTATCTTATGGTTAAAAAATAACATGAATCTTTACCACACTTATTACTATGCTTAAAATACGCTTGAATCGTTCTCCTTTTTGTTGATGACAAAGAGGGAGAAATATGTGATAAATTGATGATAGAATGAATTGTTATGATTGCCATATTTGCATCATGTTAAGATATCTAGAGCTTACATTGCAATCTTACAAATTGATATCTTGCCATGTGATGAATTGCTATGATTGCTATCTTTCATATATCAAATATAAGACTTGAAAATGGATGCCAAGCCTTGATATCATTTTCAGAAAGATACATCATGATAGGAATTATGATGGAGGTATTGATAAGTTTAAATGAACTTAACTTATCAATATGTCTCTTGAATTCAAAGGCTTTGAATTCAAGAATGACTTATCTCAAGTATGGCATATAGATGGGGGGAGTTAAGGTTAACTCCATCATCAATTGATTGTCATCGTAAAAAAGGGGGAGATTGTTGAATCTCGGATTTTGATGATGAAGTCAATTATTATTTGGTTATCTAATCCGTATGTTGAGATAAGTGTGCAGGATTAACTACGATGGCAGTAAGACATGTAGTAGGTGTTAAGCCGGAGTCAAGACTAAGATCACATTGGAGGTTCGAGAGTTCGTCGGAAGTCCGGATAGTCATCGGATATTTTGCGAGAACAATCCGAGAAGTCCAGGAGCTTACCAAAGAAGCTAGTCAGAACTCGCCAAGAGGATCGTCGCAAGTCCAGGAGTTTGCCAGAGCATCGCCGAGGGTTCGTGCATGTTCGCTGGAAGTTCACTAGAAGCTCGTCGGAAGAAGCGATTGATGCACCGGAACATGATCTACAGTATTGATGTCTTAATTATCATAGTTAGCATATAGATTAAGTTAGGATTGAGAGGTGATCCCATTAACTTAATCTGGGGGCCAATCGGGCCCTTGGAAGACCCAAATTGGGCCAAATGGATCAGCCCATTCAGACCCTGAATTTCTAGCCGGTGTTAGTACCGCCCAGGAGACTCAGTCTCCCAAGAGTTCTGGGTAGTAGTACCGCCCCTGTCAGGTGGTGGTACCGCTGGCAGTTATTACTGCTAGCGATGGTACCATCCCTGTCAGGTGGTGGTACCACCTGAGCTCGGTCTTCGAGCGATGTCAGGCAGTAGTACCGCCCAGACTGAGCGGTAGTACCACTAAGTGACAGATGACAGGTGATACTACTGCCCAGTTATGGCTGTAGTACCGTCAGGACCCTGAAAATCTAAGAATGGACACTTTTGAGCTCCAAATTCAAACTAATTGGAGCCTATATAAACCCCACGCTTTCCTGCATGAAAGGGCACCGAAAGCTTGCTTTTATTCTGAGTATTTGAGAGCTTAAAAGTGATGTAAAAGGCTAGAGTTTCTATCCCTCTTTTCTTTCTAAGTCTTGATCATTCAAGAGAGGAGTAAAAACTTATAAGGGTTGTCTCCTAAGCCCATCAAATGGAGAAAAGCTATAAAAGGGTGGTTGGCCTTCGCCTATTGAAGGAAGGCCTCTAGTGGACGTCGGTAACCTCGTCAGAGGAGGAAGCCAAAAGTGGATGTAGGTCAAGATTGACCGAACCACTCTAAATCTCGGTTTGCATTTACATTCTGCTCTTTATCTTAACTGCAAACTACCTCCGTTGCTTTACATCAACTATACTTCCGTTTGCTCTCAAGTTAAAGATCTTTCCGAAATGGTTTTCATACGAAGTCTTTTTGAACCGACGAAAGTTTTTCGCTGCACTAATTCACCCCACCCCCCTCTTAGTACTCTTGATCCTAACAATTATGATTTAATCTGTGTTTTAAGTGATGCAGGATGCTTCGATCAGGGAGAGACAATTAAAGTAGGAAGAATCATGTTGGGCCAGAGGAAAACGTGTTAGAAGATTAGACGTCGGGCCGGAGGATCGGTCGACGTATCGATAGAAGGCTTCGGGCCATGGATTCAGATATTGGGCCAAGAAGAGCGGATATTGTGCCAAAGATATCGGAGTTGTGAGGTCAACTGACTGATTGGGCAATAGGCCACAAGAGAGGACGATGCACCGAAGTATCGAACAAAGCGTCGATGGACCAATGATATGTCGGACGACATGATTCATGTTTAGTAATAATTGTCTAGATCGAAGTATATTTTTATGTGCAGGATTAACTATGATAGCAAGGCATAAAGCAAAATGAAGTCCCGAAGTCAAGAACGTGATTTTGTTAGGAGTTCGAGAGTTCGTCGAAAGTTTTGCCAGAATCAACCGAGAAGTCCAGGAGCTTGCCAAAGAAGCTTGTCAGAACTCGCCAAGAAGATCGTCGTAAAGTCCAGGAGCTTGCCGGGAGACTGCTAGAACATTGCCAAGAGATCATCGGAAGTTTGCCGGAAGATCGCCGGAAGCTTGCCGGAAGAAACCGAACTTATCTTACTTTGATTATGTCTTAGGAATCGTAGTTAGTACATAATTGGAGTTAGGATTGGGAGGTAATCCCATCAACTCTGTTAGGGGCTAATTGAGCCCGAAGTTAGGCTGGTTTGGGGTGGGTTCAAGGCCCAACCGAGGTGCTGAAGCCCTGGCCGGTAGTGGCACCACTAGGGCCAGCAGTGGCACTGCCTAGGGAACAGCACCCCAGGAAATCTGGACGATGGTACCGCTGGCAACAATGCTGCCAGTGATGGTACCGCCCCTATTCGGTGATGGTATCGCCCAACTATAGATCCTACGGCGGTAGTACTACCCAAGAACGACGGTGGTACCGCCCGTACCTAGGAAACTTGGGATAAGATGTTTTTAGGCTCCAAGTTTGAATCAACTTGAGGCCTATAAATACCCCTCTCATCCTTGGTTAACAAACACAAGCACAGAGAATTTAAAGAGGGAAAAACGCTGTTGTAATATCTTGTGATAATCCTCATCTTCTAGTCTAAGTGTTAGAATAGTTTGAGAGAGGAGTGAGTGCTTGTAAGGGTTATCTCCTAAATCCAGTAAAAAGAGAAGAGGGGTGTAAGAAGGAGGTTGATCTTTGCCTATTAAAGGAAGATTGATAGTGGATGTCGATGGCCTCAATGGAAGAGGAATCAGAGGAGTGGATGTAGGTCATGACGATTGAACCACTATAAATTGGTGTGCATTTCTGTTTTGCTATTTATCTTAATTGTAAATTACCTTCCTTACTTTACATCAGCTACACTTTCATATGCTTTCAATTTAATGATCTTTCTAAAATGGTTTTTGTGGAAATTAGATTTTATCGTACGAAGGTTTTTTTAAAACTGACGTAATTTTTACCGCTGCACTAATTCACCCCCTACTCCCTCTTAGTGCCGACTCATTCCTAACAGTTGATATCAGAGGATCGTATTTCTCATTTGATTTAACACCTAAGAGAAATGGCTCTTTTGGCTTTCAAGAGAGACTTTCTCTCATTCGTCCTCCCTTTTTCAATGGGATGGACTACACATCTTGGAAAACTCGAATGAGAGTTTTCTTTCTTTCTTTGGATTTGAACTTATGGAACATTGTTGAAAATGATTTTTGAAGGTCTTCTACTCTAATGAAAAAATGAAATAATTTGGAGAAGAAAATATTTTTCTTAAATGCTAGAGTTTAATGCTCTATTTTACGCTTTGGATAAAACTGAGTTTAATCGTATTTCTATAAGCGAAACGACTTTTAATATTTGGCATACTCTTGAAATCACACAGGCATAACTAGAGTTAAAGATTCTAAAGTCAATCTTTTAATGCATGATTTTGAATATTTTCGAATGAAGCCGAGCGAAACCGTTGTTGACATGTACACCCATTTTACGGATGTCGTTAATGGTTTAAAAGCTCTTGGCAAATGCTTTTCTAATTTTGAACTCTTTATAAGATTTTATGATCGCTTTCTAAGAATTGGGATTCGAAAATAACGGCTATACAAGAATAAAAAAATTTGAATACTTTTTTGATCGAAGAACTTATCGGGTCTCTAATGACCTATGAAATAACGTGTAATGTACGTAAAGAACTTGAGAACCACCTTCCAAAGAACAAGAAGGATTTCAGACTAAAAACAATTGAAAACCACTTGAGCATAAGCTCAAGTGATGGTGAACTTGAACTCATCACTATGAAATTTAAAAAGTTCATAAAACAAAAATTAAAGAACAAAAGGAATGCAACTACTTACTATGAACACAAGAAGAGGAAAGAACTTTGGGATGAATCGAGCTCCTCCGAAGATGAGGAGAAAATCAACAAAGGCGAGGTGGCAAACTACACCTTAATGGCTTTCAACGATGAGGTAATCAAAATGCCCTTAATTTATTTTGAAATTACATAATACTTTTCATGAGTTATTTTTAATTTAGTTTAGAATTAATTTTCTTGAAAATTACATGTTTAATAATGAAAATGTAAAAAATTAGGAATCATGCTTATCATTCTAGTAATTTTAAAAATAATCTTGAAAATTACATGTTTATGATAAACAAAATAATTTTGATTAAAAATGCCTTATGAAATCATTTGTAATGATATCATGCCTAATAAATTTATTTTTCGAAATTATGCATGATGATTTGAAGTAATGATGAGATTTGGGTAATTTATGGTTTATTGATCTTGATGATTTCCATGATGATATTTGCTCTTTCAATTTTAAACTATGATGTATGGTTTTCATACCAAAAAACCTTTAACATTTTATATGAAATCAATCACTTAAAATGTAACACATAAAAAGGAAAATATATTATTGGATTTAAAATCATGAATCTATTTATGTTATGAATTTTGTGAACCATGAAATTGATTTTGATGGTTTGAATTTAATGGGTTTTATCGAAATCATGATCTTGATTTCTTGAGATTTATAACTTGATATCTTTTTTGAATCAAGATTTCTTACTCTTTATTCTCTTGCATTTTGAGAAAATTTTCAATATGAATCATAAGAGTTCTTATGCATGAATTGAAATATTTTTCTCCTACAATTTACTAAAGAGAATATCATTTTCAAAATTCATGACTTAAAATTTTATTTGAATATTTTTTATTATTTGATCTCCTAAGATCTCTCTTTGAATATTTAAAGAGAAGAATTTTCTAGATGAATCATGATTTTGATGATTAAAGATTTTATATACATGAATTGAGATCTTGTTCTCCTATAAGATTAAATGAATTTTATTTATATCATGATCTCCTAAGAATTCTTTTTGTTAATTTTTTAAGAGGAGATTTGTTAAAATGAATCATGTTTTCTCTTGATTTCTCGGAATTATAACTTGAAAAATTCTTTTTATAAGTCAAGATTGTTTACTATGATTCTTTCTTTTCGCTATTTGAGTTATCCAAAACGAATCATAATATGTCTCTTGATATTCACAATTTGTCTTCATGATTTATATATCTCATCACCAAAATTCTTTTGATATTTTTCATGTGATGATATGAAATTATGCATGAAATACTCTTGAATTTATGCAAACAAATGAGAAGTTATCATCATGCATAATAGGATGTAATATAATTTGATATTTAGATATCATCATAATTTGAAATGCTACGATTTCTTGTCAAAATGATATATCATGAATGCATGAATATCAAGTATCATATGCCCATGGTAATTGATTTATTTATGTCTGAAGTAAGGAAATCATATGTAAAGTTTTGAAATTGTGCATATTGTAAATTGAAACCATAATGATGTACAAACATATTGAAATAATGATTGAAATATTAATATAATTATGAATGATGATTTGATATTATGCATGCAATACTTCAACTTATGATAATGATGCATACAATGATAAAATATTCATGATGAAAAATTATTTTGACATTCATAACTTGATTTTTTGATTATTCATCCTTTGTCATGATTTAAAAATTATTGTAAAAGGAAAAAAAGATACAAAATTGTATTCTTCCCCTCTTTTTGACAATGACGAAAAGGGAGATAGTTAGCTTGCTAGCTAGCTTGCACAAGTCAAGAAGATGCAAAAACTTGCTTGCTTGCTTGCACATCTAAAGAGAAGATGCAAATGTACTTCATGTAGCTTACTTCATGTAAAACATTGTATCTTGCTAGCTTGTTATCTTGCATTATTTTTCAAAAACTTGCTAGCCTTTATACTTCAAAGAGAAGTAACACTTGCCAAATTGCTAGCTTAATTGTTGTAAAATAATGTAAAATTTTACTAGCTTGCACTCTGCAAAGTAAACAAAAATGACACTTCTTAAAAGAGAAGAAAGAGCTTGCTATCTTGAACATCATTATCTTGCCAATCTCAAAAAGTAAAACTTGCAATTTGCATGTTGTAATAGAAAGCAAGAATCGCTAGCTTACACACTTCAACAAGAAAGCTATCTTGCATTTGCTTTCGAAATTTTTGCTAGCTTATATAAACTTGCTATCTTACTACCTTGCATATCTAAAACTTGATAGCTTGGATGATGTAGCACTTGCTAAATTTTTAAGTTTACAAATTGCATGATGATAAATGCAATGTTTGACAGTATGTCTAAAATACTTGATAATTGAACTTCTCCGTTTTGTTGATGACAAAGGGGGAGAAGTATATTGATGTTATGCATGATTTTACCATGACATGTTGCTTGGATTTTTGAATCCAAGAGTTCAACTCAAATATGGCATATTGATAGGGGGAGTTTGTTTAAACTCCGGGAGTTACGGTTACCTCCGTCATCAATTGGTTGTCATCATAAAAAAGAGAGATTGTTGAATCTCAGATTTTGATGATGAAACCAATTCATAAGTGTTTATGATTTAATCCGTATTTTGAGTGATGTAGGATACTTCGATCAGGGAGAGACAATTAAAGCAAGAAGAATCATGATGGGCCGGAGGAAAACATGTCAGAAGATTGGATGTCGGGTTGGAGGTTCGGTCAACATATTGATAGAAGGCTTCGGGCCATGGATTGGGGCATCAAGCTAAGAAGAGCAGATATTGTGCCAAGGATATCAGAGTTACGAGGTCAACTGGTCGATTGGGTAATAGGCCACAAGAGAGGACGATGCGCCGAAGAATCGGACGAAGTGTCGAGGGACCAATAACATGCCGGACGACATGATTCATGCTTAGTAATAATTGTCTAGATTGAAGTGTGTTTTTATGTGCAGAATTAACTACGATAGCAAGGCATAAAGCAAAATGAAGTCCTGGAGTCAAGAACGTGATTTCGTTGGGAGTTTGAGAGTTCGTCGGAAGTCCGGACGTTCATCAAAAATTCTATCGGAACCAACCGAGAAGTCTAGGAGCTTGCCAAAGAAGCTCATCGAAACTCACCAAGAAGATCATCGTGAAGTCCAGGAGCTTGCCGGGAGACCGTCGGAAGTTCACTAGAAGATCGCCGGAAACTCGCGGGAAGAAACCAGACTTACCTTGCTTAGATTATGTCTTAGGAATCGTAGTTAGCACATAATTGGAGTTGGGATTAGGAGGTAATCTCATCAACTCTGTTAGGGGCCAACTGGGCCCAAAGTTGGGCTGGTTTGGGTCGGATTCAAGGCCCAACTAGGGTGCTAAAACCCTAGCCGGCGTTGGCACCACTTGGGGAACAACACCCTAGGAACCGCTTGTTCGACGGTGGTACCCTAGGAACCCCAGGAACCACTTGTTTGGTGGTGTTACCACCCAGCTGTAGATCTTGCGGCGGTAGTACCGCCCAGGAACGATGGTGGTACCGCTTGTATCTAGGAAACCCAGGATGAGATGTTTTTAGGCTCCAAGTTTGAATCAACTTGAGGCCTATAAATACCCCTCTCATCCCTGGTTAACAAACATAAGCACAGAGAATTTAAAGAGGGAAAAACATTGTTGTAATCTCTTGTGAGAATCCTCCTCTTCTAGTCTAAGTGTTAGAATTGTTTGAGAGAGGAGTGAGTACTTGTAAGGGTTGTCTCCTAAACCCAGTAAAAGGAGAAGAGGGGTGTAAGAAGGAGGTTGATCTTCACCTATTAAAGGAAGATTGATAGTGGATGTCGGTGGCCTCGACGGAAGAGGAATCAGAGGAGTGGATGTAGGTCACGATGACCGAACCACTATAAATCGGTTTGCATTTCTGTTTTTTTATTTAGCTTAACTGCAAATTGCCTTCCTTGCTTTACATCAACTACACTTTCATATGCTTTCAATTTAAAGATATTTTCGAAACGATTTTCATGGAAATCAGATTTTATCGTATAAAGGTTTTTTTAAAACCGACATAATTTTTACTACTGCACTAAGTGCCGACTCGTTCCTAACAAAGCCAAGCATCGTCATTCAAAACTAAAAAATATATTTTATTACAAATATCATTAATGTCAATAGTATATACATTATTTTATTTTAGGACAATTATATATGTGTTTTTATATGGTTTTTCAATAATGCAAGCATTTAATTCAAATCTAATGATATATCATTTATCTCACAATTGACTAATGCTCAAAAAATTATGCTTTAAGCTATCAACCAACAACAAATCTTCAATCAAAAAGTTAGATTTGTTACCTATGGTTCCTTTGCTAATGACATAACCTTCGTCTATGCTAGGGAGCTTAGAGAATTTAGATGGATCTTCGATCATATGCCTTAAGCATCCACTATTAAGGTACCATCTCTTGATCTTAGCTTGTGATGGTAAATATTTCTACAAAAAAGGGTGATTTTTAGGTAACCATTTGACCTTGGGTATCTCAAAAATCGATCTACTCAATTTATCATTTTGCATAGAGTTCTTTATGGTTCCTTTAGGAACCCAAATCAATTTGTGTGGATTATATCTCTTAAGTGGACATTTATAGGCAATATGTTTGAGTTTGCAACAAAAGTTACATTTGGTGAGGGGTGACACATGTAAGGTAAGACCTTTAACAAAGATGGTTAGATTTTTTTTAGTGTTACTCACAAAGCCGATTCCCATCTCTTCTATGAACATGATTTTTACTTACAAGGATCAGGTTTAAGGATTTGCTACCTATTTCAAAATTTTCTATGGTTTCATGTAGTGATAAATTATCCTTTTTAAACGTCTCTAATTCATCACATTTTATCCAAGGAGCTAAACTATTATCATGTTCAATTTTTAATCTATCAAAATCATTAACAAGAGAGGCATACTCCTTTTTTAATAGTTTATACTTTTTACTAACTAATTTACATTCATCAAATAATTCATGAAAAGCACTTAAAAGATCATCGAAAGATAAATTTACATCTAATGAACTGCTTATCTCATCTCTGATAGCCATTAGTGCATAGTTAGCGATCTCTTTATTGCTTTGTTCCTTGCCTTTGGAATCGCTCAAGTCATCCCACATTGCTTTGAGCGTCTTCTTCTTCTTTAATTGCTTCTTCTTTACTTAGGGATATTTGCTTTTGAAATATCCCGACTTCTTGCATTCGTAGCATATAACTTGTTCTTTCTTAGGTTCAATTATATTTTTAGTGTTATTTTTAAATTTATTTCTTTTTATGAAATTTTTGAACTTTATTGCCAAGAGTGCCAAGTCATCATCATAGTCCCCATTACTTAAATTTTTTTCAAGTGGTCTTCATAAGTTCTTAGTGTCATATCTTTCTTATTCTTTGGAAGGTTATTCTCAAGCTCTTCATGAGCATTGCAAGTCATCTCATAGGTCATTAGTGACCCGATAAGTTCTTCGAGAGGAAAGTTATTCAAATCCTTAGCCTCTTGAATGACTGTTATATTAGGGTCCCAACTCTTTGGAAGGGATCTCAAGATTTTGTTAACAAGTTTAAAATTTGAAAAATATTTGCTAAGAGCTTTTAAACTATTGACAACATCCATAAAACGGGTGTACATGTCGACAATAGTTTTACTTGGCATCATCCGAAATAATTCATAAGTATGAACTAAAAGATTTATCTTCAACTCTTTTACTCTACTAGTGCATTCGTGAGTGATTTCGAGTGTGTGCTAAATATCAAAAGCCGTTTCATAAATAGACACTCGATTGAACTCATTTTTATCTAAAGCGCAAAACAAGGTATTCATAGCCTTGACATTTAAAGTGAAAGTCTTCTTTTCTAACTCATTTCAATCATTCATTAGAAGAGAAGACTTTTGAAAGTCATGTTCTACAATGTTCCATAACTCAAAATCCATAGAAATTAAAAAAATCCTCATTTTAGTCTTCCAATAGGTATAATCTATCCTATTGAACATGGGTGGACATGTAATTAAAAAGTCTTCTCTTCCAATGAACGATTGGAATGCCATCTCTCTTGGGTTTCAAACCAAACCGAGAGTGACCTTGCTCTGATACCAATTGTTAGGATCAAGAGCGACACAAGGGGGGGGGGGGTGTGAATTATTGTAGTGGAAAAAGTCATCGGTTTTGTAAAATATTCATTTGTTGAAAATCAATATCGGAAAGTGCTTGACTTTAGAGTAAATGAACTAACAATTAACTTAGAAAGTAATGGCAGTAATAAAAAGCAGAATGGAAATGAGTACATCAGAATTTATAGTGGTTCGGTTGTTGTGACCTATATCCACTTCTGATTCCTCCTCCGTCGAGGTCACTGGCATCCACTAATAGTCTTCTTTTAATAGGCAAAGACCAACCACCTCTTTACAATACTTTCTACTTTTTATGGGTTTAGGATATAACCCTTATAGGCCTCACACCTCTCTCGAATGATCACAACACTAGAAAGGGAGGAGGAGGGCTCTTTGCACTTTTACAACACTTTCACACCCTAAGACTTCAATATTTTGTTCACAATTTCATACCTTTTCATGGAGAAAAGGGTAGGATATTTATAGGCCCCAATGGCTTTAGAATTGGAGCCAAAAAGTGTCACATCTCCGGATTTCGAGGTACTAACGGTACCACTACCATTATTGGGTGGTACCATCGCCTAGTCTGGGCGGTACCACTGCTTAACAGAGCTCAGACACTGAGATCTGGCAGTACCACCGCCCAGAGCACTTGGGAGACTGAGTCCCAAGCGCCTAGAGCCCAGAGCCCAAAGCTCCTACTGACCCTGACTTCATATGCTGAATGGGCTGTTCAACTGGCCCAGTTCAGCCCTATTAAGAGTCCAGTTGGTTCCTAATTAAGTTAGTGAGATTACCTCCTAATCCTAACTCAACTTATGGTCTAATTATGATAATTAAGATATTTAAACAAGCAATATCTGTTTGGAATGTCAATTATTCTCGATGAACTTTCGGCGAACTTCTCGGCGAACTTCTAGTGAACTCCCGACGAACTCTCAGCAAACTCCCGATGAACTCTCAACAAAATTCTAGCAAACTCTCGGTGAGCTCCCGACGAACTCTCGGTGAGTCTTCCGATAAACTTTCGGCACATCATCTGAATCTTCGATATATCATCCGATCTTTGACTCCGGCGTAATATTTGCTTTATGCCTTACTACTATCATAGTTAATCCTGTACACTTATCGCAACATATAGATTAGATCAAATAATTTACCAATTGATTTCATCATTAAAATCCAAGATTCAACAGTCTCTTCCTCCTAGAGTTAGAAGTTTTTTAATGGAGGAGTTGCTAGTCATAGGTGCACTATAAGCCAATCAAGTAGTGATGACATGTGTGACTTGACACATAATATTTTAGCTTATTATTATTTAATATTTTATTACTTTATATTGCTTGTTACATAAAAATATTGTGAGGTCTATGGATCTGTGCAATGGGAATCAGATCATGATGAGATCACAATAATAAGACGGATTCACATTTAAACATAGATCCTAAATAATCCCGATCATAGGTTACTCGAGAGGGACATCAAGATAACCAGATAGACTGGTGTGCTCTATACCTATCCATATGATGGATGCAGTTGATTTCATAGCTACTCGTGTCGAGACTCTAGGGATACAGTGCAGATACTCATTGGAGAATGAGTTCATTGATTGATCTGCTCATGGAATATTGGATGGTTGATGATGTCTTATTGTTAGACAATGATTCTGTCATCCTAGTGGTGGATTTGGTTCTTAGACTTGAGATACTAAGGATGTCCTGTATGAGTACTCCACTCTTTAATATATGACTTATAGGTCTGGAGGTTCCAAATCTAGTACAACCGCTCATCGGGAGTGGTAGCCAACCTTATGAGGGCTATTGAGTGTCGATAGAGGATCATATGCTCTCGGTGTCATGATAGGAATATCCCATATGTTCATGCTTAGATAAATCCCTAGCTAGGGTCATTTAGATTGAGAGAGAAAGAGTTCTCTAGGAGAATCCGATTATAGCGAGACTTGAATAGAAACTATATGGGCCTGATAGTACCATGCCCCCTATATAGTCTCTAGGGTATTAGATAGATGAAAAACTATAGATATACTATAACTGAGGATCGATAGATCCAAATAATTAGATTCCTCTATATCGTTTGGGGACTACGGTGTAGTGGCCCAGTATGCCCGCAATCGATGAGTGGAGTGAATTATTATGGAGACAATAATTCACTGAGCTAGAAGGAGTTCTAACAGGTATGACTCATAACCAACTCAATATTAGGCCTAGAGGGTCACACACATATGACAGGTATTACAACGAGTAGAGGTTCAGATATGAGATATCCGTTAGAGCCCCTATCTTATTGGATATCCAATAAGCCCCTAAATTATTGGATCATATGGATAAGATCCAATAAGAGCCAATTAGAGATTATAGGGTAGAGACCCACTAATCTAAGAGGCTTGGGTACTTGGATGGAGAGCTAGTACCTAATATGGTAGGATCCATTATGGTTAAGTTGACGGGGGCCTCTATAAATAGGAGGGAACCAAAGACCAATAAGCAAGAGGTTCTTTTCGCCTGCCTCCAATTTATTTCTCATTTATTGTTAGGCTTGTGTGCCTATGGTTAAGTTATAATTATATAAGGAGGCATAGTAGGAGCATGGAAGAAATAGCGGAACCCACGAGGCCGAGATGAACGATCACAACACATGAAGATACGTCGAGATCCTAACAGAACCGACAAGGATGAGATGGACGATTACAAGGCATGGAGATGCATAGTTACATACATAGATCTTAATGTGATTGATTAAGCTTACTAGCTCGGACTTGATCACATTAGGAAGTGGTCCATGATCATCTGGTGTGATTGCTCATATGGTGTGTGATTGATTATACACCTACTAGATATGTATATATATTTACATACGATGTATATATATATATATATATATATGTATATATATATATATATATATGTATATATATATATATATATATATGTATGTATATATATATGTATGTATATATATATGTATGTATATATATATGTATGTATATATATATGTATGTATATATATATATATGTATGTATATATATATGTATATGTATACATATATATATATATATATGTATACATACATATATATATGTATACATATATATATATATATATGTATACATATATATATGTATACATATATATATGTATACATTTATATATATATATATGTATACATATATATATGTATACATATATATATGTATACATATACATATATATATACATACATATATATATGTATACATATATATATATATATACATACATATATATATACATACATATATATGTATACATATATATATATATATATATACATATATATATATATATATGTATATATATATATAATATGTATGTGTGTGATACGTTACATTAGGAGACTGAATCAAAATCTCCTCTCTCAATAATATTAAGTTGGTAAACGTGAGGCAATTAGATTGACCCATGTGGCCTTCCATCGTTATAGGTAGGGACTGATTCCTGATGTAGGTTGAGTTAGTCGAGTCCCTCGAGGCTTACCTATGTTGTGATTCGCTATCTTGCTTACGACATAGAGATATTACTGGTGACCTGAGGACATTGTATGCTTGGTCAAGTCCCTCGAGGGTATATCATCGAATCAAACTCATCTTGTAATGAAGGTGTTGACTTAACCGAATATCATGGTTAGTCGAGTCCCTCAAGGCCATGATGGTTTGGAGACCAAATAGGATATGAATCACAAGGAGTTGTGATCGGTAAGAGTTGCCTACCTTTTGAGCTTAGTGTGATTGGTCGAGTCTCTCGAGGTTATATTAAGACGTTGATTGGATCTCAATACCCACTAGAAGTTTGCCAAAGACTTCCGTTTCACGTGCTGTAGGTGTTGCGTGACTCACTAGAAAAATAGTGGGAATAGATTAAGATAAAAGTCCATATCTTATTTGTTTTTTTATGAAATCTGTATGTTATTTATTTCTGCTGTATCTTTATTTTCAGAAAATGTCACTTTCAAATCCCTTACATGGCATACTTGATGTCAATTGCCTCATTGGTCCAAATTATACGAATTAGCTCTGCAACTTGAGAATTATTCTCACGGTGGAGAAAATCACATATGTTCTTGATACAGTGATGCTTATGCCCGAGGAAGGGGCAAGCGAGGATGAGATCGCTTGCTACGTGAAGTACATAGATGACTCCACTCTTGCTTAGTGTTACATGTTTGACTCCATAATTTCTGAGTTATAGAGACAACATTAAAAGATGAATGTCAGATCCATTCTCCTACATGCCCACAAACTATTTGAGAAATAGGGAAGTACTCGACGATATGAGATATCCAAGAGCCTCTTCCGTGCTAGGATGATTGAGGGGACATCGATTCAGAACCATATCTTAAAGATGATTGAATGGATAGAGAAACTTATAGGTCTAGTAATGGTTCTAGAGGATAACGTATGTGTGGATCTTGTGCTTTAGTCCCTACCAGATTCCTTTTCATAGTTCATAATGAGTTTTAACATGAACAAGCTTGAGGTGACTCTCCCTAAGCTCCTCAATACATTGAGGGAGGCAGAGAGCACTATCAAGAAAGAGAAACTAGTTCCCTATACTAGTGAGACCATAAAGAAAAAGAAGATAGAAAAGTCCCTTAAGAAGGGCAAGGGTAAGGGCAAATCCGGTAAAGCAAAGGTTGCTAAGAAAGACCCAACAAAGGATAAAGGTCTGTGCTTTCATTACAGCAAATATTAGTATTGAGGAACTACAAAGAGTAACTGGTAGAGAGGGTGAAACAGAAGCTTGGAGAAGCTTAAGGTACATTCATGATCAGTCTCTATTTATCGAACTCTTATGATAATACATGAGTATTGGATACCAGTAGTGCTTATCACATTTATAATTTATTGCAGGTTCTGACAAAACTTAAGAGATTGGTGAGAGGCGAGATGAACCTCAAGATGGGTAATGGAGCAAAAGTTGCTGTAGTAGTTGTTAGCGAGGTCACCCTACATTTGTCTGGTGGAGCTATTATTGTATTGGATGTATGTTATTTTATTCCTTCTATTATCAAAAATATTATTTTCATTTCATGTTTGATAGTTAGTGGATATAAATTAGTTTTTGAGAATAATGGTTGTTCAATAATATTAGATGATGAGATCATCATGAGAGGAACATTGCATAATGGTTTGTTTATACTAGACACTGCTTCACATATCATGAATGTGTGTCTAAGAGAAAATGAGATGAGGTGAATAGTGCATACCTATGGTATTATAGGCTAGGTTACATCCATGAGGGAGGATTCAAAAGTTGCTAAATGATGGATATCTAGATCTATTTGACTATGAGTCATATATAACTTGCGAGCCTTGCCTTCGTGGAAAACTATCCAACTCTCTTTTTAGTGAAACTGGAGAGAAAGTCACTGAGCTATTGGAACTCATACATAGTGATGTATGTAGACCCATGTCAACTCATGCCATAAGTGGTTACTCATACTTTATTACTTTTACTAATGATTTCTCAAGGTATGGATATGTGTACTTGATGAAGTATAAATCTGAGGCCTTTAAAAACTCAGAGTATAAGAATAAAGTAGAGAACTAGACTAGAAAGAGTATTAAGACTCTTTGATCTGATCGAAGAGATGAGTACTTGAGTACAGAGTTCACCTAGTTCCTTAAGGACCATGAGATCCTATCTCAATGGACGCCTCCTTATACACTTCAACTCAATGGTGTATATGAAAGGAGGAATCGTACACTGTTAGACATGGTGCGGTCCATGATGAGCTTCGCCGACCTACCCATCTTATTCTAGGGATACGCCTTAGAGACCATAGTTTACCTTCTGAACAGAGTTCCAACTAAGTCAGTAGTGTCTACATTATATGAGATATAGAAAGAAAAGAAGCCCGATCTTATGATTGTTAAGATTTGGGGCTGCCTTGCACAGGTTAAAAGACACAACCCCGATAAGTTGAAATCAAGGATAGAGCAGTGCAAGTTTGTAGGATACCCAAAGGAAACTTGTGGGTATTATTTCTATCATTCCGAGGACCAAAAGGTCTTTGTAGCCAACAGAGTAGTGTTCCTTGAGAAGGAACACATTCTTGGCAGAGATAGTAGGAGTGTGATAGAGTTGAGCGAGGTTGGAGAATGATAGAACCCTTACAGATTCTAAACTTGGGGTTGATCTCCTTAGGGGATCGGCCTCATTGGAACTCTATAGGGGTTCCTCCCTCCAAGTTGCTGCTCAAAGGCTGGAGAAAAGATTCATCTATTGCTTATGAAAAGAGAAGGAATATATTGCTATTTATAGGGCTTCTAAACCCTAACTCATAATAGGACTCCTACTTAAGACTCTTACTTCTAACCAAGTCCTAATAGGACTCCTACTCAAGACTCCTATTCCCTTACAACTCCTAATTCTTCTCTAAGAAAAAACCTCCTACATGAATGCCCCTCTCAATTAGGACTCTCCTAGCTAGAGTCCTAACAGAATATCCCTCTCAATTAGGACTCTCCTAGCTAGAGTCCTAATAGTTTTACATGAATGTCCCTCTCAATTAGGACTCTCCAAGCTAGAGTCCTAACAGACCCGCCCTCTTCAAATCAGCCTTGTCCTCGAGGCTGATGATTCGTGAATTCTGGGAATTTGATCTTCAAGTCGTCATAGTTCTCCCAAGTGGCATCTTCTATTGGTAGGTTCGCCCACTGTATTAGCACTTCATTAGTGGGTCGTCGTCGTCGAGTCACGATCCGTCGATCAATAATGGCACTTGGCTGGGTCTGGAGTTCTCTTTGGGTAGTCATATTTGGTGGGTGGCTTTGGGTTATCTCCAAGCACCTATTTAAAACTTTCGTATGGCTGTTGGTTTGTGGGTGATATGTCATACTCCTTTTCAATTTAGTACCCTGCATATGGAATAACTTTGTCCAAAATCTGCTCTTGAATATGCAAGTAGAATTTGTCACAAGCACAATGCGTCCCTTATAGCATAATTCTTTTGAGTCCCGATTGTAATGAGCCACGGAGCTTGGTGCTTCCTCTAATTTTTTTTTTATCTTACTAGTCTCCGAATCTTCCTGCCATTCCATCCTAATATCCTCATGGAAGTCGCTGGTCGAAAGTGAAACGACCGAAACTTCAACTTGCTCGGGTAGCTGCGAAAGCGCATCTGTAAGAACATTCTCTTTCCTCTTTTTGTAAGTTATTTCATAATCAAATCGAAGAAGTTTTATTACTCATTTTTGCTGCTCAGGGGATGATATCTTTCGCTCCAAAAAGTACTTGAGGCTTTTATGGTCGGTTTTAATTTGAAATCGTCGACCAATCAAGTAGAGTCTCTACCTCGTTGTTGCACGCACAATGGCGAGCATCTCCTTATCATATGTTAACTTATTTTGATGGGAGGGAGATAATGCCTTGCTAGTGTATGTGAGTGGTCGACCATCTTGCATGAGAATGGCTCCAATTCCGACTCCAGATGCATCGGCTTCAATAATGAAGGGTCGGTTGAAATCTGGTAGTGTTAGCACCAGCGTCGTCGTCATGGCTGCCTTAAGTTTGTCAAAGGCAGTGGAGGCTCTGTCCGACCATTGGAAGACATCTTTTTTCAATAAGGAAGTAAGTGGTGCACTGATCTCTCCATAGTTTTTCACGAACTTGCAGTAGTAACCTATTAAACCCAGAAAGCCATGTAGCAATTTTATGTTCCTTGGGGTCAGCCAGTTTTGCATTGCTCCAATTTTGAAGGGGTCTACTGTCACACCTTCCTTTGATATGATATGCCCAAGATATTCCACCTTCTTTTGAAGAAAGCAAAAATTCATAGTGGTTGTTGTGTATTCAAAAGGTGGTTTTCGGTATGTCTTCTTCGCATACTCGTATTTGATGATACCCGGATCGAAGGTCTAGCTTTGTGAAGATTTGTGCTCCCTTAGCATCTCATCTACTACTGGAATAGGGTATTTATCCTTGATGGTTATGCCATTGAGAGCTCGGTAATCAACACATAATCGTCATATTCCATCCTTCTTTTGTATGAGGAGCACTGGTGAAGAGTAGGGGCTGCAACATGGCCGAATAACTCCTGTTTTTAGCATCTCTTTTACAATCCTTTCTATTTCATACTTCTGGAGATGTAGATACTGATATAGCTGAGCATTTGCTGGAGATTTGCCTGGAAGAATCATTATACAATGATCATGCCGACGGGTAAGAGGTAGGTTGCACGGTTCGTCAAATATATCTGAAAATTCTACAAGCAAAGGAAGTAGATTTGGATCTTCAAATTCCATTGGCTCTCCTTTAATTTGCTGCTCAAGTTGTACCAAAAAGCCCCTGCATGCTTTATGCAAAACCTTCTCCATTTGTTATGTGCAAATCATCGTTACGTTGCCCTCACGTTTCCCGTGCAGTATCACCCATTTCTCCTTACTGTAAAATTTCATAATTAGTTGCATAAAATTCCAAGAAATATCACATAATGTCATCAACCATTTAATTATGAGGATGGCCTCATGATCATCAAGAGGGAGAAGGAAGAAATATGCAATTATCTCTTGGTAAGGCCTTCTGATCAGCAATAGTTTCACTTGTGGGCGCCTATGATCATACTTCAAAATCCATCCGTTGGCGACCTTAACGACAAACCTGCTGCAATTCTCAATAGGTAAGTTCATATGGACAGCAACCTTACTGTTTATGAAGTTATTAGTGCTGCCCGTCTCGATGAGAACAGTAATCGGTTGTTGTTTGAGAAGGCCTCCAACTTTCATCGTTTGCGGGTTTGAGTAGCCAGCTAGTGTATGTACCGTAACTTCGGTCGGTTGGGGCTCTTCTTCTGCATCTTCTTCTTCATGTTCAAGGCTCTCTTCTAGATGTTCAATGACCTCTTCTTCTATCGGTTCAATCATAAGAACTCTCCCTTTACTACAGCGATGCTCACGGCTCCACGGCTCATCACAATGCCGACATAACCCCTTCGCATATCGCTCCCGAAGCTCTTCTCTTGTTAACCTCTTTGGTGTAGGGACTTGGTCGACAGTAAAGGGGGCTGAGGGCTTCAATATTACTGGTTGAGGAGCGACCCTAGTCCTCCGAGCTTCATGGTTCAATTGCTCCTCTTGATGTTGTGCGAAAGAGATGGCTGCCATAAGCGTATACGGTTGTCGCGCTTTAACTTCTTCTCGGATCTCCGGCTTCAAGCCCTCAATGAAGGTTCTCAATAGTTGTTTTTGAGACCAATCATGAGTTTGATTAGATAACCTTTCAAACCTAGTTTGGTACTTCTGAATGGTGGAGGTTTGTCGGATCTTTGCTAGTTGTCCGTCAATATTCTCGTAATCGGTTGGTCTGAAGTGGATCAGCCGTCCTTCTTTGAATTGTTATCATGAAAGGACTCCATAAATATGTTCAAACTAGTCAAACTACTGTATAGCATCCCCTTCAAGATATATACTTGTAATTTTCACCATAGATGCATCCGCGATTTTATGGTACCGAAAATATCGTTTCGCGCGCGAGATCCAACCAATTGGGTCTCGTTCTTCCCATCTAGGGAAGTCCACTCTCATGCATGGATAGTTAGGGTTGGTTATAGAGCTTCCCCTCTCTTGGAAGTCATATCTTTGGGCTTGGTGTGATTGGGCAAAGCTCTCTCCTTGATATGATTTCTTTGGGCTTAGTGGTCGGCCCAATCTGAGTTCGGTAAAGAGCGTCTGAATCTTATCCTCCATTCGCGCCTCCAAAGCTTCGAATTTAGCATTGATTGCCTCCTTAGATGCCATAGTATATGCCTCTAAATCTATGATGTTAAGATCTCTCTTTTGTTGTTAGGTTAAAGGCATGTATAGGTTGAGAGAAGTGATGGTCGAAAGGGTTGGTGGATCGGTGGATGTAGGCTACGATTTAGGCTTGTTTTGTGGCAGTTTTGGGTGCAGTTTGAGGGTGTGGTTTAGTGGAGTTTTAGGGCTATGGATGAAAGTTTTGGATCTGTGGTAGATGGCAGCAAAGGTTTGATAGAAATCAATGGAAGTTGCAGCAAGTATGTGCTATCTTGTAAGAGTAGAATCGTCGTCGAAGAAACAATGGTTTCTCGATGTAATTTCTACCAAAAACTTAAGAGAATTGAGGAGGGAATTGATGGAAAAATCAAAGATTATATGACAGCAAGGATGTCTAATTTATTCAAGAGAATTTCGGCAATATAATAGCAAGAAAATTGGTGCAAGTTGCGATAGCAGAATTGTCGTCGAAAAATTTCAGCGGGTTACGATAAAAATTTACAGCAACACAAAATCATTTTTAGAGATGAATTCCTTAATATATCAATCTTAGATGGAAGCCAAGATGATCTATGAAGTGTGTAAGAAATTTCATTAAAAAAAGATTGCAAATTGATGGGTTAAGGCAACAATATGCCGCTGAAATTTTCTGCAGCACAGATTTTTAAGTATAGCAGATTGAACGTAAAAAGATCAGTGGTTTATATTGAGAATTTTTTGATGAAACCAAAGGGAAATCTACTGTTATGAAGTGTCAAAGCTATCATAAAAATTTTGTAGAGATTTGGATAAAAACAATATAGTATCAAGATCAAACAAACAGTGCTATGCGGTTGAAATTTTACAGTGCAGATTTTCAAATATAGCAGATTAGACGTAAAAGATCAATGGTTTATATTGAGAATTTTTTGAAAAAACCAAAGGGAAATCTACTGTTAGGAAGTGTCAAATATGTCATAAAAATTTCATAGAAATTTGGATAGAAAAAGCATAGTAGCAAGATCAAACAGATGGTGCTATGCGGCTGGAATTCTGCAATGTATCTTTCGTCGTAGAGATGAAAACTTTGTGACGAAAGGTTTATGCAGCAATATAGGAACAGTTTTTTTTTTTTTGGATTTTCGAATAAGGATAACTAAATTGCAGCAAAAGTAAGGTAGGAAATCAGAACCTGTTGCAATTCATGGGGAGATCAAAGGATGATCCGCAGTGGTGGAGATGATGGCGGAATTCGGCGATGAACTTTTAAGCAATTGTGGGAATTGCGTTGGATGGTTGTGGAGGGTTGATAGATGGCTGTGAAAGGGCAGCGAGACACCAAGAATGCTGCTCTGATACCAGGTGATAGAACCCTTATAGATTCTAAACTTGGGGTTGATCTCTTTAGGGGATCGGCCTCGTTGGAACTCTATAGGGGTTCCTCCCTCCAAGTTGCTGCTCAAAGGCTGCAGAAAAGATTCATCTATTGCTTATGAAAAGAGAAGGAATACATGGCTATTTATAGGGCTTCTAAACCCTAACTCTTAATAGGACTCCTACTTAAGACTCTTACTTCTAACCAAGTCCTAATAGGACTCCTACTCAAGACTCCTATTCCCTTACAACTCCTAATTCTTCTTTAAGAAAAAACCTCCTACATGAATGCCCCTCTCAATTAGGACTCTCCTAGCTAGAGTCCTAACAGAATGTCCCTCTCAATTAGGACTCTCCTAGCTAGAGTCCTAACAGTTTTACATGAATGTCCCTCTCAATTAGGACTCTCCAAGCTTGAGTCCTAACAGAGAACCTAGCTTAAGCATCACTCAACAGCCCTAGTCTGTTCAGCTGCCTAGCACACAAGTTCTGACTTTACATTGGTCTAGCAGAGTGTCTCATCCTCTTGAGAGATATGTGGGACATATTAGAGGAGAGGATACTGAGGATATTGATCCTTAGACCTATGAGGAGACTATTATGAGTATAGACTCTAGAAAATGGCAAGAAGCCATGAATTCTGAGATGGATTCCATGTACTCCAACAAGGTTTGGAACCTAGTTGATGCACCTGAGACTATTGTACTCATCAATTGCAAGTGGATCTTCAAGAAGAAGATCGGAGAAGATGAAAATGTAGAGACCTATAAAGCAAGGCTAGTGGCTAAAAGGTATCATCAAAGACAAGGTGTTGACTATGATGAAACCTTCTCACCTGTAGCCATGCTAAAATCCATCGAAATTCTATTAGCTATTGCAGCATATGAGATCTGGAAAATAGATGTGAAAACTATGTTCCTAAATGGCAACCTCGAGGAAGAGATGTATATGATACAACTTGAGAGATTCGTGTCCAAGAACTGCCCAGATAAGGTGTGTAGGTTGCTTAGGTCCATTTATAAACTAAAGTAAGCTTCCTGAAGTTGGAATATGAGATTTGATGAGGCAATAAAACCTTATGACTTCTTTAAGAATGAAAATAAGCCTTGTGTATGTTGAATCTCGGATTTTGATGATGAAGTCAATTGTCATTTGTTGTCTAACCTACATGTTGAGATAAGTGTGCAGGATTAACTATGATGAAAGTAAGACATGCAGCAGGAGTTGCGCCGGAGTCATGACAATGATCACGTTGGGAGTTCGAGAGCTCGACGGAAGTTCAGACTGTCGTCGGAAGTTCTGCGGGAACAAATCCGAGAAGTCCATAAGCTTGCCAAAGAAGCTCGTCGGAACTCGCCAAGTGTATCGTCGCAAGTCCAGGAGTTTGCCGGAAGTCCGTAGGAGAATCACCGAAGGTTCATCGGATGATCGACGGAAGTTCGCCGGAAACTCACCGGAAGAAGCGATTGACGCACTGGAGCAAGCTGCAGAAATTGTCTTAGGATTTATCGTAGTTAGCACAATGATTAAGTTGGAAATGGGAGGTGATCCCATTAGCTTAATCTGGGGGCAATTGGGCCCTTGAAAAACCCAATTTGGGCCGAATGGATCTACCCATTCGGACCCTAATTGTTGTGGGAGGTACAACCGCCCAAGCCAGGAGGTGCAACCGCCCAAGCCAAGAGGTGCAACCGCCTGGGCTAAGTCTCCCAGGGAGACTGGGCGGTGCAACCACCCCAGCTAGGAGGTGCAACCGCCTGGGCTCAGTCTCCAAGCGAGACTAGGCGGTGCAACCTCTCCTAACAGGAGGTAGCACTACCTGAGCTCGGTCTTCGAGCTCTGGCAGGCGGTGCAACCGCCCCAGTTAGGAGGTGCAACCTCCTGAGCTCGGTCTTCGAGCTCTGGCAGAAGGTGCAACCGCCCCTAACAGAGGTGGCACCGCCTAGAGGCTCAGTCTTCGAGCTCTGTCAAGCGGTGCAACCGCCCCAGTCAGGAGGTGCAACCGCCTGATCCCGGAATTCCGAGGATTGACAGTTTTGAGCTCCAAATTTGAACTGGGTTGGGGCCTATAAATACCCCACCCATTCAGCACTGAAAGGAAGCAACTTACACTCGAAATCTTGATATCTTTCTATGATTCTTAGAGCTCAAAATTGTTGTAAAGGCCAAAAGTTCTCCTCCCTCAGTTCTTCAAAGTTTTGAGTTGTAAAGAGAGGAGAGAAAATTTCTGTAAGGGTTGTCTCCTAAGCCCGTCAAAAGGAGTGAAACAGTAAAAGGGTGGTTGGCCTTCGCCTATTGAAGGAAGGCCTCTAGTTGACGTCGGTGACCTCGTCGGTGGAGGAAGCCAAAAGTGGAGTAGGTCAAGATTGACCGAACCACTCTAAATCTCGGTTTGCATTTACTTTGAGCATTTTATCTTTACTGCAAACCTCCTAAATAGCTACTGCCTTCTGCGTTTTTACGAACGAGTTTCTAAGTTCAGAGCTTTCCGAATCTGCGTCTAAACGTAAATCGATTTTTTCGTACGATCATTACATTTCAGTTTACGTTTACATTTTGATTTCAATTATAACGGCAAACTGCCTTCTGCGCTTTTTTAAAACATATCTCAAGGTTCAGTATCTTCAAAATTGACATTTAGACGTAAACCGGTTTTATCGTACGAACGTCGCATTTCAGTTTGCGCTTGCATTCTAATTTTCATCATAAACTGTAAACTGCCTTTGTAGATTTACTTTAACGTCATCTCGCTTAATCTTAAAGTTAAAGTAATCTTAGAATCAGCTTTTACGTCGAAATCGTTTTTTATCAAACGAACACAGCTTTCGGTTTTAATTGCTGAAAAATTTCCGCTACACTAATTCACCCCCCCTCTTAGTGCTCTTGATCCTAACAATTGGTATCAGAGCGGGGTTAACTCTCAAACGGATTAAAACCCAAGAGAGATGGCTTACATCGAAAACCAAGAGGGCCATTCTATTACACGTCCACCCATGTTCAATGGGACGGACTACACCTATTGGAAGACCCGAATGAGGATCTTTCTTATTTCTATGGATTTTGAACTTTGGAATCTTGTCGAAAACGGTTTTTCGAAGTCTTCTCTTCCAATGATCGATTGGAATGATTTGGAGAAGAAGGCTTTCGCTCTTAATGCAAAGGCTATGAATGCCTTATTTTGTACACTTGATAAAAATGAGTTTAATCGTGTTTCGATTTGTGAACCGCATTTGATATTTGGCACACACTCGAAGTGACTCATGAAGGCACAAGTAGAGTGAAAGAGTAAAAAATCAATCTTTTGTTACACTCTTTTGAATTTTTCCGGATGAAACCGAGTGAGACTATTGGCGACATGTTTACCCGTTTCACTGATGTCGTCAACGGTCTAAAAGGACTCGGAAAAAGTTTTTCGGATTTTGAGCTCGTAAATAAGATTCTAAGATCCCTTCCTAAAAGTTGGGATCCTAAAGTCACTGCTATTCAAGAGGCGAAAGATCTAAACAACTTCCCTCTTGAAGAACTAATCGGGTCATTAATGACCTACGAGATGACTTGTAAAGCTCATGAAGAGCAAGAAGACATCCTTCCAAAGAACAGGAAGGATATGACACTTAAAACTTCAGAAGACCACTTGAGAGAAAATTCAAGTGATGAGGACTGTGACGATGACTTGACACTTCTAACAAGAAATTTTAAAAAGTTCATTAAAAGAAACAAGTTTAAGAATGACACAAAAAACAAACTTGAACCCAAGAAGGACCAAGTTATTTGCTATGAGTGCAAAAAGCCGGGACACTACAAGAGTGATTGTCCCCAAGTCAAAAAGAGAACATCAAAGAAGAAGGTGCTCAAAGCAACATGGGATGATTCGAGCGCGTCCGAAGAAGAGTAGTCCAACACCGAGCAAGTTGCTCATTACGCCTTAATGGCCATCGGAGAGGAGGTAACGAATTTAATAGATGTAGATTTATCTTTCAACGAATTATTAAATGCCTTCCATGACTTATTTGATGAATGCAAGATTATCAATAGAAAATACAAATTACTAAAAAAGGAGCATGATAGTCTTACTTGTGATTTTGATAAGTTAAAAACTAAATATCATGATAGTTTAAATTCATGCATCAAATGCCATTATCTAGAAACTCTCCAAAAAGAAAACCTGCTACTTAAGGACACCTTGAAGAAATTCGAGGTTGGTAGCAAGTCATTGAACATGATCCTTGCAAACAAGGGTCACGTTCCCAAAAGAAGTGGAATTGGATTTGTGAGAAGTTCTCACCAAAATCCAACCACCTTTATAAAAGGCACCATCTTACATGTTCGACACCAAAACAAATGTAACTTTTATTGCAAATTTGGACACATGACGCATTATTGTCCATTCAAGAAAATTAGTCCAAACAAATTGATTTGGGTTCCTAAAGGAACCATGATAAATTCTATGCAACATGATAGACAATATAGATCTATTTGTGAGGCACCCAAAAGCAAATGGGTACCTAAAAATTATCCCTTCCTGTAAAAACATTAAAAACATAAAAATTTTAGGCTGGAGCAAGAAATAATATTCTACTCCTTGATTCTCGATATTCGTAACCCAAGATCCAAAAAGAAACTCGCAATCCTCTCTAGCCTAAATTACAGACGGAGATTATAAATTTAAAATCACAAATGCGACTTAGATACAACCTTATTTGACTTTTCAGAATTAGAAACGTATGATTCCCAAATTCACATATCCCCTGGATTTTCGAACCCATCAATTTCATCCGTTCATAACCTTCGAATCTAACTCTGTATCATTAAGTGACTAAGTCTATCATGAATTTGCAAGAAACTATCACAAACATGTGTATGACATTGAGAGTATGCACGTTAAAAATCTATCTTGATCGTGCAAAAGTCCTTGTCTTAAAATGAAAATTCTTACGTAATTATGTAAGTAAAGTTGATTGCTCTGAATGAAAATTCTCCTCAAGACAGAAAAATTCTCAGATCAGATCACACTGATCAAAACAAGTGCTCACCGCTTGCAGGTTGTGGCACTGCCCCAGCTGGAGGTAGCACCTCCAGCTGCCACGTGTTGCAAGCGGTTGCACCGCTCCAGCCAGAGGTGCAACCGCCCGCAACTCTGCCCCTTTTTAACCCAAGCTAGGGCCGGTGGTGAAACCGACCCCAACTCACTCCCTTCCCTTCTCTACTCTTCCAAGCCTCCTCCATCCCCATTTCTCCCATCTTAGCATCCCAAATACCCCTCATTTCGAAGCAAAGCATCAACAATCCTTCCCTCTCTTGAAGATCTCACTAAGGTACTCTCTAAGAAGCCCTTAAACTCTGTTTTTTGATTCATTTACTCTTGCTCATCACTATTGTTCTAAACAGCAGTAGTTATGGGATCTAGAAGATCCTCAAGGGACAAAGGAAAGAGGAGATTAGTAGAAGATTTTGATCTCACCCATTTCGATTCAAAATACCATGCTGAAAAATTTTCCTCTTTCGAACTTAGGAGTGTCAATAAGGGAAAATACGTAGACTTAAATGAACTAAGAGACTTAGAGACAATCCAATGGTTTGCAAACTTAGATCTTCTTCCAATTTTGCAAATTAATGAACCCATCTATCCAAGACTTGTTAGATTGTTTTACAACAACATACAAGTAGATGAAGAAGAAAGAATGTCCACCTATCTTTTAGGACAACACATCTCAATTACGGATAGATTCATTTGCGACATGATAGGCATTCCCATGAAAAGTAATGGACTTTCCTTTAGAGGATCATGGGATGATGAAACTGTTGGAACAACATATGTTGAAGCCTTAGGAACAATTTTTGCCAATCCCAACTTAGCATTTGTTCCTAAAAGTTGTGAACATCTACTACCTCTAAACACTAAGGTACTTCATCATATCCTAACTATCATCATTCTCCCTAAACAATACCATCATGATGAAGTAAGCCAATTAGAATTAGAAACTATGTATTTGATCATGAAAGGACATGACATCTGTCTTGGTTATCTTATCCAACAAAACATGTTAGAACTATCTAAGAAAGACATGATGCTCCCATATGGTGGTATAATCACTAGAATAATGAAAGCCTACGATATTCTAATACCACCGGAAGAAGAAGTAATAAAAGTAGATAGATTTAGCATAATAAATAAAAATCTACTTCACCGATTAAGATGTTTTTATAGAAACGGTAACTGGGTTAGAATGCCAAGAAGAACTGATCCCCCTCAACCTGAACCAGAACCGGAAACACCAGTATTTAGGGGTACCCAATCTCCTCCGATCTGTCCTTTTGAGGAAACACATCCATTTGAGCAAACTCATACATCATCTGTCGAAGATATTGGGATTCGGATGGACCGATTCGAACAAAGACAAGAACGACTTGAACAACGACAAGATCAAATCCTATCTGAGCTGTAGCAAATTCATCGTCAATTTGACTCCTTGTTTAGGCACTTTAATTTTCCACCTCATGAATGAGCTTGTATGAACACAATCATCTGTTGTTATTGTAAACTCCTTATGCTACTCACCATGATGTGCTTTGACTTGATATGGTTACCTGATATATTTTGAGCATATGTAGAGTTGTAAACATCTATCGTGGTAAATATATGCCCTGTGCCTTGTGGTAAATATAAACTAAATGGTTATCTCGAATTTTATATTGAAACTAAAAGTTTTGAAAACCTTGTGCTTTGATTTCCATGATAAATATAGTTTGAAAAAGTGATATACCAATACAGTTGATAAGTCATTGTCATTGATACTAAACATCAACTAGCTGACATGTTTGATTTCATAAGAACAATTTGATTTCAGAAGAAGAGAATTAGGAATGTTGATGTGTCCGAATAGATAAACTAGTTAAAATTATTTTTCGGACTTTATTGAATGATCAAATCACTTGATTCCCATGTGTTGAAATGTTTTATCTTCATAATTTTATTTGAAAAACTATAGCATGAAAGAATTCATCTCATTTTCGGATTCGCTTAACTGTTGGAATGACAAAAATCAAATACACTCTTTTGAAAAATATTTTTTCCGAAATGGATTTGATAAAATGACTTTCCTCCTTCATGCACAAAGGATTATAACATAAAAGGAGAAGAAGCATTCAAAGCATTATACGTATCATGCCTTCCTTTATATGCTTGATAACTTGCTTATATTGTTCTCCTGGTATCACATCTACCATACTTTTTGTTGATGACAAAGGGGGAGAAATATATGAATTGATGCTATAAACACTGATGCTATGATTATGCCATACCTGCATCATCAAGGGAAATATGAACAGATGCCATATATAGAAATGCAACACTTGCTAAAATATTTGAAATGTGTACATCATGTAATGATATCAAAATCTTACTTCACAGCTTTACATGTTGATATCTTACAATATGATGAATTATTACCATCATTCAAAATTGTTATGTAAGAATGAATGTCAAGTATTGACATCATTCTTTAGAGATGTCACTTGAATTCTTAGGTCTTGAATTCAAGAATGACTTATCTCAAGTATGGCATGTAGATAGGGGGAGTTAAGGTTAACTCCATTATCAATTGATTGTCATCATCAAAAAGGGGGAGATTGTTGAATCTTGGATTTTGATGATGAAGTCAATTGTCATTTGTTGTCTAACCTATATGTTGAGATAAGTGTGCAGGATTAACTAAGATGAAAGTAAGACATGCAGCAGGAGTTGCGCCGGAGTCATGACAATGATCACGTTGGGAGTTCGAGAGCTCGACGGAAGTTCGGACTATCGTCGGAAGTTCTGCGGGAACAAATCCGAGAAGTCCATAAGCTTGCCAAAGAAGCTCGTCGGAACTCGCCAACTGTATCGTCGCAAGTCCAGGAGTTTGCCGGAAGTCCGTAGGAGAATCACCGAAGGTTCATCGGATGATCGACGGAAGTTCGCTGGAAACTCGCCGGAAGAAGCGATTGACGCACCGGAGCAAGCTGTAGAAATTGTCTTAGGATTTATCGTAGTTAGCACAATGATTAAGTTGGAAATGGGAGGTGATCCCATTAGCTTAATCTTGGGGCAATTGGGCCCTTGAAAAACCCAATTTGGGCCAAATGGATCTACCCATTCGGACCCTGATTGCTGTGGGAGGTGCAACCGCCCAAGCCAGGAGGTGCAACCGCCTGGGCTAAGTCTCCCAGGGAGACTGGGCGGTGCAACCACCCCAGCCAGGAGGTGCAACCGCCTGGGCTCAGTCTCCAAGCGAGACTGGGCGGTGCAATCTCTCCTGACAAGAGGTAGCACCGCTTGAGCTCGGTCTTCGAGCTCTGGCAGGCGGTGCAACCGCCCCAGTCAGGAGGTGCAACCGCCTGAGCTCGGTCTTCGAGCTCTGGCAGAGAGGTGCAACCGCCCCTGACAGAGGTGGCACCGCCCAGAGGCTTAGTCTTCGAGCTCTGCTAGGTGGTGCAACCGCCCCAGTCAGGAGGTGCAACTGCCTGATCCCGGAATTTCGGGAATTGACAGTTTTGAGCTCCAAATTTGAACTGGGTTGGGGTCTATAAATATCCCACCCATTCAGCACTGAAAGGAAGCAACTTACACTCGAAATCTTGATATCTTTCTGTGATTCTTAGAGCTCAAAATTGTTGTAAAAGCCAAAAGTTCTCCTCCCTCTGTTCTTCAAAGTTTTGAGTTGTAAAGAGAGGAGAGAAAATTTCTGTAAGGGTTGTCTCCTAAGCCCGTCAAAAGGAGTGAAACTATAAAAGGGTGGTTGGCCTTCGCCTATTGAAGGAAGGCCTCTAGTTGACGTCGGTGACCTCATCGGTGGAGGAAGCCAAAAGTGGAGTAGGTCAAGAATGACCGAACCACTCTAAATCTCGGTTTGCATTTACTTTGAGCATTTTATCTTTACTGCAAACCTCCTAAATAGCTACTGCCTTCTGCGTTTGTACGAATGAGTTTCTAAGTTCAGAGCTTTCCGAATCTGCGTCTAAACGTAAATCGATTTTTTCGTACGATCATTACATTTCAGTTTACGTTTACGTTTTGATTTCAATCATAACTACAAACTGCCTTCTGCGCATTTATAAAACATATCTCAAGGTTCAGTATCTTCAAAATTGCCACTTAGATGTAAACCGATTTTATCGTACGAACGTCGCATTTCAATTTGCGCTTGCATTCTAATTTTCATCATAAACTGCAAACTACCTTTGTAGATTTACTTTAACGTCATCTCGCTTAATCTTAAAGTTAAAGTAATCTTAGAATCAGCTTTTACGTTGAAATCATTTTTTATCAAACGAACGCAGCTTTCGGTTTTAATTGCTGAAAAATTTCTACTGCACTAATTCACCCCCCCCCCCTCTCTTAGTACTCTTGATCCTAACAGTGTATACAAGAAAGTAAGTGAGAGCGCTATCACCTTCTTGGTATTATACGTGGATGACATCCTGATAACTGGGAATGATGTAGGAATGCTATCCATAGTAAAGGCTTGGTTATCTAATACTTCTCCTAGAAGGACTTAGGGGAAGCATCATATATCTTAGGGATTCAGATCTATAGAGATAGATCCAAGAGGATACTTGGCTTGTTCCAATCCAGGTATATAGACACCATTGTCAAAAGGTTTGACATGAAAAATTCCAAGAAAGGTCTCATATCGATGAGATATGGGATATTGCTTTCTAGGAGTATGTCTCTAAAGACTCATATCGACCACAAAGGTGGAGTACATTGTTGCAGCAAAGGCAGCAAAGGAAGGAGTCTGGATGAAGAAGTTCATCACAGATCTAGGAGTCGTGCTAGGCAATGAGGAGCTGATTCCCTTATATTGTGACAACAATGGGGTGATTGCTTAAAAGAAGGAACCCAGGTCTCATTAGAAGTCTAAGCACGTTCTAAGGAGGTTCCACCTGATCAAAGAGATCGTGACCCAAGGAGATGTTGCAGTACAAAGAGTTCCATCCGAATATAACATCATAGATCCATTGATAAAGCTATTGTCTTAGATTGTCTTTGAGTGTCACAAGGGTCTGATGGGGATTAGACATAGAGGTGATTGGCTTCAGTTCAAGTGGGAGATTGCTAGTCATAGGTGCCCTACAAGCTAATTACGTGAGTGATGACATATGTGACTTAACACACAATCTTTTTACTTATTATTATTATTTGATATTTTATCACTTTATATTGCCTGTTGTATGAATATATTGTAATGTCCATGGATCTATACAATGGGAATCTGATTATGATAAGATCACGATAAGGAGATTATTTCACCTTTAAACACAGATCCTAAATAATCCCGGTCATAGGTAACTCGAGAGAGACATCGAGATAACTAGACAGATTAGTGTGCTGTATACTTGTCCATATGATGGATGCGGCTAGTCTCATAATTGTTTGTGTGAAGACACTAGGGACACAATGCAGGTGCTCATTGGAGAATTATTTCATTGAGATCCGCTCACGGAATGTTAGATGGTTGATGATGCCTTATTGTTAGACAACGATTCCATTGTCCTAGTGGTATCTAGTCCTTAGACTTGAGATACTAAGGATGTCCTGTATGAGTACTCCACTCTTTGATACTAGACTTATAGGTCTAGAGGTTCTAGATCTAGCACATCCATTCATCGGGAATGGTAGCCAACCTTACGAGAGCTATTGAGTGTCGATAGAGGATCATCCACTATTGGTCCATGAAAAGAATATCCCATGTATTCTTGCTCAAACAAATCCTGGCCAGGGCCATTCAGATTGAGAGAGAACGAGTTCTCTGAGAGAATTCGATTAGGGCAAGATCGAGTAGAAATTATGTGGGTCTGATAGTACCATGCCCGGTATACGATCTCTAGGGTATTAAATAGATAAGGGACTATAAATATATAGTAACTAAGGACATATAGGTCCAAAGGATTGGATTCCCCTATATTGTTTGGGGACTATGATGTAGTGGCCTAGTACGTCCGCAATCGATGAGTCGAGTGAATTATTATGGATATAATAATTCACTAAGCCATAAGGAGTTCTAATAAGTATGACTCATGGCCAGCTCGATATTGAGCCTAGAGGGTCATACACATATGGTAGGTATTACGATGAGTAGAGGTTCGAATATGAGATATCCGTTGGAGCCCCTATCTTATTGGATATCCAATAAGCCCCTGAATTATTGGATCATATGAATGAGAGATCCAATAAGAGCCAATAAGAGATTATTGGGTAGAAACCCGCTAATATAAGAGGCTTAGGTAGTTGGATAGAGATCTAGTACCCAATATGGTAAGATCCATTAGGATTAAGTTGATAGGGGGCCTTTATATGTAGGAGAAAACCAAAGACCTACAGACAAAAGGTTCTTTTTGGCTGCCTCCTCCTATTCTCCTCTCTCCCTCTCATCCTTACACTATAGCCCTTATTTGGGGCGTGTGGACAGTAAGAAGGGGCAGCCCCTTCTTGATTGCATGGTACGCGCGAGGAAGAGTTTTGGACAGCGATTTGAGAAGCATCTTCGTAGCTCCTGGCATGTGGATCACCGCTAGAGAGGAGGAAAGTTGACCTCCTTCATCCTCTCCCATATATTTGTAGGTTTTAGGGATATATGATCTCTTTAGGTAATTCTCTTACATGTAGTTTTTTGGTTTCATGGGTTTTTGCATATCAACTTTTGCACGACGATGAAACCTTCTTTTCTGTAGGAATTCTAAGATTTTATATTTTTGTTCTTCTACTGTGCATGTGATGTCACCCCAAATTTTTCAATAGGAGTGAGGTCTAAAAAAGAGGTGTAAAGGTTCTCTCTTGAGCTTGTAAAAAGGAGAAAGAGTTATAAGGGTAGTTGATCTTTGCCCATTGAAAAAAGATCGGTAGTGAAAGCCGGTGGCCTTGATTGAAGAGGAATTAGGAGTGGATGTAGGTCACTGTTAGAACCCTAGTGGATTCTAAGCTTGTGGTTGATCTCTTTAAGGGAACGGCCTCCTTGGAACTCTATAGGGGTTCCTTCCTCCAAGTTGCTATTTAAGGGCTGCTAAAAGATTCATCTATTGCTTATTAAAAGAGGATGAATACATGACTATTTATAGGGCTTATAAACCCCAACTCCTAATAGGACTCCTACTCAAAACTCTTACTTCTAATCAACTCCTAATAAGACTCCTACTTTGAGAAGCAACCTCCCAACTAACCCTAACCCTAGCCGGCCTCTTCACCTCTTTAATAGGGGTTGGCTAGGTAGGTTTTACATGAATGCCCCTTTCAATGAAACTCAATTAGGACTCTCTTAGCTATAGTCCTAATAGACCTACCCTCTTCAAATCAGCCTTATCCTCGAGGCTAACGATCTATGAAGTCTGGGAATTTGATCTTTAAGTCGTCATAGTTCTCCCAAGTGGCATCTTCTGCTGATAGGTTCGCCCATTGTATTAGCACTTTAGTAGTGGGTCGTCATCATCGAGTCACGATCCGTTGATCAATAATGACACTTGGCTAGGTCTGGAGATCTTCTTGGGTAGTCATATTTGGTAGATGGCTTTGGGCTGTCTCGATTTGTCCCATCTTGAGCTTTAAACATGGCACATGAAAGACTGGATGGATTCGGGAGCTGGCGGGTAAGTCTAATCTGTATACTACCGCTCCAATGCACTCCAAAATTTGGTAGGGTTCATAGAACCAAGGTGAAAGCTTCATAGATGCTTTGGTCTGGACTGATGTTTGCTTGTATGGCTGGAGCCGGAGGAAGACCCAATCTCCTACTGAAAATTCTCTTTCACCTTTGTGTTGATCATTGTGTTGTTTCATCCTTGCTTGAGCTTTTCCTTGTGATGAGGGAAGCCCTTCGATGAAGTCCATTGATATATTAGTCCATATTGAGTCCGGGATGGGTAAGGGTTGCAGCTTTCCGGGACTTGCCATTATCTCGCCTTTATGTCATTGACATACATCACATTGTGCCACAAATTTAGCAATAATATTTTTCATCCCTCCCCAATAAAAATTTTGCTTAATTCTCTTATAGGTTTTAAGGAACCGAAAGTGCCTGGCCGTAGGTGTGGAATGCATCTCTTGAAGGATGGTCTTTATACAAGTAGAATTTGGCACAAGCACAATGCATCCCTTATAGCGTAATTCTTTTGAGTCCCATCTGTAATGAGCTACGGAGCTTGATGCTTCCTCCAATTTTTTTATAATCTTATTGGTCTCTATATCTTCCTGCCATTCCCTCTTAATATCCTCAAGGAAGTCGTTGGTTGAAAGTGAAATGGTAAAAAATTCAGCTTGCTCAGGTAGTCACGAAAGCGCATCTGCAACAACATTCTCTTTCCGCTTTTTGTAAGTTATTTCATAATCATATGTAAGAAGCTTTGTTACCCATTTTTGCTGCTTGGGGGAAGATATCTCCTGCTCTAAGAAATATTTTAGGCTTTTATGGTTGGTCTTGATTTGAAAACATCGCCCGATCAAGTACGGTCTCCATTTGGTCACCGCATTCACAATTGCGAGCATCTCCTTTTCGTAAATAGTCATCTTGAGATGGGAAGGAGATATTGCCTTACTTGTATAAGTGAGGGGGCGGCCATCTTGCATTAGTACAGCATCAATTTCGACTCCGGAGGCATCAACTTCAATAACAAAAGTCTTACCGAATTTGGGTAGCGCTAGTACGGGCGTTGTCATCATTACGATTTTAAGTTTGTCAAAGGCTGTGATGGCTTTGTCCGACCATTGGAAATTATCTTTTTTCAGCAAGGAAGTAAGGGGTGCACTGATCTTTCTATAGTTTTTCACGAACTTGCGGTAGTAACCTATTAAACCGAGAAAGTCGTGTAGCGATTTTATGTTCCTCGGGGTCAGCCAGTTCCACATTGCTTTAATTTTGGAGGGGTCCACCGCCACACCTTCCTTTGATATGACATATCCAAGATATTCCACCTTCTGCTGAATAAAGCTATACTTTGATTTTTTGACAAAAAGAACATGTTCTCGTAAAATCGTCAAAACAAGTTGTAAGTGTTGAAAATGACTTTCAAGAGAGGGTTGTAAATAAAGATATCATGGAAGAAAACCAGCACAAACTTATGAAGATAATTCTCTTGTAATTTTTTTTGGCAGTGAAGGATGGCTGGGAGTAGAAGGAGGTTTATATACCGTGGGCCTAGGAGAGGTTCTCATCCTCCAAGCATCTTGGTTGAGCCATTCTTCTTGTATTCGGGCGAAAGAAATCGTAGCTGTCACTATACGGGGTTGCCACACCTTAACCTCCCCTTTTATCGCTGGCTTGAGTCCTTCGATGAATGTTCCTAACAATTGATGGTCATTCCAATCACGAGCAAGGTAGGATAGCATCTCAAACCTATTTTGGCACTCTTGAATTGTAGAGGTTTATCGAATCTTTGCTAGTTGGCCATCAATATTTTTATACTCCGTAGGTCCGAAACAATTCAACAGTGCGTTCTTAAATTAATTCCACGTCGGAGCCCCATGATTATATTCCAGCCAATCATACCATTGAATAGCATATCCTTCACGGTGGATGATAGCAATTTCTATCATAGCATCATCTGACATTTGGTAGTAGCCAAAGTAGTGTTCAACGCGCGAAATCCACCCTACCGGGTCTCCTTCTTCCCATCATGGGAAGTCCACCCTCATGCATGGCTGAAGCATGTTCGAGGGTTGTCCCTCCTTCTCTAGAGACCTCTCTGAACTCTCTCCTTGCTGAAATTTGGTTGGACTTGATGGTTGTCCAATTTTGAATTCTACAAACAAAGCGTGCAATTTGTCCTCCAAGCGCGATTCAATCCGAGATTCCCATGCTTCAAA
Organism: Musa acuminata AAA Group; assembly: GCF_036884655.1. Lineage (NCBI taxonomy): Eukaryota > Viridiplantae > Streptophyta > Magnoliopsida > Zingiberales > Musaceae > Musa > Musa acuminata. The sequence continues at coordinate 31,099,531 of NC_088334.1, read as the reverse complement.
TTTGGCAATAATTGGATCTTGAGAAGCCATAGCATATGCTTATAGATCAGAGATGTCCCTATCTTTTTTCTATTGATGGATTAATGGCATGGGGTGGTGGAAGGTTTAGAAAAATTGAGGATCATGGAAAGGTACTATAGCCAATTTTTACGTCTAAAGTATAGCAGTTTGGACGTAAAAGGTTAGTGGTTTATATTTAGAATATTTTGACAAAACCAATGGAAAATCCGCTATTAGAAAGTGTCAAAGTTTTCATAAAAATTTCATAGAGATTTGGATAGAAAAAATGCAATAGCAAGATCAAACAAACTGTGCTATATGGTTGGAATTTTGTAGTGCATCTAGCAATTTGAACGTAAAAGATCAGTGGTTTATATTAGAAATTTTTTGACAAAACCAAAGGAAAATCTACTGTTAGGGAGTGTCAAAGCATGCTGTCATAAAAATTTCATTGAGATTTGGATAAAAAAAAAATACAGTAGCAAGATCAAACAAACTGTGCTATACGGTTGGAATTCTATAGTGCATCTTTCATCGTAGAGATAAAAATTTTACGACAAAAAGTTTATGCAGCAATAAAGTAATGATTTTTTTTAGATTTTTGAATAAGGATAACTAAATTATAGCAACAGCAAGGTAGGAAACCAAAACCTATTGCAATTCACGGGGAGATCAAAGGATGATCTATGATGGTGGAGATGATGGCGGAATTCAGTGACAATCTTTTAAGAAATTATGGGAATTATTTTGGATGGCTGTGGAGGGCTGATAGATGACCATGGAAGGGCAGCGAGATGCCAAAAACACTACCATAATACCAAGTGTTAGAACCCTAACAAATTCTAAGCTTGGGGTTGATCTCTTTAGGGGATCGGCCTCCTTGGAACTCTATAGGGGTTTCTTCCTCCAAGTTGCTGCTCAAGGTCTGTTAAAAGATTCATCTATTGCTTGTCAAAAGAGGATGAATACATGACTATTTATAGAGCTTTTAAACCCCGACTCCTAATAGGACTCCTACTCAAGACTCTTACTTCTAACTAACTCCTAATAAGACTCCTACTCTAAGAAGCAACCTCCCAACTAACCCTAACCCTAGCCGACCTCTTCACCTCTTTAATAGGGGTCGGCTAGGTAGATTTTACATGATTGCCCCTTTCAATAAAACTCAATTAGGACTCTCCTAACTAGAGTCCTAATAGTCACAACGATTGAACCACTATAAAATCTTATTTGCATTTACTTTATGCTTTTCATTTACATTGCAAACTGATTTCCTACTCTCACTATGCTCATTATGCTTTCATACATTTTTAAGTTAAACATTTTTCGATACAGCTTTATTGAATGAAATTTCTGAATCGATATAAGTTTTACGAAAGTACTAATTCACTCCCCCCCTCTCAGTGCCGATACGGTCCTAACATTTAGTATTAGATCCAAGGTTTTTCTCATTTAGTTTAACACCCAAGAGGGCCACTCTATCATTTATCCTCCTATGTTCAATGGGATGGACTATACTTATTAGAAAACTCGAATGAGAGTTTTTTTTGCTTTTTATAGATTTGAATTTATGGAATATTATCAAAAGTGGTTTTCAAAAGTTTTCTAATCTAATGAATGAATGGAATGATTCGGAAATTTTTTTTTCTTTAAATGCTAGAGCTATGAATGCTCTATTTTATGCTTTAGACAAAAATGAGTTTAAACATATTTCTTTATGTGAAATTGCATATGAGATTTGACACACACTGGAAGTAACTCATGAAGGCACAAATAGAGTAAAAGAATCTAAGATAAATCTTTTGATGCATAATTTTGAATTATTTCAAATAAAGCTAAGCGAAACTATTATTGACATGTGCACCCGTTTTATGAATGTCGTCAATAGTTTAAAAACTTTTGGCAAATGTTCTTCTAATCTTAAACTTGTAAATAAGATTTTAAGATCCCTTCGAAAGAGTTAGGACTCAAAAGTAACAACAATACAAGAATCAAAGGACTTGAATAATTTTCTAGTTGAAGAACTTATCGGGTCTTTAATAACCTATGCAATAACATGTATTGCACATAATAAACATAAGAACAACCTTCTAAAGAATAGAAAAGATTTGGCACTTAGAACAAAAGAAGACCACTTGAACAAAAGCTCAAGTGATGATGATCTTGAACTCCTCACAATAAAATTAAAAAAGCTTATAAAACAAGAATATAAGATTGAAAATGAACTTTAAAAGGATAAAACAACTTGCTATGAATGTAATTAGCTGGGGCACTTCAAAAGTGAATATCCGTAAGTGAAGAAGAAGCTACAAAAGAAGAAGAAAACACTTAAGGTGACTTGGGACGATTCGAGTGCATCCGAATATGAGAAGCAAACCGACAAAGAAGAGGTGGCAAACTATGCCTTGGTGGCTTTTGATAATGAGATAAGTGACTCAATCAAAACCCCTTTACTTTACTATGAAATTACTTGATGTATTTCATGAGTCATTTTTAAATTAGTATATAAAATATAAAAAAAATGGGGGATCATGCTTCTCTTTCTAGTGATTTTGAACAATTAAAAAATATTGAGCATGACAATTGCATATTAACTCCTTGTATTTGTTAGGAAAAGAGTCAGCACTAAGAGGGGGGGGGGGAGGTGTGAATTAGTGTAGCGGTAAAAATTACATCGGTTCAAAACTTCGTTGCGATTAAATCCGTTTCCGACGAAAACCTATTTCGTAAAGGTATTAACTTTGAAAGTGTACGGAAGAGTGTAGTGGATGTAAGTAAGTAAAGTGGTTTATAGTAAAGTAAATTGCACAAGAGAAACACAAACCAGATTTTTATAGTGGTTTAGTCGTCGTGACCTATATCCACTTCGCCGATTCCTCTTCCGTCAAGGCCACCGGCATCCACTATCAGTCTTCTTTCAATAGGCAAAGACCAATTACCCTTTTACACCCCTCTTCTCCTTTTTATAGGTTTAGGAGACAACCTTTTACAATCCTCTTTTATAAGGTATCCCTCTCACACCTTCCTTAAAACACTCTCTAAGCTTTGGGAGGAGGAAACTCAACTTTCTAAGGTTTACAATTTTAGAATCATAGGGTTTTACTAAATATTTCTTTCTTATTCATGCAGGAATAGCTGGGGTATTTATAGGCCCCAAATAGATTCAAATTTGGAGCCCAAAATTCAAACCCTTGATATTTCAGGGTACGGGCGGTACCACCGCCTATAGCCTGACATTGGGCGGTACCACCACCCAAAATGGTGGTACTACTACTCATACAGTCTCAAAGACTGAGTCTGGGTAGTACCACTGCCCAGACTATGCTAGTCATAAGTGCCCAGCAAGCCAATCACGTGAGTGATGGCACGTGTGACTTGATACAGAATCTTTTTGCTTATTATATTTTGGCATATATCACTTTATAACTATTGCATAAATGCATATATATTGTGATGTCCTTGGATTTGTGCAATGGGAATCGGATCATGATGAGATCACGATAATGAGATCGATTCACCTTTAAACACATTTCCTAAATAATCCCGGTCATAGGTTACTCGAGAGGGACATCGTGATAACCGGATAGACTGGTGTGCTGTATACCCGTCCATATGATGGATGCAGCTGGTCTCATAGCTGCTCGTGTAGGGACACTAGGGATACAATACAGGTGCTCATTGGAGAATGAGTTCACTGATTGATCCGCTTACGGAATGCTGGATGGTTGATGATGCCTTATTGTCAGACAACGATTCCGTAGTCCTAGTGGTGTATCTGGTTCTTAGACTTGAGACACCAAGGATGTCCTGTATGAGTGCTCCACTCTTTGATACCAGACTTATAGGTTTGGCTGTTCCCAGATCTAGTACAGCTGGTCATTGGGAGTGGTAGTCGACCTTACGAGGGCTATTGAGTGTCGATAGAGGATCATCCACTCTCGGTATCATGAGAGGAATATCCCATGTGTTCTTGCTCAGACAAATCCCTGGCCAGGGTCATTCGGGTTGAGAGAGAAAGAGTTCTCCGGGAGAATCCGATTAGAGCGAGACTCAAGTAGAAACTGTATGGGTCTGACAGCACCATGCTCGATATACGGTCTCTGGGATATTAGATGGATGAGGGACTATAGGTACATGGTAACTGAGGACAGACAGGTCCAATGGATTGGATTCCCCTGTATCGTCTGGGGACTACGGCGTAGTGGCCTAGTACTTCCGTAGTCGATGAGTCGAGTGAATTATTACAGAGATAATAATTCACTTAGTTAGAAGGAGTTCTAACAGGTATGACTCACGACCAGCTCGATATTGGGCCTAGAGGGTCACACACATATGGTAGGCATTGCGATGAGTAGAGGTTCGGATATGAGATATCCGACGGAGCCCTTGTCTTATTGGATGCAGATCCAATACCCACTAGGGAAAGGACCCATTAGGGTTTTGACACGGGATCTCTATAAATAGGAGGGATTCACAGCCTCATAGGCTAGAGTCTTTGCTTGCCCTTCCTATTCTCCTCTCCCTCTCCACCTCAGAGTAGGCCTGGAGTTTTGAGGAGCGTCGTCGCAACCCTGCTGTGTGGATCACCGCTAGAGAGGAGGACGCTTGACCTCCTTCACCCTCTCCTAAGGATCTGCAAGGAAACAGGGATATACGATCTCCCTAGGTAACACAATCTCTATACGCAGTTTTGTGTTTTTGCGGATTTTGCGCACCAATCTTCGCACGACGATGAACATCCTTTTGGGAATCGGGGATTTTTGTTTTCTTGTTCTTCCGCTGCGCATATGATGTCGCCCCCCCTATGATTTCCCAACAGTGGTATCAGAGCCAGGTTGTTCGTGCGAATGATTGGTTTTTGAACTGCGTGTGTTGTGTTTAGGAAGAATTTTGACGTCAAAATCGTTGACGCAAAAGCAAGGAAGGGCAACAACAGTTGCTGCCCTCGATCTGCATGCCTGCAGCCACCTGCAGCGGCAGCCGCAGCCGCAGCCAGGCAGCACAGCGCCGGCGCATGCGCAAGCGCTGTGCCTGCAGCAGCCGGCCGGCGGCCTGCTTGCAGCAGGCTTGCTGCCGGCGGGGCTGGCAACCCACGGGCAGAGGCGCCGCAGGGCAGCGGCGCCTACCGCCGAAAGGAAGCGGCGCCTGCCGCCGCAGGGCAGCGACGCGCGATGCCTGCCGCCGCAGGGCAGCGACGCGCGACGCCTGCCGCCGCAGGGCAGCGACGCGCGACGCCTGCCGCCGCTGCTCCCGCGGGCGAAACCCCCCCCACAGGGGCGGCCGCCCGGCGGGACAGCACCGCCTGCGGAGGCAGCGGCGCCCGAAGAGGGCGCCCACCCGCAGCGGCATCGCCGCCAGCGGGCGTGCCGCCTGCAGGCGAGGGCAGTGCCCTTGCCCCGCCGCACAGGCCGCCGCCGGCAGGGTGGCGGCGGCGGCAGCAGCGAAAAGGGGAAAGGGTTTTAGGGTTTTCTGCGCAAAAGACAGTTTTGCCCCTCGGAATTTGAGAAATTCCAGTTTCTCTCTTTTGTCCAAATTACGAAAATACCCTTAGGAATTGAGAAATTCCCTATATATCCCTGATTTCAGAAAATATTAATTAATTAAAAGGTTTAGTTGATTATTATTTTTATTATTATCTAGTAGTCCTACATGATGATGATTATTTATACATGTGATGTATGATGAGTGGACGGATGATCATGGACCGTGTGATGTGTGTACTTGTGATTATTATTATTGAGGTCTGCGAACCTCCATTATATTTCTCGTTTATTGTCGGGCCTGCGTGCCTATGATTAAGTTGTAATCACATGAGGAGGCGCAGCGGGAGCGTGGAAGCCATAGCGGGACCCACGAGACGGACGATCATGATGCATGGAGATGCATCAAGATGTCGACGGAACCAACGAGGACGAGATGGACGATCACAAGGCATGGAGATGCACCGTTGCACACATAGATCTTGATGTGAGTGATTAGGCCTACTGGCTCGGGCCTAATCATATTAGGTTGTGGTCCATGATCATCTGGTGTGATTGCTTATACACATACTAGATATGTATATATATTTGCATGCGATGTAGATATATATTAAATATGTATATGTGTGACATGTCATATTAGGAGACCAAATCATAGAAACATCTCTCGATAATATTAAGTCGGTAAACGTGAGGCAATTAGATTGACCCACGTGGCCTTCCATCGTTATGAGTAGGAACCGAATCCCGGTGTAGGTTGAGTTGGTCGAGTCCCTCGAGACTCACCTATATCGCGATTCGCTATCTTGCTTACGACATAGAGATGTCACCGGTGACCTGAGGGCATGATATGCTTGGTCGAGTCCCTCGAGGGTATATCATCAAATCAGACTCATCTTGTAACGAAGGTGTTGACTTAACCGAGCATCATGGTTGGTCGAGTCCCTCGAGGCCATGGTGATTCGGAGGCCGAACAGGACGGGAATCACAAGGAGTTGTGATCGGCAAGAGTTGTCTACCTTTTAGGCTTAGTGTGATTGGTCGAGTCCCTCGAGGTTACACTAAGACGCTGATTGGATCCTGATCCCCACTAGAAGTCTGCCGGAGACTTCCGTTTCACGTGCTGAGGGTGTCGCGTGACTCGTTAGTAAAATAGTGGGAGCATATTAAGATAGAAGTCCATATCTTGATAGTTTATTTCTTGCAAAATCTGCATGTTATTCATTTTTGCTACATCTTTATTTTCAGAAAATGTCGCTTTCAAATCCCTTACGTGGCATACTTGATGTCAACCGCCTCACTGGTCCAAATTATACGGATTGGCTCCGTAACTTGAGAATTGTTCTCACAGCGGAGAAAATCGTGTACGTCCTTGATACAGTGATGCCTACGCCCAAAGAAGGGGCAAGCGAGGATGAGATCGCTCGCTACGTGAAGTACATTGATGACTCCACTCTTGCTCAGTGCTATATGTTGGGCTCTATGACTCCAGAGTTACAGAGACAACATGAAAAGATGGATGCCAGATCCATTCTCCTACATGTCCGTAAATTGTTTGAGGAACAGGGAAGGACTCAACGATATGAGATATCCAAGAGCCTTTTCCGCGCTAGGATGACTGAGGGGACACCGGTTCAGAACCATGTCCTAAAGATAATTGAGTGGATAGAGAAACTCACAGGTCTAGGAATGGTCCTAGAGGATAACTTGTGTGTGGACATTGTGCTTCAGTCCCTACCAGATTCCTTTTCACAGTTCATAATGAACTTTAATATGAACAAGCTTGAGGTGACTCTCCCAGAGCTCCTCAATATGTTGAGGGAGGCAGAGAGTACTATTAAGAAAGAGAAGCCAGTTCTCTACACTGGTGAGACCAGAAAGAAAAGGAAAGCAGAAAGGTCCCTTAAGAAGGGAAAGGGCAAGGGCAAACAAGGTAAAGCAAAGGTTGCTAAGAAAGACCCAACAAAGGACAAAGGCCAGTGCTTCCACTGTGGTAAAGATGGGCACTGGAAGAGAAACTGCAAAGAGTACCTTGCAGAAAGGGCGAAACAAAAGCTTGATGAAGCTTCAGGTACATTCATGATCAGTCTCCATTTGTCAGACTCTTATGATAACACATGGGTATTAGATACCGGTAGTGCTTATCATATATGTAATTCGTTGCAGGTTCTGGCAAGGCCTAGGAGACTAGAGAGAGGCGAGATGGACCTCAAGATGGGTAATGGAGCAAAAGTTGCTGTATTAGCTGTTAGCGAGGTCGCCCTACATCTGCCTAGTGGAGCTTTTATTGCATTAGATGCATGTTATTTTGTTCCTTCTATTATCAAAAACATTATCTCCATTTCATGTTTAACAGTTAGTGGATATAAATTTGTTTTTGAGAACAATGGTTGTTCAATATTATTAGATGATAAGATCATCATGAAAGGAACATTGCATAATGGTTTATTTATGTTAGACACCACTCCACATATCATGAATATAAATGTGTCTAAGAGGAAACGAGATGAGTTGAACAGTGCATACCTGTGGCATTGTAGACTAGGTCACATCCATGAAAGAAGGATTCAAAAGTTGCTAAATGATGGATATCTAGATCCATTCGACTATGTGTCATATGCAACTTGTGAGCCTTGCATTCGTGGAAAACTGACCAACTCTCCATTTAGTGGAACTGGAGAGAGAGCCACTGAGTTGTTGGAACTCATACATAGTGATGTATGTGGACCCATGTCAACTCATGCCATTGGAGGTTACTCCTACTTCATTACATTTACTGATGATTTCTCAAGGTATGGATATGTGTACTTAATGAAGTACAAGTCCGAGGCCTTTGAGAAATTCAGAGAGTATAAGAATGAGGTGGAGAACCAGACTGGAAAGAGTATCAAAACTCTTCGATCAGATCGAGGAGGTGAGTACTTAAGTACAGAGTTTACTCACTTCCTCAAGGACTATGGGATATTATCCCAATGGACACCTCCTTATACACCTCAGCTCAATGGTGTCTCTGAAAAGAGAAATCGTACATTATTAGATATGGTACGGTCCATGATGAGTTTCGCTGACCTACCCATCTCATTCTGGGGATATGCCCTAGAAACCGCAGCTTACCTTCTGAACAGAGTTCCAACTAAGTCGGTGGTGTCTACACCATATGAGATATGGAAAGGGAAGAAGCCTGATCTTAAAGTAGTTAAGATTTGGGGCTGCTCTGCCCATGTTAAAAGACACAACCCCGATAAGTTAGAATCAAGGACAGGGCGATGTAAATTTGTGGGATACCCCAAGGAAACTTGTGGGTATTATTTCTATCATCTCGAGGACCAAAAGGTCTTTGTAGCTAAGAGAGCAGTGTTCCTTGAGAAGGAACACATTCTTAGCGGAGACAGTGGGAGAATGATAGAGTTGAGCGAAGTTAGGGAACCAAGCTCAAGCACCACTCTACAGCCCGAGTCTGTTCAGGTATCTAATACACAAGTTTCAACTTTACGCAGGTCTGATAGAGTATCCCATCCTCCTGAGAGATATGTGGGACATATTAGAGCAGAGGATGTAGAGGATATTGATCCTCAGACCTACGAGGAGGCTATTATGAGTATAGACTCCGGGAAGTGGAAAGAAGCCATGAATTCTGAGATGGATTCTATGTACTCCAATAAGGTTTGGAACCTAGTTGATGCACCCGAAGGTATTGTACCCATCGGTTGCAAGTGGATCTTTAAGAAAAAGATCGGAGTAGATGGAAAGGTAGAGACCTATAAAGCAAGGCTAGTGGCTAAGGGGTATCGTCAAAGGCAAGGTGTTGACTACGACGAAACTTTCTCACCCGTAGCAATGCTAAAATCCATCAGAATTCTATTGGCTATTGCAGCACACTATGATTATGAGATCTGGCAGATGGATGTGAAAACCGCATTCCTCAACGGGAACCTGGAGGAGGAGGTGTATATGATGCAACCTGAGGGATTCGTGTCCAAGAACTGCCCAGATAAGGTGTGTAGGTTGCTTAGATCCATTTATGGACTAAAGCAAGCTTCCCGAAGTTGGAACATAAGATTTGATGAGGCATTCAGATCTTATGACTTCGTTAAGAACGAAGATGAGCCTTGTGTATACAGAAAGGTAAGTGGGAGCGCTATTAGCTTTTTGGTGTTATATGTGGATGACATCCTCATCATTGGGAATGACATAGGAATGCTATCCACAATAAAGGCTTGGTTATCTAGACACTTCTCCATGAAGGACTTAGGAGAAGCATCTTATATCTTGGGGATTAGAATCTATAGAGATAGATCCAAAAGGATGCTTGGCTTGTCCCAGTCCAAGTACATAGAAACTATTGTCAAAAGGTTTGGCATGGAAAATTCCAAAAGAGGTCTCATACCGATGAGACATGGGATATCGCTTTCTACGAGTATATCCCCAAAGACTCCAGAAGAAAGGGCGAACATGGATATGATACCTTATGCCTCAGCAATAGGGTCTATCATGTATGCCATGCTATGTACTAGGCCTGATATAGCGCATGCTCTGAGTGTCACGAGCAGGTATCAGGCGGATCCAGGCTTGGAGCACTGGAAAGCAGTAAAGTGTATCCTTAAGTACTTGAGAAGGACTAAGGATCTTTTACTAGTATATGGAGGTAATAGCCTTAAGGTTGAAGGCTACACTGACTCAAGTTTTCAGTCTGATGTCGATGATAGCAAGTCGAATTCAGGGTATGTGTACACCTTGAATGGAGGAGCAGTGTGCTGGAAGAGTTCCAAGCAAGATACCACTGCTGACTCGACCACAGAGGCGGAGTACATTGCTGCATCAGATGCAGCAAAGGAGGGAGTCTGGTTGAAGAAGTTCATCACAGATTTGGGAGTCGATACAGATAGCGACAAGTCGACTTCCTTATATTGCGACAACTATAGGGTGATTACTCAAATAAGGGAACCCGGGTCTCATCAGAAGTGTTCTGAGGAGGTTCCAGCTTATAAGAGAGATCATAACCCGAGGAGATGTAGCAGTGGAAAGAGTTCCATCCGAAGATAACATTGCAGATCCACTTACAAAGCCATTGTCTCAGATTGTCTTTGAGCGTCACAGGGGTCTGATGGGGATCAGACACATAGGTGATTGGCTTTAGGTCAAGTGGGAGATTGCTAGTCATAAGTGCCCAGCAAGCTAATCACGTGAGTGATGGCACGTGTGACTTGATACAGAATCTTTTTGCTTATTATATTTTGGCATATATCACTTTATAACTATTGCATAAATGCATATATATTGTGATGTCCTTGGATTTGTGCAATGGGAATCGGATCGTGATGAGATCACGATAATGAGATCGATTCACCTTTAAACACATTTCCTAAATAATCCCGGTCATAGGTTACTCGAGAGGGACATCGTGATAACCGGATAGACTGGTGTGCTGTATACCCGTCCATATGATGGATGCAGCTGGTCTCATAGCTGCTCGTGTAGGGACACTAGGGATACAATACAGGTGCTCATTGGAGAATGAGTTCACTGATTGATCCGCTTACGGAATGCTGGATGGTTGATGATGCCTTATTGTCAGACAACGATTCCGTAGTCCTAGTGGTGTATCTGGTTCTTAGACTTGAGACACCAAGGATGTCCTGTATGAGTGCTCCACTCTTTGATACCAGACTTATAGGTTTGGCTGTTCCCAGATCTAGTACAGCTGGTCATTGGGAGTGGTAGTCGACCTTACGAGGGCTATTGAGTGTCGATAGAGGATCATCCACTCTCGGTATCATGAGAGGAATATCCCATGTGTTCTTGCTCAGACAAATCCCTGGCCAGGGTCATTCGGGTTGAGAGAGAAAGAGTTCTCCGGGAGAATCCGATTAGAGCGAGACTCAAGTAGAAACTGTATGGGTCTGACAGCACCATGCTCGATATACGGTCTCTGGGATATTAGATGGATGAGGGACTATAGGTACATGGTAACTGAGGACAGACAGGTCCAATGGATTGGATTCCCCTGTATCGTCTGGGGACTACGGCGTAGTGGCCTAGTACTTCCGTAGTCGATGAGTCGAGTGAATTATTACAGAGATAATAATTCACTTAGTTAGAAGGAGTTCTGACAGGTATGACTCACGACCAGCTCGATATTGGGCCTAGAGGGTCACACACATATGGTAGGCATTGCGATGAGTAGAGGTTCGGATATGAGATATCCGACGGAGCCCTTGTCTTATTGGATGCAGATCCAATACCCACTAGGGAAAGGACCCATTAGGGTTTTGACACGGGATCTCTATAAATAGGAGCGATTCACAGCCTCATAGGCTAGAGTCTTTGCTTGCCCTTCCTATTCTCCTCTCCCTCTCCACCTCAGAGTAGGCCTGGAGTTTTGAGGAGCGTCGTCGCAACCCTGCTGTGTGGATCACCGCTAGAGAGGAGGACGCTTGACCTCCTTCACCCTCTCCTAAGGATCTGCAAGGAAACAGGGATATACGATCTCCCTAGGTAACACAATCTCTATACGCAGTTTTGTGTTTTTGCGGATTTTGCGCACCAATCTTCGCACGACGATGAACATCCTTTTGGGAATCGGGGATTTTTGTTTTCTTGTTCTTCCGCTGCGCATATGATGTCGCCCCCCCTATGATTTCCCAACAGACTAGTGGTACCACCGCCTGACATAGTCTTAGAGATTGTGCCATGACGATTTTACCTATTTGGTCACTATTTAGGCCTTTCTCTTAGCCCAATACTGCCCCAACTTAGCCCAACTGTCCCCTAATTGGGTTGGCCCAATTCTAATCCCTATTATGTACTAACAATGAATTTTAATATATTTACTAAGCTAAACAAAGTCCGTAAGTCTAGGTTTCTTCTGGCGAGCTTTCGGCGAACTTCTAACGATCTCTCGGTAATATTCCAACGGACTCCCGGCAAGCTCCTAGACTTCATGATGATCTTCTTGGTGAGTTCCAACTAGCTTCTTTGGCAAGCTCTGGGACTTCTCGATCAATTCCGATAGAACTTCCGACGAACGTCTGGACTTTCGATGAACTCTCGAACTCCCAACGAAATCACGTTCTTGACTCTGGGACTTCATTTTTCTTTATCCTTTGCTATTATATTATAGTTAATCTTGCATATATAAAAACATACTTCGATCTAGATAATTATTACTAAGCATGAATCATGTTGTTCGGTATGTCATTGGTCCATCGACGCTTCATCCGATTCTTCGGCGCATCGTCCTCTCTTGCGGCCTATTACCCAATCGGCTAGTTGACCTCTGCAACTCCGATTTTCGTGGCACAATATCTGCTCTTCTTGGCCCGATGTCCGAATCCATGGCCTGAAACCTTCTGTCGATACATCAACTGATCGTCCGGCCCGACGTCCAATCTTATGACATGTTTTCCTTTGGCCCAACATGATTCTTCCTACTTTAATTATCTCATCTTGATCAAAGCATCCTGCGTCACCCAAAATGTAGATCAAATCATAAACACTTATCAATTGGTTTCATCATCAAAATCCGAGATTCAACAGTACTAAGAGTTAGATTCACTTAAGAAGAAAAATATATTACTACAACAAACAAAATGATTTTGATTGAAAATACTTTATGTTTAATGAAATCGTGCTTGATGATTTATTGATGCATGATGATTTGAAGTAATGATGATTTTTATGATTTGTGGTTTATTGATCTTGATGACTCTTGTAATAAATCTTATTTTTTAGTTCTAAACGATGATGCATGTTTTTGTTTGGCATAAAAAACAAAAGCATGCTTGTATGAAATAAATCACATAAATTGAAACACATAAAAAAGGGGAATGCATTATTTTTGAAAATGTCTCTATCTCTAAAATCTTATTAAGTTTTCAATAAGAGATTAATGAATCTATTTATATCATTTTGAATCTCTTAGTGATTTTGATGATTTGAATTTGAATGAGTTTTATCTATATCATGATCTTGAATTCTCAAAATTATAACTTGAGGTTTTCTTTATATGAATCAAGACCCCTTACTCTTTATTCTTGTATGATTCTTGCATTTTGTTAAAGAGAATATTTATCCAAATGAATCATGATTTTTTTCTTGATTTCTTGGAATTCATGACTTAAAATTTCTTTTGAAGATATTTTACTATTTGATTTCCTAAGATTTATTTTTAATTATTTAAGAGAAGATTTGTCAAAATGAATCATGTTTTTGATATTCACATGATCTTTGATATTATCTTTCATGACGTGATTTTTATTATGTATAATTCCTTTGTATTCATTAATTGTATACCTCATCACCAAATTGATTTTTCTTGATATTTTTCATGTGATTGCTTAAACATTTACACCATTGTGTTCTTCCGTTCATATTTTTGACAATGCTAAGGGGGAGAAATGTTGAATATCAAATTTTGATGATCAACCAATTGATAAGTGTTTATGATTTAATATGCATTTTGAGTGATACAGGATGTTTCGATCAGGGAGATAATTAAAGCAGGAAGAATCATGCTGGGCCGGAGGAAAACATGTCAAAAGATTGGACGTCAGGCCGAAGGATCGGTCGACGTATCGATAGAAGGCTTCAGGCCATGGATTCGGGCATTGAACCAAGAAGAGCAGATATTATGCCAAGGATATCGGAGTTGCAAGGTCAATTGGCCGATTAAGTAATAGGCCGCAAGAAAGGACGATGCACCGAAGAATCAAACGAAGAATCGATGGACCAATGACATGCCAGACGACATGATTCATGTTTAGTAATAATTGTCTAGATCGAAGTGTGTTTTTATGTATGCAGGATTAACTATGATAGCAAGGCATAAAGCAAAATGAAGTCACGAAGTCAAGAACACAATTTCGTTAGGAGTTCGAGAGTTCGTCGGAAGTTCGGACGTTCATTGGAAGTTCTGCCGAAACCAATCGAGAAGTCCAGGAGCTTACCAAAAAAGCTTATCGGAACTATCCAAGAAGATCATCGTGAAGTCCAGGAGCATGCCGAGAGTCCACCGGAACATTGCCGAGAGATCGTGTTAGGACTCTAGCTTGGAGAGTCCTAATTGAGAGGGACATTCATGTAAAACTGTTAGGACTCTAGCTAGGAGAGTCCTAATTGAGAGGGATATTCTGTTAGGACTCTAGCTAGGAGAGTCCTAATTGAGAGGGGCATTCATGTAGGAGGTTTTTTTTTAGAAAAGAATTAGGAGTTGTAAGGTAATAGGAGTCTTGAGTAGGAGTCCTATTAGGAGTTGGTTAGAAGTAAGAGTCTTAAGTAGGAGTCCTATTAGGAGTTAGGGTTTAGAAGCCCTATAAATAGCCATGTATTTCTTCTCTTTTCTTAAGCAATAGATGAATCTTTTCTGCAGCCTTTGAGCAGTAACTTGAAGGGAGGAACCCCTATAGAGTTCCAAGGAGGCCGATCCCCTAAAGAAATCAACCCCAAGTTTAGAATCTGCAAGGGTTCTAACACCTAATATCAGAGCAGTGTTCTTGGCATCTCGCTACCCTTCCACTGCCATCCATCAGTCCTCCACAACCTCCCAAAGCAATTCCCACAATTGCTTAAAAGATCGTCGCCGAATTCCGCCATCATCTCCACCACCGTGGATCATCCTTTGATCTCCCCGTGAATTACAACAGGTTCTGGTTTCCTACCTTAATACTGCTGCAATTTAGTTATCCTTATTTGAAAATCCAAAAAAAAAAAACTGTTCCTATATTGCTGCATAAACCTTTCGTCACAAAGTTTTCATCTCTACGACGAAAGATACATTGCAGAATTCCAGCCGCATAGCACCATCTGTTTGATCTTGCTACTGTGCTTTATCTATCCAAATTTCTATGAAATTTTTATGACATCTTTGACACTTCCTAACAGCAGATTTCCCTTTGGTTTTTTCAAAAAATTCTCAATATAAACCATTGATTTTTTACGTCTAATCTGCTATACTTGAAAATCTGCACTATAAAATTTCAGCCGCATAGCACTGTTTGTTTGATCTTGATACTATAGTGTTTATATCCAAATCTCTACGAAATTTTTATGATAGCTTTGACACTTCCTAACAGTGGATTTCCCTTTGGTTTCATCAAAAAATTCTTAATATAAACCATGGATCTTTTACGTCCAATCTGCTATACTTAAAAATCTGTGCTGCAGAAAATTTCAGCGGCATATTGTTGCCTTAACCCATCTATTTGCAATCTTTTTTGAATGAAATTTCTTATACACTTCATAGATCATCTTGGCTTCCATCTATGATTGATATATTAAGGAATTCATCTCTAAAAATGATTTTGTGTTGCTGTAAATTTTCATCGTAACCCGTTGAAATTTTTCGATGACAATTCTGCTATCGCAACTTCCATCAATTTTCTTGCTGTTATACTGCCGAAATTCTCTTGATTAAATTAGACATCCTTGCTGTCATATAATCTGTGATTTTGCTATCAATTCCCTCCTCAATTCTCTTAAGTTTTTGGTAGAAATTACATCAAGAAACCATTGTTTCTTCGACGACAATTCTACTCTTACAAGACAGCACATACTTGCTGCATCTTCCACTGATTTCTATCAAAGCTTTGCTGCCATCTACCACAGATCCAAAACTTTCATCCACAGCCCTAAAACTCCACTAAACCACACCATCAAACTGCACCCAAAACTGCCACAAAACAAGCCTAAATCGTAACCTACATCCACCGATCCACCAACCCTTTTGACCATCACTTCTCTCAACCAATACATGCCTTTAACTTAACAACAAAAGAGAGATCTTAACATTATAGATTTGGAGGCATATACTATAGCATCTAAGGAGGCAATCAATGCTAAATTCGAAGCCTTGGAGGCACGAATAGAGGATAAGATTCGGACGCTCTTTACCGAACTCAGATTGGGCCAACCTCTAAGCCCGAAAAAATCATATCGCGGAGAGAGCTTTGCCCAATTGCACCAGGCCCGAAGAGATGAGTTCCAAGGGAGGGGAGGCTCTATGACTGAACCCAACTATCCATGCATGAGAGTGGACTTCCCTAGATGGGAAGAAGGAGACCCGATTGGTTGGATCTTGCGCGCGGAGCGATATTTTCAGTACCACAAAACTGCGGATGCATCTATGGTGAAAATTGCAGCTATATATCTTGAAGGGGATGCTATACAGTGGTTTGACTAGTTTGAACATACTTATAGAGTCCTTTCATGGCGGCAATTCAAAGAAGGACTGCTGATCCGCTTCAGACCAACCGATTACGAGAATATTGATGGACAACTAGCAAAGATCCGACAAACCTCTACCATTCAGGAGTACCAAACCAGGTTTGAAAGGTTATCTAATCAAACTCATGATTGGTCTCAAAAATAGCTATTGAGGACCTTCACTAAGGGCTTAAAGCCGGAGATCCGAGGAGAAGTTAAAGCGCGACAATCGTATACGCTTATGGCAGCCATCTCTTTCGCACGACATCAAGAGGAGCAATTGAACCATGAAGCTTGGAGGACTAGGGTCGCTCCTCAACCAGTAATATTGAAGCCCTTAGCCCCCCCTACTATCGACCAAGTCCCTACACCAAAGAGGTTAACAAGAGAAGAGCTTCGGGAGCGATATGCGAAGGGGTTATGTTGGCATTGTGACGAGCCGTGGAGCCGTGAGCATCGTTGTAGTAAAGGAGAACTTCTTATGATTGAACCGATAGAAGAAGAGGTCATTGAACATCCAAAAGAGAGCCTTGAACATGAAGAAGAAGATGCAGAAGAAGAGCCATAACCGACCGAAGTTACGGTACATATACTAGCTGGCTACTCAAACCCGCAAACGATGAAAGTTGGAGGCCTTCTCAAACAACAACTAATCACTGTTCTCATCGACACGGGCAGTACTACTAACTTCCTAAATAGTAAGCTTGTTGTTCGGATAGCATTACCTATCGAGAATCACTGCAGGTTTGATGTTAAGGTCACCGACGGACAGATTTTGAATTGTGATCGTAGGCGCCCGCAGGAGAAACTATTGCTGCAAGACCAAGAAATAATTGCATATTTCTTCCTTCTCCCTCTTAACAATCATGAGGCCATGCTCAAAATTAAATGGTTGATGATATTAGGTGATGTTTCCTGGAATTTTATGAAACTAATTATGAAATTTTATAGTAAGGAGAAATAGGTGACATTACACGGGAAATGTGGGGGTGACATAACAGCGATTTGCACACAACAAATGAAGAAGGTTTTGCATAAAGCATGTAGTGGCTTTTTAGTACAACTTGAGTAGCAAACTAAGGGAGAGCAAACAAAATTTGAAGATCCAAATCTACTTCCTTTGCTTGCTGAATTTTCAGATATATTTGACGAACCGTGCAACCTACCTCTTACCCGTCGGCATGATCATTGTATAACGATTCTTCCAAGCAAATCTGCAGTAAATGCTCAGCCATATCAATATCCACATCTCCAAAAGGATGAAATAGAAAGGATTGTAAAAGAGATGCTCAAAACAGGAGTTATTCAGCCATGTTGCAGCCCCTACTCTTCACTGGTGCTCCTCATACGAAAGAAGGATGGAATATGGCGATTATGTGTTGATTACCGAGCTCTCAATGGCATAACCATCAAGGATAAATACCCTATTCCAGTAGTAGATGATTTGCTAAGGGAGCACAAATCTTCACAAAGCTGGACCTTCGATCCGGGTATCATCAAATACGAGTATGCGAAGAAGACATACCGAAAACCACCTTTTGAACACACAACAACCACTATGAATTTTTGCTTTCTTCAAAAGAAGGTGGAATATCTTGGGCATATCATATCAGAGGAAGGTGTGGTAGTAGACCCCTTCAAAATTGGAGCAATGCAAAACTGGCTGACCCCGAGGAACATAAAATTGCTACATGACTTTCTGGGTTTAACAAGCTACTACTGCAAGTTTGTGAAAAACTATGGAGAGATTAGTGTACCAGTTACTTCCTTACTGAAAAAAGATGTCTTCCAATGGTCGAACAGAGCCTCCGCTGCCTTCGACAAACTTAAGGCAGCCATGACGACGACGCCGGTGCTAACACTACCAGATTTCAACCGACCCTTCATTATTGAGGCCGTCACATCTGGAGTCAGAATTGGAGCCATTCTCATGCAAGATGGTCGACCACTTGTATACACTAGCAAGGCATTATCTCCCTCCTATCAAAATAAGTCAACATATGATAAGGAGATGCTCGCCATTGTGCGCGCAGCAATGCGGTGGAGACCCTACTTGATTGGTCGACGATTTCAAATTAAAACTAACCAAAAAAGCCTTAAGTACTTTTTGGAGTGAAAGATATCATCCCCTGGGCAGCAAAAATGGGTAACAAAACTTCTTAGATTTGATTATGAAACAACTTACAAAAAGGAGAAAGAGAATGTTCTTGCAGATGCGCTTTCGCAACTACCTGAGCAAGCTGAAGTTTCGACCGTTTCACTTCCGACCAGCGACTTTCTTGAGGATATTAAGATAAAATGGCAGGAAGATTCAGAGACTAGTAAGATTATAAAAAAAAAAAAAATTGGAGGAAGCACCAAGCTCTATGGCTCATTACAATTGGGACTCAAAAGAATTATGCTATAAGGGACACATTGTGCTTGTGACAAATTCTACTTGCATCTTCAAGAGCAGATTTTGGACAAAGTTATTCCATATGCAGGGTACTAAATTGAAAAGGACTACGACATGTCACCAACAAACCAACAGCCAGACGAAAGTTTTAAATAGATGCTTGGAGACAACCCAAAGCCACCCACCAAATATGACTACCCAAAGAGAACTCCAAACCCAGCCAAGTGCCATTATTGATCGACGGATCTTGACTCGACGACAACGACCCACTAATGAAGTGCTAATACAGTGGGCGAACCTACCAATAGAAGATGCCACTTGGGAGAACTATGACGACTTGAAGATCAAATTCCCAGAATTCACGAATCATCAGCCTCGAAGACAAGGCTGATTTGAAGAGAATAGGAGTCTTGAGTAGGAGTCCTATTAGGAGTTGGTTAGAAGTAAGAGTCTTAAGTAGGAATCCTATTAGGAGTTAGGGTTTAGAAGCCCTATAAATAGCCATGTATTCCTTCTCTTTTCTTAAGCAATAGATGAATCTTTTCTACAGCCTTTGAGTAGCAACTTGGAGGGAGGAACCCCTATAGAGTTCCAAGGAGGCAGATCCCCTAAAGAGATCAACCCCAAGTTTAGAATCTGCAAGGGTTCTAACAGATCATCGGAAGTTCGCTGGAAGATCATCGAAAGCTCGCCGGAAGAAATCAGACTTATCTTACTTAGAATATGTCTTAGGAATTATAGTTAGCACATAATTAGAGTTAGAATTAGGAGGTAATCCTATCAACTCTGTTATGGGCCAATTGGGCCGAAAGTTGTACTGGTTTGTGCCGAATACAAGGCCCAACCAGGGTGCATAAACCTTGGCCGGCGGTGGCACCACCTAGGGAACAACACCCTAGGAAATCTGGGTAGTGGTACTGCCCGGGCTAGGTGGTGGTACCGTCGGCAATAATGTTGCTAGCAATGGTACCGCCCCTGTTCGGTGGTGGTACCACCTAGTAGTAGATCCTACGACGGTAGTACTGCCCAGGAACGGCGGTGGTACTGCCAGTACCCAGGAAACCTGGGATGAGACCTTTTTAGGCTCCAAGTTTGAATCATCTTGAAGCCTATAAATACCCCTCTCAATCCTAGTTAACACACACAAGTATTGAGAGTAAAAAGGAAAGAAACTCTACTGTAATATTGTGTGAAACTCCTCTCAAAGTTCTAAGTGTTAGAATAGTTTGAGAGAGGAGTGAGTGGGGGTGTAAGGGTTATCTCCTAAACCTGGTAAAAGAAAAAAGAGCTGTAAGAAGGAGGTTGATCTTCGTCTATTAAAGAAAGATCGATAGTGGATGCCGGTGGCCTCGATGGAAGAGGAATCAACGGAGTGGATGTAGGTCATGATGTTAGAACCCTTGCAAATTCTAAACTTGGGGTTGATCTCTTTAGGGGATCGGCCTCCTTGGAACTCTATAGGGGTTCCTCCCTCCAAGTTGCTGCTCAAAGGCTGCAGAAAAGATTCATCTATTGCTTATGAAAAGAGAAGGAATACATGGCTATTTATAGGGCTTCTAAACCCTAACTCCTAATAGGACTCCTACTTAAGACTCTTACTTCTAACCAACTCCTAATAGGACTCCTACTCAAGACTCCTATTCCCTTACAACTCCTAATTCTTCTCTAAGAAAAAACCACCTACATGAATGCCCCTCACAATTAGGACTCTCCTAGCTAGAGTCCTAACAGAATGTCCCTCTCAATTAGGACTCTCCTAGCTAGAGTCCTAACATTTTTACATGAATGTCCCTCTCAATTAGGACTCTCCAAGCTAGAGTTCTAACAGACCCACCGCCCTCTTCAAATCAGCCTTGCCCTCGAGGCTGATGATTTATGAATTCTGGGAATTTGATCTTCAAGTCATCATAGTTCTCCCAAGTGGCATCTTCTTTTGGTAGGTTCGCCCACTGTATTAGCACTTCATTAGTGGGTCGTCGTCGTCGAGTCACGATCCGTCGATCAATAATGGCACTTGGCTGGATCTGGAGTTCTCTTTGGGTAGTCATATTTGGTGGGTGGCTTTGGGCTGTCTCCAAGCACCTGTTTAAAACTTCCGGTTGGCTGTTGGTTTGTGGGTGATATGTCGTACTCCTTTTCAATTTAGTACCCTGCATATAGAATAACTTTGTCCAAAATCTGCTATTGAAGATGCAAGTAGAATTTGTCACAAGCACAATGCGTCCCTTATAGTGTAATTCTTTTGAGTCCCAATTGTAATGAGCCACGGAGCTTGGTGCTTCCTCCAATTTTTTTATAATCTAACTAGTATCTGAATCTTCCTGCCATTCCAACTTAATATCCTCAAGGAAGTCGCTGGTCGGAAGTGAAACGGTCGAAACTTCAACTTGCTCGGGTAGCTGCGAAAGCGCATCTGCAAGAACATTCTCTTTCCCCTTTTTGTAAGTTATTTCAAAATCAAATCCAAGAAGTTTTGTTACCCATTTTTGCTGCTCGGGGGAAGATATCTTCTGCTCCAAGAGATATTTTAGGCTTTTATGGTCGGTCTTGATTTGAAAGTATCGCCTGATCAAGTACAATCTCCACCTCGTTGCTGCGCGCACAATGGCGAGCATCTCCTTATCATTTGTTGACATATTTTGATCGGAGGGAGATAATGCCTTGCTAGTGTATGCGAGTGGTCGACCATCTTGCATGAGAATGGCTCCAATTCTGACTCCAGATGTGTCGGCCTCAATAATGAAGGGTCGGTTGAAATCTGGTAGTGTTAGCACCAGCGTCGTCGTCATGGCTGCCTAAAGTTTGTCGAAGGCAGCGGAGGCTCTGTCCAACCATTAGAAGACATCTTTTTCTAGTAAGGAAGTAAGTGGTGCACTGATCTTTCCATAGTTTTTCACGAACTTGCGGTAGTAGCCTGTTAAACCCAGAAAGCCATGTAGTAATTTTATGTTTCTCGAGGTCGGCCAATTTTGCATTGCTCCAATTTTGAAGGGGTCCACTGCCACACCTTCCTCTGATATGATATGCCCAAGATATTCCACCTTTTGTTGAAGAAAGCAAAAATTCGTGGTTGTTGTGTGTTCAAAAGGTGGTTTTCCGTATGTCTTCTTCGTATGCTCGTATTTGATGATACCCGGATCAAAGGTCCAGCTTTGTAAAGATTTGTGCTCCCTTTCATCTAGCAATTCATCTACTATTGGAATAAAGTATTTGTCCTTGATGATTATGCCATTGAGAGCTCGGTAATCAACACATATTCGTCTTGTTCCGTCCTTCTTGCGTACAAGTAGCACCGGCGAAGAGTAGAGGTTGCAACTTGGCCGAATAACTCTTGTTTCGAGCATCTCTTTTATAATCCTTTCTATTTCATCCTTCTAGAGATGTGGATACTGATATGGCTGAGCATTTGCTGAAGATTTGCCTGGAAGAATCATTATACAATGATCATGCCGACAGGTAAGAGGTAGGTTGCGCGGTTCGTCAAATATATTTGAAAATTCAGCAAGCAAAGGAAGTAGATTTGGATCTTCAAATTCTGTTGGCTCTCCCTTAGTTTGCTGCTCAAGTTGTACCAAAAAGCCGCTGCATGCTTTATACAAAACATTCTCCATTTGTTGTGTGCAAATCGTTGTTATGTCGCCCCCACGTTTCCCGTGCAATGTCACCTGTTTCTCCTTACTGTAAAATTTCATAATTAGTTTCGTTAAATTCCAAGAAATATCACCTAATGTCATCAACCATTTAATTCTGAGCATGGCCTCATGATTCTTAAGAGGGAGAAGGAAGAAATATGCAATTATCTCTTGGTCCTGCAGCAATAGTTTCTCCTACAAGCGCCTATGATCACAATTCAAAATCCATCCGTCGGTGACCTTAACATCAAACCTGCAGCGATTCTCGATAGGTAATGATATCCAAACAGCAAGCTTACTATTTAGGAAGTTAGTAGTATTGCCCGTGTCGATGAGAACAGTGATTGGTTGTTGTTTGAGAAGGCCTCCAATTTTCATCGTTTGCGGGTTTGAGTAGTTAGCTAGTGTATGTACTGTAACTTCGGTCGGTTGTGGCTCTTCTTTTGCATCTTCTTCTTCATGTTCAAGGCTCTCTTTTGGATGTTCAATGACCTCTTCTTCTATCGGTTCAATCATAAGAAGTCCTCCTTTACTACAGCGATGCTCACGGCTCCACGGCTCATCACAATGCCAACATAACCCCTTCGCATATCGCTCCCGAAGCTCTTCTCTTGTTAACCTCTTTAGTGTAGGGACTTGGTCGACAGTAGGGGGGCTAAGGGCTTCAATATTACTGGTTGAGGAGAGACCCTAGTCCTCCGAGCTTCATGGTTCAATTGCTCCTCTTGATGTCGTGCGAAAGAGATGGCTGCCATAAGCGTATACGGTTGTCGCGCTTTAACTTCTCCTCGGATCTCCAGCTTCAAGCCCTCAATGAAGGTCCACAATAGCTGTTTTTGAGACCAATCATGAGTTTGATTAGATAACCTTTCAAACCTGGTTTGGTACTCCTGAATGGTGGAGGTTTGTTGGATCTTTGCTAGTTGTTCGTCAATATTCTCGTAATCGGTTGGTCTGAAGCGAATCAGCAGTCCTTCTTTGAATTCTCGCCATGAAAGGACTCCATAAGTATGTTTAAACCAGTCAAACCATTGTATAGCATCCCCTTCAAGATGTATAGCTGTAATTTTCGCCATAGATGCATCTGCGATTTTGTGGTACCGAAAATATCGCTCCGCGCGTGAGATCCAACCAATCGGGTCTCCTTCTTCCCATCTAGGGAAGTCCACTCTCATGCATGGATAGTTGGGGTCGGTCATAGAGCCTCCCCTCTCTTGGAAGTCATATCTTTGGGCTTGGTGTGATTGGGCAAAGCTCTCTCCTTGATATGATTTCTTCGGGCTTAGTCGGCGTCCCAATCTGAGTTCGGTAAAGAGCGTCCGAATCTTATCCTCCATTCGTGCCTCCAAGGCTTCGAATTTAGCATTGATTGCCTCCTTAGATGCCATAGTATATGCCTCCAAATCTATGATGTTAAAATCTCTCTTTTGTTGTTAGGTTAAAGGCATGTATAGGTTGAGAGAAGTGATGGTCGAAAGGGTTGGTGGATCGGTGGATGTAGGCTATGATTTAGGCTTATTTTGTGGCAGTTTTGGGTGCAGTTTGAGGGTATGATTTAGTGGAGTTTTAGGGCTGTGGATGAAAGTTTTGGATCTGTGGTAGATGGCAGCAAAGGTTTGACAGAAATCCATGGAAGTTGCAGCAAGTATATGCTATCTTTTAAGAGTAGAATTGTCGTCGAAGAAACAATGGTTTCTTGACGTAATTTCCACCAAAAACTTGAGAGAATTGAGGAGGGAATTGATAGCAAAATCACAGTTTATATAACAGCAAGGATATCTAATTTAATCAAGAAAATTTCGACAGTATAACAGCAAGGAAATTGGTGCAAGTTGCAATTGCAGAATTATCGTCGAAAAATTTCAGCGGGTTATGATGAAAATTTGCAGCAACATAAAATCGTTTTTAGAGATGAATTTCTTAATAGATCAATATTAGATGGAAGCCAAGATGATCTATGAAGTGTATAAGAAATTTCATTCAAAAAAGATTGCAAATAGATGGGTTAAGGCAACGATATGAAGCTGAAATTTTCTGCAGCATAGATTTTCAAGTGCAGCAGATTGGATATAAAAGATCAGTAATTTATATTGAGAATTTTTCGATAAAACTAAAGGAAAATCTACTGTTAGGAAGTGTCAAAGATGTTATAAAAATTTCATAGAAATTTGGATAGAAAAAACACAGTAGCAAGATCAAAAAGATGGTGCTATGCGGCTTGAATTCTGCAATTCAAGTGCAGTAGATTGGACATAAAAGATCAATAGTTTATATTGAGAATTTTTTGATGAAACAAAAGGGAAATCCACTGTTAGGAAGTGTCAAAGATGTCATAAAAATTTCGTAGAAATTTGGATTGAAAAAGCACAGTAGCAAGATCAAACAGATGTTGCTATGCGGCTGGAATTCTACAATGTATCTTTCGTCGTAGAGATGAAAACTTTGTGACGAAAAGTTTATGCAGCAATATAGGAACAATTTTTTTTTTTTTTTTGGATGTTCGAATATGGATAACTAAATTGCAGCAGTAGTATGGTAGGAAACCAGAACCTGTTGCAATTCACGGGGAGATCAAAGGATGATCCGTGGTGGTGGAGATGATGGCGAAATTCGGTGATGATCTTTTAAGCAATTGTGGGAATTGCTTTGGATGGTTGTAGAGGGTTGATGGATGGCTGTGGAAGGGCAGCGAGATGCCAAGAACGCTGCTCTGATACCAGGTGTTAGAACCCTTGCAGATTCTAAACTTGGGGTTGATCTCTTTAGGGGATCGGCCTCCTTGGAACTCTATAGGGGTTCCTCCCTCCAAGTTGCTGCTCAAAGGCTGCAGAAAAGATTCATCTATTGCTTATGAAAAGAGAAGGAATATATGGCTATTTATAGGGCTTCTAAACCCTAACTCCTAATAGGACTCCTACTTAAGACTCTTACTTCTAACCAACTCCTAATAGGACTCCTACTCAAGACTCCTATTCCCTTACAACTCCTAATTCTTCTCTAAGAAAAAACCACCTACATGAATGCCCCTCACAATTAGGACTCTCCTAGCTAGATTCCTAACAGAATGTCCCTCTCAATTAGGACTCTCCTAGCTAGAGTCCTAACATTTTTACATGAATGTCCCTCTCAATTAGGACTCTCCAAGCTAGAGTCCTAACAGACCCGCCCTCTTCAAATCAGCCTTGTCCTCGAGGCTGATGATTCATGAATTCTGGGAATTTGATCTTCAAGTCGTCATAGTTCTCCCAAGTGGCATCTTCTTTTGGTAGGTTCGCCCACAGTTTTAGCACTTCATTAGTGGGTCGTCGTCGTCGAGTCACGATCTGTCGATCAATAATGGCACTTGGCTGGGTCTGGAGTTCTCTTTGAGTAGTCATATTTTGTGGGTGGCTTTGGGATGTCTCCAAGCACCTGTTTAAAACTTCCGGTTGGCTGTTGGTTTGTGGGTGATATGTCGTACTCCTTTTCAATTTAGTACCCTGCATATAGAATAACTTTGTCCAAAATCTGCTATTGAAGATGCAAGTAGAATTTGTCACAAGCACAATGCATCCCTTATAGTGTAATTCTTTTGAGTCCCAATTGTAATGAGCCACGGAGCTTGGTGCTTCCTCCAATTTTTTTATAATCTTACTAGTATCTGAATCTTCCTGCCATTCCATCTTAATATCCTCAAGGAAGTAGCTGGTCGGAAGTGAAACGGTCGAAACTTCAACTTGCTCGGGTAGCTGCGAAAGCGCATCTACAAGAACATTCTCTTTCCCCTTTTTGTAAGTTATTTCAAAATCAAATCCAAGAAGTTTTGTTACCCATTTTTGCTGCTCGGGGGAAGATATCTTCTGCTCCAAGAGATATTTTAGGCTTTTATGGTCGGTCTTGATTTGAAAGTATCGCCTGATCAAGTACAATCTCCACCTCGTTACTGCGCGCACAATGGCGAGCATCTCCTTATCATATGTTGACATATTTTGATCGGAGGGAGATAATGCCTTGCTAGTGTATGCGAGTGGTCGACCATCTTGCATGAGAATGGCTCCAATTCTGACTCCAGATGTGTCGGCCTCAATAATGAAGGGTCGGTTGAAATCTATTAGTGTTAGCACCGGCGTCGTCGTCATGGCTGCCTTAAGTTTGTCGAAGGCAGCGGAGGCTCTGTCCAACCATTGGAGGACATCTTTTTCTAGTAAGGAAGTAAGTGGTGTATTGATCTTTCCATAGTTTTTCACGAACTTGCGGTAGTAGCCTGTTAAACCCAGAAAGCCATGTAGCAATTTTATGTTTCTCGAGGTCGGCCAATTTTGCATTGCTCCAATTTTGAAGGGGTCCACTGCCACACTTTCCTCTGATATGATATGCCCAAGATATTCCACCTTTTATTGAAGAAAGCAAAAATTCGTGGTTGTTGTGTGTTCAAAAGGTGGTTTTCCGTATGTCTTCTTCGTATGCTCGTATTTGATGATACCCGGATCAAAGGTCCAGCTTTGTAAAGATTTGTGCTCCCTTTCATCTAGCAATTCATCTACTATTGGAATAAAGTATTTGTCCTTGATGATTATGCCATTGAGAGCTCGGTAATCAACACATATTCGCCTTGTTTCGTCCTTCTTGCGTACAAGTAGCACCGGCGAAGAGTAGAGGTTGCAACATGGCCGAATAACTCCTGTTTCGAGCATCTCTTTTATAATCCTTTCTATTTCATCCTTCTGGAGATGTGGATACTGATATGGCTGAGCATTTGCTGAAGATTTGCCTGGAAGAATCATTATACAATGATCATGCCGACAGTTAAGAGGTAGGTTGCGCGGTTCGTCAAATATATTTGAAAATTCAGCAAGCAAAGGAAGTAGATTTGGATCTTCAAATTCTGTTGGCTCTCCCTTAGTTTGCTGCTCAAGTTGTACCAAAAAGTCGCTGCATGCTTTATGCAAAACATTCTCCATTTGTTGTGTGCAAATCGTTGTTATGTCGCCCCCACTTTTCCCGTGCAATGTCACCTGTTTCTCCTTACTGTAAAATTTCATAATTAGTTTCATAAAATTCCAAGAAATATCACCTAATATCATCAACCATTTAATTCTGAGCATGGCCTCATGATTGTTAAGAGGGAGAAGAAAGAAATATGCAATTATCTCTTGGTCCTGCAGCAATAGTTTCTCCTGCAAGCGCCTATGATCAGAATTCAAAATCCGTCCGTCGGTGACCTTAACATCAAACCTGCAGCGATTCTCGATAGGTAATGATATCCAAACAGCAAGCTTACTATTTAGGAAGTTAGTAGTACTGCTCGTGTCGATGAGAACAGTGATTGGTTGTTGTTTGAGAAGGCCTCCAATTTTCATCGTTTGCGGGTTTGAGTAGTTAGCTAGTGTATGTACCGTAACTTCGGTTGGTTGTGGCTCTTCTTTTGCATCTTCTTCTTCATGTTCAAGGCTCTCTTTTGGATGTTCAATGACCTCTTCTTCTATCGGTTCAATCATAAGAAGTCCTCCTTTACTACAGCGATGCTCATGGCTCCACGGCTCATCACAATGCCAACATAACCCCTTCGCATATCGCTCCCGAAGCTCTTCTCTTGTTAACCTCTTTAGTGTAGGGACTTGGTCGACAGTAGGGGGGGCTAAGGGCTTCAATATTACTGGTTGAGGAGAGACCCTAGTCCTCCGAGCTTCATGGTTCAATTGCTCCTCTTGATGTCGTGCGAAAGAGATGGCTGCCATAAGCGTATACGGTTGTCGCGCTTTAACTTCTCCTCGGATCTCCGGCTTCAAGCCCTCAATGAAGGTCCACAATAGCTGTTTTTGAGACCAATCATGAGTTTGATTAGATAACCTTTCAAACCTAGTTTGGTACTCCTGAATGGTGGAGGTTTGTTGGATCTTTGCTAGTTGTTCGTCAATATTCTCGTAATCGGTTGGTCTGAAGCGAATCAGCAGTCCTTCTTTGAATTCTCGCCATGAAAGGACTCCATAAGTATGTTTAAACCAGTCAAACCATTGTATAGCATCCCCTTCAAGATGTATAGCTGCAATTTTCACCATAGATGCATCTGCGATTTTGTGGTACCGAAAATATCGCTCCGCGCGTGAGATCCAACCAATCGGGTCTCCTTCTTCCCATTTAGGGAAGTCCACTCTCATGCATGGATAGTTGGGGTCGGTCATAGAGCCTCCCCTCTCTTGGAAGTCATATTTTTGGGCTTGGTGTGATTGGGCAAAGCTCTCTCCTTGATATGATTTCTTCGGGCTTAGTCGGCGGCCCAATCTGAGTTCGGTAAAGAGCGTCTGAATCTTATCCTCCATTCGCGCCTCCAAGGCTTCGAATTTAGCATTGATTGCCTCCTTAGATGCCATAGTATATGCCTCCAAATCTATGATGTTAAAATCTCTCTTTTGTTGTTAGGTTAAAGGCATGTATAGGTTAAGAGAAGTGATGGTCGAAAGGGTTGGTGGATCGGTGGATGTAGGCTACGATTTAGGCTTATTTTGTGGCAGTTTTGGGTGCAGTTTGAGGGTGTGATTTAGTGGAGTTTTAGGGCTGTGGATGAAAGTTTTGGATCTGTGGTAGATGGCAGCAAAGGTTTGACAGAAATCCGTGGAAGTTGCAGCAAGTATATGCTGTCTTGTAAGAGTAGAATTGTCGTCGAAGAAACAATGGTTTCTTGACGTAATTTCCACCAAAAACTTGAGAGAATTGAGGAGGGAATTGATAGCAAAATCACAGTTTATATGACAGCAAGGATATCTAATTTAATCAAGAAAATTTCGACAGTATAACAGCAAGGAAATTGGTGCAAGTTGCAATTGCAGAATTATCGTCGAAAAATTTCAGCGGGTTACGATGAAAATTTGCAGCAACATAAAATCGTTTTTAGAGATGAATTTCTTAATAGATCAATATTAGATGGAAGCCAAGATGATCTATGAAGTGTATAAGAAATTTCATTCAAAAAAGTTTGCAAATAGATGGGTTAAGGCAACGATATGCAGCTGAAATTTTCTACAGCATAGATTTTCAAGTGCAGCAGATTGGACATAAAAGATCTGTAATTTATATTGAGAATTTTTCGATGAAACTAAAGGAAAATCCACTGTTAGGAAGTGTCAAAGATGTTATGAAAATTTCGTAGAAATTTAGATAGAAAAAGCACAGTAGCAAGATCAAACAGATGGTGCTATGCGGCTTGAATTCTGCAATTCAAGTGCAGTAGATTAGACATAAAAGATCAATAGTTTGTATTGAGAATTTTTTGATGAAACAAAAGGGAAATCTACTGTTAGGAAGTTTCAAAGATGTCATAAAAATTTCGTAGAAATTTGGATTGAAAAAGCACAGTAGCAAGATCAAACAGATGGTGCTATGCGGCTGGAATTCTGCAATGTATCTTTCATCGTAGAGATGAAAACTTTGTGACGAAAAGTTTATGCAGCAATATAGGAACAATTTTTTTTTTTTTTTGGATTTTCGAATAAGGATAACTAAATTGCAGTAGCAGTAAGGTAGGAAACCAGAACCTGTTACAATTCACGGGGAGATCAAAGTATGATCCGCGGTGGTGGAGATGATGGCGGAATTCGGTGACGATCTTTTAAGCAATTGTGGGAATTGCTTTGGATGGTTGTAGAGGGTTGATGGATGGCTGTGGAAGGGCAGCGAGATGCCAAGAACGCTGCTCTGATACCAGGTGTTAGAACCCTTGTAGATTCTAAACTTGGGGTTGATCTCTTTAGGGGATCGGCCTCCTTGGAACTCTATAGGGGTTCCTCCCTCCAAGTTGCTGCTCAAAGGCTGCAGAAAAGATTCATCTATTGCTTATGAAAAGAGAAGGAATACATGGCTATTTATAGGGCTTCTAAACCCTAACTCCTAATAGGATTCCTACTTAAGACTCTTACTTCTAACCAACTCCTAATAGGACTCCTACTCAAGACTCATTTTCCCTTACAACTCCTAATTCTTCTCTAAGAAAAAACCACCTACATGAATGCCCCTCACAATTAGGACTCTCCTAGCTAGAGTCCTAATAGAATGTCCCTCTCAATTAGGACTCTCCTAGCTAGAGTCCTAACATTTTTACATGAATGTCCCTCTCAATTAGGACTCTCCAAGCTAGAGTCCTAACACACGATGACCAAACCACTATAAAAATATAGTTTGCCTTTTCTTTTGTGTAATTTATCTTCTTGCAAACCTCCTTACTTACTTACTACTTTCAATATGTTTACGAATATGCTTTCAAGTTGAGCAAGTTTTCAAAATCGATTTTATCATACGAAACGAAAGAGATTTTTAGAACCGACATGATTTTTACCGCTGCACTAATTCACACACACCCCCCCCCCCCCCCCCCCCCCGCCTCCTTTTAGTGCCGACTTGTTCCTAATAAGAAAGATTTGCTAGCTTGCACAATTCAAGAAGAAGAAAAAACTTGTAAACTTATAAAAATTCCTAGCTTGCAAAGGAAGAAAAATCTTGCTCGCTTGCTCATCTTAAAAGAGAAGCAAGAATTGCTAGCTTGCAATCTCAAGAGATGCAAAAGTGCTATCTTGCCCATCTCAAGAAGTTAATAATTGCTAAACTTGCACATCTCTAAAACTTGCTACCTTACATATTCTAAAACGATGTAAAACTTGCTATTTACTATCTTGCAAACATGCTATCTTGCACATCTCAATAGATGCCAAAATTTTGCTAATTTTTATATCTCAAATACTTACTAGCTTACATGTTCAAAACTTGCTATCTTACTAGCTTGCATATTTTAAAAATTAGCTAGTTGCACATTTCTCCTTTTTGTTGATGACAAAGGGGGAGAAGTTATGATAATGATATTAAATTATGCATGTAATACTCATGATATTATGATGATACATACAATGAAAAGTTATGATGATCATATATAGTAGGATGTAATGTACTTTGATATTTTGATACCATGATGATTTAAAATATTTATGATTTGGAATGATGCATGCAATGATATGATTACTTGATTATTTCAATATTCATAATACATTCAATGATGAAATAGTCATGATTTTCTAAATTCAAAGTTTCTATCAAAATGACATACTAAAAGGGGGACTTTAGTTTAAACTCCATCATCAATTGGTTGTCATCATAAAAAGGGGAGAGATTATTGAATCTCGGATTTCGATGATGAAATCAATTGATGAGTTAACGATCTAATCTGAGTTTTGAGTGTTGTAGGACTAGTTTCAATCAGGGAAGACAAATCGATTAATGTAGTAGAATCAGATGTTGGGCTAGAGTAGAACATGTTATGAGATTGGACGTCGAGGCAAAGTATCGAATGACGTACCAGCAGAAGGACTTCGTGCCATAAGTTCAAGAATCAGGCCAAAAGGATTGGATATTGTGCCACGGAGATCGTGCTAGTCATAGGTGCCCAGCAAGCCAATCACGTGAGTGATGGCACGTGTGACTTGACACGAAATCTTTTTGCTTATTATATTTTGGCATTTATCACTTTATATTAATTATTGCATATATGCATGTATATATTGTGATGTCCTTAGATCCGTGCAATGGGAATCGGATTATAATGAAATCACAATAATGAGACCGATTCACCTTTAAACACAAATCCTAAATAATCTCGGTCATAGGTTACTCGAGAGGGACATCGTGATAACCGGACAAATTGGTGTGCTGTATACCCATCTATATAATGGATGCAGCTGGTCTCATAGCTGCTCGTGTGGGGACACTAGGGATACAGTATAAGTGCTCATTGGAGAATGAGTTCATTGATTGATCCGCTTTTGGAATGCTAGATGGTTAATGATGCCTTATTATCAAACATCGATTCCATAGTCCTAGTGGTGTATTTGGTCCTTAGACTTGAGACATCAAGGATGTCCTATATGAATGCTCCACTCTTTGATACCAGACTTATAGGTTTGGATGTCCCGGATCTAGTACAACTGGTCATTGGGAGTGGTAGTCGACCTTACAAGAGCTATTGAGTGTCGATAGAGGATCATCCACTCTGGACATCACAAGAGGAATATCCCATGTGTTCTTGCTTAGATAAATCCCTGGCCAGGGTCATTCAGGTTGAGAGAGAAAGAGTTCTCCGGGAGAATCCGATTAGAGCGAGACTCGAGTAGAAATCGTATGGGTCTGACAGCACCATGATCGATATATGGTCTCTAGGATATTAGATGGATGAGGGACTATAGGTACACGGTAATTGAGGACAGACAGGTCCAATAGATTGGATTCCCTTGTATCGTTAGGGGACTACGACGTAGAGGCCTAGTACGTCCGTAGTCGATGAGTCGAGTGAATTATTACAGAGATAATAATTCACTAAGTTATAAGGAGTTTTGACAAGTATGACTCACGGCCAGCTCGATATTGGGCCTAGAGGGTTGCACACATATAGTAGGTATTGCGATGAGTAGAGGTTCGGATATGAGATATCCGCTAGAGCCCTTATCTTATTGGATATCCAATAAGCCCCTGAATTATTGGATCCCATGGACGAGATCCAATAAGAGCCCGTGAGAGATTATTGGATAGAGATCCACTAATCTAAAAGGCTTGGGTAATTAGATGCAGATCGAATACCCACTAGGGGAGGATCCATTAGGTTTTAACAGGGGGCCTCTATAAATAGGAGGGATTCAGAGTCTAATAAGCTAGAGCCTTTACTTGCCTCTTCTATTCTCCTCCCCCTCTCCACCTTAGAGCAGGCCTGGAGTTTTGAGGAGCGTCGTCATAGCCCTGTTGTGTGGATCACCGCTAGAGAGAAGGACGCTTGACCTCCTTCACCCTCTCCTAAAGATCTGCAAGGAAACAAGAATATACGATCTCCCTAGGTAACAAATCTACTCTATACGTAGTTTTAAGTTTCACGAATTTTGTGCACCAATCTTCGCACGACGATGAACATCTCTTTGGGAATAGGAGATTTTGTTTTCTTGTTCTTCCGCTACACATGTGATGTCGCCCCCAAGATTTCCCAATAGATCAGATATTGCGGACATTAACATGTCGATTGGACAATACACCGTAAGAGAGGATGATACATCGAAAGGATCGGACGAAGTGCCGGATGAACCAATGATATGCCGGACAATATACCATTCTGTTTGTTATTGATTGTGTCTAGATTGAAGTAGTCATGATTGTAATTGAGTTAGCTTTGGGAGAAACTCTAGTAACTAAATTAGGGGCCCATTAGGCTTGAGTTGGGACTATTTTGGGCTAAGTGGAAGACTCATTCGGTGACCCAAGGTTAGGTGGAATCACCTATGAGGTGGAAAAGTCAAGAGCTACATTTTCAGGCTGTCAGGCGGTGGTACCACCCAAACTATGTTTGGGGGTGGTATCACCTAATGTTAGTGCTACAGGCCATGGTACCGCTAGGACCCGGGAAACCTGTGATGAGACCTTTTTTTACTCTACTTTTGAAGTTATTTGGGGTTTATAAATACCCCACAATTTCATGCTTAGTAAAGCACAAAATTGAGTAGAAAGGGGGAATGAATACTTGAGAAAAAAAATAGAAACTCTCTTAGAATTTAGAGTCTCTTCCTCCTAGAGTTAGAAGTTTTCTAAGGGATGAGTGAGGTCTAAAAGAGAGGTCTAAAGGTTCTCTCCTAAGACTGTGAAAAGGAGAAAGTGTTATAAGGGTAGTTAATCTTCGCTCGTTGAAAGAAGATTGATAGTGAAAGCTGGTGGCCTCGAGTGAAGAGGAATCGAGAGTGGACGTAGGTCATGACGACCGAACCACTATAAAATTTGATTTGCATTTAATTTATGCTTTTTATTTACATTGCAAATTGATTTCTTACTCTTACTACACTCATTATGCTTTTGTACATTTTTTAAGTTAAATATCTTTCTGATATGGCTTTATTGAATAAAGTTTCCAAATCGACGTAAGTTTTACGAAAGCACTAATTCACTCCCCCCAGTATCGATATGGTCCTAACATATGTTGAATCTCGGATTTTGATGATGAAATCAATTAGTAAATTATTTGATCTAATCTATATGTTGAGATAAGTGTGCAGGATTAACTAAGATAGTAGTAAGACATGAAGTAGATGATGGGCTGGAGTCAAGATCGAGATTTCATTGGGAGTTCGAGAGTTTGTCGGAAGTTCGGACGTTCGTCGGATGTTTTACTAGAATTGATCGAGAAGTCTAAGAGCTTGCCAAAGAAGCTCATTGGAACTCACCAAGAAGATCATCATAAAGTCTAAGAGCTTGTCAGGAGTCCATTGGAAGATTACCGAAAGATCGTCGGAAGTTCGCTAGAAGCTCACCGGAAGAACAATTAACATACCGGATCAAGATCATTTAGTTAATGCCTTAAATTATTGTGGTTAGACCTTAATTTGAGTTAGGATTTAGAGGTAATCCCACTAACTCAATTAGGGGCCAATTGGGCCCTTAACAGGGCTGAATTGGGCTGGTTGAACAGCCCATTCAACACCTGAAGTTATAGCTGGTGGTGGCACCGCCTAGTTACTCAGTCTCCTAGGTGGTATGGGCGGTGGTACTACTAGCAGTAAATGCTGCCATACAGTGGTATCGCCAAAGCTCGATTTTTGAGCTTTATCAGGTGATCGTACTGCCCAAACTAGGTGATGGTATCATCCAGTGTCAATCTGCAGGCAGTAGTACCACCCAATAATGGTGGTGGTACAGTCAGTACCCCAAAATTCAGGGATGTTATACTTTTTGGCTCCAATTTTGAATCCATTGGGGCCTATAAATACCCCACCCTTTTCTGTATGAAAGGGAATGAAAGTGTGAACAAAATCTTAAGTTCTTAGGGTGTTAAAAGTATTGTAAAATTGCAAGAGTTCTCCTCCTCCCTTTCTAAGTGTTAAGATCATTCAAGAGAGGTGTTTGGCTTGTAAGGGTTATTTCCTAAATCCGTGAAAAGAAGAAACCGTTGTAAAGAGGTTGTTGGTTTTTGCCTATTAAAGGAAGACCATTAGTGGACGTTAGTGACCTCGACGGAGGAGGAATCACAAGTGCATGTAGGTCACAACGATCGAACCACTATAAATTCCAGTATGCTCATTTCCATTATGCTTTTTATTACTGTCATTACTTTCTTAGATAACTGCTAGTTCTTTCATTCTAAAGTCAAGCACTTTCCGAAATTGATTTTCGACAAACAAAATATTTTGCAACTTACGATTTTCTCCACTACACTAATTCACCCCCCCCCCCCCCCCCCTTTGTGCTGACTCAATCATAGCAATTAATATCAGAGCTCAGTCACTCTCATTTGGCTTGAAACCCAAGAGAGATGACATTTGTTGACAATCAAGATGGTCATTTAATTATACATCCTCCCATGTTCAATAGGATGGATTATACATATTGGAAGACTAGAATGAGGATGTTTCTAATTTCAATAGATTTTGAGTTATGGAACCTTATGGAAAATGGCTTTCAAAAGTTTTCTCTTCCAATGAATGATTGAAATGAGTTGGAGAAGAAGACTTTCGCTTTAAACACCAAGGCTATAAATGCCTTATTTTATGCTTTAGATAAAAATGAGTTCAATCGTGTGTCTATTTATGAAATGGCTTTTGATATTTGACACACACTCGAAATCACTCACGAAGGCACTAATAGAGTAAAGGAGTCAAAAATAAATCTTTTAGTTTATACTTATGAATTGCTTCAGATGAAGCTAAGCGAAACTATTATCGATATATACACTCGTTTTATGGATGTTGTCAATAGTTTAAAAGTTCTTGGCAAATTTTTTTGAACTTTGAACTTGTTAATAAAATCTTGAGATCCCTTCCAAAGAGTTGAGACCCTAAAGCAACGACCATTCAAGAGGCCAAGGATTTAAATAATTTTCCTCTCGAAGAACTTATCAGGTCACTAATGACCTACGAAATGACTTACAACGCTCATAAAAAGCTTGAGAACAATTTTCTAAAGAATAGGAAGGATATGTCACTAAGAACTTATGAAGACAACTTGAAAGAAAATTCAAGTGATGAGGAGTTTGATGATGACTTGACACTCTTGACAAGAAAGTTCAAAAAATTCATAAAAAGGAATAAATTTAAAAATGACACTAAAAATAAAATCGAACCCAAGAAAGAACAAATAATATACTACGAATGCTAGAAGCTAGGACATTTCAAAAGTGAATGCCCCCAAGCAAAAAAGAAGCAACCAAAGAAGAAGAAGGCTCTTAAAGCAACTTGGGACGACTCAAGTGCATCCGAAGAAGAGGAGCCAACCAACACAGAGCAAGTTGCTCACTATACACTAATGACTATTAGAGATGAGATAAGTAGTTCATTAGATGCAAATTTATTTTTCGACGAGCTTTTAAGTGCTTTTCATGAATTGTTTGATGAATGTAAATCTTTGAGTAAAAAGTATAACTCTTTGAAAAAGGATTATGCCATTTTAAATGTTGAATTTGAAAAACTTAAGCATGGTAATCCTTCTTTACCTCCAGGTATTAAGTGTGAACACTTAGAGGCACTTAAGAAGGAAAACTTGCTACTCAAAGAAACCTTAAAAAAGTTTGAGGTTAGTAGCAAGTCCTTGAACATGATCCTTGCCAATAAGGGTCATGTTCATAGAAGAGGTGGAATAGGATTTGTGAGTAGCTCTCACCAAAATCTAACCACCTTTTTTAAAAGCCTTACCTTGCATGTAATCACCCCACACCAAATTCAACTTTTGTTGCAAACTTGGACATGTTACCTATAAATGTCCACTCAAGAGATATAGTCCACACAAATTAATTTGGGTTTCTAAAGGAACCATAAAAAACTATATACAAAATGATAAGTTGAGTAGATCAATTTTTGAGGTACCCAAGGTCAAATGGCTACCTAAAAATCACCCTCTTTTGTAGAAATATTTACCATCACAAGCTAGGAGCAAGAGATGGTACCTTAATAGTGGATGCTCAAGGCATATGACCGGAGATCCATCCCAATTTTTTAAGCTTACTAGCCTAGACGAAGGGTATGTCACATTCGGAGACAATAACAAGGGTAAAATCATTGGCAAAGGAACCATAGGTAACAAATTTAACTTTTTTATTGAAGATGTGTTGTTGGTTGATGGCTTAAAGCATAATCTTTTCAGCATTAATCAATTGTGTGATAAAGAATACATCAGTAGATTTGAATCCAATGCTTGCATTATTGAAAAATCATACAAAAATGCATCTATGATTGCCCTAAAACAAAATAATATATACACTATTGACATTGATGATCTTTATAATGAAATATATTTTTCGGTTTTGAATGACAATGCTTAGCTTTGGCATAGGAGATTAGGTCATGCTAGCATGAAACTAATCTCTCAAATCTCATCTAAAGAACTTATAAGAGCTATTCCTCACATTAAGTTCGTTAAAGACAATGTGTGTGATGCATGTCAACTAGGAAAACAAATAAAATGTAGTTTCAAACCAAAGAATAAAATCAGCACCTCTAGACTATTGCAATTGATCCATATGGATTTGTTTGGACCAATTGATACATCAAGCTTAGGAGGTAGCAAATATGCCTTTGTCATTGTGGACGATTATAGCAGATACACTTGGACATACTTCTTGGTATACAAAAA
Source organism: Musa acuminata AAA Group (assembly GCF_036884655.1). Lineage (NCBI taxonomy): Eukaryota > Viridiplantae > Streptophyta > Magnoliopsida > Zingiberales > Musaceae > Musa > Musa acuminata. The sequence continues at coordinate 31,061,216 of NC_088334.1, read as the reverse complement.
TGATTGCTTTAGGTATTTTTCTAAGTTTTGTAAACTTGTTTAAAATGAAAAAGGCTTTATGATTTCATCAATTCAAAGTGATCACGGTGGTGAATTTCAAAACCATGATTTCTAAAATTTTTATGAATATAATGGATACAACCATAATTTCTCTACTCCAAGAAATCCTTAATAAAATGGGGTAGTAGAAAGAAAAAATAAAAAATTACAAGAAATGGCAAGAACCATGTAGAATGAACATAGCCTACCCAAATATTTTTGGGCCGAAGCCATTAATACGGCGTGCTATGTCATGAATAGGATTCTAGTAAGACCATTACTTTTCAAAACTCCTTATGAATTATGGAACAACAAAAAACCCAATGTTTCATATTTTAAAGTTTTTGGTTGTAAATGTTTTATCTTGAATGAAAAAGAAGCCTTAGGAAAGTTTGATGCAAAATCCAATTAAGTGATTTTTCTTAGCTATTCTACTATTTCAAATGCCTTTCGTATCTTTAATAGAAGAACTTTGGTTATAGAAGAGACTATTTATGTTGTCTTTAATGAAGTTTCTGAATTTAAGAAAAATGAGTTTGATGATGATCTTAATTTTGATGCTTTGAATTTAAATGAACCCTCTACTCTAACTAACAACTTGGATAAATCTTCTTCTGAAATATCCTTACCCAAGGAATAGAAGTATGTAGATGCTTATCCTAAGGAGCTAATCATAAGAGACACATCAAAAGGGATTTAAACTCGTTCTTCTCTTAAAATTTTTTGTACCAATGTCACTTTTCTTTCTCAAATTGAACTTAAATACACTGACGAGGCCTTGAAAGATGATTTATGGGTTATCACAATGCAAGAAGAGTTAAACCAATTTGAGAGAAATGAGGTGTAAAAGCTTGTCCTAGGCCAAATGATTATTTAGTTATTGGTACTAAATGAGTTTTTAGAAACAAACAAGATGAATTTGGTATTGTGGTTATAAATAAGGCTAGATTAATGGTCAAGGGTTTCAACCAAGAAGAAGGTATCGATTATGACGAAACTTTCGCTCTTGTGGCACGATTAGAAGCCATAAGGATGTTCCTTGCTTATGCTAGTAGTAGTGATTTTAAGTTATTTCAAATGTATGTCAAAAGTACTTTTTTTAATGGCTTTATTTCTGAAGAAGTTTATGTTGAACAACCTCCCAGATTAGAGAATAATAATTTTTCGAATCATGTGTTTAAATTGACTAAAGATCTATGGATTAAAACAAGCCCCAAGGGCTTGGTATGAGAGACTTAGCTCCTTTCTTATCCGAAATAATTTCTCTAAAGGTAAGGTCGATACTACATTGTTTATTAAAAATTTTAAAAATATTTTTCTTGTTGTTCAAATTTTTGTTGATGATATTATTTTTGGTTCTACAAATGAATCCTTATATGAATCATTTATCAAGAGTATGAGCCAAGAATTTGAAATGACTCTAATGGGTGAACTAACTTTCTTTTTAGACTTATAAATCAACCAACTTAGTGATGATATTTTTCTTAGTCAAATAAAATATACATTAGACTTACTAAAATAGTTTAAAATGGATACTTCAAAGGGTATCAATACACCTATGAGTACCTTCACTAAGTTAGATATTGACGAAAGTGGAGAATGTTTTGATCAAAAAACTTATAGGGGTATGATAGGAAGTTTACTATACCTCACCACAACTAGACCGGACATCATGTTTAGCGTAGGATTTTGTACTAGGTTTCCTTCTAATCCTAAGATATCTACCTTAAAGTAGTTAAAAGAATTCTTAGATATCTTAAAGGAAACACTAATTTAGGATTATGGTATCCAAAATCCAAAAACTTTGAACTAATTACTTACGCTGATGTGGATTTTGCTGGATGTAGAATAGATAGAAAAAGCACATCCGGAACATGTCAACTCTTAGGTCATGCACTTGTCTCTTGGTCTTCTAAGAAATAAAACTCGGTTACACTATCTATAATAGAAGCTAAATACATAGTATCTAGTGTATGTAGTGCACAAGTTGTATGGATGAAAAATATATTAGAAGATTATAAGATTCACCTTAAAAATATTCCCATAAAACGTGATAACACGAGTGCAATATACTAAACAAAAAATTCTATTCAACACTCTAGAACTAAACATATTGACATTAGGCATCATTTCATAAGAAATCATTGTTGATGGGGATATAAAGAGGAATAACCTTTGTATATGAACAAATATTAGAAGACCATAATACGCAGCGGAATAAAATGGAAATACAATCAAACAGAACACCAAGATATACGTGGAAAACCCCTTCAATGTGAAGGGTAAAAACCACGGGGCAAACTAGAGATAATCCACTATGAGAATAATGAATATACAAATCTCAATCTCTTGCCCAAAACCCTAGCAACAACCACAAGAGAATAACTAGGATACAAGGATCACGTCACTGCCCACAATATCTAAAACCTCCCCAAGTAATCACAGCAAGAGTCTATTGTAGATTTGATCTAACTTGGGATGAGAACACTGCTAGATGATTGAGAACAGTCTCTCTGCGTTGTCCTTGTCTTCTTCCCTTTCTTTCTCTTCCTTTTCTACCTTGTTCTCCTTCTTCTCTTTGGAATCCCGTGGCTCTCAAGATCTGCCTCGTTGCTGCCTTTTTATAGCCTTTTTCTGCTTCTAAAACGCAGCCATGACACGCCCCAAATCTTAATTAGGGTTAGGTTAAGAGGGGGTGTGGGCTGTGGGCTGCCCTAGCCCACATGGGCTGAATATGGGCTATTAGCCCAACAACCTCCCCCTTCAGCCCATAAGGGAGGCTGTCCCATGACTCCTCAATGTGAAGCCATGCCGACCGACTGTCGGCATATCTCCTGTCTTTCTTTTGGTAAGGTCTTCGTCAACATGTCTGCTCCGTTATCATCTGTATGAATTTTCTAAAGCTGCAACTGCTTCTCTTCAAATACATTTCGAAGCCAATGGTATCTGACATCTATATGCTTTGACTTGGAATGAAACATTGGGTTCTTACACAAATGGATGGCACTCTGGCTGTCACAATGCACCACATAATTTTCCTGTTTCAGCCCCAATTCTTGTAAGAATTCTTTCATCCATAACATTTATTTGCATACCTCTGTAGCAGCAATATATTCTGCTTCTATGGTAGAGAGAGCAATACACCTTTGTAACCTGGATTGCCATGACACAGCTCCCCCTGCAAAAGTAAGTACATAACCTGAAGTGGACTTCCTCGTATCTATATCTCTTGCCATATCTGCATCTGTGTAACCTGTCAACATAGGTGGTCCACCTCCAAAGCTTAAACAAACCTTAGAGCTCCCTCTGAGATATCTAAAAATCCACTTCACTGTTGCCCAGTGCTCTTTGCCTGGATTTGCAAGAAATCTGCTAGTAACACCCACTACATATGCGATGTCTGGCCTCGTACATACCATTGCATACATTACACTTCCAACTGCTGAAGCATAAGGAACCTTTTGCATTTTCTCCTTCTCCTCATCACTTGACGGACTCTATTCTGAGCACAACTTGAATTGACCTGCAAGAGGAGAACCAACTGGTTTTGCATTGCTCATACTGAATCTTTCCAATACCTTCTCGATGTATTTATTCTGTGACAACCAAATCTTCTTATTTTTTCTGTCACGAGAAATCTGCATGCCCAGTATTTGCTTTGCTGGCCCCATGTCCTTCATTGCAAAAGACTCACTCAGTTCCTTCTTCAACCTATCAATTTTAGACATATCTTTCCCAAGAATAAGCATATCATCAACATAAAGTAAGAGAATAATAAAATCCTCACCAAACCATTTGATGTACACACAATGATCTGAAGCTGTTCTTTTGTATCCATTTTCTGTCATAAATGAATCAAACTTTCTGTACCACTGTCTTGGAGCTTGCTTTAGCCCATATAAGCTCTTCTTCAACTTGCAGACAAAATTATCTTTACCTTTGACTTTGAAGCCTTCTGGTTGCTCCATATAAATTTCCTCCTCCAAATCACCATGAAGGAAAGCTGTCTTCACATCTAACTGCTCAACCTCCAAGTCCTGGCTAGCAGCAATACCAAGAGCAACACGAATAGAAGACATTTTAACAACAGGAGAAAATATCTCTTCAAAGTCAATACCTTTCTTTTGACCAAAGCCTTTCACAACCAATCTAGCTTTGTACTTTGGTTGAGAATAATATTCTTGAGTCTTCAACCTAAAAACCCACTTGTTCTTCAAGGCCTTCATTCCATTTGGTAGCAGCACCAAATCATAAGTGTGGTTCTTCTGAAGAGCATCCATCTCTTCCTGCATAGCAACTAACCACTTCTCTTTCTGCTCACTCTCAACTACTTCCTGGTAACACTCTAGTTCACCTGCATCAATAAGCATCACATACTCAGCTGTAGAGTATCTTCTGGAAGGTTGACGTTGTCTAGAAGATCTTCTCAACTGAGGTTCTGCGGGAACTTGCTCTCCTACTTCTTCTTGCTCAACATGTCCTGCAGGTAAATCAACATCAGGCTCTACACTATTTTCCTGCACATCTTCCCCCATCACCCTGATATACTGGAGGAATAACTGGGTCACAATCTACTAATCCTTCTGCAGAAGTCTTGGCTGGTGTCTTCTTCTTCAAATCCTCAAAGGTTTGATCCTCAAAGAAGACCACATCTTTGCTCCTGAACACCTTCTGCTTTTCTGGATCCCAAAGCCTGTAACCAAATTGATCATTTGAGTAACCAAGAAAAATACATTCTTTAGACTTACCATCCAGTTTGGACCTCTCATTATCTAGAACATGTGCAAATGCACGACAACCAAACACTCTTAAATGCCTGTAGGAAACATCTTTCCCTGACCATATATGCTCTGCAACATCACTATATAGGGCTATATATGGTGATAAGTTGATCACATCAACTGCAGTCCTCAAAGCCTCATCCCAAAACCTTTTGGGTAGCTTAGCCTGTGAAAGCATACATCTGATCTTTTCCATGATGGTGCGGTTCATCCTCTCTGCAATTGCATTATGCTGAGGTGTACCAGGAACTGTCATCTCATGTTGGATCCCATGTGACCTGCAATAGTCATTAAACAATCCCGTATACTCACCACCATTATCTGATCTTATGCATTTCAATTTCCTTTTTGTCTCCCTTTCAACCCTGGCATGAAATTCTTTGAAGACTTTAATAACCTGATCTTTGGTCTTCAAAGCATAAGCCCAAACTTTCCTGAAAATATCATCTATAAAAGTGACAAAATAAAGTGCACCACTTATACCAAGAACATCAACAGATTCACCAAGAGTTTTTGTCCTCAAAGGACCACATACATCTGTATAAACATGGTCTAAGGCATGCATTTTTCTAGACAAAGCAGCACTAGCAAATGAAACTCTATGTTATTTACCAGCCAAACAATCAATACAAGGGTTCAGATGTATACCTTTGAGATCTGGTAATACCTCTCTCTTGGAAAGAGCTTGCAGCCCCTTCTCACTCATGTATCCTAATCGCCTATGCCACAACTCCATACTGAAGTCTTTCTCTATAGCATTTAACTGCTCACCATAAGCTTTAGCCTGCAACCTATACAAAGTATGACATTTCTTTCCACTAGCTATAACAAGAGAACCCTTACTGAGCTTCCATTGCCCTTTGTGAAATCTGCTTTCATAGTCTTCATCATCTAATCTTCCAACTGAAATTAAATTCAGCCTCAAGTCAACCACATGCCTCACATCCTTAAGTACCAACTTGCAGCCAAGGTTGGTCTTTAAATGGATATCACCCATGCCAATAATGTCTGCTGTGCCATAGTTTCCCATCTTGACAACACCAAAGTTTTCAGACCTGTATGCAGCAAAAAACTCTCTCCGTGGTGTAGCATGATAAGAAGCACCTGTGTCAATCACCCACTCAAGATCCTGACACACACAAGAAAAAATATCATCAGAAGGAGACAAAATCAAATAATCACCACCCTGCATTGTAGTTGTAGTATTATCCTTTGACTCTGTAGACTCCACTTCTTTTCCCTTTTTCTTGTTCTTCTTAGGTTGCTTACATTGGTTCTTGTAATATCCTTTCTCACCACAGTTATAGCAAACAATATCTTTTCTTGATCTTGACTTGCTCCTACCCATACGTGAACTGCTTCTAGACTTTGACCTTCCTCTGTTCTCTGAGATAAGTGCCTGTGAATCATTCTGAGATGTTGCCGAACTCTTTCTTCTCAACTCCTCATTCAACAAACTGCTTGTTACTTGACTCATAGTGACAATACCATCTGGCGCAGAATTACTAAGGGAAACCACCAGTGTCTCCCAACTTTCTGGTAATGAACTGAGAAGTAACAATGCCTGCAACTCATCATCAAGAGACACTTTCATAGAGGATAACTGGTTAGTAATACTCTGTATTTCATTCAAATGCTCAGTAATAGAAGCACCCTCTCTATATTTTAGGTTCACAAGTTTTCTGATCAAAAAAGCTTTGTTGCCAGCTGTTTTTCTTTCATAGAGACTTTCCAATTTTTTCCAAAGAGAATATGCAGAAATTTCAGTAGAAACATAGTGAAAGACACTATCATCAAGCCATTGTCTAATAAACCCAATTGTTTTTCGATCTAACCTCTTCCACTCATCATCTGTCATAGTTGTAGGTTTTGCACTATCCCCTTGCAAAGGTCCATACAAATCTTTGCAATACAAGAGATCTTCCATTCTTGGTTTCCATATCATCCAATTATTTCCATTCAAACTAATCATGCGAGAAATATTACTGGCCTCCATGTTCAAATACAAAAAATTAAATCACCAAAACTCCGCTCTAATACCAGTTGATGGGGATATAAAGAGGAATAACCTTTGTATATGAACAAATACTAGAAGACCATAATACGCAGTGGAATAAAATGGAAACACAATCAAACAGAACACCAAGATATACGTGGAAAACCCCTTCAATGTGAAGGGTAAAAACCACAGGGCAAACTAGAGATAATCCACTATGAGAATAATGAATATACAAATCTCAATCTCTTGCCCAAAACCCTAGCAACAACTACAAGAGAATAACTGGGATACAAGGATCACGTCAATGCCCACAATATCTAAAAGCTCCCTAAGTAATCACAATAAGAGTCTACTGTAGATTTGAACTAACCTAAGATGAGAACACTGCTAGTTGATTGAGAACAGTCTCTCTGCGTTGTCCTTGTCTTCTTCCCTTTCTTTCTCTTCCTTTTCTGCTTTGTTCTCCTTCTCTTTGGAATCCCGTGGCTCTCAAGATCTGCCTCGTTGCTACCTTTTTATAGCCTTTTTCTGCTTCTAAAACGCAGCCACCACACCCCCCTAATCTTAATTAGGGTTAGGTTAAGAGGGGGTGTGGGCTGTGGGCTGCCCTAGCCCATATGGGCTGAATATGGGCTATCAGCCCAACAATTGTTAGAACCCTTACATATTCTAAACTTGGGGTTGATCTCTTTAGGGGATCGACCTCCTTGGAACTCTATTGGGGTTCCTCCCTCTAAGTTGCTGCTCAAAGGATGCAGAAAAGATTCATCTATTGTTTATCAAAATAGGATGAATACATGGCTATTTATAGGGTTTCTAAACCCTAACTCCTAATAGGACTCCTATTCAAGACTCCTACTCAATTAAGACTCCTACTCAAGACTCATAATAGGACTCCTATCTCTTTACAACTCCTAATTCTTCTCTAAGTAATAACCTCCAAACCCTAGCCAGCCTCTTCACCTCTTTAATAGGGGTCGGCTTAGGTAGGTTATACATAAATACCCCTCTCAATTAGGACTCTCCTAGCTAGAGTCATAATAGACCCGCCCTCTTCAAACCAGCCTTGTCCTAGAGGCTAATAATCTATGAATTTTATGAATTTGATCTTCAAGTCATCATAGTTCTCCTAAGTGACACCTTCTGCTGGTAAGTTCGCCCACTGTATTAGCATTTTAGTAGTGGGTCGTCGTCGTCGAGTCACGATCCGTCGATCAATAATGACACTCGACTGGGTATGGAGTTCTCCTTGGGTAGTCATACTTGGTGGGTGGCTTTGGGTTGTCTCCAAGCACCTATTTACCACTTCTGTCTGGCTGTCGGTTTACGAGTGATACGTCGTACTCCTTTTCAATTTAGTGCCCTTATAGCATAATTCTTTTAAGTCCTAATTGTAATGAGCCACGGAGCTTGTGCTTCCTCCAAATTTTTTTTTTATGATCTTACTGGTCTCCGGATCTTCTTCATTCCCTCTTAATATCCTCAGGGATGTTGCTAGTCGAAAGTGAAATAACTAAAAATTCAACTTGCTTAGGTAGCCGTGAAAGCGTATCTGCAACAATATTTTCTTTTCCTTTTTTGCAAGTTATTTCATAATCATATCCAAGAAGCTTTGTTACCCATTTTTGCTACTCAGGGGAATATATCTTCTGCTCCAAGAAATATTTTAGGCTTTTATGGTCGATCTTGATTCGAAAGCATTGTCCGATCAAGTACGATCTCTATTTGGCCACCACATGCACAATCGTAAGCATCTCCTTGTCATAAATAGTAATTTTGAGATAGGAAGAAGATAATGCCTTACTGGTATAAGTGAGGGGGTGGTCATCTTGCATTAGTACAACACCAATTCTAACTCTAGAGACATCAACTTCAATAACGAAAGTCTTGCTGAAGTCGAGTAGCACTAGTACGGGCGTTATCATCATTATGGCTTTAAGTTTGTCAAAGGGAGTAGTGGCTTTGTCCAACCATTGGAAAGCATCATTTTTCAGCAAGGAAGTAAGTAGTACATTGATCTTTCCATCAGTATTAAAGGAAGATCGATAGTGGATGCCGGTTGCCTCGACGGAAGAGGAATCGATGGAGTGGATGTAGATAACGACGATCGAACCACTATAAAATTAGCATGTTCTCTGGTTTGCATTTACTTCCTGCAATTTACATTAACTGTAAACTGCATTCAATACGCTCTTACTTCGCTTTCAAAGTTAAGCATTTTTGAATTCGGTTTTATCGTATAAAAGGATTTTTTGAAACTGATATTTTTATCTGCTGCACTAATTTACCCCCTCTCTTAGTGCCGACCCCTTTCCCAACAATTGGTATCAGAGACTTGTTATTTCTCACTTGGTTTAACACCCAAGAGAAATGACTCTTTTCGGCTTTCAAGAGGGTCACTCTCTCATTCGTCCTCCCTTTTTCAATCAGACGGACTACACTTATTGGAAAACTCGAATGAGAGTTTTCTTGCTTTCGTTGGATTTGAACTTATGGAATATTGTCGAAAGCGGTTTTCGAATGTCTTCTCTTCCAATAAACCATTGGAATGATTTGGATAAGAAGATTTTTCCCTTAAATGCTAGAGCTATGAACGCTTTATTTTGCGCTTTAAACAAAAATGAATTTAATCGGGTTTCTTTATGTGAAACGGTTTTCTACATATGGCATGTTGAATCTCATATTTTGATGATGAAACCACTTGATTGTGTTTATGATTTAATCTATGTTTTGAGTGACGCATGATGCTTCGATCATGATAAGATAATTAAAGCAGGAAAATCATGTTGTGCCGGAGGAACATGTCAGAAGATTGGACGTTGGGCAAGTGGATCGGTCGACGTATCGACAGAAGGTTTCAGGCCATGGACTCGGGCATCGAGCCAAGAAGAGCGGGTATTATGCCAAGGATATGGGAGTTGCAGAGTCAACTAGCCGATTGGGCAATAGGCCATAAGAGAGCACGATGCGCCGAAGAATCGAACGAAGCATCGTAGGACCAATGACATCCCGGACAACTTAATTATTGCTTTGTATTAACTATCTCGATCGAAGTTTTGTTTTAAGTATGTAGGATTAACTACGAAAGCTTGAAGACATAAAGCAAGTCTACCGGAGTCAAGTTCAATGGGTGTTCGAGAGTTCGAAGATTCATCAGAGATGCTGCTGGAACCAACCGAGAAGAAATCGGGGACTTGTCGGAGTTTTCGGAAGTCCGTCGAAGAGATAGTCGGAGGTTCCCGGAGATCACTGAGAAGGCTCGGCTACTCGCTGAACTCGCCACAAGATCGGGAGCCTATTGGGAGTCCGTTGGAAGAAATCCGAGGGTGTATCGGAAGTCCACCGGAAGTTCGCCGAAAAGCTCGTCGGAAGGAAACTTGACATTGCTAGTTAAAAACTTGCTTAGGACTATCTCTTAAGCTCGTAGTTTGCATGTAATTAGGGTTAGAATTAAGGGTTAATCTTATAACCCGGTTAGGGGCTAATTGGGCCCAAGTTCGGACTAGTTTGGGCCAAGTTTGGAGCCCAACTAGTAAGCTGAAATAGTGTAGGCAGTGGCACCGCCCAGAGCCTGAAGTATCAAGCGGTGGCACCACCCAGCACCTGAGAGTTCGGGCGATGGCACTGCCTAGAACCCGAGAGTTCCAGTGGTGGCACCGCTAGAACTCTATCAATATTGAAATTGACAAGCGGTGGCACCACCAGCCTCGGAAACCCAAGAGAATTCAAAATTTGGAGCCCAAATTTGAATCCTCTTGGGGCCTATAAATACCCCTCAATTCTTAGTAGAGAATACAACCTTTTGAGGAGTAAGAAGTTGAGATAAAGCCTTAGCAAAGTCTTTAGCAAGTCTTGTTTTTCAATTGCTTGAGTGTTCACCTCCTTCTTTCTCGTTGAAAATTTGTAAGAGTGTGAACCACTTGTAAAAGGTTGTAAGAGGGGTATTTGTCCTTCCCCTTCAAAGTGATTTTCTAGTGGAAGTTGGGAGCCTCATCGAAGAAGGCTTCGCAAGTGGATGTAGGTCATTTTGACCGAAACACTTTAAATTGGTGTGTCCCTTGAATGTGTGAGTTCTTACTTTCCTGAAATTGTTATTTACACTACTGCTAGTTTTCAGTTTTCATCTACTCAAGTTACTATCGAAACGAAATCTCCTCGTATTTACGAATTCGTTTTTAAGTTTACAAGTTTTAATCCGCTGCACTAATTCACCCCCCCCCCCCCTCTTAGTACCGCTCCGATCCTAACAATTGGTATCAGAGCCCAGTATTTCTCATTTTGAATTCACACCTGAGAGAAATGACTCTTCATGGCTTTCAAGAGGGCTTATCGGTTGTTTGTCCACTGTTGTTTAACGGATTGGACTACACTTATTGGAAAACTCGAATGAGAGTTTTTTTTATTTCTATGAATCTGAATTTATTGAATATTATTGAAAATAGTTTTCAACTTCCCTCTAAACCGATGAACGAATGGTCGAATTTGGAGAAAAAGCATTTTTCTTTAAACGCAAAGGCTATGAATGCCTTATTTTGCGCTTTAGACAAAAATGAGTTCAATTGGATTTCTACGTGCAAAACGGCTTTTGATATTTGGCGAACACTTGAAATCACACATGAGGGAACTAGTAGAGTCAAATACTCGAAAGTTAACATTTTATTGCATGTTTTTGAGCTTTTTCGAATACAACTAAGCGAGACTTTAGGCGACATGTACACCCATTTCACGGATGTCGTCAATAATCTAAGAGTTCTTGGTAAATCTTTTTCGAATTTTGATCTCGTAAGCAAGATCTTAAGATCCCTTCCAAAAAGTTGGGATTCTAAAATAACTACAATATAAGAAACAAAAAATTTAAATGATTTTCCATTAGAAGAATTAATCGGGTCATTAATGACCTATGAAATAACACTTTTGGAATATTTTGAACCCGATGAACACTTGAACCACCTTCCAAAGAATAGGAAGGATTTGGAACTCTGGACAAATGAATACCACTTGAGCAATGACTCAAGTGATGAGGACAATGATGAATTTGAACTTCGAACACTAAATCTTAATAAGTTCATTAAACAAAAATCTAAAATAAACAATGAACCTGAACGGAGGAAGAGGCCAAAGAAGAGGAAGGCACCCAAAGATGAATCAAGAACTTCCAAAGGTGAAACTGCGAATTGAGTTTTGACGGGCTTCGACTACAAGGTAAGTAACTCAACTCTCTTGAATTATTTTGAAATTACTTGATGTTTTCCATGATGCATTTTCTCTTTTCTTTTTTTTGAATAATTATTTTTTAAAAAAATTGTATGTTTTATGTTAATAGAATAAAATGTTAGATTTAAATGATCATATATATGTGCTTGAGAAGCAAGAATGTGTATTTTGATGATTTCCATATTGACTTTCAATGATGATGCATGCTTTTTATATGGAAGGCTTGATGATTTTTTTATGAACCTTATCTTTGGTTTTCAAACATGATGTTTGGTTTTGACATAAGAACAAAAATTTGAAGCATGCAAATATAAAGTCAATCATATAAATTAAAACTAAAGAAATTTTAAATATCTATAAGAATCATTCAAAATTATGTTCAATAAAACCTTGCTTGATGTCGTAATAAAACTATTGAAAGTTTTGATATCATGATTTGACGATTTTATGCATGAGATTGTAAACTTATACATGATGATTTTTGTGATTTATTGGTCTTGATGGTTTTCATGACAAAATTCAATTTTCGATCCTAAATGTTGGTGCACATTTTTATTTGGCAATAAATGAAACAAAATCATATGTTTTGAAACAACCGAAAAGAGGAAAACATTCTTGAAAATTATTTTGCTCAATCTTTGTGAATCTCTTGGATTTTGATAATGATTTGATAATTTAAATTTGAATAAATTTTTATCAAAATCACGATCCTGATCTCTTCAAATTTATAACATGAAATCCTTTATGAATCAAGATTTCTTACTCTTTATTCTCTTACATTTTGAGAAAATTTTCAATATGAATCATAAGTGTTCTTATGCATGAATTGAAATCTTTTTCTCCTACGTTTCTTTTGTGATTTACTAAAGAGAATATCCTTTTTGAAAATTCTTGACTTAAAATTTTATTTAAAAATATCTTATTATTTGATCTCCTAAGATTTTCCTTTGATTATTTATGAGGAGGCTTTTCAAAAAGAATTATGCCTTTTAGTATTCTTATATTTTATTATATGATTTTTATGTAATTCCTTGTATTCATGAAATGTTTATCTCATCACCCAATTATTTTCTCCTTGATATTCATTATGTGATGATATGAATACATGAAATATTCATTAATTTGTCTCGATAAAAAGTTATGATTATAAATGGCAGGATATAATTTGACAAGTTAATACCATCATGATTGAAACATTTATGATTTGAAATTATGCATGCAATTGCTTTTTATTGTGATGATATATGCATATAATGTGTATCATGAATACTTTATTATCACACATGAAAATAGTGATAAATATTTTGAAAATAAAGGGGGGGAAGTATGTTGATGAACTTGTATTTCCAAATACTTGATAGTGGAACTTCTCCTTTTTGTTGATGATAAAGGGGGGGAAGTATGTTGATGTCATGCATGATTTGATCATGACATGTTGTTTGGATTTTTGAATCTAAGAGTTTCTATCAAAGGGGGAGTTTGGTTAACTCCGTCATCGATTAGTTGTCATCATCAAAAAGGGGGAGATTATTGAATCTCGGATTTTGATGATGAAACCAATCAATATGTGTTTATGTTTTAATCTGTGTTTTGAGTTACACAGGATGCTTCAATCAGGATAAGAAAATTAAAGCAGTAAAAATCATGTTGTGCCGGAGGAAAACATGTCAGAAGATTGGACGTCGGGCCGAGGATCGGTCAACATATCGACAGAAGGCTTCGAACCATGGATTCGGGCATCGGACCAAGAGGAGTGGATATTACGCCAAGGATATCGGAGTTGCAGAGTCAACTGGCCGATTGGGCAATAGGCCGCAAGAGAGGACGATGCGCCGAAGAATCGGACGAAGCGTCGAGGGACCAATCACATGCCAGACAACATGATTAATACTTAGTATTAATTGTCTAGATCGAAGTATATTTTTACATGTACAGGATTAACTACGATAACAAGGCATGAAGCAAAATGAAGTCCCAGAGTCAAGGACATGACTTCATTGGGAGTTCGAGAGTTTGTCGAAAGTCCGGACGTTTGTCGGAAGTTCTATCGGAACCAGCCGAGAAGTCTCGGAGCTTGCCAGAGAAGCACATCAGAACTCACCAAGAAGATCATCTGAAGTCTAGGAGCTTGCCGAGAGTCCACCGGAACATTGCCAAGAGATCCTCGGAAGTTCGCGGGAAGCTCGTCGGAAGAATAGACTTACGAACTTGTTTAGCTTAGATTATTTCTTAGATTTCGTAGTTAGCAGGTAATTGAGTTTAGATTTAGGCCAACCTAATTAAGGGCCAGCTAGGCCCATGTAAGGACTATGTTGGGCCCAATGGGAAGCCCAAACAATGCCCCAAGAATTCTCACCGTCGTGGCACAATCTTCGAGACTGTGTCAAGCGATGGTACCGCCAGTCTGGGCAGTTGTACTACCCCTGGTAGGGTGCCAGGCGATGGTATCGCCAGTCTGGGTGGTGGTACTGCCCAGCACTGCCCCCTAGGCAGTGGTACCGCCAGACCTGGGCGGTGGTACCGCCCGTGCCCGGGGAACCCAGGATGGGAAAGTTTTAGGCTCCAAGTTTGAATCAACTTGAAGCCTATAAATACCACTCTCATCCCTGGTTAAAGCACACAAGCACAGAGAATTTAGAGAGGGAAAAACGCTGTTGTAATCTCTTGTGAGAATCCTCCTCTTTGAGTTTAAGTGTTAGAATAGTGTGAGAGGAGTAAGTGCTTGTAAAGGTTGTCTTCCAAACCCAGTAAAAGGAGAAGAGGGGTGTAAGAAGGAGGTTGATCTTCGCCTCTAAAGGAAGATCGTTAGTGGATGCCGGTGGCCTTGACGAAAGAGAAATCGGCGGAGTGGATGTAGGTCACGACGACCGAACCACTATAAAACTGCCATGTTCTTTGGTTTGCATTTTATTCTTGCTATTAAGTTACTACAAACCTCCTTAAGTGCTTATTGCCTTTAATTCATTACGTATGCTTTCAAGATAAGTTTATGAAGAATCAGTTTTCAATATACAAAGGTTTTTGAAGATGTGTTTTTACCGTTGCACTAATTCACCCCCCCTCTTAGTGCCGACCCTATTCCTATCAAAAACCAATTGATAGTGTTTATGATTTGATATGCATTTTGAGTGATGCAGGATGCTTCAATCAGGATGAGATAATTAAAGCAGGAAGAATCATGTTGGGCCGGAGGAAAACATGTCAGAAGATTGGACGTTGGATCGGAGGATCGATCGACGTATCGATAGAAGGCTTCGGGCCATGGATTCGGGCATCAGGCCAAGAAAAACGGATATTGCACCAAGGATATCGGAGTTACGAAGTCAACTAACTGATTGGGCAATAGGCTGCAAGAGAGGACGATGCACCGAAGAATCGGATGAAGCATCGAGGGACCAATGACATGCCGAACAACATGATTAATGCTTAGTATTAATTGTCTAGATCGAAGTGTGTTTTTACATGTGCATGATTAACTACAATAGCAAGGCATAAAGCAAAATGAAGTCTTGGAATCAAGAACGCGATTTCGTTGGGAGTTAGAGAGTTTGTCGGAAGTCTGCAGGAACTAGTTGAGAAGTCTCAGAGCTTGCAAGAGAAGCTCGTTGGAACTCATCAAGAAGATCGTCGTGAAGTCCAGGAGCTTACCGAAAGTTTACCGGAAGATCGCCGAAAGCTCGTCGGAAGAAACTAGACTTACAGACTTGTTTAGCTTAGGAAATGTCTTAGAATTCATAATTAGCACGTAATTGGGATTGGATTTGGGCCAACCCAATTAGGGGCCAGTTAGGCCCATGTAAGGACTGTGTTGGGCTTAATGAAAGGCCCAAACAATGACCCATGAGGTGACATCGTCATGGCACAGTCTCCGAGACTGTGTTAGGCGGTAGTACCGCCCAGACACAGCCTCTGAGAGGTTGTAGGCGGTGGTACCGCCCAGTGCAGTGTTAGTGTCAGAGTGACACTAGCGATGGTATTGCCCAACGCAGGCGATGGTACCACCCTGACCCAAGAAACTCGGGATGAGATGTTTTTAGGCCTATAAATACCCCTCTCATCCCTGGTTAAAGCACATAAGCACATAGTATTTAAAAGTGAGAAAACGCCACTGCAATCATTAGAGAAATCCTCTCTCATAGTCTAAGTTTAGAATTCTATTTAGGAGGAGTGTGTGCTTGTAAGGGTTGTCTCCTAAACCCGGTAAAATGAGAAGAGGAGTGTAAGAAGGAGGTTGATCTTCGCCTATTAAAGGAAGATCGATAGTGAATACCGATGGCCTCGACGGAAGATGAATCGGTGGAGTGGATGTAGGTCACGACGACCAAACCATTATAAAATTAGCATGTTCTCTGGTTTGCATTTACTTCCTGCAATTTACATTAACTACAAACTGCCTTCAATACACTCTTACTTCACTTTCAAAGTTCAGCATTTCCGAATTCGGTTTTATCGTATGAAAGGATTTTTCGAAACCAACGTTTTCATCCGTTGCACTAATTCACCGCCCCCAACCCATATATATATATATGTATATATATATATACATATATGTATATATATATATATATATATATATAAATATACATATATATATGTATATACATATATGTATACATATATGTATATACATATGTATACATATATGTATATACATACATATATGTATATACATATATGTATACATATGTATATACATATATATATATATATACATACATATATATATATATATACATATATATATATATATATATGCAGTTTCACATCATACATTATAATATATACATGTATTATTATATCACACATCATAATATATACATAAATTACACATTGTAACATATATATATATATATACATATATATATATATATATATACATATATATATATATATATATACATATATATATATATATATATATATATATATATATATATATATGCAGTTTCACATCATACATTATAATATATACATGTATTATTATATCACACATCATAATATATACATAAATTACACATTGTAACATATTTGTGTATTCCTACACTGTACGTTATCATATATATATGTATACAAAATATTTTAATCTTAGTTCATATCTTATAATTTATATGATCATTATTTTATAATAAATTAAACTTATTCTTACCTGATTTAACTCAAAAATAAAGATAATAATAAAAGATCGCGTTCCTTAACAATCGAGTATGATAGAGAGTATTACACCTATCAAATTGGAGTATAGGATCATCATATGTCTTAATTAAGAATCTTATATCTTGAATTATTGATTTATAATAACTCAAGAATTCATACAAATATTTGATAAAATTTCAATAGAATATACTATAATTAACCTAAAACTTATTGCTGACCCCTTTCCTAACAAGAGATTGCCATCCCAAGAGCTGGAGAGGGCAAGTTGCTCGTCGGAAGAAAGGACCATGTCTTGGACGAAGTTGGAGTGCATGGTCATGTAGGGAAATCTAGGGGCATGAGATATTCCTCTTATGATACTGAGAGATGATGATCCTTTATCGATACTCAATAGCCCTCATAAAGTTGGCTGTCACTCCCGATAACCGGTTGTACTAGATTTGAAACTTTCAGACCTATAAGTTTGATATCAAAGAGTGGAGTACTCATACAAAATATCCTTAGTGTCTTAAGTCTAAGTACCAGATACACTACTGGGGCAACGGAATGGTTGTCTAACAATAAGGGATCATCAACCATCCAGCATTCTATGAGCGAATCAATCAATGAACTCATTCTCCAATGAACACCTGCACTGTATCCCTAGTTTCCCCATATGAACAACTATAAGACCAATCGCCACCATCATATGAATGGGTATACAACATATCAATCTATTTGATTATCTAAATGTTCCTATAGAGTAACCTATAATTAAGATTATTTAGGACTTATATTTAAAGGTGAATCAATCCCATTATCATGATCTCATCACGATCCAATTCTCATTGCACAGATCCACGTATATCACAATATATATATGCAAAAGAAATATAAAGTGAAAAAATATCATAATAATAATAAGCAAAAAAGATTACATGTCATATCACACATGTCATCACTTAGGTGATTGACTTGCAGGGTACCTATGACTTGCAGGGGCGAAACATTCTTGGTATAACCGAAGAAGCAACGAGAATCAACAAAAAGACCGTCGAGCAAACCAATAATTGTTGAATCTCGTATTTTGATGATGAAATCACTTGATATGTGTTTATGATTTAATCTACGTTTTGAGTGATGCAGGATGCTTCGATCAAAATGAGACAATTAAAGCAGGAAAATCATGTTGTGCCGGAGGAACATGTTCGAAGATTGGACATCGGGCCGGTGGATCGGTCGACGTATCGACAAAAGGCTTTGGGCCATGGATTCGGACATCGGGCCAAGAAGAGCCGGTATTGCGCTAAGAATATCAGAGTTGCGGAGTCAACTGGCCGATTGGGCAATAATCCGTAAGAGAGGACGATACGTCGAAGAATCGGACGAAGTGTCGAGGGACCAATGACATGTCGGATAACTTGATTAATTGCTTAGGAGTAGTTGTCTAGATCGAACTTTTATTTTATATGTGCAGGATTAACTACGATATCTTGAAGACATAAAGCAAGTCTACCGGAGTCAAATTTGATGGGTGTTCTAGAGTCCGAAGAGTCGTCGGAGATGCTGCCAGAACCAACCGAGAAGAAATCGGGGACTTATCGGAGTTTTTGGAAGTCCGCCGAAGAGATTGTCGGAGGTTCGCGGAGATCACCAAGAAGGCTCGGCTACTCGCTGAACTCGCCATAAGATCGGGAGCCTACTGGGAGTCCACCGGAAGAAATCCGAGGGTGTATCGGAAGTCCACCGGAAGATCGCCGGAAAGCTCACCAGAAGGAGACTCGACGTTTGTCAATTGAAAACTTGCTTAGGATTATGTTTTCAATTGCATAGTTTGCATATAATTAGGGTTAGGATTAAGGGATAATCCTATATCCTAGCTAGGGGCCAACTGGGCCCGATATTACTTAGTTTGGGCTAGAATTGAAGCCCATCTAGTGACCCTAGGACCGGGCGATGGAACCGCCGAACTGGGTGGTGGCACCACCCAGAACCTGAGGATCGAGCGGTGGTACTACCGGACTGGGCGGTGGCACCACCCAGCACCCGCGATGTCCGACGGTGGCACCGCCGAACTGGGCGGTGGCACCGCCAGTACACTGTCAGTGTCAAACACTGACAGGCGGTGGCACCACCAGCATCGGGAACCCAAGAGAATTCAAAATTTGGAGCCCAAATTTGAATCCTATTGAGGCCTATAAATACCCCTCAATTCTTAGTAGAGAATACAACCTTTGAAAAGTTAGAGATTGAGATAAAGCCTTAGCAAAGTCTTTAGCAAGTCTTATTTTCAATTGCTTGAGTGTTCACCTCCTTCTTTCTCATTGAAAATTTGTAAGAGTGTAAACCACTTGTAAAAGGTTGTAAGAGGGGTATTTGTCCTTTCCCTTCAAAGTGATTTGTTAGTGGAAGTTGGGAGCCTCATCGAAGAAGGCTTCGCAAGTGGATGTTGGTCATTTTGACCGAACCACTTTAAATTGGTGTGTTCCTTGAATGTGTGAGTATTTACTTTTCTGAAACTATTATTTACATAGCAGCAAGCTTCCGGTTTTCATCTTCTCACTTTACTCAAGCTACTTTCACCAAGTCATTCATTGTTGAATCGATATCTCTATGCATTTACGAAATCGTTTTCAAACTTATGAGTTTTAATCCGCTGCATTAATTCACGCCCCCCCCCCCCCCCCCTCTTAGTGCCGCTTCGATCCTAACAATTGGTATCAGAGCCATGGTTTTCTACTTTGGTTTAACACCCAAGAGAAATGGCTCTTTACGGCCTTTAAGAGGGGCACTCTCTCATTCGCCCTCTCTTTTTTAATAGGACGGACTACACTTATTGGAAAACTTGAATGAGAGTTTTCTTACTTTCTTTGAATTTGAATTTATGGGACATAGTCGAAAATGGATTTGAAATGTCTTCTCTTCCAATGAACCATTGGAATGATTTGGAGAAAAATGTTAAATCTCGTATTTTGATGATGAAACCACTTGATATATGTTTATGATTTAATCTGCGTTTTGAGTGACGCAGGATGCTTCGATCAGGATGAGACAATTAAAGTAGGAAAATCATGTTGTGCCGGAGGAACATGTTAGAAGATTGGACGTCGGGCCGGTGGATCGGTCGACATATCGACAGAAGGCTTCGGGCCGTGGACTCGGGCATCGGGCCAAAAAGAGCGGGTATTGTGCCAAGGATATCGGAGTTGCGGAGTCAACTGGCCGATTGGGCAATAGGCTGCAGGAGAGGACGATGCGCCGAAGAATCGGACGAAGCGTCGAGGGACCAATGACATGCCGGACAACTTGGTTAATTGCTTAGGATTAATTGTCTCGATCGAAGTTTTGTTTTACATGTGCAGGATTAACTACGATAAAAGTAAGACATGCAACAGGAGTTACGCCGGAGTCAAGACAATGATCACGTTGGGAGTTCGAGAGTTCAACGGAAGTTCGGACAGTCGTCGGAGGTTCTGCGGGAACAAATCCAAGAAGTCTATAAGCTTGCCAAAGAAGCTTGTCGGAACTCGCCAAGTGAATCGTTGCAAGTCCAGGAGTTTGCCGGAAGTCCGTAGGAGCATCACCGAGGGTTCATCGGATGATCGACGGAAGTTCGCCGGAAGCTCGCTGGAAGAAGCGATTGACGAACCGAAGCAAGTTGCAGTAAATGTCTTAGGAAAATCGTAGTTAGCACATTGATTAAGTTGGAAATGGGAGGTGATCCCATTAACTTAATCTTGGGGCAATTGGGCCCCTGAAAAACCCAAATTGGGCCGAATGGATCAACCCATTCGGACCCTGATTTCTGCCAAGCGGTTGAACCGCCCAAGGCAGGAGGTTGCACCGCCTGGGCTTAGTCTCTGAGCGAGACTAGGAGGTGCAACCGCTCTAGCCAAGCGGTGGCACCGCCTGGGGCTCAGTCTCCGAGCGAGACTGGGCGGTGCAACCTCCCCTAACAGGAGGTGGCACCTCCTGAGCTCAGTCTTCGAGCTCTGCCAAGCGGTGCAACCACCTCAGTTAAGAGGTGCAACCGCCTGAGCTCGGTCTTCGAGCTCTGTCAGGAGGTGCAACCGCCCCTGACAGGAGGTAGCACCGCCCAGAGGCTCAGTCTTCGAGCTCTGCCAGGCGGTGCAACCGTTCCAGTTAGGAGGTGCAACCGCCTGATCCCGAAATTCCGGGAATTGACAGTTTTGAGCTCCAAATTTGAACTGGGTTGGGGCCTATAAATACCCCACCCATTCAGCACTGAAAGGGTATGAACTAACACTGAAATCTTGATCTTTTTCTGTAATTCTTAGAGCTCAAAATTGTTGTAAAGGCCAAAAGTCCTCTCCCTCTTTTCTTCTAAGTTCTGAGTTGTAAAGAGAGGAGAGAAAATTCTGTAAGGGTTGTCTCCTAAGCCCGTCAAAAGGAGTGAAACTATAAAAGGGTGGTTGGCCTTCGCTTATTAAAGGAAGGCCTCTAGTTGACGTCGGTGACCTCGTCGGTGGAGGAAGCCAAAAGTGGAGTAGGTCAAGATTGACCGAACCACTCTAAATCTCGGTTTGCATTTACTTTGAGCATCTTATCTTTACTGTAAACCTCCTCAATAGCTTACTACCTTCTGTGTTTTTACGAACGTGTTTCAAAGTTCAGTGCTTTTCGAATCGAGGTTTAAGACGCAAATCAGTTTTATCGTACGAACATCGTATTTTAGTTTGTGCTTACATTCTGATTTCCATTATAACTGCAAACTGACTTTATATCTTTGCTTTAACTGCATCTCGCCTTATCTTAAGTTAAAGTGGTTTATGAATCAGCTTTTATACCGAAATCGCTTTTATCGTACGAACGTCGTATTTCAGTTTGCACTTATATTCTGATTTCCATCATAACTGCAAACTGCGTTCATATCTTTGCTGCATCTCTCCTAGTCAAAAGTTGAAATGATTTACGAATCGGCTTTCTTACCAAAATCACTTCTATCGAACGAAAGTAGTTTTCGATTTTAATCGTAGAAGGTTTTTCGCTGCACTAATTCACCCCCCCCCCCCCCCCCCCCCCCTCTCTTAGTGCTCTTGATCCTAACAATTGGTATCAGAGCCCGGTATTTCTCATTTCGGATTTACACCCGAGAGAAATGACTCTTCATGGCTTTCAAGAGGGCTTATTGGTCTTTCATCCACCGTTGTTTAACGGATTAGACTACACTTATTGGAAAACTCGAATGAGAGTTTTCTTGATTTTTACGAATTTGGATTTATGGAATATCGTTGAAAACGGTTTTCAACTTCCCTCTAAACCGATGAACGAATGGTCGGATTTGGAGAAGAAGTATTTTTCTTTAAACACAAAGGCTATGAATGCCTTATTTTGCGCCTTAGACAAAAATGAGTTCAATCGGATTTCTACGTGCGAAACGGCTTTTGACATTTGGCGAACACTTGAAATCACGCACGAGGGAACTAGTAGAGTCAAAGACTCGAAAGTTAACATTTTATTGCATGATTTTGAGCTTTTTCGAATGCAATCAAGTGAGACTATAGGCGACATGTACACCCGTTTCACGGATGTCGTCAATAGTTTAAGAGCTCTTGGAAAATATTTTTCGGATTTTGAACTCGTAAACAAGATTTTACGTTCTCTTTCTAAGAAGTGGGATTCAAAAGTAACTACAATACAAGAAGCTAAAAACCTAAACAACTTACCACTTGAAGAACTAATTGGTTCGTTGATAACATATGAAATGGTGTACAATGCACATGATGAACATGATGAACAAAATCACCTTCCAAAGAACAGGAAGGATTTGGAAATCCGAACAAATGAATACCACTTGAGCGATGACTCAAGTGATGAGGACAATGATGAACTTGAACTTCGAACACTAAATCTTAATAAGTTTATTAAACAAAAATCTAAAATAAACAATAAACTTGAATGAAGGAAGAGGCCAAAGAAGAAGAAAACAAAGTGGGATGAATTGAGCTCCTCCGAGGAGAAAATCAAGAAAGGCAAGGTGGCAAACTACGCCTTAATCGCTTTCAATAATGAGGTAATCGAAATCCCCTTAATTTATGTTGAAATTACTTGATGCTTTCATGATGTATTTTCTCTTTTAGTTTAGAATTAATTTTCTTAAAAATTACATGTTTTAAAAAAAAATTATGATCATGCTAAGTAATTTCGAAAATGATAATATTGCATATTTTATGATAAACAAATAAAATGATCTTGATTGAAAATATGAAATCATGGTTAAGAAGTAATAATGTGTATTACGTTGATTTCCATTGTTTTTCTCAATTTTAATTAAAAATCATGTTTGATTTGAAGAAATGCATAATGATGAAATTAAATATTTTGATTAATAATTTTATGCATGAGATTTTAAGCTGATGATAAGCATGTGTTATTTTCATGTGTATTTGAAAAACTATGGCAAAAATGTGCTCGAATGCATGAACTTGTTAAGATTATTTTTCAGACTTTCTTGATTCAATGTTCAAATCACTTAATTGCCATGATGATTTTACACTATTACATGTCTTATTAACATGTTGAAAATTATATGTTTTGGATACATAAATTTTTATGATCATAAGCATGTTTTATCTTCATGATTGAACTTGAAAATCTATAGCAAAATCTTGTCCGAATGCATGAAAGTGTTAATTTCATTTTCGGATTCGCTTAACAATTGGTATCCTAACAATCGGATTTTCTCATACACTTATTATATAAAAATTATTTTTCTGAAATTGATTTGATGAAATGATTCATGCTTATAAATTCCATCTTGAAATATGAATGATAGTGTTTTTGCTTCCAAAGATTTGTTTCACATACATATCTCCTATGATTCATGTGCAGAAAAAGAATTTATGAATCATAATACAATGAGATTTCTTATGCAAAAATAAAGTGCTTTTGTGATTCTTTGCTAAAGAAAATAATTATTAAAATCATGATCTTGATAATTATAACATGAAGCTCTTTATAAATCAAGATCGTTCATTATGCTCCCTACATTTATCAAAAAGGAGTTCTTCAAATGAAATGTAACTTGTCTTTTGATTTCTCAGAATTCAATGAAGTGTCATATTGATATCTTGATACTTGGAATATTTTAAAATGTGATCTTGATAAGAATGTTTCAAGTTGCTCTTTGTACTATATCTTTTCAAATGAATCATGAGCCTTGATATCATATATTTCATAATATAGAAATAACAAGATTTCTTTGCCTTGTATGTCTTGTGTGATGATTGTACATCAATTTGCTTTATTAAGAATTATATGAAACTTGATCGTGAACTTGTTAAGAAGAATTTTAATGAACCATGAATCATATCTTTTGTATTCACGAATTGATCCTCATTGATATCTTTCATTGATATGATAAATTATCATCTCATGATATATCGTGTAATTATATCATGCTTTGCGATTGTATCATGTAATCTATGCTGAATTTTCACATTGATATTCTTCATGACATGGTTTCTTTGCATTGTTGTCTTATATGCTTCATGTGATAATATAAATACATGAAACACTTATGATATGATTTTTATGCAATTCCTTGTATTCATGAAATGTTTATCTCATCACCTAATAATTCTTCTTGATATTCCTTATGTGATGAGAAGAATACATGAAATATTCATTAATTTGTTTTGATGTATACAAATAAGAAGTTTCGATCATGTATGGTAGGATGTAATTTGACAAATTTGGTACCATCATGTTGCAAAATAAATGATGATTAGGAATCATGCATTAATGGTGATTGTATATTTTATGATTTGGCAAGATGCATGCAATGATGAAATATTCATGAATTTGAAATGATGCATGCAATACTTATGACAATGATGTACATGATGTATTGCATATGATATGTATCATGATGAACATGTTGATAAGTGCTTAAAAATTTTAATGTTTGAGTATCATGTATGATATACCCATTAATGATGATTGATTTATTTTTCGGTATCGTGCATGAAAAATAAGGCTTTTGAAATTGTGTATGTTTTAATTTGAATATATAATGATGCACAAATAAAATTGATACTTACCTTTGTCATAATCTAAAAATTGAAAAAAGGGTCTTCCCTTCTTTTTGACAATGACAAAGGGGGAGCAAGAATTTCTAGTGTGGACATCATGAAAAGAGGCAAACTAGCTAGCTTACACAATTCAAGATGAAAGCAAAAATTACACTCCTCTAAAGAGAAGATGCAAATGTAACACTTGCCAAATTGTTTGCTTACCTCATGTAAAACATTATCTCTTGCTAGTTTGGCATTTTGCTAGCTTGCACTTTGCAAAGAAAGCAAAAATGACACTTCTCAAAAGAGAAGAAAGAGCTTGTTATCTTGAACATCATAAGCTTGCCAAACAAAAATTGCAAAAGTGCTATCTTGCCTATCTCAAGAAGCAAAACTTGCATATCGTAAAAATTTGCTAGCTTGCAACTTGCATATTTCAAGAAGCAAGAGTTGCCTTCTTGAACATCTCTAAATTGCTAGCTTGCAAGTTCTAAAATGTTGTAACATTGCTAGCTTGCATGTTCTAAAAGTGCTATCTTGTATGCTATAAAACTTGCATATCTAAAACTTGATAGCTTCAATGTTCTAAGCATGATGTAACATTTGCTAAATTTTCTGGCTTCAAAACTGCATAATGATAAAACTTGATATTATGTTTTTCATGCAATGAGTTGAACCAATATCACAAACACTTGATTGTGGTACTTTTCCTTTTTGTTGATGACAAAGGGAGAGAAGTATGTTGATGACATGACATGTTATGCATAAGTTCACGATGACGTGTTGCAAGTATTCATGATGAATATTGCAATGACTTGAATTCATTTTGAATTCAAGATTCTATCAATATGGCATATTGATAGGGGGAGTTTGTTTAAACTCCGGGAGCTAAGGTTAACTCCGTCATCAAGTAGTTGTCATCATCAAAAGGGGGAGATTGTTGAATCTCGTATTTTGATGATGAAACCACTTGATATATGTTTATGATTTAATCTGCGTTTTGAGTGATGCAGGATGCTTCGATCAGGATGAGACAATTAAAGCAGGAAAATCATGTTGTGCCGGAGGAACATGTCAGAAGATTGGACGTCGGGCCGGTGGATCGGTCGACGTATCGACAAAAGGCTTCGGGCCGTGGACTCGGGCATCGGGCCAAAAAGAGCGGGTATTATGCCAAGGATAACGGAGTTGCGGAGTCAACTTGTCGATTGGGCAATAGGCTGCAGGAGAGGACGATGCGCCGAAGAATCGGACGAAGCGTCGAGGGACCAATGACATGCCGGACAACTTGGTTAATTGCTTAGGATTAATTGTCTCGATCGAAATTTTGTTTTACATGTGTAGGATTAACTACGATGAAAGTAAGACATGCAACAGGAGTTGCGCCGAAGTCAAGACAATGATCACGTTGGGAGTTCGAGAGTTCAACGGAAGTTCGGACAGTCGTCGGAGGTTCTACGGGAACAAATCCGAGAAGTCCATAAGCTTGCCAAAGAAGCTCGTCGGAACTCGCCAAGTGAATCGTCGCAAATCCAGGAGTTTGCCGGAAGTCCGCAGGAGCATCACCGAGGGTTCATCGGATGATCGACGGACGTTCGCCGGAAGCTCGCCGGAAGAAGCGATTGACGCACCGGAGCAAGTGGCAGTAAATGTCTTAGGAAAAATCATAGTTAGCACATTAATTAAGTTGGAAATGGGAGGTGATCCCATTAACTTAGTCTTGGGGCAATTGGGCCCCTGAAAAATCCAAATTGGGCCGAATGGATCAACCCATTCGAACCCTGATTTCTGCCAGGCGGTTGAACCACCCAAGGCAGGAGGTTGCACCGCTTGGGCTCAGTCTCCGAGCGAGACTGGGCGGTGCAACCTCCCCTGACAGGAGGTGGCACCGCTTGAGCTCAGTCTTCGAGCTCTACTAGGCGGTGCAACCGCCTCAATCAGGAGGTGCAACCGCCTGAGCTCGGTCTTCGAGCTCTGCTAGGAGGTGCAACCGCCCCTGACAGGAGGTAGCACCGCCCAGAGGCTCAGTCTTCGAGCTCTGCCAGGCGGTGCAACCGCTCCAATCAGGAGGTGCAACCGCCTGATCCCGGAATTCCGGGAATTGACAGTTTTGAGCTCCAAATTTGAACTGGGTTGGGGCCTATAAATACCCCACCCATTCAGCACTGAAAGGGTATGAACTAACACCGAAATCTTGATCTTTTTCTGTAATTCTTAGAGCTCAAAATTGTTGTAAAGGCCAAAAGTTCCTCTCCCTCTTTTCTTCCAAGTTCTGAGTTGTAAAGAGAGGAGAGAAAATTCTGTAAGGGTTGTCTCCTAAGCCCGTCAAAAGGAGTGAAACTATAAAAGGGTGGTTGGCCTTCGCCTATTAAAGGAAGGCCTCTAGTTGACGTCGGTGACCTCGTCGGTGGAGGAAGCCAAAAGTGGAGTAGGTCAAGATTGACCGAACCACTCTAAATCTCGGTTTGCATTTACTTTGAGCATCTTATCTTTACTGTAAACCTCCTCAATAGCTTACTGCCTTCTGTGTTTTTACGAACGTGTTTCAAAGTTTAGTGCTTTTCGAATCGAGGTTTAAGACGCAAATCAGTTTTATCGTACGAACATCGTATTTTAGTTTGTGTTTACATTCTGATTTCCATTATAACTGCAAACTGACTTTATATCTTTGCTTTAACTGCATCTCGCCTTATCTTAAGTTAAAGTGGTTTATGAATCAGCTTTTATACCAAAATCGCTTTTATCGTACGAACGTCGTATTTCAGTTTGCACTTATATTCTGATTTCCATCATAACTGCAAACTGCGTTCATATCTTTGCTGCATCTCTCCTAGTCAAAAGTTGAAGTGATTTACGAATCGACTTTCTTACCAAAATCACTTCTATCGAACGAAAGCAGTTTTTGATTTTAATCGCAGAAGGTTTTCCGCTGCACTAATTCACCCTCCCCCCCCCCCCCCCCCCCCTCTTAGTGCTCTTGATCCTAACAAAAAAGATGTTTTCTCTAAATGCAAAGGCTATGAATGCCTTATATTGTGCACTTGACAAAAATGAATTTAATCATGTTTCTATTTATGATTCAGCTTTTGATATTTGGAGAACTCTTGAGGTCACTCATGAAGGCACTAGCCGAGTGAAAGAGTCCAAAATCAACATTCTTGTGCATTCTTATAAACTTTTCTGGATGAAACCAAGTGAGTCCATTGGAGACATGTACACCCGTTTCATAGATGTCATCAATGGACTCAAAGCTCTTGGTAAAGATTTTTCTAACTTTGAATTAGTAACTAAAATTCTAAGATCCCTTCTAAAGAGTTGGGATCCAAAAGTTACGACCATTCAAGAGGCCAAGGATCTTAAAACATTTTCACTCGAAGAACTAATTGGGTCTCTAATGACCTACGAAATGAACAATGGGACAAAAATGGAACTCAAGAATAACCTTCCAAAGGACAAGAAGGATTTGGGACATAGAACACATGAAGACCACTCGAGCATAAGCACAAGTGATGGTGAACTTAAACTACTTGCTTTGAATGCAAGAAGAAGAACACAAATTGGGATGAATCAAGCTCCTCCGAAGATAAGGAGAAAATCAAGAAAGGCGAGGTGGCAAACTATGCCTTAACCGCTTTCAATGATGAGGTAATCGAAATCCCCCTAATTTATTTCAAAATTACATTATACTTTTCATGAGTTATTTTTAATTTAGTTTAGGATTAATTTTCTTAAAAATTGTATGTTTAATAATTTAATATTTAAAAAATAAAAAAAAGTAATAAAATGTTAAATATAAATCTTATGTATGTGCTTGAGAAGTAAGAATGTGTATTTTGATGATTTACGATTTTGATTGAAACCATGCTTGATGTCTTAATGAAAATATTGAGAAGTTTAATATCATCCTTAATAATGATGCATGGCTTTTGAATGGAAGGCTTGATGATTTTTTTTATGAACCTTGTATTTGGTTTTCAAACATGATATATAGTTTTGACATATGAACAAAATTTGAGCATGCTAAGATAAAGTCAATTATATAAATTAAAACTAAAGAAGTTTTAGTTATCTATAAGAATCATTCAAAATTATGTTCAATGAAACCAATGCAAAATGATGTAATGAAAATATTAAATGTTTTGATACCATTTTATGCATGAGATTTTAAAAGTTATACATGATGATCTTAATGGTTTTTGTAAAGAAATTTATTTTTCGATCCTAAATGATTGATGATATATATATTTTTTTTGGCACAAAAAGGACAAAGGCATGCTTATATGAAACAACAAAATAGATAAAAGTATTTTTCTTGAAAATTCTTGGTTTGATGAATCTATTTTATCATCTTTTTATGAATCTCTTGAAAATGATTTTGATTTAATGATTTGAATTTTAATGAGCTTTATCTTGATTTTTTGAGATTTATAACTTGAGATTTACTCTATAAAAATCAAGATCTTTTATCCTCTATGTTCTTTTTTAGCATCTACAATCCAAATGAATTATGATTGGTATCATTGCTATATTTGTTCTTGTCGTGCACTAAAGAGAAAATTTTCCTAAATGAATCGTGATTTTTCGGAACCACAATTATTTTTATGATTCATAATGAATTGAGAAATTTTATATGCTTGAATTAATATCTTGTTCTCCTACAAGATTGAATGAATTTTATCTATATCATGATCTCCTAAGATCTCTCTTTGAATATTTAAAGAGGAGCATTTGCTAGATGAATCATGATTTTGATGATTGAATATTTGATATACATGAATTGAGATCTTGCTCTCCTACTATTTTTTCTATTCACCAAAAAGAAGACTAGTTCTAATAAACCATGATATTCTATATGAATTTTATTGCATTCATGAAGTAATGTCTTATCACCAATTTTTGTTTATATTCCTTCATATGATGATATGAATGTATGAAACACTTATGATATGATTTTTTATACAATTCCATATATTCATGAAATATTTATCTCATCACCCAATTAATTCCTCTTGATACTCCTAATGTGATGAAATGAAATTATGTATGAAATACAAATGGGAGAAGTTTTGATGGATGTAATTCGATAAATTAATACCATCATGATTTGAAACATTTATGATTTAAAATTATACATGCAATTACTTTTTATTGTAATGATATATGCATATAATGTGTATCATGAATGCTCTAAATGATGAATGCTTGGTATCATGATCAAAATATTAATAAATGCTATGATTTATTACCAAAATGATGTATCATGTATGATATGCCCATAGTGATTAATTTATTTGTATAATGCATGAAGTAAGGATACAAATGTAAAGTTTTAAAGTTGTGCATATTTTAATTTGAAAACATAATGATGCACAAATAAGATTGATACTTACCTATGTCATGATTTAGAAATTGATGCAAAGGGTCTTCCCTTCTTTTTGACAATGACAAAGGGGGAGATAGCTAGCTTGCTAGCTAGCTTGCAGAAGACAAAAGAAGCAAAAATTGCAAATGTACATATCGCAAAAAGGGGCAAAACTTATTAGTTTGCTCAACTCAAAAGTAAGAAATGCTATCTTGTAATCTCAAGCAAAAGTGCTATCTTGTAAATCTCAAAGAAGCAATATGTGCCAAGTTACATATTTTGAAAAGAGGCAAAATAGTCCATCTTGCACATCTTTTTGTTAACTTTTTATGTAAAAGTTGATAACTTGCATACTATAAATTTGCATACCAAATGTGCAATCTTGCCTATCTCAAAAAGCAAAACATGCTAACTTGTGTTAGGATCAAGAGCACTAAGAGGGGGGGGGGGGGGGGTGAATTAGTGCAGCGGAAAACTTTCAACGATTAAAAAGGTGTTCGTACGATAAAAGCGATTTCGGTAGAAAAGCCGATTCGTAAATCTCTTTAACTTGTAATTAAGCGAGATGTAGTTAAAGGAAATCTATGAAGGCAGTTTGCAGTTATGATGAAAGTTAAAATGTAAGTGCAAACTGAAATATGATGTTCGTACGATAAAAATGATTTACGTCTAAATGCCGATTCGAAAAATACTGAACTTTAAAACACGATCGTAAATGTACAGAAAGTAGTAAGCTATTGAGGAGGTTTGCAGTAAGGATAAGATGCTCAAAGTAAATGCAAACCAAGATTTAGAGTGGTTTGGTCAATCTTGACCTACATCCACTTTTGGCTTCCTCCACCGATGAGGTCACCGACATCTACTAGAGGCCTTCCTTCAATAGACGAAGGCCAACCACCCTTTTACAGTTTCACTCCTTTTGACGGGCTTAGGAGACAACCCTTACAGAATTTTCTCTCCTCTCTTTAAAAATCAGAACTTGGAAGAAAAGAGGGAGAAGAACTTTTAGCCTTTACAACAATTTTGAGCTCTAAAAATCATAGAATAAGATCAGGATTTCGGTGTGTTTTTGGTGCTCTTTTAGTGCTGAAAGGGTGGGGTATTTATAAACCCCAACCTAGTTTGAATTTCGAGCTCAAATATGTCAATTCCTGGAATTCCAAGATCTGGCGGTTGCACCTCCTGACTGAGGCAGTTGCACCGCCTGGCAGAGCTCGAAGACTGAGCCTCTGGGCGGTACCACCTCCTGTCAGGGGCAGTTGCACCTCTTGCCAGAGCTCGAAGACTGAGCTCAGGCGGTGCCACCGCTTGACTGAGGCGGTTGCACCTCCTGCTAGAGCTCGAAGACCGAGCTCAGGCAGTGCCACCGCCTGACTGAGGCGGTTGCACCTCCTGCCAGAGCTCGAAGACCGAGCTCAGGCGGTGCCACCTCCTGGCTAGGGCGGTTCAACCGCCTGGCAGAAATCAGGGTCCGAATGGGTTGATCCATTCGGCCCAATTTGGGTTTTTCAGGGGCCCAATTGCCCCAAGATTAAGTTAATGGGATCACCTCTCATTTCCAACTTAATTATTGTGCTAACTACGATATTTCCTAAGACATTTACTGCAACTTGCTCCGGTGCGTCAATCGCTTCTTCCGGTGAGCTTCCGGTGAACTTCCGTCGATCATCCGATGAACCCTCGGTGATGCTCCTGCGGACTTCCGGCAAACTCCTGGACTTGCGACGATCCACTTGGCGAGTTCCGACGAGCTTCTTTGGCAAGCTTATGGACTTCTCGGATTTGTTCCCGCAGAACCTCTGACGACTGTCCGAACTTCCGTCGAACTCTCGAACTCCCAACGTGATCATTGTCTTGATTCCGGCGCAACTCCTGCTGCATATCTTACTTTCATCATAGTTAATCCTGCACACTTATTTCAACATATAGATTAGATAATAAATGACAATTGACTTCATCATCAAAATCCGAGATTCAACAACTTGCACATCTAGCAAACTTGTGTATTTCAAGAAGCAAGAGATGCTTTCTTGAACATCTCAAAACTGCTAGCTTGCATGTTCTAAAAGTGGTGTAAAATTTGCTAGCTTGTATGTTATAGTAATTGCTATCATACTACCTTGCTGATAGAACCCTTGCAGATTCTAAACTTGGGGTTGATCTCTTTAGGGGATCGGCCTCCTTGGAACTCTATAGGGGTTCCTCCCTCCAAGTTGCTGCTCAAAGGCTGCAGAAAAGATTCATCTATTGCTTATCAAAAGAGAAGGAATACATGGCTATTTATAGGGCTTCTAAACCCTAACTCCTAATAGG
Organism: Musa acuminata AAA Group; assembly: GCF_036884655.1. NCBI lineage: Eukaryota > Viridiplantae > Streptophyta > Magnoliopsida > Zingiberales > Musaceae > Musa > Musa acuminata. The sequence goes on along the minus strand of NC_088334.1, from coordinate 31,028,339 downwards.
ACTCCTACTTAAGACTCTTACATCTAACCAACTCCTAATAGGACTCCTAGTCAAGACTTCTATTCCCTTACAACTCCTAATTCTTCTCTAAGAAAACACCTCCTACATGAATGTCCCTCTCAATTAGGACTCTCCTAGCTAGAGTCCTAACAGTTTTACATGAATGTCCCTCTCAATTAGGACTCTCCAAGCTAGAGTCCTAACAGACCCACCCTCTTCAAATCAGCCTTGTCCTCGAGGCTGATGATTCATGAATTCTGGGAATTTGATCTTCAAGTCGTCATAGTTCTCCCAAGTGGCATCTTCTATTGGTAGGTTCGCCCACTGTATTAGAACTTCATTAGTGGGTCGTCGTCGTCGAGTCACGATCCGTCGATCAATAATGGCACCTCGCTGGGTCTGGAGTTCTCTTTGGGTAGTCATATTTGGTGGGTGGCTTTGGGCTATCTCCAAGCACCTGTTTAAAACTTCCGGTTGGCTGTTGGTTTGTGGGTGATATGTCATACTCCTTTTCAATTTAGTACCCTGCATATAGAATAACTTTGTCCAAAATCTGCTATTGAAGATGCAAGTAGAATTTGTCACAAGCACAATGCGTCCCTTATAGTGTAATTCTTTTGAGTCCCAATTGTAATGAGCCATGAGGCTTGGTGCTTCCTCCAATTTTTTTATAATCTTACTAGTATCTGAATCTTCCTGCCATTCCATCTTAATATCCTCAAGGAAGTCGCTGGTCGGAAGTGAAACGATCGAAACTTCAACTTGCTCGGGTAGCTGCGAAAGCGCATCTGCAAGAACATTCTCATTCCCCTTTTTGTAAGTTATTTCAAAATCAAATCCAAGAAGTTTTGTTACCCATTTTTGCTGCTCGGGGGAAGATATCTTCTGCTCCAAGAGATATTTTAGGCTTTTATGGTCGGTCTTGATTTGAAAGTATCGCCTGATCAAGTACAATCTCCACCTCGTTGCTGCGCGCACAATGGCGAGCATCTCCTTATCATATGTTGACATATTTTGATCGGAGGGAGATAATGCCTTGCTAGTGTATGCGAGTGGTCGACCATCTTGCATGAGAATGGCTCCAATTCTGACTCCAGATGTGTCGGCCTCAATAATGAAGGGTTGGTTGAAATCTGGTAGTGTTAGCACCGGCGTCGTTGTCATGGCTACCTTAAGTTTGTCGAAGGCAGCGGAGGCTCTGTCCAACCATTGGAAGATATCTTTTTCTAGTAAGGAAGTAAGTGGTGCACTAATCTTTCCATAGTTTTTCACGAACTTGCGGTAGTAGCCTGTTAAACCCAGAAAGCCATGTAGCAATTTTATGTTTCTCGAGGTCGGCCAGTTTTGCATTGCTCCAATTTTGAAGGGGTCCACTACCACACCTTCCTCTGATATGATATGCCCAAGATATTCCACCTTTTGTTGAAGAAAGCAAAAATTCGTGGTTGTTGTGTGTTCAAAAGGTGGTTTTCCGTATGTCTTCTTCGCATGCTCGTATTTGATGATACCCGGATCAAAGGTCCAGCTTTGTAAAGATTTGTGCTCCCTTTCATCTAGCAATTCATCTACTATTGGAATAAAGTATTTGTCCTTGATGATTATGCCATTGAGAGCTCGGTAATCAACACATATTCGCCTTGTTCCGTCCTTCTTGCGTACAAGTAGCACCGACGAAGAGTAGAGGTTGCAACTTGGCCGAATAACTCCTGTTTCGAGCATCTCTTTTATAATCCTTTCTATTTCATCCTTCTGGAGATGTGGACACTGATATGGCTGACCATTTGCTGAAGATTTGCCTGGAAGAATCATTATACAATGATCATGCCGACAGGTAAGAGGTAGGTTGCGCGGTTCGTCAAATATATTTAAAAATTCAGCAAGCAAAGGAAGTAGATTTGGATCTTTAAATTCTGTTGGCTCTCCCTTAGTTTGCTGCTCAAGTTATACCAAAAAGCCGCTGCATGCTTTATGCAAAACATTCTCCATTTGTTGTGTGCAAATCGTTGTTATGTCGCCCCCACGTTTCCCGTGCAATGTCACCTGTTTCTCCTTACTGTAAAATTTCATAATTAGTTTCATAAAATTCTAAGAAATATCACCTAATGTCGTCAACCATTTAATTCTGAGCATGGCCTCATGATTGTTAAGAGGGAGAAGGAAGAAATCTGCAATTATCTCTTGGTCCTGCAGCAATAGTTTCTCCTGCAAGCGCCTATGATCACAATTCAAAATCCGTCCGTCGGTGACCTTAACATCAAACCTGCAGCGATTCTCGATAGGTAATGATATCCGAACATCAAGCTTACTATTTAGGAAGTTAGTAGTACTGCCCGTGTCGATGAGAACAGTGATTGGTTGTTGTTTGAGAAGGCCTCCAATTTTCATCGTTTGCGGGTTTGAGTAGCTAGCTAGTGTATGTACCATAACTTCGGTCGATTGTGGCTCTTCTTCTACATCTTCTTCTTCATGTTCAAGGCTCTCTTTTGGATGTTTAATGACCTCTTCTTCTATCGGTTCAATCATAAGAAGTCCCCCTTTACTACAGCGATGCTCACGGCTCCACGGCTCATCACAATGCGAACATAACCCCTTCGCATATCGCTCCCGAAGCTCTTCTCCTGTTAACCTCTTTGGTGCAGGGACTTGGTCGACAGTAGGGGGGGCTGAGGGCTTCAATATTACTGGTTGAGGAGTGACCCTAGTCCTCCGAGCTTCATGGTTCAATTGCTCCTTTTGATGTCGTGCGAAAGAGATGGCTGTCATAAGCGTGTACGGTTGTCGCGCTTTAACTTCTCCTCGGATCTCCGGCTTCAAGCCCTCAATGAAGGTCCTCAATAGCTATTTTTGAGACCAATCATGATTTTGATTAGATAACCTTTCAAACCTGATTTGGTACTCCTGAATGGTGGAGGTTTGTCGGATCTTTGCTAGTTGTTCGTCCATATTCTCGTAAGCGGTTGGTCTGAAGCGGATCAGCAGTCCTTCTTTCAATTGTTGCCATGAAAGGACTCCATAAGTATGTTTAAACTGTTTAAACTACTGTATAGCATCCCCTTCAAGATGTATAACTGTAATTTTCACCATAGATACATCCGTGGTTTTGTGGTACCGAAAATATCGCTCCGCGCACGAGATCCAACCAATCGGGTCTCCTTCTTCCCATCTAGGGAAGTCCACTCTCATGCATGAATAGTTGGGGTCAATCATAGAGCCTCCCCTCCCTTGGAAGTCATCTCTTCGGGCTTGGTGTGATTGGGCAAAGCTCTCTCCTTGATATGATTTCTTCGGGCTTAGTGGTCGGCCCAATCTGAGTTCGGTAAAGAGCGTCCGAATCTTATCCTCCATTCGCGCCTCCAAGGCTTCGAATTTAGCATTGATTGCCTCCTTAGATGCCATAGTATATAGCCCCAAATAAATGATGTTAAGATCTCTCTTTTGCTGTTGGGTTAAAGGCATGTATAGGTTGAGAGAAGTGATGGTCGAAAGTGTTGGTGGATTGGTGGATGTAGGCTGCGGTTTAGGCTTGTTTTGTGGCTGTTTTGGGTGCAGTTTGAGGGTGTGGTTTGGTAGAGTTTTAGGGCTGTGGATGAAAGTTTTGGATCTATGGTAGATGGTAGCAAAGGTTTGACAGAAATCCATGGAAGTTGGAGCAAGTATGTGCTGTCTTGTAAGAGTAGAATTGTCGTCGAAGAAACAACGGTTTCTCGACGTAATTTCCACCAAAAACTTGAGAGAATTGAGGAGGGAATTGATAGCAAAATCATAGTTTATATGACAGCAAGGATATCTAATTTAATCAAGAAAATTTCGGTAGTATAACAGCAAGGAAATTGGTGCAAGTTACAATTGCAGAATTGTCGTCGAAAAATTTCAGCGGGATATGATGAAAATTTGCAGCAACATAAAATCATTTTTAGAGATGAATTTCTTAATAGATCAATCTTAGATGGAAGCCAAGATGATCTATGAAGTGTATAAGAAATTTCATTCAAAAAAGATTGCAAATAGATGGGTTAAGCCAATGATATGCAGCTGAAATTTTCTGCAGCATAGATTTTCAAGTGCAGCAGATTGGACATAAAAGATCAGTAGTTTATATTGAGAATTTTTCGATGAAACCAAAGGGAAATCTACTGTTAGGAAGTGTCAAAGATGTCATAAAAATTTCATAGAAATTTGGATAGAAAAAGCACAGTAGCAAGATCAAACAGATGGTGCTATGCGGCTTGAATTCTGCAATTCAAGTGCAGCAGATTGGACATAAAAGATCAGTAGTTTATATTGAGAATTTTTTTATGAAATCAAAGGGAAATCCACTGTTAGGAAATGTCAAAGATGTCATAAAAATTTCGTAGAAATTTGGAAAGAAAAATCACAGTAGCAAGATCAAACAGATGGTGCTATGCGGTTGGAATTCTGCAATGTATCTTTCGTCGTAGAGATGAAAACTTTGTGACGAAAAGTTTATGCAGCAATATAGGAACGATTTTTTTTTTTTTTTGGTTTTTTGAATAAGGATAACTAAATTGCAGCAGTAGTAAGGTAGGAAACCAGAACCTGTTGCAATTCACGGGGAGATCAAAGGATGATCCGTGGTGGTGGAGATGATGACGAAATTCGGTGACGATCTTTTAAGCAATTGTGGGAATTGCTTTGGATGGTTGTAGAGGGTTGATGGATGGCTGTGGAAGGGCAGCGAGACGCCAAGAACGCTGCTCCGATACCAGGTGTTAGAACCCTTGCAGATTCTAAACTTGGGGTTGATCTCTTTAGGGGATCGGCCTCCTTGGAACTCTATAGGGGTTCCTCCCTCCAAGTTGCTGCTCAAAGGCTGCAGAAAAGATTCATCTATTGCTTATCAAAAGAGAAGGAATACATGGCTATTTATAGGGCTTCTAAACCCTAACTCCTAATAGGACTCCTACTTAAGACTCTTACATCTAACCAACTCCTAATAGGACTCCTAGTCAAGACTCCTATTCCCTTACAACTCCTAATTCTTCTCTAAGAAAACACCTCCTACATGAATGTCCCTCTCAATTAGGACTCTCCTAGCTAGAGTCCTAACAGTTTTACATGAATGTCCCTCTCAATTAGGACTCTCCAAGCTAGAGTCCTAACACTTGCATATCGATGATAATAGCAAAATTACATGATGATAAAACTAGGAGATTATATTAATAATGCAATGTGTTGAACTTGGATATTTCAAAAGCTTGTAACTTGCACATTGCAATAGGAAGCAAGAATCATGAGCTTACACAAGAAAGCTATCTTGCATTTGCTTTTGAAATTTTTTGCTAGCTTGCATGTAGCAAAACTTGCATATCATAAAAATTGCTAGCTTGTAGTCTAAAGAGAAGCAAACATGCTAAACTTGCACATCTTTAATTGCTCGATTGCATGATGATAAAATTTAACACTATATTTTTTCATGCAATGCATTGAACTTTATATCTCAAACACATAAAAAGTGATACTTCTCCTTTTTGTTGATGACAATGGGGGAGAAGTATGATCATGTTATGCATGATGACGTGTTGTAAATATTCATGATGAATATTTGCAATGACTTGAATTTGGCTTGAATTCAAGGTTTTATCAATATGGCATATTGATAGGGGGAGTTTGTTTAAACTCCAGGAGTTAAGGTTAACTCCGTCATCAAGTGGTTGTCATCATCAAAAAGCGGGAGATTATTGAATCTCGTATTTTGATGATGAAACTACTTGATATGTATTTATGATTTAATCAACGTTTTGAGTAACGCAGGATGCTTCGATCAGGATAAGACAATTAAAGTAGAAAAATCATGTTGTGCCGGAGGAACATGTTAGAA